>NC_045959.1:18558368-19158368 GCF_010909765.2 Amblyraja radiata | reverse complement strand
TTTGCTTTATGAGACCCTGCGGTTGCTGGCGGTCGCGGGTTTAGAGATTGATTTTTAAACTACTATAACTATTATTCAAGGCCTTTAAACCTAATAATAGCTTTTGCGACGGGGTCTTCCAGCGATTTTTCGTTAATAATTAACTAGGCTGAACATTTTCGATTGGAACAGCTTAGAGAAAATCGCGTTTTAAACCCGCCCCCTCTAAACGGCGCCAAAATCGCGCACACCCTCAGCAGCAGATCTTCAACGACGCTTCAGGTAGGCTTTGCAACATACCTATACATTGTGGACAGCTTAATTGTAGTCATGTAGTCTTTTCGTTGACTGAAGCGCACACACCAAAAAATGCTTTTCATTGTACCTCGGTACATGTGGTAATAAACTAAATGATTAAACTGTCAAACACATGCAGAAATCTTTAACCTTATTAACTTTACCACAAACTTCGTGGCACTTCCCCTGCTGTCATAGATGGATTCCTCACCTGCATCTCCTTTGTAACCCTTTGCCCCCCAGATGAAACAAGGTTAATATTCCCCTGGTTCTTACCTTTCATCCCACCAGCCTCCGTATCCAACACTTCATTCTCTAACGTTTCCGTCACCTTCAACTTGATCCCACCACCAGTCACATCTTCTCAGTCCCGCATCTTTCTATTTTCCGCCTTAACTCTTTGGTTCACTCATCCCTTCCCACCCAAACCATCCCTTCGTGAGGAAATTTCCCCTGAATTTGCTGGCGATGTAACACCTGCCCCTACACTTGCTCCCTCACAACCATCCAGAGATTACAGAAGCCCTTCCAGGTGCGGCAGAAATTTACATGCGGCTCCTCTAACAACATCCATTGCATTTGGTGTTCCTGATGTTGCCTTCTTTACATTGGTAAGACCAAGCATAGTGACTGTTTTGCTGAGCACTTGCATTCGGTCTGCCAATGTCTGCTGGATTTCCCAGTTGGTAACCGTTTTAACTCTCCATCCCATTCCTATACTAAAGCCTAGTCCTTCTCCTTTGCCAGAAAACAGCCACATGCAAACTGGAGGAATAGCACTTCATATTCTACTTGGCTAGCTTACAACCAAACAGTATGAACATTAAATTCTCCAATCTTAGGTAACTAACCTGTAAATCACCTCACCTCCCCTCAGGTACAGGATACTGAGTTGGATGATCAGCCATGATCATATTGAATGGCGGTGCAGGCTCGAAGGGCCGAATGGCCTACTCCTGCACCTATTTTCTATGTTTCTATGTTTTATCCCCCCTCTCTTCCTTGTGTCCCGCCTGGATATGTTCCCATTTTTCCTTTGTCCCTTAACCCTCCCCCCCCCCCCCCCCCCCCCCCCTCCTCCCTCACGTCCCCATTCACATCCCCTTCCACCTATATTCTTTCCTCTGGCTTCACAGTTCATATCTCTTCTATCCTATGTTCTTGACTCACACTTATGTCATTTCATCTCTGGCCTTTGTTCAACCATCTGCCAATCAATAATTTCCATCTCCTCTCAATTGTGAGGCATTGTCCCGCCCCCACCCTCGTCCATCTTTCTCCCATAATCAGTCTGACGAAGAGTCCTGACCCGAAACGTTGCTTATTTATATTTTCCAGAGATGCTGCCTGACCTGCTGAGTTGTGCCCTTTTTGTAAACCGGCATCTGCAGTTCCTTGTGTCTACATCTGCATTCTCTTGGGTGCTGGGGCCACCACTTCCAAAGCTTTTGTATACTCCTGTTCTTTCCTCCTCACCACTCTTCAACTTTCTCTTTGAAGCCCGCTGTTGGCGTCTCTTCCAGCTTTCTCCCCCCTACCATGACCAATCTGAAGAAGGGTCTCAACATGAAACGTCACCTAATAGAGCACTTTGTCTGCTTACAACACAGGCTACCTGCACTCTGTGAACTGAGTGATATGTGGGGATGGGGGCAACACACCAGCCATTCACTGAGTGTGGTTTTGATAGATATGATGTGGGAGTTGAGGAGACAGACTGGCGGATTGCTCCAATGTACCAGCTATCATGCCCATGTTCCCAGTTCATTGCCAGTTTTTTGTTCATTCAATTTATTCCGGGGTGTGGACGTTGCTGTCAAAGCCAGTATTTGTTGTCCATTGCTAATTATTATTTCCTAAAATATACTTTACTAGACTAAGTGGGGCCCGTTGGGTCCCAGTCACACGGGAGGCCTGATCCCCCAACGCAACCCATTCCCCAAAGCAATATTCCACCACTCAACCGTTCCCCCAATGCAACCCGTTCCCCCAACGCGATATTCCACCACTCACCTATAGCCCCTAACTGCGCAGGGTGTCTCATTTCCCTCATCCCCAGCACTCCCTCCCCTTCCTCTTCATGTGTGGGAGGTCAGGGGAGATGTGGGGTGTTTGGGGGAGGGGGTGTGGGCAGGGTGTGGGGGCGGGGGTGTGGGTGTGGGGGGGGTTGTGGGGAAGGGTGTGAGGGTGGGTATGGGGGTGGAGCGGTGTTTGGGCATGGGGGGTTGCGGGTGGAGGGGGTTGTGTGGGCAGGGGTGTGTGTGTGGGCAGGGGGGGGTGTGGGCGGGGGTTGTGGGGGGAGGGGTGTGTGTATGGGGAGGGGTGCGGGGGAGGGTTGTGGGGGGAGTGTGGTGTTGGCAGGGGCTTGTGGGGGGAGGGGGTGTGTGGGCACAGGGAATTGTGGGGGGAGGGGTGCGTATGGGAGGGGGGTTGTGGGGGGAGGGGGGTGTGGGGCATGTGAGGTGTGGGGGGAGGGGGGAGTGGGGCATGTGAGGTGTGGGGAAGGGGGTGTGTGGGCGGGGCGAGGGGGGGAGAGAGCTCAGAGATGGGGAAGAGCCATGGGGGAGAGGAGGTATCAGGGGGGAGGGGGGCAGGAGCCGGTGAGGGGGTTCAGAGGGGAAGGGGCTGGATCTGGCGGTGCGATGGGGACTCACAGCGGTTACTGGTCGTTTTCTTCCGCCGGGATCAGTGACTCCGCTTTCCGTTTGGCGACATTGGTAACATCTCCGACTCCGCGCCGAGCTGGGCCACTTTCGATCCCTCAGAAAATTGTGTCCGGTTGGAGACCTCCGCCGGACATCCAGAACGTCCCTCAGCTCCAGTAAAGACGCGATGGTGCAGGAAGGAGCGGACCATCCCGCGGAATGTCAGGACAAGAGACTAATCCGCGCGACGCTGACTGGCAGGAGGAGATCGATCTGCGCAGTGCGGTTTTTAAGATGTTTACACCTCGCTACATTTTACAATTGTCCACCGATCGGAACGAAACTTTGTGCACGGTGCACGGTGAGTGAGCTGGCAAAAAATCGTAGCGCTATTGCGTACCGTTTTTGCGCAAATAGAAATATCGCTCAAACCGGAAGCTAACAAGGTCAGCGCTTTAACTGTGTATAGAGAATATAGAGAAAGATAGATAGAAAAAGATAGATATAGATAGGTCGATTCATAGTATATATAGAGAAAACAATTAGTGCACATCTTTCTCTATGATCATTGCTCCACCAATTCAATACGTCCTAGAATGCATCAATACCACTCACTTAAACGATGCACCCAGAAGGTGTTTGAGAGGCTATTATACAGGGTCCAGACCTGTCTCCAGTGGCAAGACCCTGGACTGCGGTCTGTCCCAACAGAGCCTATGCTGTGGCTGCATCAAGCTTCAGTATATGAGACCAATGAGGCGTGTCAGATGCGGGTCAATGCAGCAGGGTCAAGGGTGATAAAGATGGTGGTGAAGAGGCTGGAGTGAGAACAAACCAGGCAAATGGGAGGGAGGAGAATGGGCCGTTTACAGAAGCTAGCATTTGGGGTCTGGGGCAACACTCCTTTTCTCCTGGCCCAGTGCCCAATGCTGTTAAAGGTCTTATGATTTCACCCCTCATCGCCTCCTTTTACCTTCCAGGTTTCTTAACCAATGTTACTGAAACCATATAAACACTAATACAACAAATATAATTTTGCTTGTAGCAGCATTACAGGCGCATAGACTTAGACAATGCACAAAAACATAAATCATACATAAGTTACACATAAATTCAAGACCTCCTCGAAGAGATTCACTTCCTGAAAGTGGATCCCTCCTTCATTCTGCCACAGAAGACAGGATTAAGCCAGACTTGGTCCTGTTTGGACCCAAGCCGACCCATTTCGAAGAACTGAAATTATCCTCTTTCCACAGATGTAAAGACAGTTTTCCTGAATAACCTGGCCAACATTTATTTTTGCTTCAACTTGACATGACAACATTATCTGGTTTACACTCTGCACAAACTGAATGGATGAATAACAAAGGTTTTGTTCATCTTTCTATGTTTTTCATGTTTTTATATCCAAAATAATAATCTTGGCCAAAGAATCCTGTAAAGTGACCCTGTGGCTTTCTTAAGGCAGGCAATTTATACTTGCACAATCTTCATTCAGCAGAAAGATGGCCTGCTCGTAACTATTTCCTCAACCTTTTTTCCATAATCAATGAAAGATTTTTTATTTATTTATTTATTTTTGTTATTTAGTCATTGCCGGCAAGGCCCGAATTTACAGCATATCCTTAATTTGAATTGGCAAATGTGTTGGTGAGTTGTCTTCTTCAATCTTAGTCCTTCTGATAAAGGCCAGAGGACATGGGTTTAAGGTGAAGGGGAAAATATTTAATAGGAATCTGAGGGGTAACTTTTTCCACACAAAGGGTGGTGTGCATGGAACGAGCGGTCAGAAGAGGTAGCTGAGGCAGGGACTATTGCAACGTTTGAGAAACAATTGGACAGGTATATAGATATGGTTTACAGGGATATGGGTCAAATGCAGGCAGGTGGGACTAGTATAGATGGGACATGTTGGCCAGTGTGGGGAAGTTGGGCCAAAGGGCCTGTTTTCACACTGTATGACTCTATGACCAGGGCTGCCAATTCTCACGCATTGAGCCGGGGCTGGCGAGTGTTTGCTGGGCTGGCGAGTGTTTCCCGGGCTGGCGAGTGTTTGCTGGGCTGGCGAGTCGCTTGCTGGGCTGGCGAGTAGCTTGCTGCAGCTACAGCCATGGAGCAGCCTCAGTGCTAGAGTCCCGGGCCGTCGGAGGCGTCGGAAGCGTTGCGCCACTGCCGTGAGAGTCTCTGCGCCGAATTTGCCCAGGAGACCGGCATGGACCAGGCTGCGGCTCGGTGCATCCTGGAGGACAGCCAGTGGCTGTTGGAAGTAGGTACCAAGTACTGGGTAGAAAAGGTGTAAGATAGTGCCCTTCAAATGGGGGTGGTTGAAGAAAGCATCCTGCTTGCCTGCTAGATTTTCACTTACTGTAACTGCAGGAAAAATGTTCCCAATGTTGGGGGAGTTCAGAATCCAGGGGTCACAGTTTAAGAATAAAGGGTAGGCCAGTAAGGACTGAGATGAGGACAACCTTTCTTCACCCAGAGAGTTGTGAATCTGTGGAATTCTCTGCCACAGAAGGCAGTGGAGGCCAATTCATTAGATGTTTTCAAGAGAGAGTTACATTTAGCTCTTGGGGCTAACGACATCAAGGGATATGGGGAAAAAACAGGAAAGAGGTACTGATTTTAGATGAACAGCCATGATCATATTGAATGGTAGTGCTGGCTTGAAGGGCCGATGGCCTATTCCTGCACCTATTTTCTATGTTTCTATGTTTGAGTATATGGCAATAAAACTCGACCACTTGATTTTGAAGCATTCATACACCCACCATCCATTGTGTGAAAAAAGTTACCCCTTTAAAAGTTACCTCTTAAAAATACTTTAAACAAAAAACATTGAAATCATACTTCTACAATGCACTAAAACATGATTTTATTACATCAAATTTCAAAACGTTGCATCAAATTTCAAAAAGTCCCTACCGTGGCTAGTTTCAAAAAGTCCCTAGCTCCCTCAGGCTTGGTCTCACACAATTTCTCACTCCCAACTCTCATCCAATGTTGGCAGCCCTGCTATGAGTCTATGGTGTTGTTGGGGAGGGAGTACTAGTATTCAAACGTGGTCAACATTTATTTCTGGTTCAACATTACATGGAGAGATTTTTGGCTATTGTCACTGTACTATTTGTGGGAGTAAACTGTGCACAACGTGACTTCTGTTGTTTCCTGTATTGTTACAATATTTACACTTCTTTAGCTGTTGTGAATGCATATCAATTTACTGGGAAACACCAAAGTAAGTGTTGTCCCGAATATCCTCATAAACCCCAGAGTTGATAACTTTGTCCCTGAGGCTCTGAGGAAGGCACTGCAATGTCAACTTGCTGCAAGATTAAATCAGCAGAAATATGAACATGTCCACGATTTGCTCAGTGATCATTGGCCCACCACAGGTGTACTAAGCAGACTGGTACCTATTCTTGATGAGGTTCAGACATCCTGACAAGTTTAGCTGCATTAGTCAAGTCAAGTCAAGTTTATTTGTCACATACACATACGAGATGTGCAGTGAAATGAAAAGTGGCAATGCTCACGGACTTTGTGCAAAAAGACAAACAAACAAACAACCAAACAAACTACAAACAGAATGGAACAGAATCACATATTCTTTTACATATTAAATATTGTGGGCGGAAGGAAAAAAGGGAAAACCCCCCCAGCAATAGTACATAGTTGGAGCATGGTTTGCATGGAGCCACTCCCCTGGCATCTCCCATACCTACACCTCTAATTGCGCCATGGAAATGGGACCACCCTTCCTGAAGATTCCCCTCAAATTTGCACGCCATCCTTACTTGGAACTATATCATCACTCTTCCAAATGGTGCCATTCAGTCAACCTAAAAGAGAGCAGATAGTCTCTGACAATAGACACAAAAAGCTGGAGTAACTCAGCAGGACAAGCAGCATCTCTGGAGAGAAGGAACGGGTGACGTTTTGGATCGAGATGACAATGCAGTCCTTGCTCAGCACTTC
Organism: Amblyraja radiata; assembly: GCF_010909765.2. Taxonomy (NCBI): domain Eukaryota; kingdom Metazoa; phylum Chordata; class Chondrichthyes; order Rajiformes; family Rajidae; genus Amblyraja; species Amblyraja radiata. The sequence continues at coordinate 19,151,469 of NC_045959.1, read as the reverse complement.
GCCAGAATTCCAAGCTGATTTCTTTTTGTGTTTAAATCTCTCGAGTAGGGAGTAGCCACAATCTTTGAGGCAGTATGAATTGCAATGGACAGTCTTAACTTTACTTTCACATTTTCAATTAATAGTGTGACAGATTGACTGATCTCCAGTATGTACCTAGGCCCCAAGTTATTTTCAGCTGCAATTAAAAGAAAAAATTCAGACCCCAGAGAAAATGAAAACTGAAGAATATGTTTGGCTGTCAGTTAATATTCACACAGATTAAGTACTGACGTAAAGGGAGAGCCCCTGTTTCCTTGATGGAGAGGGTTGGTAATTGGAGACTGTAGCAGCAAGCTACAGAGTGGGAAGAAACTGAAGTACTGTTTCCCTGCTCCAGCAAGCAGCACTTTGCCACTGTTAGACCCTCACCTCCCACATGGCCTGCCCTTGTTCCTCACATTGATGTTGCTGCTGACCCATATAAATACACACAAGGATCAATGGTGTGGGCAGCAGGCTCAATGGAATGATGCAAATCATTCTCCCAAACTGGGTCTCTTCAGCAGTTCCCCACTAATTCACTGAAGATTGTTACAGACGTTTATATTCTTCCTTGGTTGACCAATGACCAAATATTTTTCAATTTAATGACGATAATGATAGCATCTTTATAATTTTTTTTGAAAATTACTACTACAACATGCTCCAAAAATTACTTATGCATTCAAGACGTTATTTGACAGGCTTGAACCAAGTATTTTACTCTTTGAAAAATATATTTGCTTCCATCAAAGTAAATAGTTTAAATACTTCAGTCTACAAATTTTACATGGCAAGAATAATAATAAAAGTAAAAATAATCTAGTCTTCATAAATAATGGTTGCATTATTTATTATTTATTATTATCGCTTTATTTATTTATTAATTTCTCTCTTTCTGGAAAAGCACAATTTTTCTGTTGGAATTTCAGGGATAAAAAAAAAATCCAGGAAGAGTTCCTAACTTCATCAAGGATGTAATTTCTCTCTTTTTGTTCCAGTCCAGTTCCAGCAAGCTCATTAATGAGCTTAATGGTCTGGAAATTAGCCCCTTGATGTTTCTAAATGAGTTGATGGTGTCTCTGGCTGCCTTGGGAACAGTGGAATATGGCAAGGGAAAAAGTAAAAAGCACTCACCTGTTCTCATTTCCATGTTCTGCAACACTGTCCGCTTAAAGGCACACTGCAAAAAAAGCAGATGAATGCAAGCTGTCTACGCAATTTGCAATCTTCTGCAATAAACATTTTTTTCCCCCAACTTCAGGTAAATTCAGGTCAATTCCCTTCTTGCTGTTTCTCTTTGTGATGCTTATGTCTTTTTATAACCATATAACCATATAACAATGACAGCACGGAAAACAGGCCATCTCGGCCCTTCAAGTCCGTGCCGAACACTTATTTTCCTAGTCCCATCTACCTGCACTCAGACCATAACCCTCCATTCCTTTCCCGTCCATGTACCTATCCAATTTATTTTTAAATGATAAAATCATTTAAAATCATTTTCTCATCTTTCTATAAAATTCCTCCACATAATCAGTACTCATGCTCCCTATCACCTAAATGATCATCATACAGTCTTTTGTTCAACATCTCACTCCTTCCCCCCTCCACCCTTTCTCCCCCACCCCCTCAGTTACAGGGTCATTTGGCCCAACTTGCCCTTGTTCTGAGTTAGGAGCCCTAACACGGAACATTCATTGGTTTTTTTCTTTCCACAGATGCTGTTTGACTGGATGAGTTCTTATAGCATTTCTATTTTTGTTGATCATTCCAAAGCCAGTCTGTATAACGTGAGTGAGCTATGTCTCACTGAACAATGTTCTGTCTGTGTTATTATTAAAGTGGCACTGTAGCACATCAGTAGAGTTGCTGCCTCACTGTACCAGAAACCCAGGTGCTGTCTGTACAGAGTTTGTACATTCTTCCTATGACCGTGTGGGCTTTCTATGGTTTTCTCCCACACTTCAAAGACGTACAGGTTTGGAGGTTAATTGGCTTCAGTAAAATTGTAAATTGTCCCTAGTGTGTAGGATAGTGCTAATGTACGGGGTGATTGTTGGTCGGGTGGACTCGGTTCGCTGAAGGGCCAGTTTCCGCAATGTATTTCTAAAGTCTAAAGCAATTATTAAAACTAGTGAACCTTTTTTCAGCATTAAACAATGAAGTAACAGACACCAAAATTATTACAGCAATTAACATACATTTACCACAGCGAAAATATTAAATGGACAGATGATTCTGAAAGCAAGCAAGCTAAACCCAAGAGCCATGAGAGTCAAGAATGTTGTACTAAAAAGAAAACAATTAAATTCTTACTTGCTGCAGCATAACAGGTCTGTAAACACATTACTTATACATAACACAAAGGAAAGTTCAATTTAAAAACCCAATATTAGTGCAAAATAAAAGCCCAAAGTCCCTCATACAATGATGACAGTTCAAAGTTTGTTGTTTAGCTGGTGTTTGTAGTGTTCAAGAGCCTATTGGTTGTTGGGCAGAAACTGTTCCTGAACCTGGCAGTCCCAGATGGGTGAGATAAACAACTGGTTAATGTAGTTTGGTTTTCAGTTCTCTTGATTGTTGGAGAAGCATTAAGGGCCTGTCCCACCAGCATGCGGCAAGTGCGACCTAACGTTCATCCCAGTTTGGCAAAAGAAGAAAACAGGGAAGGTAGTGCATCCGTGGATAACAAGGGAAATCAGGGATGGTATCAAAGCAAAAGATGATGCGTACAAATTAGCCAGAAAAAGCAGTATACCAGAGGACTGGGAGAAATTCAGAGACCAGCAGAGGAGGACAAAGGGCTTAATTAGGAAAAGGAAAATAGATTATGAAAGAAAACTGGCAGGGAACATAAAAACTGACTGCAAATGTTTTTATAGATATGTGAAGAGAAAGAGATTAGTTAAAACAAATGTAGGTCCCTTGCAGTCAGAAACAGGTGAGTTGATCATGGGGAACAAGGATATGGCGGACCAATTGAATAACTACTTTGGTTCCGTCTTCACTAAGGAAGACATAAATAATCTGCCGGAAATAGCAGGGGACCGCGGGTCAAAGGAGATAGAGGAACTGAGTGAAATCCAGGTTAGTCGGGAAGTGGTGTTGGGTAAATTGAATGGATTAAAGGCCGATAAATCACCAGGGCCAGATAGGCTGCATCCCAGAGTACTTAAGGAAGTAGCTCCAGAAATAGTGAATGCATTAGTGATAATTTTTCAAAACTCTTTAGATTCTGGAGTAGTTCCTGAGGATTGGAGGGTAGCAAACGTAACCCCACTTTTTAAGAAGGGAGGGAGAGAGAAAACGGGGAATTACAGACCAGTTAGTCTAACATCGGTAGTGGGGAAACTGCTAGAGTCAGTTATTAAAGATGGGATAGCAGCACATTTGGAAAGTGGTGAAATCATTGGACAAAGTCAGCATGGATTTACGAAAGGTAAATCATGTCTGACGAATCTTATAGAATTTTTCGAGGATGTAACTAGTAGAGTGGATAGGGGAGAACCAGTGGATGTGTTGTATCTGGACTTTCAGAAGGCTTTCGACAAGGTCCCACATAAGAGATTAGTATACAAACTTAAAGCACACGGTATTGGGGGTTCAGTATTGATGTGGATAGAGAACTGGCTGGCAAACAGGAAGCAAAGAGTAGGAGTAAACGGGTCCTTTTCACAATGGCAGGCAGTGACTAGTGGGGTACCGCAAGGCTCAGTGCTGGGACCCCAGCTATTTACAATTTATATTAATGATCTGGATGAGGGAATTGAAGGCAACATCTCCAAGTTTGCGGATGACACTAAGCTGGGGGGCAGTGTTAGCTGTGAGGAGGATGCTAGGAGACTGCAAGGTGACTTGGATAGGCTGGGTGAGTGGGCAATGCATGGCAGATGCAGTATAATGTGGATAAATGTGAGGTTATTCACTTTGGTGGCAAAAACAGGAAAGCAGACTATTATCTAAATGGTGGCCGATTAGGAAAAGGGGAGATGCAGCGAGACCTGGGTGTCATGGTACACCAGTCATTGAAAGTAGGCATGCAGGTGCAGCAGGCAGTGAAGAAAGCGAATGGTATGTTAGCTTTCATAGCAAAAGGATTTGAGTATAGGAGCAGGGAGGTTCTACTGCAGTTGTACAGGGTCTTGGTGAGACCACACCTGGAGTATTGCGTACAGTTTTGGTCTCCAAAAGGATAAAAGATTGTGAAATCATTCACATCCAAATGATCAATGTTTACAGATTCATGAATGACAGAACTGTTGAGAGGTTACTGAACAGGAACTGCATTCGCATAACAATCTTTGTAATATGTCTTTGTTAGCATGCATTTGAAGCAGGCAGTACTAGGCACCAACATCCCATCTACATTTATCACTCCAGTGCCTCTAAATTATCAAACATCCAATATTTTTTGTAGCAGAAACTTCTACCTAATAGCCCTGTCCCACGGTACGAGTCTATCAACAAGTTATCGCGAGTTGAAGAAAAAATCAAACTCGTGGTTTTCTACGAGATTCCAAGTTTATGTTCACGGGTTTCAACGAGTTCCCATGTGTATGTCTAAGTTTGCCGTTTATTTCTCATTTCTACGATGTACCAAGTTCCTCTCCCGAGTTACTCTTGAGCCAACAACGACTACCGACGTGTGGAAAAATCATCACATGATAAAAATGATGAGTGGTCGAATGGGGCTCAGGTGGGAAATTGATGTGAATGCGGGCAGAAATGAAATTGAGTGTTTGACGGCTGGCTCAGTGGGCCGAAGGTCCTATTACCGCCCTTTGGGACATTTTCACCAGGTGTGTGCGCTGCCATACGCGAAGCTTCGCTATTTGTAAAGGTTTCTTGTCTAATGTACTTTTTTAAACTCACTGAACCCGAGTTTTGGGATTTTTCAATATATAGGCTGATGGTTAGTACATTTCTCACCCCTGTTTATTCATCGCTCGGCAGACTGTATTTCGGGGATCTCGCCTCACACCTGCATCATTGGCCATGTTATCATATCCTGCACTGTTTTATCCGTGACTACGGATGGTAGCGAATGACCCCAAAGGATATTCCCCTTCGTGTTGGCAAAATGTTGCAATTGCTTTATTTTTCACATAGAGGCGATTTATTTTTAAGAGTTGGTGTGGATCATTTCATTTTCAAATAATCTTATTCAAACAAGAGATGGACACAAAAAGCTGGAGTAACTCAGTGGGTCAGACGGCATCTCTGGAGAAAAGGAATAGGCGACGCTTCGGGTCGAGACTCTTTTTTTTAACGATGCTGCATGACCCGCTGAGCTACTCCAGGTTTTTGTGCCTGTCTTCGGTGTAAACCACCATCTGCAGTTCCTTCCTACATTTATTCAAACAGGAATGTAATCAATCCCCCCCCCCCCCCCCTCCCCACCCCACCCCACATAACGCATCAAACCTCTGAAGCAGTAATGTGAAAGGCACATAAACAAGGGAAGTGACCTGCGCTTGGAAATCTGGAAATATTGGTTATCGCTCTATTCCAAAAGCCAAGGTGAGATTCCCACAGGTGTCTCCAGCATCAGGGGATCATTCCTGACAGGCAGACTTGGCGAACATTTTTTTACTCACATTTTTTTTCTCTGTCCAGCTGCCGAGTTAAGAGTGCTCACGAGTTAATACGGTAAACCCACGAGTCACTACGGTAAACTCACCGGCTACTACGGTATTACAACGAGTTTCAAAGTATCAACATTTTCCTTCAAGAGTATATTTGACTCGTGGAAATCTTTCAACATGTTGAAAAATGTTCACAAGTTAACGCGTTTCCCGAGTACCTGCTGTTAGCGTTACGAGTCGTTAAGTTACGTACACGAGCTCAGACGTTCCCGCTACGTTCATTCTACGTGATTACCACGAGTTTGCTTTGTTTTTAGCTCGGGATAACTCGTGGGTGGACTCGCACAGTGGGACAGGGGTTTAAATGTGGGAAAGACATGGACAATTCCTTCAGAATTTAGATTGGGTAGAGTCTCTTGCCCAGAGTAGGGGAAATCGAGAACCAGAGGATGTAGGCTTAAGGTGAAAAGAGAAAGATTTAACAGGAATAACTTTTACATACATAGGATGGTGGGTCTCAACTACCTCCTCCAAGGAACGAGCTGCCAGAGGAGGAGCTGGGCTTGTACACTCTGGAATTTAGAAGGATGAGAGGGTTTCTCATTGAAAAATATAAGATTGTTAAGGGCTTGGACACACTAGAGGCAGGAAACATGTTCCCGATGTTGGGGGAGTCCAGAACCAGGGACCACACTTTTTCTCACAGAGAGTGGTGAGTCTGTGGAATTCTCTGCCTCAGAGGGTGGTGGAGGCAGGTTCTCTGGATGCTTTTAAGAGAGAGCTAGATAGGGCTTAAAAATAGCGGAGTCAGGGGATATGGGGAGAAAGCAGGAATGGGGTACTGATTGGGGATGATCAGCCATGATCACATTGAATGGCGGTGCTGGCTCGAAGGGCCAAATGGCCTACTCCTGCACCTATTGTCTATTGTCTATTGTAGTTGAGACGTGAACTATTGCAATGTTTAAGAAACAATTAGATAGGTACGTACATGACAGGAAAGGTTTGGAGGGATATGGGCCAAATGCAAGCAGGTGGGACCAGTGTAGATGGGACATGCTGGTTGGCGTGGAAAAGTTGGGTCGAAGGGCCGTTTTCCACACGGTATGACTCTATGGCTTCCACTTCAATAATAAAATATTAAAAGTTTTAATGTAAGAGATAGTTAAAGCATGTTAAAATTTACTGACAGCTTTTACAGCTGGCAAAGCCCCGCTCACAGCTTTGTCAGAGTGTTTTGCTCATGGAGCCTTTGTACTGTTCTGCCTTAGACTCGGTTGTTACTTAAAACCATGGTGTTAGAATCTGGAATGAGGAAGGGCAGTAGGTTTGGCTTAAGAGTGATGTGGGACTCTGGGCAGAGATTCAGGCAGTGGGGAGATAGAAATTGGGAATTAGCTTTGATTTTGTAAGATATAATTCTACAGAATATGTTACTATGTCCTCTAAATAGGCCCAGATAGTAAATTTACACGCATAAATATTAATATCCTACACCATAAAGGCATTACTTTAGAACCCATGTGATTTTTTAATTTTATGCTCGCATTGCAACCACAACGCACGATAAATTCATTTTAATGATTCACCATAGAAACCATTTTATCAGGATGCATCACAGCTTGGTTTGGGAACAACGCCATCCAAGACCGCAAGAAATTGCAGTGAATTGTGGAAGCAGCCCAGACCATCACACAAACCAACCTCCCTTCTATTTACTCCATTTACACCTCAAGCTGACTGGGCAAGGACAGCAGCATAACGAAGGACCAGTCGCACCTTGGCCAACCCCTCTTCTCCCCTCTCCCAAAGGTATAGAAGTGTGAAAATGCACACCACCAAATTCGGGGACAATTTCTTCCCAGCTGTTACCAGGCAACTGAATCATCCTACTATAACCAGAGAGCAGTGCTGAACTACTATCTACCGCTTTGCTGACACTCGGACTACCCTTGATCCGACTTTGCTGGCTTTACCTTACATTCAACGATATTCCCTTATATATCTATACACAATGGATCGATTGTAATCATGTATTATCTTTCTGTTGACTGGTTAGCATGCAACAAAGCTTTTTACTGTGCCTCGGTACACGTAACAATAAACTAAACTGACCGAAGATCCTGTTCCTATGTTGTACTCAAAGGCAAGCTTACGTTAAAGAGAATGAAACTGTATTTGAAAGAATATTAATGTGAATGCATTTACCTGTCACTTTCAAACCTCAGCGGTTCATAAATAGTTGCTTATGATGAAAGCAGCTGAAAGTTGGTTTGTTTTCATCGACTTTGATGAACAGCCACTTCATTTCTCATAATGAATAACCACTAACTAGAAAAGATTCATTTAATGCTTGTGAATCTATATTAATGACAGCAACCGACAAGATGAATTATTAGAAATGCACATTATGTCTCTTATAGTTATTCATGACATTTTCATGGAAATTAATGGATTACCTGTAATGACTTCCATTTAGGTGTTGGGGAAATATTGCTACAAATGGTTATCTGTTAAATACAGTATCTGCAAACAAAAATTAAATGGCTAAATAAGTAAATTGACATCCATTTTAATATGAGGCCTCAACAGGCAAGCTTCCAGGTTGAATAAAATGAACCAGTTAGATATCAGCATGTCAACTAATTAGGATGCAGCAACACGTACTGCAGTCTCAGTGTCACTGTCAAGTAAATTATACAGTGTCACAAAATTGGACATTTGACAAACATTGCAAATACCTCGTAAATAGCGCGTTTTTAGACCAAAGGTCTTTTTGGGCAGCACTCTGATCCCCCAAAACACACATAGAAATGCACACACATTCAGAAATTCGCACATGCACAGCGACATGCTTAAACAACCACACACACGTGCACAGAAAAGCACACGCACAGAAATGTACGCCACACACGCAACAGACAAGTGGCAATAGGTGCAGGAGTGGGCCACTCGGCCCTTCGAGCAAGTACCACCATTCACTGTGATCATGGCTGATCATCCACAATCAGTACCCCGTTCTTGCCTTCTCCCCATATCCCTTGACTCCGCTATCTTTAAGGGCTCTACCCGACTCTCTTGAAAGCATCCAGAGAATTGGCTTCCACTGCCTTCTGCCGCAGAGAATTCCACAGATTCACACTCTCTGGGTGAAAAAGTTTTTCCTCATCTCCGTTCTAAATGGCCTACCCCTTATTCTTAAACTGTGGTCCCTGGTTCTGGACTCCCCCAACATCAGGAACATGTTTCCTGCATCTAGTGTGTCCAATCCCTTAATAATCTTATGTTTTTAATAAGATCCCCTCAACTCCTATACTCAACTCCTCTTGTTATGAAGGCCAACATGCCATTAGCTTTCTTTACTGCCTGCTGTACCTGCATGCTTACTTTCAGTGACTGATGCACAGGGACACACATATCTTGGAGTACTTGCCCTTTTCCTAACTTAACACCATTCAGATAATGATCTGCCTTTCTGCTCTTGCCATCAAAGTGGATAACCTCACATTTATCCATATTAAACAACATCTGCCATGCATCTGCCCACTCACCCAACCTGTCCAAGTCACCCTGCATCCTCATAGCATCCTCCTTACAGTTCACACTGCCACCCAGCTTTGTGTCCTCTTCAAATTTGCTAATGTTACTTTTAATCCCTTCATCCAAATCATTGATGTATATTGTAAATAGCTGCGGTCCCAGCACTGAGCCTTGCGGTACCCCACTAGTCACTACCTGCCCATTCTGAAAGGGACTGATAAATACATACTCTTTGTTTCCTGTCTGCCAACCAATTTTCTATCCATGTCAGCACCCTACCCCCAATACCATGTGCTCTAATTTTGCCCATTAATCTCCTATGTGGGACCTTATCAAAGGGTTTCTGAAAGTCCAGGTACACTACACCCACTAGCTCTCCCTTGTCCATTTTCCTAGTTACATCCTCAAAAAATTCCAGAAGATTGGTGAAGCATGATTTCCTCTTCGTAAATCCATGCTGACTCGGACGGATCCTGTTACTGCTATCCAAATGTGCCGCTATCTCATCTTTTATAATTGACTCCAGCATCTTCCCCACCACCAATGTCAGGCTAACTGGTCTATAATTCCCTGTTTTCTCTCTCCCGCCTTTCTTAAATACCCTCCAATCCACAGGAACTGATCCTGAATCTATAGAACATTGGAAAATAATCACCAATGCATCCACAATTTTCTAGAGCCACTTCCTTATGTGTCCTGGGATGCAGATCATCATGCCCTGGGGATTTATCAGCCTTCAGTCCCATCAGTCTACCTAACACTCATCTTTGCTCTGTTATACTTCTCTTTTATTTTTATACTGTCCTTGACTTCTCTTGTCAGCCATGGTCGCCTCTTACTCCCCTTAGAATCTTTCTTCCTCTTTTGACTGAACTGATCCGGCACCTTCTGTATTATTCCCAGAAATATTACTGTTCCACTGCCATCCCTGCTCAGGTCTCTTTCCAGTAAACTTTGGCCAGCTCCTCCCTCATGGCTCCATAGTCCCCTTTGCTTAATTGTAATACTGACACTTCCGATTTTCCCTTCTCCCTCTCAAATTGTAGATTAAAACCTATCATATTATAATCACTACCTCCTAATGGCTTCTTTACCTCGAGTTCCCTTATCAAATCTGGTTCATTACACAACACTAAATCCAGAATTGCCTTCCTCCTGATAGGCTCCAATTTAAGCTGCTCTAAGAATCCATCTCGGAGGCACTCCACAAACGCTCTCTCTTGGGGTCCAGTACCAACCTGATTTTCCCAGTCTACCTGCATGTTGAACTCTCCCATAACAACTAGCAATAAACCCCTGTCTCACGGTGCGAGTCCACCCAGGAGTGATCCCGAGTTTAAAACAAATCAAACTCGTGGTAATCACGTAGAATTAACTCTTGGAAATCTTTCATCGTGTTGAAAGATTTTCACGAGTTAACAAGTTTCCCGAAAACCAGCCATTAGCGTTACGAGTTCCGACGTTCCCGCTACGTTAATTCTACGTGATTACCACGAGTTTGATTTGTTTTAAACTCGGGATCACTCGTGGGTGGACTCGCACCGTGAGACAGGGCCATTACCTTTGCAACATGCCAATTTTAACTCTTGATTCCTCTTGCACCCTATATCCAGGCTATTGTTTTGGGGCCTGTAGATAACTCCCAATAGGGTCTTTTTACCCTTACAATTCCTCAGTTCTATCCATACTCACTCCACATCTCCTAATTCTATGTCACCTCTCACACGGGACTGAATTTCAATCCTTACCAACAGAGCTACCCCACCCTTTCTGCCCACCTGTCTGTCTTTTCAATAGGACGTATGCCCCTGGATATTCAGTTCCCAGCCCTGGTCATCTTGCCGCCATGTCTCTGTAATTCCCACAACATCATACTTGCCAATTTCTAACTGAGCCTCAAGCCTATCCACTTTATTTCTGATACTTTGTGCATTCATATATAATACATTTAATCCAAGCCTCCCTTTGCATTTCTCAATCGATTCCCATTTCACTTGGCCATACTCTCCTATCCCATCCTGAGCTTTCTGCCCCGTTAATTCTGGTGTCTTTCTTAACTTTCCCTTTAACTCCATCCTGTATTTCCAGTTTGTCTCCTCCCCCCCACTATTTAGTTTAAACCCACCTGTGTAGCAGTGGCAACCCTGGTTGCCTGAATGTTGGTCCCCCACCTGTTAAGGTGCAACCTGTCCCTTTTGTACAATTCACCCTGACCCCAAAACAGATCCCAGTGGTCTAAGAATCTAAATCCCTCCTTCCCGTACCAGCTTCTCAGCCACACATTCAGATCCCCTATCTCCCCTATCACGCAGACGCTCATGTACAGAGACGTGTGCGCATGCACACATTTACGAATTGATACAGGTGCATGTTCACTCACACCTATATTTATGTATGTTAATTCACCCACAGACCAGTGAGAGGATTACTTACAAGTTTGTTGATATTTATCCATACCCATCATCCAAGCCATTTGTTTGATTGGTGAATTAAAACAGGGACCCTCAGGCAACTATAATATTTAAACACAAAAAGCTGAAGTAACTCAGCGGGATAGGCTGCATCTCTGGAGAGAAGGAATGGGTGACGTTTCGGGTCAAGTCATCTGCAGTTCAAGAGCCAAGAGTGTTTTATTGTCATAGGTCCCAGATAGAACCATGACATTCTTACTTGCTGCAGCACAGCAGAATATGTAAACATAGTACATTGTAAACAATATAATAAGCAAGAGAAAAAAAAGTCTAGTGTGTGTATATACACTTACTCATAAATACACACATATACTTATATATACACATGCACACATACGTTCACACATCAAGCAAACAATAGTAGTGCAATAATAATAATAATATTAGTCTATTGTAGTTCAGAGTTTATTTGAGGTTGTAGATTTTAATAGCCTGATGGCTGTGGGGAAGTAGCTGTTCCTGAACCTGGCCGTTACAGTTCTCAGGCTCCTGTACCTTCTTCCCGATGGCAGGGGTGGCCGTGATGGTGTGGGTCTCTGATGGTGCTGGCGGCCTTTTTGAGTTAGTGACTCCGGTAAATCCCTTCGATGGTGGGAAGGTCAGAGCCGGTGATGGACTGGGCAGTGGTCACAACCTTTTTGCAGTCTTTTCCGCTCCTGGACGTTCAGGTTGCCGAACCAAGCCATGATGCAACCAGTCAATATGCTCTCCACTGTACCCCTGTAGAATTTCAAAAGAATACTCTCTGACATACCGAATCTCCGTATTCTTCACAGGAAGTAGAGGTGTTCTACTTTTTTTATAATCGTATCAGTGTGCTGGCTCCAGGAAAGATCTTCGGAAATATGCAGCCCAATAATTTGAAGTTTTTGACACTCTCCACCATTGTCCCGTTGTTATAAACAGGATTATGAGTCCTCATCCTTCCTGTTCCAATGTCCACAATCAGTTCATTGGTTTTACTGATATTGAGAGCCTGTTTGTTGTGCTGGCACCATTTGGTCAATCGGTCAATCTCACTTTATACTCTGGCTCATCACCCCTCTAGAACCACCCGGGCATGTCCGTAACCCCAGAAAAGGGGCAGGCAGCCGGCTCGGGCAGAGCCCTCTTCCGCCTTGTGCCATGACTCGTGGATGGCCAGCTTGGCCAGGCCCAGGAGCAACCCAACCAGGGCATCCTCTGCCCTACCCTCTCCCCTACGCACATGGTGTCCGAAGATGGTGGGTGAGAAATGTAGCCAGAAGGCAAGAAGCAGCCCCTTTAAATAATCGAACATGAGCAACCTCACACACTCCATATACACGTGGTGCACAAACTCTTCCAGCCCGCAAATGTGGCAGGCGGATGGCGAGTCTGTGAACCGCGAGAGAAACAGGTTGGAAGGGACTCCTCGGTACAGTACCCTCCACCCAAGGTCCCCGATGTAAAGGGGAAGAATCCCTGCGTAGAAGGACCCCCACCAGGGGGCCCCCTCGCGACCGGTAGGCAACACCGACCTCCACTTAGTGTCCGACGGTGGACCAGGGCGAGGAAATGCAGGGTGTGGAGGAGGAGCCCGTACAGAAGATGCTTTCCTGCATCTCGGAGGGAGTGGAGGAAAGGCGGCTCAAGTTGTGTGGGACCCGGCTCCCGGGAAGGATTACGGAGCCTGGGTCCGACGAGTACTTCCGGCCGAGCGGGGTGGTAGCCAAGTGTTTTTGTGTCTACTGGTGCTGCAGGTTGGTGGTAGTTCGAGAGTGACTCTTTCAGGTTGACTTTGTTGAAGTCCCCGGCTATGGTGGTAAAGGCTTCGGGGTATGCTGACTGGCGCTTGTTGACCACAGCGTGCAGCTCCTCCAGTGCTAGACGGACGTCTGCCTGGGGTGGGATGTAGACCACAGGTCAGGATGATGGAGGTGAATTCCCTCGGGTGGCAGAAGGGGCGGCACTTCACCGCCAGATGTTCCAGGTGCAGAGAGCAGGAGTTGGACATGACTGCCACGTCTGAGCACCATGAAGAGTTGACCATGAAGCAGGCCCCTCCGCCTCTCCCTTTCCCAGATGCCTGCGATCGGTCCATGGGATGGATGGAGAAACCATCAGGCTGGACGGCTGAGTCTGGGCAGCTGAGGGTGAGCCATGTCTCTGTGAAACGGAGAAGAGCATTTCCTCAGCTCCCTTTGATAAAGCAGCCTTGACCTTAAGTCCTCCACTTTATTTTCCAATGATTGAACATTGGCTTGTAGGATGGTAGGGAGAGGAGGTCACAGTCTTCTGCGCTTCAGTCTGACGTAGTCCTGCCCACCGACCACGTTTCTGGTCCTTCCTGCACATAATATTTAAACACGCTGTTGTTGGCCTGTGGCATATTGACGGAATGTTATGACCCACCTAACCCCACACTCGACAATCTAATATTTTTTCCATAAATCTGTAAACATATTAAACTGAAATATAAACAGAAAATGCTGGAGATACTCAGCAAGTCAAGTCAGGCAGCATCTGTGGTGAGCAAAACAGTTAATATTTCAGGATATTTCAGGACCACCGTGGTAGTCTGGCGCGTCGATCTCTACAAAGCTGAGGCCACGCGCCAACTCTCGGACACCTCCTCCTACTTACCCCTGGACCATGACCCCACTGACGAGCACCAGGCCACATCTCTAGCACCATCACCGACTTCATCAACTCCCACGCCCTGCCCGACCAAGCTTCCAACCTCATCGTTCCCCAGCCCCGCACGGCCCGAATTTACCTTCTCCCCAAAATCCACAAACCTGACTGTCCCGGTAGACCCATTGTCTCTGCCTTTTCGTGCCCCACCGAACTCATCTCCACATACTTGACTCCATCCTATCCCCCTTGGTCAAATCCCTTCCTACCTATGTTCTAGACACCTCATACACTCTCTGCCACCTCCGCACATTCCACTCTCTAGGCCCTCACCCCCTCATCTTCACCATGGACGTCCAGTCACTCTACACCTCCATCCCCCACCAGGATGGTCTCAAAGCCCTCCGGTTCTTCCTCGACCAGAGAAGCAACCTATACCCAGCCACTGACACTCTCCCCCGCCTAGCGGAGCTGGTCCTTACCCTCAATAACTTCACGTTTGACTCCTCCCATTTCCTCCAAATACAAGGCGTAGCTATGGGCACACGCATGGGCCCCAGCTACGCCTGCCTCTTTGTCAGGTACGTTGAACAATCCTTGTTCAATACGTACCAGGGCCCCATCCCCGACCTCTACCTCCGTTACATCGACGACTGCTTTGGGGTCACCTCCTGCACCCACACACAACTGACTGACTTCATCCACTTCACCACCAACTTCCATCCGGCACTCAAATACACCTGGACTATTTCCGACACTTCCCTACCATTCCTTGACCTCACTATCTCCATCGCAGGTGATAGACTTCTGACCAACATCCACTATAAACCCACTGACTCCCATGGCTATCTGGACTACACTTCTTCCCACCCTGCCTCCTGTAAGGATTCCATCCCCTACTCCCAATTCCTCCGCCTACGCCGCACCCAGGATGAGACATTCCACACCAGGGCATCTGAAATGTCCTCATTCTTCAGGGAACGGGGATTCCCCTCCTCCACCATAGATGAGGCTTGCACCAGGGTCTCTTCCATACCCCGCAACACTGCTCTCTCTCCCCATCCCCGCACTCGCAACAAGGGCAGAGTCCCCCTAGTCCTCACCTTTCACCCCACTAGCCGTCACATACAACAAGTAATCCTCCATCAGTTTCGCCACCTCCACGTGACCCCACCACTCGCCACATCTTCCCATCTCCCCCAATGTCTGCCTTCCGCAAAGACCGCTCCCTCCGCAACTCCCTTGTCAATTCTTCCCTTCCCTCCCGTACCACCCCCTCCCCGGGCACTTTCCGTTGCAACCGCAAGAAATGCAGCACCTGTCCCTTTACCTCCCCCGTCGACTCCATTCAAGGACCCAAGCAGTCGTTCCAGGTTCGACAGAGGTTCACCTGTATCTCCTCCAACCTCATCTACTGCAGACACTACTTCTACCATATTCATGACCCATGTCTGGCATGGGGTCTCCTGTTGAGGCAGGACTTAACAGCCAGATTGAAGTTCACTTCAGTGGACTTAAAGGGAACATTTTGAATAGCTCTTAAATATCCTGGAATCTGGCAACTGGAACTACCAACACATGGATCTCTTAAAGGTCCACGCTTAATACTTGGTCTTTTTTCCCTCTAACAGACCACCAACCTCATCGAAACACCCAGTCCAGAACCTGGCCTTGCAGTCATTCCCACTTAACCCCTCTCACTCACTGCTCCACTTGTTGCCCCCTTACTTCCACACCCCACTCCACTTGTTCACATACTCACTTTCCCCTCATTGTTTCATTCACCCCCATAACCCTCTTAACTCACTTCCCCCACCTGCTCCATGCACCCCCTCCTTACTCCCACCACCTGCTCGACTCACTTCTTCCTCCTCTCACACCCTCTTCACTTCTCCCACCCACTGCATCCACTCCCTCCCTCGTTCCCCCATTTGCTTCACTCACTTCCCCTTCATTTCCACACCTGCTCCGCTCACTGCCCCACTACCTGTCACCCTCCTCCCACCATTGCTCCACTTATAACCTGTCCCCTTTCCTCTCCAATTACTGCAGACTTGCTACGACTTTCATCAAACTTCAAGAGCTCCATTCCACTCTATCAAACCTGGACCTATCAGTGTAGTATCTGTTTCATAGTGACATCCCAAGGCCAGGAATCTTATACTCCAGAATAAGAAAGTGACACAGCTTCTCCCGTCTGTGCAGTCTGCTGCTTTTGCACTGACAATTTAATAACTGGCACTGAGTAATAACTCTGGCACTGGCTCTGGCCACTTAAATCAGCTGCCCTGGACATTTTATGACTGTTTTTAACTTGTATTTTAATGTTGCTGTTTTTACCTGCACTTGTTTAAACTATTTGTACTGTTTTATCAGGACAATATTGTCCTGTTTTATTGTTTTTTTATTGTTTTTATTTTATGTGTGAAATGTTTAAGTTTTATGTGCGATGCTCCGATATTCCCTGGGAAACGTCTTCTCATTTTGCACTGTACAACTGTTGCTTTGCAAGATGACAATAAAGGTTGATGATGATGATGATGATAATGATGATCTGTTATAGAATGAAACCTGTGTAGTGAATTTGGTTATGGATCCAGATCAGTACATGCCCAGAATACTGGATTAGACCTCTCAAGGTCTCTGGTCTCTGGTTTCTGATCCCTTGGTCCCTGGCCCCTGGCCTGGGTAAGTTCCAGGTCCCAGGGCCCAGCACTGGATGTACCTAATGCCCAGTACCTGGAGGTTCAAGCATGCAAGCATAAACCCGGCAGGTCATCCTGTCAGCTGACAGCTGCACAAAATGATCAGAGAATCATACTGAGTAACAGCACAGAAAGAGGCTCTTTGATCCATTGAGTTCAAGTCAGCCAATAACGGATGTATTTAAGATTGTAGGAAGGAACTACAGATGCTTGTTTAAACTGAGAATAGACACAAAATACTGGAGTAACTCAACGGGACAGGCAGCGTCTCTGGATAGAAGGAATAGGTGATGTTTCGGATCGAGACCCTTCTTCAGACTGAGAATGATGTCTCCCCTGTAGAAGGGCCTCGACCCGAAATGTTACCCATTCCTTCCCTCCGGAGATGATGCCCGCTGAGTTACTCCAGCATTTTGTGTCTATTAAAGGATGTAATTATGTGACTCACAGCTCTCAGTCAGTCCCACTGCAAGTCACTGCTCTTCAAGTGCTCATTAAGGCACTTCATCGACAAATAAAGTATGTGTCTCAATATTATTTCAGGCAGTCAAAGCCAGAACCCATCACCTTGGGGGTTTGTTTTTCTGTGCAAAACAACTACTTTTTAACTCTGAAGACTGCAGGTGCTGGTTTACAAAAAAGAAACAAAGTGCTGGAGTAACTCGGGGGACAGGCAGCATTTCAGGATGACATGGATAGATGACATTTTGAGTCAAGGCCCTTCTTCAATCTCAAACACAGATAATTTAAATATTTCCCTTTAAATCCTGTCAGTTATTAGTTACTGATCCCTCTGCTGAGGGAAGTGGGTCCTTTCTGTTCACCCTGTCTAATCGTGAAACCTATTCCTGTGGGGCACCCACCAGTAACCACGCCGCATACAAACAGAAACATTATATCAATAACCACTTCAGCTAATGAAACCAAATCATCATCTGATCCTGGATACGTCTCCATCTCAAAATGTACCCAGTTGTCTGCGTGAATATTAGGAAAATCCAAATGTGCAATATCAACAGGGCACCTTCATCCCGCAACCAAGTAATTTCCTCGGGATAATCTAATCAGGTTGTTGAGCCATCAATATCCTCTCCAGAAACCATGATGAGAATGTCTCTAATGACTCCTTGTCTGTCCAGGTGGTCACACCGAATATCTCTAATGATGCCCTCCAGCGACTAGCCTATAACTAGAGTCATGCTAATGGATTTATAATTTCCTAGATCTGACCTGCTGGTCGTTTTGATTATTGGTACATTAGTCTCCCCCTAGTCCATGTGACAATCTGTGATTCTTGCACGCCATTAAATATAGAAGCAAGAAACTAAATCAAACACAGCGCCAATGAACTTGCTCTGCCGAATGCTGCCTACATCAGTAACCCAATCAAGTTTGGTATCTCTTGTTCTTTACAGATTGTATCTATGTCCAATTTATCATTTGCAAGTAAACATCCGCTGTATTAATGAGTATTGTTTACAGAAGTGAACACTTATGAAAGTGGGAAGTGTACATGTAGTATGAACTGCCTCAGAACTTAGTGCAGGTACATGGGCAGGGAAAATGCAAGGGAGATTGGGTGAGGTATTTGAGGGAGGTGGTTGACAAGAGGTGGTTGCTTTGGGACTGATCGGCTAAAATGCTTTGGTTAAGAAATTCACCCTCTTTCATTGCAAGGTGCAATAACATCAATGATGGCCAGACTCCAAACATGAGAGGGACAACTCACCCACTGGATTGCTCAAGGCTGGCCGATATTAGACCTTTAAATAACCAGGGTGCAATGTTGGACTCCTGGCAAGTCGTCGGAGGCTCTTGGATGAAGATATTTTGAATTGATCTCCTCACCAAACCTACCAACAAACCCAAATCCTGCATAAAACCCAGGTTATACTTGGATGTGGTGTTGTTGCTCTGGCAGACAAGTATTCACCAAAACAAATTCCTTGTATGTGAACACTTGGCCAATAAAACTACTTACTTACTTACTTAGTTACAATGCTTCAGCATATCCTGTTGTTGTATGGAATACCACCCAACTGTCAGCCCTTTCTTTTCTGATTAGCATTGTCCTCATATATGTAAGGTACACAAAAATGCTGGAGAAACTCAGCTGGTGCAGCAGCATCTATGGAGCGAAGGAGATAGGTAACGTTTCGGGCCGAAACCCTTCTTCAGACTGTACCTTCGATTTTCCAGCATCTGCAGTTCCTTCTTAAACACCTCATATATGCCAACTTGGTTCTTTGCAGTAATAACGCAGACATTGTATTCTCCAAGAAGCATATTCCTCTGAACATTCGGGCAAATTCCTCTAAATTATTACTGAACTTCCAAGATTATGTCTAATTTTTTTCAAGTGTTGTTCTGCCATTTATAACAAAAGTTGCTTTTCTCAGCTGCATTTTTGTAACTATTGGCTATTTGAAAAAAGAACATAGAACAAAGAACAGTATAGCCCTTCAGGTATGTGTATAAGTGGACATGATGTCAAATTAAACAAAATCCATTCTGCTGTCACATGATCCATGTCCCTGCATATTCATGTGTGTATTTAAAAGCCCCTTAAATGCTACTGTACTATCTGCTTCCACCACTACCCGACAACGCATCCCAGGCACCAACCACTCACTGAGTGATTTTAAAATAAATCTCTGCACCTCTGCTTTAAAGTTTACTCCTTTCACATCAAGTCTATGGCCACTCGTATATGATGTTTTTACCCTGATAAAAAAAATCTGACATTGCATCCTATCAAGCTTCTCATAATTTTATAATCTTCTACCAAGTCTCCCCTCAGCATCCATCACATCATACAAGACAATCAAAGATCGTCTGGCCTATCCTTATAGCTAATACCTTCAAATCCATGCAGCATTCAAATAAATCTCTTCTGCATCATTTCCAAAGCCTCCGATCCATCGTGAATGGGGCAACCAGAACTGTGCACTACACTCCAAAGCTGTAACATGACCTCCTGACTCTTTGACCCATTGCCTCAACCAATGAAGGCAAGCATACTGCACACCTTGTTTATCATTTTATCCAATTGTGGTGCTAATTTCAGGAGCTTTGGATTTTAGACTCCAAGGTCCCTCTCAATATGAATGCTGTTAAAGGACTTGCCATTTACTGTGTACTTTCTCCTGACGTTTTCCTCAAAAACTGCAACACCTCAGTCTTTCCTGGATTAAATGATTAATTTTGCAGAAATATTGTGATTGGCTGCATTGATATAGCCATTATGAAACTTTATTCTGGAGCGTAATACATTTCAGAACCATGCACCTCAACATATGTTAATTTGATGGGATGGCATTTGGGAGGTCCATTCTTTACTTTGTATATGACGGTATGAAGTGTCTGTGCTTCTATCTATTGCCAGTATGAAAAAGGGGAATGGAAAAATTCCAGATCACCAATGGCCATTGATTTTACATTGAAATAAATCTGCCTTTTGAGAATCTGCCTGTGTATAATGTTACACTTAATGAAGTTACTGCATAGGGGATAATTACCTGATGATCAGCCCATTGGCATAAACAGGAACAGTTTATGAAACCTCCTCTAAGCCAAGGATGCAACTATATACTTCATACAGGAGGATCTCAGGATCAGAACTGAATCAAAAGACCATTGTATTTTAAGAACAATTAAAAATATTTAACCAAATTTGATACCCATGGCTCCTCTGGCAATCAAAATGTATCCTTGAAAATAACTGTATAACAGTAGAAAAGGAAACAACACTTTTTCCTCCCTTGACCTCAATCTTCAATGATATATGTAATCCAAAAATGATCAAAGAATTGCTATGGGAACAATATATTTGCCATGTCATTTTATTCTGCCTGCCTACCAATGCAAATGTAACTTCGCATAATCATTTATGAGTTTGGTCCCAGTCCAGAAATATGGGATAAAATATATTGTTTGCATGCAAATCCATCAATTTATGATGGACTACTGTACCCCTAATGAGTATGTGGAATCATTATGCAGGAGAAATAAAGCACCGTCGAAGTAGACTATTAGTATTTCTACGATTATTTTGATGTCTATACCAGGGTTGAAGGAATATTTATTTATTTTTTACTTAGCATAAGGAAGTTACACTTACAGCTTTGTCACTTCATAATCCATGCAATGGCAACTGTCTGCCAATGTTTGTGGACAAAGATGAACAACATAATTAAGGAAACATATGAATATTACAGTGAGGCTTTAGATTAATTAGCTTTATGTCAACACCTCATCAATACCCGATTTACAAATGACACAACATTGAAGGAAACATATTGATTTATGTACAGTGTTAATGTATTGTAGTTGCTGTACTAAAGTAGGAATTATTATAGTAATACAAAAAAAGGAAAATAAATTCATGAAGCTATTAATTTTTATTTTGTTGAGCCAATTAATGAAATGACCTCTCACTTTTATTAATCTGTTTTCCATATCATCAGTGAAAAATAACTCTGTGTTAGTTGCAGTTAGTTAGACTGCATTAAACTTCTGGCATTTCTGGGGAATTAATATGGAATCATTGATGAACTCACTGAGCAAGAAAACATGTTAGTGATAAAATCCGTGTTGGCCCTAAATATTGGCAAGTCCTCAGGACCTGATGGCTTCCCATAGAATTATAAAAGAATGCTTCTGTAGCTTCAAAATAGCTTTCACTAACAGACATGAGATAATAAATTGTGAATCCAACTACTATGTAAGGGCAGAGTGATAGAGAAACCAATCAATAATACTTGCTGGACTAAAATATTTCATGGGAAAGGTGAGGATGTGACTGGGAACAGAGTAGTTTGAGCAAATTAAGAGGATCAACATGCACTTGTAATGACCAATTTGAAGTTTTTGAGCAATTGAATAATGTTCGATTCAACTGAATGCCAAATGCAGTTGAAATGGATGTTCATGCTGCATAAGATAAGTTTCCACATAAGATAGCAATTATTTAAAATCCAACCCTGGGGAAAGAAGTATTTATCTGACACCTTCTACATTCCTTTGTTAAAGACTTTTTAAATGTAAGCACCGATGTGGGAAATAATTTGTACAGAGCAGGTGTCCACAAAGAGCAATGTGATCATGACCAGTTATGTTGATTGCAGACTAAAAATTGCCCAGGATATCAGGAAAATGTGTGCAGCTATCTACTGAAATCATACTCTGAAAGCAGAAGGCACTTTAATTTATCATCTCGACTGAAAAAAAGGGTCACGGAAACTCTGGCGCTCTCTCTGTAATAGTCTGGAAATTTCACGCTTATGTTCCTGTCGTAGGACTGGAGCTCAGAACCATCTCTTATTTCTAGCCGTGAGTACAATTTCCCAAAAGATGGCAAGATATTAGGCTGCTCGGGAAATTGCTTAAAGATAACAAAGAAGAAGGATAATGAGAATGAGTAAAAATCAAAAATGAGTGACTGGGAGAATTTTAAATGCTGACGCCATAATTAATAATATTTGTTAGCAATTCAAGTACAACTGTGAGCTCTTGATCCGAATTTTCTGATGAAACAAAAATCAGTGAAATTAAGAGTAACGTAAAGAGAGTACTGAAATTACAACGAGACATTGGTAGATCAGGTGTCTGTGGTAAATATAGAGTCATAGATGTAATTATCACCAACAATTTGTCTTGGATCAACCACATTGAAGAAACCAATGGTTCAATGGTGAACCATTGAATCTGCTTTTATGGACTAAATTATTAATATCCCTCGTCAACCTGTGTTCTTTAAACCTGCCAGCATTTCCCTTTACTCTAACATGAACATGCTATCTCTGAACTCTCCCAGTCTCACCAGAAAGCCATTAAGATCCAGGGCAATTAGGAATGGGTAACAAATATTGACCTTAAGTTTAAAAAAAAGGTTTGAACATAAGGGAGAATTACTTTGATTAAATTTGTAGTCCTTGGGAAGTTCTGGTGTATGTTTTTCAGATTGTGGGAGGAGTTGATACGGGAAGCTCAGAATGATCTCAGGTGAATAATCATAAAATCAGGGCCAGCCAATTCAGGAGAGAAGGTAAATTTCACACTTTTACAGTAGATCACGAGTGGGGAATGTATGAAAGTTTCTCCCATAATTACTTAATTTTAAATTTCGGACGAGTGATAGATTCTTGATTGTCCTTTGTGTGAAAATAAAAATATAACATAGATGGGTGGAAATTGACACAGATCAGCCACAAATTCTGTGCATTATAGATTATGCGATCCAGAATGGTGCCCAACCGAAGCGACACTTTGCATGTGACAAAGAGTCACAGAAGTGGATCTGCAATCACGCATTACAATCGCTCGACTCTTTTAAATCTCTACTTCGACGGCAACATTTTTTGCTTTCCCTCGGACTATCTTTGATCTGACTTTAATGGCTTTACATTGCACTAAACATATTAATGTTACTCCCTTTGTCATGTATCTGTGCACTGTGGGTGGCTCGATTGTAATCATGCACTGTCTTTCCACTGACTGGTTAGCACGCAACAAAAGATTTTTCATTGTATCTCGACCCTTAAGGGGTTGGACAGGCTAGATGCAGGAAGATTGTTGGGGAAGCCCAGAACAAGGGGTCACAATTTAAGGATAAGGGGGAAATCTTTTAGGACCGAGATGAGAAAAACATTTTTCACACAGAGAGTGGTGCATCTCTGGAATTCACTGCTACAGAAGTTGTACAGGGTCTTGGTGAGACCACACCTGGAGTATTGCGTACAGTTTTGGTCTCCTAATCTGAGGAAGGACATTCTTGCCATAGAGGGAGTACAGAGAAGATTCACCAGACTGATTCCTGGGATGTCAGGACTTTCATATGAAGAAAGACTGGATAGACTCGGTTTGTACTCGCTAGAGTTTAAAAGATTGAAGGGGGATCTTATAGAAACTTACAAAATTCTTAAGGGGTTGGACAGGCTAAATGCAGGAAGATTGTTCCCGATGTTGGGGAAGTCCAGAGCAAGGGGTCACAGTTTAAGGATAAGGGGGAAATCTTTTAAGACCGAGATGAGGAAAACATTTTTCACACAGAGAGTGGTGAATCTCTGGAATTCTCTGCCACAGAAGGTAGTTGAGGCCAGTTCATTGGCTATATTTAAGAGGGAGTTAGATGTGGCCCTTGTGGCTAAAGGGATCAGGGGGTATGGAGAGAAGGTAGGTACGAGATACTGAGTTGGATGATCAGCCATGATCATATTGAATGGCGGTGCAAGCTCGAAGGGCCGAATGGCCTACTCCTGCACCTATTTTCTATGTTTCTATACATGACAATAAACTAAACTCAAACTATGCTTAAGGGACTGAACAATCTCCTCTTGTTTCCATGTTTTGCCTCAAGCAGAGTTCTGAATGACACAGGGAAGGAATGGGCATACAAGATAATATATAAATTATAGTTGAGGCTCTCTATCAGTTTGGCCTGATTCTGCAAAGTTACAATACAAGGCGTATGTGATGCTGTAAAGTTACAGCATGCCATACATTAGTATGAAACGCAAGGGGAAATTTAGAAGTAAACTAGAATGAACTTGCATTTGAAGGTAGAAACAAGGAACTGCAGATGCCGGTTTAGCAAAGAAAGAACAAAATGCTGGAGAAACTCAGTAGGCCAGACAGCATCCCCAAGAATTAGAGTTGCATGACAGGTTGAGTTACTCCAACATTTTATGTCTTTCCTTGCATTTGAATGTAAAAGCTTTCAGGATGTCAGGATATTCCAGAATACAAAGAGCACACCTTAGTAAACCAAAAGAGATGGGTGGTCTAGCGCTTCCTAATTTTATGTACTATAATTGGGCAGTAAATATTAAAAATATGATTCACCTGCTGGACAACTCTGCCCAGCAGGTTGACTGGATTGTAATGGAGAGAGAGGACTGCTCTCCGTGTAATACAGGAGCGACTCTCCTCTCACCAATGAATCTGAATAACAAAAATTATAATAAAAATCCAATGATACATAGTACAATTAGAACTTGGAAACAAATAAAACAGAATCTAAAATTAAGAAATCTATCTCTTTTAATGCCAATAGTCAATAACCCGTCGTTTAAACCTTCAATTATAGATAAATCATTTACACAATGGGAAAGAATGGGAATCAAAATGCTCGGAGACTTGTATGAATTAGGAACATTATTATCATTTCAACAATTACAACTGAAATATAATTTGAAAAATAATCAATATTTTAAATATCTTCAAATCCGTGACTATCTGAAAAAATACACAAAAGACTATCATAACATGTCCCCAGACTTATTGGATGAAGCCATGAAGACAAAGGCTGAATCAGCAAATCTAATATCATACTTATACAACATTATTTTAAATATAGAAATACCTACAACTGATGGTATTAGAAGAGACTGGGAACAATAACTAGCTATAAAAATTTCAAAAGAGAGCTGGGATAAACACTTACTATATGTGCATAAATGCTCGATCAACGTACGACATACTCTAATTCAATATAAAACATTACATAGACTATATTATTCAAAAACTAAACTAAATAAACTTTTCCCCAATGTCTCACCCATTTGTGATAAATGTCAGTCACAAGAAGCTACCATAGCACACTCTTTTGTTTTTTTGTATAAAAATCCAAAAATTTTGGAACAAAATATTTGAAATCTTCACAAAATCATTTAAAATAAAACTTGTACCAAAAGCAGAATGGATCATTTTTGGAATATCAGAAGGTAACCCCGAATTAAACGTGTTTCAAAAGAAATTACTTAATTACGGGCTAATAATGGGGAAAAAAGCTTATACTCAAATTTTGGAAAAATGCTCCAATACCAACAATAAAAATGTGGTTTCAAACATGTTCGAAACACTACACTTGGAAGAGATGAGACTCCTCCTAGCAGGCAAAGCAGACCACTTCCAAAAGACGTGGTCTGCATTTATGGAACTATTACAAGCATAAGGTGCAATAGTAATTTAAAATATAAATGGTACCAGGATCTGGTAACGGGATATATAAAATAAATTAAAAAAACAAAAAAAAACACGGTTGGTATATCCTTTTTTGCGAGTTTTGTGTTACAATAAAGCGATTGTTTTTCCTTTTTTTTCTTTTCTTTCTAGGGTCTTGTTTCCTTTCTTTACTTCCTTCTCTAACTTGCTCCCTAAGGGGCTTTCTTTTCCCAACACTTTCCCGCACCTGGGTGTCATGGTACACCAGTCATTGAAAGTAGGCATGCAGGTGCAGCAGGCAGTGAAGAAAGCGAATGGTATGTTAGCTTTCATAGCAAAAGGATTTGAGTATAGGAGCAGGGAGGTTCTACTGCAGTTGTACAGGGTCTTGGTGAGACCACACCTGGAGTATTGCGTTCAGTTTTGGTCTCCAAATCTGAGGAAGGACATTATTGCCCTAGAGGGAGTGCAGAGAAGGTTCACCAGACTGATTCCTGGGATGTCAGGACTGTCTTATGAAGAAAGACTGGATAGACTTGGTTTATACTCTCTAGAATTTAGGAGATTGAGAGGGGATCTTATAGAAACGTATAAAATTCTTAAGGGGTTGGACAGGCTAGATGCAGGAAGATTGCTCCCGATGTTGGGGAAGTCCAGGACAAGGGGTCACAGCTTAAGGATAAGGGGGAAATCCTTTAAAACCCAGATGAGAAGAACTTTTTTCACACAGAGAGTGGTGAATCTCTGGAACTCTCTGCCACAGAGGGTAGTTGAGGCCAGTTCATTGGCTATATTTAAGAGGGAGTTAGATGTGGCCCTTGTTGCTAAGGGGATCAGGGGGTATGGAGAGAAGGCAGGTATGGGATACTGAGTTGGATGATCAGCCATGATCATATTGAATGGTGATGCAGGCTCGAAGGGCCGAATGGCCTACTCCTGCACCTAATTTCTATGTTTCTATGTTTCACGATTCTTGCTCACTTTCCTTACTACTTTTATTTCTATCTTTTCTAAACCTCGAAAAACGAAGTGGTACAACAAATGTAATAAGATATATCTGATGTGTATTATTGTAATTTACTGTACTTCTAATAAAAAAAATTTTTTTTAAAAAAAAAAAGACATTTACAGTCATGGAAATGCTTCTTTCAATAGTATTTGCTCTTCTAGACTGTGGGAAATACAAAGAAGAAGCACCATGAGAAAGTTTACACTCCTGTGGAGGAGAGGGGTTTGGTATAAAGACTTGCTTCATACAGTTAAGGTTACTGCTGGGATTTGGTATCTTTGGTCTGGAGAGCATCAGCTATCAGTTTGGCTATTAATGCTAATGTTAAGGTCACGTCTGAGGTCTGAGGTTCCCACATGCTTTAAAAGGGCATCAAAAATACCGGTGCCCAAGAAGAGTAAGGTGACGTGCCTCAATGACTATCGACCAGTGGCACTAATGTCTGTGGTGATGAAGTGCTTTGAGAGGTCTGTTATGGTGCACATCAACTCCTACCTCGACAAGAACCTCGACCAACTACAGTTCGCATACCGCCACAACAGGTCAACGGTAGATGCAATTTCACTGGTACTCCACTCCGCACTGGACCACGTGGACAATAACAACACCTACGTCAGGCTATTGTTTATAGACTACAGCTCGGCGTTTAATACCATCATCCCTTCCAAACTGGTTACCAAGTTCACGGAACTGGGCCTCTGCGCATCCCTCTGCAATTGGATCCTTGACTTCCTCATCCACAGACCACGGTATGTTCAAATTGGAGGAACCACTTCATCCTCAGTAACAAGTTCAAGTTTATTGTCATGTGTCCCTGATAGGACAATGAAATTCTTGCTTTGCTTCAGCACACAGAACATAATAGGCATTGACTACAAAACACATGAATAAATAAACTGATAAAGTGCAAAATGACAGATAATAGGTTATTAATGTTCAGAGTTTGTCTGAGCCAGGTTTAATAGCCTGATGGCTATTAGTACAGGAGCAACTCGAGGCTGTGTCAGCTCCCTACTTTACTCACTCTACTCTATACTCACTCTATACCCATGACTGCGTAGCCGGTCATAGTGCGAACTCCATCATCAAGTTCGCCGATGACACCACTGTGGTTGGACGAATCACAGATGGGGACGAGTCAGAGTATAGAAGTGAGATCGACCGACTGACCAAATGGTGCCACCACAACAACCTGGCTCTCAACATCAGTAAGACCAAGGAACTGATTGGGGACTTTAGTAGGGGAAGGATGAGGACCCACAATCCTATTTATATCAACGGGACGATGGTGGAGAGGGTCAATAACTTCAAATTCCTGGGCGTGCATATATCAGAAGCTCTTTCTTGGACCCAGCACACTGATGCAATTGTAAAGAAAGCACATCAGCGACTCTACTTCTTGAGAAGATTACGGAGATTCGGTATGTCGAAGAGGATTCTCCTAATCTTCTACAGGTGCACGTTAGAGAGCATTCTGACTGGTTGCATCGTGGCCTGGTTCGGCAACTTGAACGTCCAGGAGCAAAAAAGACTACAGAAAGTTGTGACCACTGCCCAGTCCATCACCGGCTTTGACCTCCCCACCGTCGAAGGGACCTATCGTAGTCACTGCCTCAGGAACAGCTTCTTCCCCACAGCCATCAGGCTATTAAACACAACGAATAAGCTATGAGCTCTGAACTGCAAAATACATAGAAACATAGAAAATAGGTGCAGGAATAGGCCATTCGGCCCTTCGAGCCTGCACCGCCATTCAATATAATCATGTCTGATCATCCAACTCAGTATCCTGTACCTGCCTTCCCTCCATACCCCCTGATCCCTTTAACCACAAGGGCCACATCTAACTCCCTCTTAAATATAGCCAATGAGCCGGCCTCAACTACCTTCTGCGGCAGAGAATTCCACAGATTCACCACAGTGTGAAAAATGTTTTTCTCATCTTGGTTTTAAAAGACGTCCCCCTTATCCTTAAACTGTGAACCCTTGTTCTGGACTTCCCCAACATCGGGAACAATCTTCCTGCATCTAGCCTGTCCAACCCCTTAAGAATTTTGTAAGTTTCTATCAGATACCCCCTCAATCTTCTAAATTCTAGTGAGTACAAGCCGAGTCTATCCAGTCTTTCTTCATATGAAAGTCCTGACATCCCAGGAATCAGTCTGGTGAACCTTCTCTCTACTCCCTCTATGAGAAGAATGTGTTTCCTCAGATTAGGAGACCAAAACTGCACGCAATACTCCAGGTGTGGTCTCACCAAGACCCTGTACAACTGCAGTAGAACCTCCCTGCTCTTATACTCAAATCCTTTTGCTATGAATGCTAACGTACCATTCACTTTCTTTACTGCCTGCTGCACCTGCATGCCTACTTTTAATGACTGGTGCACCATGACACCCAGGTCTCATTGCATCTCCCCTTTTCCTAATCGGCCACCATTCAGACTATATTATTATTTGTTATTTGCACTATATTTGTTATTTATTGAAGTTTTTATTGTTTTCCCCGTTATGTACAATGTTTACATGTTCACATATTCTGTTGTGCTGCAGCAAGTAAGAATTTCATTGTCCCGTCCGGGCCATGTGACAATAAAACACTCTTGACTTCTTGACTAATCTTGTTTAGTACAGTTTATTATCACCTGTACCGAGGTATGGCGATAAGCTTTTGTTGCGTACTAACCAGTCAGCAGAAAGACAATACATGATTACAATTGTCATCCATAGTGTAGTTACATAATAAAGAAAGTAATGTTTAGTGCAAGGTAAAGTCCAATAAAGTCCTATTAAAGATAGTCTGAGGGTCTCTAGTGAGGTAGATAGTAGCTTAGGACCACGCTCTATTTGGTGATGGGATGGTTCAGTTGCCTGACAGCAGCTGGTAAGAAACTGCCCCGATTCTGAAGTTGTGTTTTCACACTTCTGTACCTCTTGCCTGATGGGAGAGGGGAGAAGAGGGAGTGACCAGAAAGACTCATCCACGATTATGCTGATAGCCTGGCTGAGGCATCGTGAAGTGTAAATGGCATCAATGGAAGGGGTGTTGGTGTGTGTGTGTGATGGTCTGGAATGTGTCCACAATTCTCTGCAATTTCTTGTGTCTTGGATGGAGCTGTTCCCAAATCACGCTGTGATGCACTCTAATCAAATGCTTTCTACGGCGCATCTGTACATGTTGCTGAGAGTTGTTGGGGACATGGTGAACTTACAAAGCCTTTTCAGAAAGTAGAGGAGTTGTGCGCATTATTGGCCATTGTTTTGATATGGGTGGTCCAGGACAAGATGCTGGTGATATTTACTGCAATGAAATTAAAGCTTTCAACCATCTCTGCTTAGGCGCCATCGAAGTACACCGGGGTATGTGTAGCACTTTGTTATCTGTCCTAAATTTAATGGCCCCTACTGTAAAATACCTGCATGTGGATTGGATCACAAATGTAAAAATCAAGGCCAGTCATTCTTCTTCTTGTGGTAAAACAGCTTTGGGGGGAAAGGGATAAACAACAATGGTGTAATTGAGGCAGAGGAAACCCAACAATAACAATAGATCATTGCTTCCCAATCATACAGCCTGAACTTAAATCAGGAACTTTGGCAGAAAAGATTATGGAAAAAGCCATCAACTGACTCAGCAAAGAATTCCACTGTAGACTCAACGCTAAACCCTATTGGTTTAAAATCGTAACATGCAATATCAGTACATTCAAATCCTCGTCTGAATTTTTCACCCATCTTAAAATAAACAAGTTAATGCGTGTTAAAATAGCAGTCAAAAGAATTTCACAGCCACATGCTCACATTCCTGTTGCTAATATTGCACAGCAGAAACCTTTAGCACACTGATTTAGCTGCTTTTGAAACACGCCTGCAGTATGGAGAGACCTCCGTGTCAAAAAGCATATCACAGCTAATTAAAATACTCGGAGTCTTCCCCACCCCCTCCTTTAGTTGGACATCTCAGAACTGCTTGAGTAAATTGTATACAGGTGGAGTAGAAGCTTAATTGGACCAGGGATCAATGATTGACACAAACTTGTCTCGTCAATAAGAATGAGTGGCTGAAGGGGTATATTAATGACATTTAAATGAAATCTTCTGTTGCTTTCAGCGCACTCTGCAGACAGCTGATAGCAATAATAAGTTTAAATAATTTTAAAAGGCAGTACAGGGGTGAACATTTTCACTGATTGCTCTGCTAACGGGGGTGAATCACATCACGGAGCCTGGAATGAAATGAAATGACCTGATATCAACACAGGTCTCCAGATGAGAACTAGCAAGCGGAAGGCATAAATTAATTCCTCAGGTTGTTCTCCTCCTCATCCCTATAATTTTCATTCTGCTGATATATCTTCAGCCCTAATGACTGTCACACTGTCTTGGCTTTTCTGCGATTCCTCCCTTGCCTTTTGCTCAGCCTCCTCACCTGAAATCCTGCAAAGACCCCTTTCTTCTTGCGAAGTGGGATGCAGGCACTGCTGAAAGGAGAAAGCAGAACAATGCACAGCTGTCCATGAAAGACAACGGAGCTTCTTGTGGGGGAAGATGTAGGCTTACGCAGCTGATCCTATACCAGTTACAGCATTGGAAGCGTTACCCAGCCTCACCTCGGATGCTGTAACAGATGTTACACTGTCAAAGACATCAGCTAGATCAAATTGGCGAAATGATTCCACGCAAATTGGCGATTGTACACGAATATTTTCCCAATTTTATTTTCCACTGAATTAACAATATTTTTTAGGGAGTATGTAGCATTTTTGCCCCAACAAGATATCAATCAATCAATCAATCAATCAATCAATCAATCAATCAATCAATCAACCAATCAATCAATCAATCAATCAATCAATCAATCAATCAGTTTTATTCGTCACATTGCACATAAAGTGCAAGTGAAATGAATTTGTAAAGGATATGGTAAAGAATCTGAGTAACCCATACACAACACAAAATGTCGGAGTACAAGGATGTGGTAGTGCATGTAGAAAGTCTCCTAAAGGGCCTGTCTCACTTTACGGGCAATCCCGACTATTTTTTTTACTCGTGGACATTTTTCATCGGGATGAAAAAACGTCCCGACTTACCTGATGCCCCGAGTACCTACGGCTAGCATAACAAGCCGCTACGATATATCTACGAACTCCTACGGCCTCCTACGGACTCGTTACAAACATTCTGCGAGTTTGAATCGGGGAAAACTCGGGAGAATTTGTGAATTACCTCGTCAAGTGGGAGAGGCCCTTAAAAGTGGCATAACGGGTAGAGTGGTGAAGAAGGCTTTTGGCATTCTGGACTTCATCGGTCAGGGAATTGAGTATTGAAGGTTATGTTACAGTTGAACAAGACGTTGGCAAGGCCAACACTTGCAGAATTGTGTTCAGTTTTGGTCACACCACTATAGGGAAGATGTCATTAAGCTGGAAAGAATGCAGAGAAGATTTAGGAAGATACAGCCAGCATTCAAGGGCCTGAGTTATGGTGAGGTTGGGCAGGCTAGGACCTGACTCCATGGAGCACAAAAGAATGAGAGGTGATCTTCTGGAGGTGTAAATATCATGAGGGTCATAGATAGGGTGAATGCACGTAATCATGTGAATATCAGGGAATGAGAATCAAGAACCAGAGGCAGAGGTTTTAAGGGTAGATGGAAACATTTAATGGGAATGTCAGTAGCTGTTTTTTTCCACATAGAAAGTGATGGGCATATGGAATGAGCTGCCAGGTGAAGTAGTTGAGGCAGGTACAATAGCAACATTTAAAAGTTATCAGCATTTGAAATATTTTTAAGAATATAGGTCAAACACCAACAAATTAATTGGATTAGCTTGGATGGGTCATCTCAGTGGGCATGGATGAGTTGGGCTGAAGGACCTGTTTCTGTGCCATATGACACTATAACTCTAACTTCCATTTTAATGTTGGCTTAGGCAGATTTCACTTCCTATGATGTTACAGATGCATTTCATATCCATCATGAAGAAAGTCAGCAACAATCATAGTTTGAACAGATTTGAGAACCAGTTAAGCCAGGTGGCATAGCTTCATTAGCTTCCATATTTGGTTCATCTGAATCCTGATCAAGCTCTGATCTGGTTCCTTCAAGTATCTGCCTTTGCCTTTTTCACTTGTCGACACTCAAGGTCCTGCCACAACTCAGTCAGTGCCTTTTAAGGTCAGAATGGTTTTGGAGAGGAAGCTGTCAAATCCAAACAAAGTATTTACCACGTAATTCGCTGTAAGTGTGGTCAGTTTACTGTGTGGTAAGTTACTTTATTCCTGCTGTTGTATATGATCCCGCAAGAGATGATGGTACAGTTTGAAAAACATCAATTTGTCAAATGTATATCAGGAAGCTTTTTTTTTAAAATCTCCATAAGATCAAATCAGTCAAACAGTGGAAACATGAATGATACTTGCTTTTGGCAGATGGGAATAAATGTTTGTTCCAAATGGAAACATGCAAGCTCTTACTTCATTAAAGAATTCAACAAAGATCAGCTGTCTGCTGGAGAATTGACAGTCCGTGTTCTCAAATTGCAACAATGAATGTGACATAACAGGAAGTTTCAAGTTCCCCTTTCACTGCCACGTTACAACTTGCTCTCTGAAGTAGATGAAGCCTTTTATATTGGGCCTGAATAAGTTTTCTACTGGTTGTAGACTTTCCCCAGCTATCATGTAAGCCCGCAAGAAGGGATGAAATAGTTAAAGGAAGACTTGCATTTAAAGAACACTCCTTCACAGGAGGAAGGAATCCCGAAGTGCATTAACCATTAGTTTTGAAAGTACTCCAGAAAAAACAGCAGCTAATCTGCATTCAGCAAGCTCCCGCTGATAACTATACAAAAACAATCACTTTCTATTGAAGTTGGTTGAGAAATGCTACTTTGTTTTTAAGTAGGAAGACACAGGTGTTCAACTGGTAGAGTTGTCGGCTCACAGCTCCAGAGACCCCGGGTTCATTCTTGATCTGTTTGCGTGGTGTTTTCATGTTCTCTCTGTAATTCCATGGGTTTCACCTGGATGATCTGGATTCCTCCTACATACCAAAAATGTGTGGGTTGCTAGGTTGATGGCTGGGGTTGCCAACTTTCTCATTCCCAAATAAGGGACAAAAGGTCAAAATAAGGGACAAATTCCCGACAGCATAAAGTACAGAAGGCCTTCGTCGAGTCACCGCTGATGGGCTTAACCCAGGTCTTTTTTGCTTCCCATTGCTTGTTTAGCTGCATAATCTTTTCTTTTTTGCAGGTTTATCCATATTTGCCCATGCCAAACTGACCGAACAACACCAGACGTTACTGAAACTCTTTGTTTTCGCAGGAATTGGCAAAATATAGCGTACAACTGATGTGCATAAGGGGGCCTGCGATTGGATGAGAGGTGAATCACTCGTGCGTGGCGTCAACAGCACATGCAACACGCACGCACGCTGTTGTACCAGATCTAGGATCTGTCTGTAAGCGTGCCCTCTGGTGATTACAGATTACAGATACTCCTTGACTTACGATGCTTCGACTTACGATATTTCAAGAGTCGAGAGTCAAGAGAGTTTATTGTCATGTGTCCTAGATAGGACAATATAAGGACTTGCTGCAGCACAACAGAATATGTAAACATAATATAGAACGGGAGATAAAAGTTCAGTGTGTCTATAGACCATAGACCATATATGTACACAATAAATGAAAGATAAAGTGCAATAAAAATAATAGACTGTTATTGTTCAGAGCTTATTTGATGTCGTGCTTAATAGCCTGATGGCTGTGGGGAAGAAGCTGTTCCTGAACCTGGATGTTACAGATTTCAGGCTCCTGTACCTTCTTCCCGATGGCAACGGAGAGATGAGTGTGTGGCCAGGATGGTGTGGGTCTTTGATGATGTTGGTTGCCTTTTTGAGGCAGCGACCGCGATAGATCCCTTCGATGGTGGGGAGGTCAGAGCCGGTGATGGATTAGGCATAGTGCAAAAGCAATACACATTCAGTAGAAACCGTATTTCACTAACCTGGCCTCGTGGCAACATTGGGCTGAGTTTATAATTTAAGCGGTAATACTTTACTGTTCAATTAAAATTGCTTTCCTGTGGTCTATGTAGATTTACACCTGCTCTGTTGAGCATATGCACTCACTCGCCTGAGCTGGCTTGTTAGTATCTAACACTAGCCTGTGCCCTTTCTCTCCTATTCATCTTGATGTAAGGTCGATTGAGTCAGCTGATTTGTATGCGAGGTATCTGAGCCAAGGGGAGAGGGTGGGAGAGGGGGAGATGGTGGAGAGGGAGGGAGAAAGATAAAGAGAGAAGGGCCTGTCCCAATGAGGACAATGAGGACACTACCTGAGAGCAATAAATAAACTACAATAAGTAGACTTTTTGCCTTACAGCACCAGAGACCCGGGTTTAATCCTGAATACGGGTGTTCTCTGTATGGAGTCTATATGTTCTCCCTGTCACTGCATGGGTTTTCTCCGGGAGTTTCGGTTTCCACCAGATTCCTCCCATCCCTTTATATACCTCTGACATGTCACCTCTCAGCCTCTTTTGCTCCAGAAAAAATATATCCAGCCTATCAAAGGTTCAAAGGTTATTTTATCGGTCACATACACCTAGGTGTAGTGAAATGCTTCTTGCCAATGCAGCACATAAAGAAAGAATACAGACATAACAATAATAAATAAATTTAAACATAAAAACATCCCCCCACAATGGCTCCCACAATGTCCAGTCCCATCCCATGTCCACCCATAGTCGGGCCCATTGAGGCCTCCACAGTTGCCTTTACGGAGGCCCGTTTTTCCAGGCCGTTCTCGCCGGGTGATGGTGCTCCGGCGTCGGGAGAATCCTCTCAGCGGCATGGGAACCCTGGAACGGCCGCTTCCCTTACTGGAGACCGCGGCTTCCGAAGCCAACAAGGCCGCGCCGGATGGTGCTCCACCACTGGCGATCTCGTCGCGAGATCCCAGGCTCCCGATGTTCAGCGCCTGCCGCCCGCAGCTGGCCGCTCCACAGTCCCGCAGCTCCGCGATGTTCATCGGCGGTCTTCAGCTCACAGCGCGGCGACCCGGGCAAGGCATCGCCCGCTCCGCTCCGCGATATCCAATCTCCCCCCAGAACTCCAACCCTCCAATCCAGGCAACACCTTTGCAAATCTTTTCTGCACCTTCGCTAGCTTAATCACATCTTTCCTGTTGTGCGGTGATCAGGCTTGCGTGCTATTCTGCAAATGCGGTATAACCAACTTTTTGTATGATGGTAACATGACTCACAACTTTTGCAGTCAATGCCTCGGCTGATGAGGGCAAGCGTGCCACATGCCTTCTTCATAATGTGTACTTCAGGAATCCTCTGTGCCACCAGTGTTGATGCCATCAGTGAATATACTAATCATGCCACCTATATTCTCATCCAAATCATTAATATATGATGGACAATAGAGGACCCAGTACTCAGCCCTATGGTCACAGGCTTCCAATCAGAAACATAACTCTATACTTCCATACTCAGCCTCTTACCAGCAAGACAATTTTGTATCCAATTATCCAGCTCACCCTGGATTCCATGTGTTCTGACCTTTCAGATCAGTTTATCATGTGGGACCTGGTCAATGTCCACATTAACAATATCTACAGCTTTGCCCTCATGAATCCTCTTGGTCACCTCTTCATAAAACTCAATCTAATTTGTGAAACATGATTACTCATGTATAAAACCATGCTGACATTTCCCCCTAAACCTTACTATCTCTTTTTCCCATTTTGGCCCTCCTTCCCCTCCCCCTTCCCAGCTCTCCCCCAAGCCTACTGGTCTCTGCCTCTTCCTTTCTTTTTCCCGCCCCCCCCCCCCCACCCCAACATCAGTCTGAAGAAGGGTCTCGACCCGAAACGTCACCTATTCGTTGGCTCCATAGATGCTGCCTCACCCACTGAGTTTCTCCAGCATTTTTGTTTACCTTCGATATTTCCAGCATAGGAACATAGAAAATAGGTACAGGAGTAGGCCATTCGGCCCTTCGAGCCTGCACCGCCATTCAATATGATCATGGCTGATCATCCAACTCAGTATCCTGTACCTGCCTTCTCTCCATAACCCCTGATCCCTTTAGCCGCAAGGGCCACATCTAACTCCCTCTTAAATATACCTAGCCTATCCAATCAAAATATATCCAATCTAAATATAGCCAGTGAACTGGCCTCAACTACCTCCTACCTCAACAGCATCTGCAGCCCTTTCTTAAACGTTAAACCTATTATCTCGCTGCTCCTTGGACTGCTACCCACCCTTCGCTCCTCCCTTTCACTTCCCATTTCCTTTGCTGCAAATTCAATAGTCAATTTTTGAGGTTAGTGTTTGTCAGTATATTCCACATGCGTTATATTTTGATATTATTGGCTGATAATTTTGAGAATTCCATTGGGATATGCTTTTCATTTGTGCTCTATAATATAAAACAAGGTTTTTGGACTCTGCTTTCAAAACAATTTGAAGTATAGCTTTGAGAAACAAGTTCGCTTCTTTCATGTGAAGCAGTTAAATACACATATATTACCTTTACAATTATTGCCGTTGCATAACACCATCGATTCTATTTAGTAACCCATCATTTGATGGAATTTTGCTTTGAGGATTATGTTACTGTAGCCAAAATAAATTGCTGATTAAATTCCAAATGCCAGCAGAACACTGTGAATTAGTCGAAGTTTAATCGGCTTCAGTCTCGACTTTAGTAAATCTTGTCTTTTTGGAAATGCCATGCAGCCTATCTTGTTCAAAATGTTATGTTCTGCTTTGTGTCTTTATTGCATTCAACATGTGGCAAGTCGATTTGAATTATTCATGGCAATATTGTAAATATTGTTAAGTTGGGTAATAAATAATTTACTTGGATATTTGTGGGTCTACTGAAGCAGCTTTGTATTATATAATAGGTAATATAAACACAAAGGTCTTTTTCCATGAAATCACTCATTGTAAACACAGTTTACTGAAAACTGCTATGAAAAAACTGTCTCAATAAATTCAAATTAACATTAATAATAAAACAATACTTGTATTTTTGTAGTTTGCAGGCACACTGTTGCGAACATCTGGTAGATATACTGTTAAGTAAGACAGCAATATATCCTACAGTGTTTTTGTAACCTGTGAGTGTTCTTGTTATATTTTTATTAGTTTCATGTATTTAATAGTTAAGGCAGTATTTTTGGGGGCCTCTGAATTTTCTCCTCTGCTCCTCCACCAAAATCATTATCATTTTGTGCATGGCTTCATTATGATCTGCATGGAATTACAATGTGTCACATTGGCAGGTTAACTATGGAAGGAACCACAGAAAAGCCAAATTCTGTCCTCTTTTGATGTCTTTATGTTGATTTTGCAGGAGACTTATTAAATAGGAGCTTGGAGCTTTATGTAGATTTTTCCAATAGACAATAGGTGCAGGAGTGGGCCATTCGGCCCTTCGAGCGAGCACCGCCATTCACAGTGACCATGGCTGATCATCCACAATCAGCACCCCGTTCCTGCCTTCTCCCCATATGCCCTGGCTCCGCCTTCTTTAAGAGCTCTTTCTAAATCTCTCTTGAAAGCATCCAGAGAATTGGCCTCCACTGCCTTCTGAGGCAGAGAATTCTACAGATTAACAACCCTCTGTGTGAAAATGTTTTTCCTCATCTCCGCTCTAAACGGCTTACTCCTTATTCTTAAACTGTGGCCCCTGGTTCTGCACTCCCCCAACATCAGGAACATGTTTCCTGCCTCTAGCGTGTCCAAACCATTAATAATCTTATATGTCTTAATAAGATCCCCTCTCATCCTTCCAAATTCCAGAATATACAAGGGCAACTACTTCATTCTATCAACATACGACAATCCCGCTACTCTGGGAATTAACCTGCGGTTCCAGCACTGAGCCTTGTGGTACCCCACTAGTCACTGCCTGCCATGTGAAAGGGACCCATTAATCAGTACTCTTTGTTTCCTGTCTGCCAACCAATTTTCTATCCATGTCAGTACCCTACCCCCAATACCAAGTGCTCTAATTTTGCCCACTAATCTCCTATGTGGGACATTATCAAACGCTTTCTGAGAGTCCAGGTACACTACATCCACTGGCTCTCCCGTGTCCATTTTCCTAGTTACATCCTCAAAAAAATTCCAGAATATTAGTCAAGCATGATTTCTGAAAATCCATGCTGACTTGGACCGATCTGGCTACTGCTATCCATATGTGCCACTATTTCATCTTTTATAATTGACTCCAGCATCATCCCCACCACTGATGTCAGGCTAACTGGTCCATAATTCCGTTTTCTCTCTCCCGCCTTTCTTAAAAAGTGGGATAACATTCACTACCCTCCAATCCACAGGAACGGATCCTGAATCTATAGAACATTGGAAAATTATCACCAATGCATCCACAATTTCTAGGGCCACTTCCTTATGTACCCTGGGATGCAGACCATCAGGCCCTGGGGATTTATCAGCCCTCAGTCCCATCGGGCTACCCAACACCATTTCCTGCCTAATGTGAATTTCCTTCAGTTCCACAGTCACCCATGATTTTGTCATGGTTTTAAGACTCGAAGTTTGGATAAGATGACACAGACACGGAGAATTCTTCAAGAAGACGAAAAGCCTTTATTTGCAAATATTCGGCTGGAACATTCAGAGATGACACCACCTGTCCACTCTCTAATTGCTCTCCGATCCACAGAAACAAGCAGCTTTTTATTACACTCTTTCAGCCTTATCTCTGCTACATTATCTTTCATGCTGTACTCCTTTGCATCAATCTGTCTTTGATTCTAGTATTCTCTGTCTCGCCACCATTAACGTCCGACCTTGGTTCAGTCTTTACATTTCCCCCCATATCTCTTCCTCTCTCGCCGCCCTGAAATTCCAAACTATTGCTTTTAATTTCCCAGCTATGTTTCAGCTAAAGCCAAGGTTAGACTACACCATTTTATACTGTTACATATTAGTTTATAAGTTTACACACAAAGATACAAATGTATTTATTAAGAATACAAAAGTAAAAATAAGTAACTTGTTTATAACTTCCATAATCCTCTGGCCACTAGTACATTAGGGAGATTGTTTGTGTCTTCCTTCATGAAGACGGATCCAAAGTACCTGTTAAACTTGTCTGCCATTTCCTTGTTCCCTATAATAAATTCACCTGTTTCAGTCTTCAAAGGCCAAACTTTAGTCTTAACTAATTCTTTCCTCTTCACCTACCTAAAGAAGCTTTTACTATCCTCCTTTATATTCTTGGCTAGCTTACCTCATCTTTTCTCCCCCTATTGCCTTTTTAATTATCTTCTGTTGCTGTTTTAAAGTTTCCCAATCCTCCGGCTTCCCGCTCATCTTTGCTATGTTATACTTCTCTTTTATTTTTATACTGTCCCTGACTTCCCTTGTCAGCCACGGTTTCCCCTTACTCCCCTTGGAATCTTTTTTCCTCTTTGGAATGAACTGATCCTGCACCTTCTGAATTATTCCCAGAAATACCCGTCATTATTGTTCCAGTGTCATCCCTGCTAGGTTATCTTTCCAGTTAACTTTGGCCAGCTCCTCCCTCATGGCTCCATAGTCCCCTTTGTTCAACTGGAATACTGACACCTCCAATTTACATTTCTCCCTCTCAATTTGTAGATTAAAATGTATCATATTATGGTCACTACCTCTTACTGGCTCCTTAACCTCAAGTCCCCTTATTCAATCCAGTTCATTACACAACACTAAATCCAGAATTACCTTCTCCCTGGTAGGCTCCAGTACAAGTTGCTCTAAGAATCCATCACAGAGGCACTTTATAAACTCCCTTTCTTGGGGTCCAGTGCCAACCTGATTTTTCCAGTCGTGCTTAGCCCCCTGCTGTACTCACTCTATACGCATGACTGCGTAGCCGGTCATAGTGCGAACTCCATCATCAAATTCTCTGATGATACCACTGTTGTGGGACGTATCACTGATGGGGACGAGTCAGAGTACAGAAGTGAGATCGACCGACTGACCAAATGGTGCCAGCACAATAACCTGGCCCTCAACACCAGCAAAACCAAGGAACTGATTGTGAACTTTGGAAGGGGGAGGATGGGGACCCGCAGTCCCATTTATATCTACGGGTCAATGGTGGAAAGGGACAAGCTTCAAATTCCTGGGCGTGCACATCTCTGAAGATCTTTCCTGGTCCGAGAACATTGATGCAATCATAAAGAAAGCACATCAGCGCCTCTACTTCCTGTGAAGATTACGGAGAGTCGGTATGTCAAGGAGGACTCTCTCTAACTTCTACAGGTGTACAGTGGAGAGCATGCTGACTGGTTGCATCGTGGCTTGGTTCGGCAACTTGAGTGCCCTGGAGCGGAATAGACTACAAAAAGTGGTAAACACTGCCCAGTCCATCATCGGCTCTGATCTCCCGTCCATCGAGGGGATCTATCACAGTCGCTGCCTCAAAAAGGCTGGCCCCCTCACAGAAACAACTGCAGAAAGTTGCAAGGCAGCTACATAGCTAGTGAAATACTTCTCAAGTTCCAGACTGCTGCAATGCAGAAAAAAACCAGAAAGATCCACCAATAACTGGAACCAGTGTCCCAGTAGTGGGAACCAGGGACCCAGTGTGTGCAGGGGGAGAGTGGGAATAAGGCTTCCAGTGTGCGGGAAGTGAGGGAATGCGGTGTGTGGAGGGAGAGTAGGGTTTGGGCCCCGAGGGTGTGGAGTGAGAGAGTGGGAACCAGGGGCCCAGTGAGCGGAGTGAGAAAATTGGAACCAGGGCCCCAGTATATGGAGAAGGAGAGGAAGAGTGGGCATTGGGGCATTCAGCACATCAGAACCCCTTTCCCAAGGTGGATATAGCAAAGACTAGAGGGGATAGTGGGAAAGTTTAAAAGAGATGCGTGGGCCAAGTCTTTACACACAGAGTGAAAGGTTCCTGGAACATGTTGCCTGGTGTGGTGGCAGAAGTAGAAATATAGAATAAAGGGCATGGAACAGTACAGGACAAGAACAGGCCATTTGACCTACAATATCTGTGCCGAACATGATACCACGAACAACTCATCTGGCTGTAGATAATCCATATCCCTCCATTCCCTGCATATCCATATGCCCATCCAAAAGTCTCTTAAATGCCACTATCATACATGCCTCAACAACCATCCATTCCAGACAAGCACCACCCTCTGTGTTGTAGAACTTGCCCCGCACATCTCCTTTAAATTTAGCCCCTCTCACCTTAAAGCTATGCCCTCTAGTATTTGATATTTCCATCCTGGGAAAAACATTCTGACTTCCTATGCTAACTATGCCTATCATCATTTTATAAACTTCTATCGGGTCTCCCCACAACCTCTGCCCTTCCTCCGTTTGTCCAGCCTCTCTCCGTAGCCAATACCCTCTAATCTAGGCATCATTCCGGCAAAACTCTTCTGCACCATTTACAAAGCCTCCACATTCTTCCTATAATGGGGAGACCAGAACTGCATGCAATACTCCAAAATGCGGCCTAACCACAATCCTATAAAACTCCATCGTGACTTCCTGACTCTTAGAATCAATGCCCCGACTTATGAAACAAACCATATATATGTCTTCTTTACCACTCTATCTACTTGTGGTGCCACTTTCAGGGAGTTACGGGCTTGGATCTCAAGATCGCTCTGTAAATCAACACTATCAATAGGATAATGGCATCAACAATAGTTTTGGATAGGCAGGCAGTGGAGATTAATTTAACAGGTTTATTTTCGCAACATTCATTATGGGGCCAGAAGGCCTATTTCTGTGCCGAACTGTTCTAGATACTATATCCTTGGCCTGAAATTTTAACTCTGTTTCTCTTCCCACCGACACAGCCTGGAATTATGAATATTACCAGCATTTTCTGTTTTCATTCACCTAAGGTAGGATTTTGCTGCTGGACTCCTTGCTGATAAAAAACTCTCTTCTGCCCAATGTAGTCAGGACAACTGCACTTTGTATGGAATTCTTAGGCTTGTTTCCATTTAAGACGAAATATGTTGATGGTTGAGTTCAAAACCATTCAGATTTATTTGCAAGTTTTGGGTCATTGTTTTAAAAACTCTGAAGTTGTGTATATTAATGCTTTCCTTAAGCCATATTATTACTGGTTCAGATGCATAGGAGAGTTTTTGCGGTGCTTTGCTTTATGAATTAAGTCCCATCTTTTCCTGATTACTCTTCAAGCTATTTCCTGAAATCATGTGGTTCTTGGACATTTTATGTGTTTTTGCTTCAAGGAATCAAACTCTCCGTTATTGGGCCCTTTGGGGCTATCATGCAGATTTAGTTTTGAAGAGCATGTGTTTGCAGTTCTGAATTGTTTTAATGAGACTGAATAATCCTGGCTGTTTCCTTATCGGCCCTTGAAAAGATGGCAGGAGCTGATTGAAAATCTAACATTACTTTTTAAATACTTTCCAATGGTTAAGCTGGGGAAGGATTTGTCAGGCTGTTGTTGGGAAGTGCTTTATTCGACCCTGTTCGGGTAGCACTAATGTTTGGTACATCAGAGCAGTCTGCCTTGTGGCAGACCTTTAATGTTATGGAAGGATTGACACAGCATTTGTGAAAAAGTTGTTTGCCCTGGTTGGCGAGTCTAGAGCTAAAGAACATAAGCTGAATGGAATTAACTCACTTCAGGTTTATCCCCAACCACACCCGTTTATCTCAATTGTCAGAAGATACTAAGCACGTTGCGGAAAGCATTCTGCCTTTTTCCACTGTCAGGTGATAATGTGATGAACACGTTCTCTCTCTTGCCAGAACACACCATGAACACAT
The DNA here is from genome assembly GCF_010909765.2 of Amblyraja radiata. Classification (NCBI taxonomy): domain Eukaryota; kingdom Metazoa; phylum Chordata; class Chondrichthyes; order Rajiformes; family Rajidae; genus Amblyraja; species Amblyraja radiata. Next base: position 19,107,786 of record NC_045959.1, on the reverse strand, counting down.
ACATTCTCCAACTTTCATTTGCTAGAGGATACTAAGTACTTGTGCTGAAGTAACTCTCTCTCTCTATCACCTGTTGAACAGCACACTATGCCTTGGTACAGAATGGTCATGAGGTCAAAAGTGATAGGAGCAGAATTAGGCCATTCGGCCCATCAAGTCTACTCCGCTATTCATTCATGGCTGATCTATCTCTCCATCCTGCCCTCTCCCCATAACCTCCGACACCCATACTAATCAAAAAATTATCTCCGCCTTAAAAATATCTACTGTCTTGGCCTCCACAGCCTTTTGTGGCAAAGAGTTCCACAAATTCACCATCCTCTGACTAAAGACATTTCTCCTCTTCTCCTTCCTAAAAAAAAGTCCTTTAATTCTGAGGCTATGACCTCTAGTCCTAGACTCTCCCACTAGTGGAAACATCCTCTCCACATCCACTCTATCCAAGTCTTTCACTATTCTGTATGCCACCCTCCAGAGTCATACAGTGTGGAAATAGGCCCTTCGGCCCAACTTGCCCATGCTGACTAACGTGCCCTACCTACACTAGTCCCACCTGCCTGCCTTTGGCCTGTATCCCTCCAGAATTATCCTATCAATTTGCCTGTCCGAATGTTTTTTAAACGTTGTGATAGTACTTGCCTCTACTACCTCCTCTGGCAGTTTGTTCCATATACCCATCATAATTTGTGTAAAAAAATTGCCTCTTGGGTTCCCATTAAATCCTTCCCAACCCCCCCCCCCCCCCCTCCATCTTAAACCTATGTAATATGGGTATAAGATTGCATTTACCTTATCTAATCCTTTCATGATTGTATACATCTCCGTACAATCACCATCCTCCTCCTGAATGAAATCCTAGCCTGTTCCACCTCTCCACATAGCTCAGGCCCATCAAGATCTGTCAGAAGATATCATGCATTGCTGCTGAATGCATCATCTCACTGTCTTTTGCCAGGACAGGTACGTGGAAGAGACTGCATTTGGCACCAGTGCATAATTTCCCCTAGACAGGTGAGAAAATAAGTATGGTAGTCTCTAATGCTTGGGATTTCCTGACAGTGCCAACATGCATTCAATACCAATGCATGGTATCCTGTGGCGCTCTGGTGCTGAGTGCATTTTCTCTTACACATCCATTAAAATGTATCATGGACTGGTAATGAAGCCATCTTTGCCTCCACTCCCCTCAACTGTCAGATGTTACATTGGTGTGGACTCTCCCGCCACAGGATACCATGATGCACTGGTACTGAATGCAGTCTTTCCCGCATACCTACCCTGTCAAAAGAAACCAAGCCACCCATCCTCTCACCTGTGGGAGGATTTCAAGCACAGCTGCTGAATCCTTTCTCTTACCTGTCATGCACTGGGTGCTGATTCTCTCTTTCTCTCATCCGCCACGGGCAACTGTCTACTTTCTGTAACAGGATCCCTTGGCTTTTGGAGTGGTGGCGTCATGGTTGTCGTGTTGCTCAGAGCAACAAAGTCAGCGCTAGGACCCGGGTCAAGTTCCCAGACTCGCGCCACCCAGGTGAGAAACAAACAATTGCTGCAACAAATGCAAGTTTGCGCTTTATTTTTAATTCGATATATCCGGGAGAGCATTGTTTTATCAAAGATAAAAAGCCCTGGTAAGTAACGGCCTTCGTGTTTCTTTAATGCACAATTCTCACTCGCACTTGAATTTTTTTTTTAAATCTGCTAATTCTCGATTCAATATGCAGACTCTTCAAGTGCAGCTGTTTGACCGTGCAGTTGCATTGTTGAGGAAGGGGGTGAATTGCATTTGTGCATAAGAGGAAAGTGGCAAAAATTAGCTCAATGATAGGGTCGAGGGATCCGGGACCAATTGCACAAGAACTACTGGACGGCATATTGTGGCGTCTTTCGCCTCAATATCAACAACCCCCCCCCCCCCCCCCCCAACAACAATATATAGGCATCTAAGTTGCTCTTGTAATTCCTTTAAAACAAATAACCCGCTGCTTCGAAGTACGTTTGGACTGACCTTTTATAATAGGAATAAAAGTCAGACAGGAAACACTTCAAAGAATATTTCAACCTTCCTACAAGTGAACTTTCCCAGTAATATAAAGCTTGTGCATCATCGTGTTTTACATTCTTCAAACTTTGAAAATCTATATAGAATTAATCTTTCTTGTGTGCTGAAGAATCGTTTGTACTTATTATTTTGTCGTTCAGTTCTCTGTCAGAGCTGTTTCTTTATTCTTAATTCATTGATAGAGATTGTCTAATCTTTAATAATTGTTTAATCGTTATAATAGCGGCATAGAGCGCAGGAACACGTTTTTCGGCCCAAATCGTTCATGTCAAACAAGATGTCTCTCTGAGCCAGTCCCATTTGCCTGCCTTTGGCCCATATCCCTCTAAACTTTTCCTATCCATGTACTTGTCAAAATAGCTTTAGGCGTTACAATTTTACCTGCCTCTACAGCTTCTTCTGGCAGCTGGTTTTAAATCCTTTTTAGTCTTCCTTGTCTCACTTTAAACACATGCCCACAGGTTTTAGACTCCTCTACCCCAGGGAATAGACAGTGACCATTCACCTTATCTATGCCTCTCATGATATTGTTTACTTATGTAAGGTCATCCCTCAACTTCCTATGCTCCGGGGGAAAAAAGGTCCCAGCCTAACCATCCTTCCTTATAATTCAAGTCCTCCAGTCATGGTAAAAATCTTGTGAATTTAATATTTTTTTTATACCCTTTCCAGCATAATGACCTTCTTCCATAGCTGGGTCACCACAATTACACACAATATCCTTAGTTGGTCTCGCCAATTAATTGTACAGTTTTAACATGACATCTCAACACCTGTACTGAATGCTGTGACCAAAGAAGGCAAGTGTGCCAAATGTCTTTTTTACCACCCTTTCCACCTGTGTCATCACTTTCAGGGAATACCTGCACCTGTAGGTCTCTGTGTTCCACTCTCCAGGGGTATACCATTTACTGTGTAAGTCCTACCCTGGTTTAACTCATAATGCAACACTGTGTAATTGGCTGAGATAAATCCCATCTGCCATTACTTGACCTACTTCCCCAGTTCATCCTGGCTTTGTTGTAAACTTAGATAACCTTCTTTATTGTTCACTACACCACACATTTTGGTATAATCTGCATAGTTACTAACCATGTTAGCAACGTTGTCAGCCAAAGTGTTAATATAGTTGACAAACAACGGTGGACCCAACACTGATTCCCGTGTTACATCACTGGTCAACTTAATCTACAATCTGAATAACAACTCTTCATCAATAAGGCATTGTATAGAAGTTGGGGCGTTGTGATACAGTTGTACAAGAGTTGGTGAGGTTGCGTTTGGAGTTATTTGTTCAGTTTTGGTCACCCAACTACAAAATATGCCATTATGTTGGAAACAGTGCAGAAAAGATGTATAAAGGTGTTGCCTGAACTCAATGGTCTGAGTTAAACGGATATGTTGGACAGGTTATGACTATTCCTTGGAGCATAGGAAACTGAGGAGAGATCTTATAGAGGTGGAAAGAATCATGAGAGGCAGAAATAGATTGAATCTTTCTCCCGCTGTGAAGGAATCAAGCACTGGAGATGTTGAAAATGAGAGGAGAAAGATTTAATAGGAATTTGAGGGGAGACTTTGCCACACAGAGAGTGGTACATATTTGGAACGGGCTGCCAAAGGAAAAGTTTGAGACTGGTACAATAATAACATTTAAGAAATATTTGGACAAATACATGGAATTAAATGATTAGAGGGACATCAATCCAACGCAGGAAAATGGGTATACCTTAGATGGGGCTTCTGGGTCAGCATGGACAAGTTAGACCAAAGGGCCTTTTACTGTTCTGCATGATGCCAAACATTGTACTGCAGATTGCAACCAGCCAATGCTTAAACAATCTTTTCCCAAAGTTGATAGTATTTCTCTGCAAGTTATCTGATCATCTTTGTCACAATCATTCTATCATTGTATGATTCCATAGAGACATGAGCAATTCTGGACTTTTATGCAAATTCAATTTTCAACATCCCACTGTCCCCTTCTCCAATTCATTCTCTAAATTACTGGAGATTTTTGAAGCTTTAAATGATCATGGTTGGCACTTTATTAATTAAATGTTCATATGGAAGCTTGCAGTTATGTTGTATCCACCCTTCAATTAGAGGAAATCCTTGATTTACATTCCTTAAACATGTTTAAGTGATAAGTTAAAAGACATTTGCACAGGTACATGGATTGTAAAGGTTTAGATGGATATTGGCCAAACACAAACTAGCTTAGACAGAGCGTTGGCGTAAGTCTAGTTGGGCCGAAGATCCTGTTTCCATGCTGTCTGGCTCCATGACATTTGTAAATTGAAACAACTGGTTGAAATGCAATATGAATATTTTGACCACATCTGGAGTATTGTGTGCAGTTTTGGTCACCTAATTTGAGGAAGGACATTCTTGCTATTGAGGGAGTGCAGTGTAGGTTCACGAGGTTAATTCCCAGTATGGCGGAACTGTTACATGTTGACGGAATGGAGCGACTGGGCTTGTATACACTGGAATTTAGAAGGATGAGATGGGATCTTATTGAAACATATAAGATTATTAAGGGATTGGACACGCTAGAGGCAGGAAACATGTTCCTGATGTTGGGGGAGTGCCGAACCAGGGGCCACAGTTTAAGAATAAGGGGAAGGCCACTTAGAATGGAGATGAGGAAAAACATTTTCACCCAGAGAGTTGTGAATCTGCGGAATTCTCTGTCTCAGAAGGCAGTGGAGGCCGATTCTCTGGATTATTTCAAGAGAGAGTTAGATAAAGTTCTTAAAGATAGTGGAGTCAAGGGATATGGGGAGAAGGCAGGAATGGGGTACTGATTGGGGATGATCAGCCATGATCACAGTGAATGGCGGTGCTGGCTCGAAGGGCCAAATGGCTTATTCCTGCACCTATTGTCTATTGTCTATTATCGTCTTCCCTATCTCTCTTGTCGTCTAGGGAACTCTGGCGTTGGTTGCCTTACTGCTTCCCCCTTAAGTGATTGTACCTGGCCTGTTCCTGAGCATTTGCCCTTTAAATGGTTATATCTCAATTTACCATACCAACATTTGTCTTCTGTCCACATGTCTTGTCATTTCCAATGAAGTTATCTCCCCTGAAACTTAAAAGTTGTACTTTGGATTTTACTCTGCCCATCACCACTCTTAAACAAAAATGATGATCTGCTAATCTGATGATCACTGTTGCTCTAAGTGTTCTCTATCTGACTTTGGCCATCACATTCTTCAGAACCTGATTAAAAAAATATCTCCTTTCTCATTCGGTCAGAAATGTGCAGATTAGGAGCGTTCTCTTGAACTGATTATAGAAAGTCCTCTTCTTTTCTCTTTACTCCAACATCTTTTGAAGGAATATTGACAGATTTCACTGGCTGGAAGGTCACCATTTTACATTGCTTGCACATTTTCCCTGCAAATTTGCTCCTCAATTTATCTCAATTTCTCCTAAATTACTCACTTTCTCTATTTTTCTTTCACTGTTTCTATTTCTCTTTTTTTATCTCCCTCATCTGCTTCTTTCTTTCTCTCTCGGCACTTGGTAGGCACTGTTTCGATGGCCTATAGTGCCTGTTTCCACGATGTATATCTAAACTAAACTAAACTTCTATTCTTCCCAAGAACAGTTTTGGATAATAAAGCGCCCAAAGATGCTGTAGATTTTCATCCCATTAACTACAGATCAAAGAACAAAAAAAAAAAATAGAATATATCATGTCGTATAGCTTTAATCTCAGACAAAATTAATGAACAGAACAAACCCTGCAAATAAACTGACCATTGGGAACAGATTCAGTGAGACATAAAAACAATATGTGCTGGAGATACTCACAGGTCAGGCTGTGGAGGGAGAAATGTTAATGTTTCAGTTCAAAGATCTTTCATTCAAAAGGTGGTTTGGTAAGATGCTCTCTGGTTTCTGATGAGCCTAAAGAGGTGCATTGCAGTTTTCATGACTTTTTGCAAGTTTTCGTTTAAATATATAGTTTGGAAAATATATCTCCCTTCGAATTTTTATGGAAGCCTGTTTTGTGAAAGTATAAGATCTCATAACGCAGAATGAAAGAGCAGAACATGATGGCTCTGTTACACCTTTATAAATGCTAATCTTTTCAATTGACTCATTTCGATGAACAATTAGCACCTCATTATTCAGTGTCTGCAAGAGTATTGCAGTGTTAATTGTTATACTCCAGTGTTTATGTTACGGAATTGCTTTAAATTTAAGTGGTTTCGCATTGTGCTCGTGTTGTGGAATTAGAGGACTGAATAAAGTTCTTGCACTCGCAGGGAACGAGTCTTCAAATTTTCTGGTTGTTGATAAGTGGGATTGAGATTTATCTGTGGGAGGGGAAGAACCAATGTTAGGTTGACAGAAACTTTCTCCTCTTGTGTATTCCCTATTTTCATTACTCTTCCATACAGTCGAGGATATGTGCTGGGAGCCCTGCGAAAGTATGTAGGAAGGAACTGCAGATGCGAGTTTAAACCGAAGATAGACACAAAAAGCTGGAGTAACTCAGCAGGACAGACAACATCTCTGGAGAAAAGGAATAGGTGACGGTTCAGGTTGAGTCCCTTCTTCAGTCTGAAGAAGGGTCTCGACCTAAAAAACGTCACCTATTCCTTTTCTCCAGAGATGCTGTCTGATCTGCTAAGTTACTCCAGCTTTCTGTGTCCTGCACTACGTAAGTGGTGGATTACTGTCCTACCTGCCCCATCCGTGGAAGAGTCTGCAGTTCCCACATAATAATAATAATACTAATATCTTTTATTGTCATTGCACATAAGCGCAACGAGATTTGGTATACAGCTTCCATCCGATGTCATAACCTAAATAACTAATAACATTTCAATTTAGATATCCCGAGAACATGGTTTGTAAAAAGAACAGTAAAACAGTCAAAGGTACACAAAATTGCTGGGGAAACTCAGCGGGTGCAGCAGCATCTATGGAGCGAAGGAAATAGGCGACGTTTCGGGCCGAAACAATTCTTCAGACTGATGGGGGGTGGGGAAAGAAAGAAGGAAAAAGGGAGGAGGAGGAGGAGCCCGAGGGCGGGCGGATGGGAGGGTGGGAGGAGACAGCTAGAGGGTGAAGGAAGGGGAGGAGACAGCACGGGCTAGCCAAATTGGGAGAATTCAATGTTGATGCCATAAGGACGCAAGGACCCCAGACGGAATATGAGGTGCTGTTCCTCCAATTTCCGCTGTTGCTCACTCTGGCAATGGAGGAGACCCAGGACAGAGAGGTCGGATTGGGAATGGGAGGGGGAGTTGAAGTGCTGAGCCACCGGGAGGTCAGGTAGGTTATTGCGGACTGAGCGGAGGTGTTCGGCGAAACGGTCGCCCATCCTACGCTTGGTCTCACCGATGTAAATCAGCTGACATCTAGAGCAGCGGATGCAGTAGATGAGGTTGGAGGAGATACAGGTGAACCTTTGTCGCACCTGGAACGACTGCTTGGGACCTTGAATGGAGTCGAGGGGGGAGGTGAAGGGACAGGTGTTGCATTTGACTAAAACAGTCAAAACAGTTCAACAGACCAAAGTGCAGATGTGTCTGTGCGACGTGACCATCCGAGGGAGTCAGTCCAGGGGGGGTGGGGGGCACTCAGCAGGGCCGGTTCAGAGCCGCTATAGCTCTGGGGATGAAGCTGTTCCTGGAGGTTCGGGCGTAGAAGGCCTTGTAACGTCTGCCGGAGGGAAGTAGTTCGAACAGTCCATTACAAGGGTGTGAGGAGTCTTTATGGATGCTGACGGCCTTCCTGAGGCACCGTGTGTGGTAGATGCCCTCCAAGGCTGGTAGCGGTGTCCCAATAATCTTCTGCGCTCTGTGGACGACGCGTTGAAGAGCTCTCCTCTCCGCCTCCGTGCAGCTGAGATACCACACAGAGATGCCATATGTTAATATGCTCTCTGTGGTGCAGCGGTAGAAGGCTGTCAGCAGCTGTTGGGGCAGACCAGTCTTTTTTAATGTCCTCAGGAAGAACAGTCGTTGCTGTGCCTTCTTGACCAGCGCCGCGGTGTTGGTGGACCATGTGAGGTCCTCTGAGATGTGAGTGCCCAGAAACTTAAAGCTGGACACTCTCTCCACACTTTCCCCGTAAAAGGAGATTGGGGCGTATTCTCCATTATGTGACCTCCTGGTCAATAATCAGCTCCTTGGTCCTGGAGGTGTTTAGTGACAAGTTGTTACGTGCGCACCAGTCCGCCAGGTTCTGCGCCTCCGCTCTGTCTTCAAATCTACAGTCACTTTAGAACCTGCCAAACTGACCCTAAATTACTGCCCTACTGGCATTCTCTCCTAAACCACATCACTTGCCCTCTTTTATACCAATCATTAAAAACACCCCTGTATCCATGCTTTTGACCATCTGCCCTACTTTCTTGTACGGGTTATGATCAAATTATTGCTACAAACTTTTCAGCAGGTTGTTTCTTCCTCTGATCGTTGCCTGACCTGCTGAGTCTTTACAGTAGTTGAGTTTGTTTTTTACATTTTCTGCAGTTTCATTGGTTTCATTTGTTGTCATAATACCATATTAAGTGTTCCATGTTTGCAACCACTAGTTATACAGATTTCCTAGGACTTATAGCACATAGAACATTACAGCACAGGAACGGGTCCATCGGCCCACAATGTTTGTGCCAAACATGATGCTTAGCTAAATTGCCAATATATAATCATCTGCCAATACATAATCATCTGCCAATGCATAAGCCATATCCCTCCATTCCCTGCACTTCCATGTGCCTATCTAAAAGCCTCTTAAGCGCCACTATCATAACCACTCATATCATATCCTCCACTACCATCCCTGGCAATGCATTCTTGGCCCCCACCACTCTCGGTGTAAAAAAAAACTTGCCCTGCACATCTCCGTTAAACTTTTCCCATCTCAACCTATGGCTATGCCTTCTAGTTTAGTTTAGTTTGGAGACAAAACAGGCCGACCGATTTCCCGAAATGAGACGACCAGAACTGCAAGTAATACTCCAAAAACGGCCTAACCAAAGTCCTATAGAACTGCATCATCTAGTGAGCTATGCATTTAGATCCAAGATCCCATTGCACTTCACTGCTGTTAAGGGTCTTGCCATTAACTGTATAGTTTCTCCTGACATGCAACCACCCATATTGCAAAACCTCACACTTAATCAGGTTAAAGTCCATCTGCCACCGTCTTATTACAAAAACTCAAAGAACTGGACATATTCAGCTGGTCAATCAGCATTTGTGGAGAGAGAAACAGATTTAATGCTTCAGGGTAATAATCCACCTGTGAAAAACAAACTGCTGCAGGAACTCAGTGGGTCGGATAGCATCTGTAAAGGGAAATGGAGAGTCTGAAGATGGGTCCCAACCCAAACATCGCCTTTCCTTTGCCTTCCACAATGATGCCTGACTTGCAGTGTTCCTCGAGCAGTTTGATTCTAGCATATGCATATACAGTCTCTTGTGTCTCCAATTGCCCTTCTTTTCTTTCCACTGATGCCGACTGACCTGCTGAACATTTCTTGTAGTTCAGTTTGTATTTCAGTCTTCCAGCATATGCAGTTTTTCATTTTGCAGCAGAAAGATGTGACTCGAAACTCTAAAATGATCCAACCAGCCATCAGTTGAATGACAAATTTAAACAAAAATGGAAATCTAAAATAAAAACAGCAAATGCAAGGAATAACTCAGTCAGGCAGCATCTGTGGCGAGAGAACCAGTTACCTGGACCTGAAGCATCAGTTGAAGGGCAGATATGATGGGCAGCGGATACACACCTTGCTAGAGATTAACACACCCAATGACTGAAGTAGGCTGTGGCTTTTGCATTTTTGTGGATTGTGACCGGTTCTGATAGATAGCTGTTATAGGAGCAGGGAGGTTCTACTGCAGCTGTACAGGGTCTTGGTGAGACCATACCTGGAGTATTGCGTACAGTTTTGGTCTCCTAATCTGAGGAAGGACATTCTTGCGATAGAGGGAGTGCAGAGAAGGTTCACCAGACTGATTCCTGGGATGTCAGAACTTTCATATGAAGAAAGACTGGATAGACTCGGCTTGTACTCGCTAGAATTTAGAAGATTGAGGAGGAATATTATAGAAACTTACAAAATTCTTAAGGGGTTGGACAGGCTAGATGCAGGAAGATTGTTCCCGATGTTGGGGAAGTCCAGGACAAGGGGTCACAGTTTAAGGATAAAGGGGAAATCTTTATTCCAGGTAGGCATCGCCCGCTCCGCGGTGACTCCAACGCTGCGCCGCCGCTGTAGCAGCCCTGGTCCGGTTCCCGGTCCCCGACAGGAAAGGCCGCTCCGATCCAGCTGGTAGGCCGCGAGGTGGGGGGCGAGTACACGACTCGGAGAAATAGTCGCGCCCCCGCCAGGAAGAGACTGGGAAACGGTTTCCCCCGTACCCTGCCCCCCTCCCCCACATAGAAAAGTTAAACGTGATTGTATTTGCAGTAAAGATCAATTTGCACATAACTGACTGCTCCATTCAACAGTAACAGAATATTCAACATATCTGTTTACGGCTATTGGTTAAGGGTGAACGTTGGTCTAGAGGGTGGGCTTACTCATTTCTTCTCTGATAAGGAGCTACTTTGATTCTTCAGGAGGGAAATTGGACTTCATCTTAACGCCTCATCCAAAAGCCAGCACTTCTGACAGTGTAGCAGTCCCATGGCATTGCACTGGAGCCTAATGGGCCTGTCCGCGGGTGGTTGCCGGGGAGTCGCCTTCATGGTCACGAGTAGTTCCCGCATTCGGAGAAATAGTTGCGGCCTCATTATGGTCACCGCATTTTTTTCAACATGCTGAAAAATTAGCTGCGTCCAGGATGAAGCCGCCATGGAGAGTAGCGAGAATTCTCATGCTGTAGGTGGGTCGCCAGGAGGTCCTAATGGGTTGCTAGGAAGTCGAAGGTTCTCGTAGGTTCTCGTAGGTTGTAGCTGGTGCTGACCGATTAATTTCATTGGGAAAAAAAACGTAAGCAGTGGTTTTCAGAGCCAAGGATAGCCGACCGGCGATGTTAATGTCCACCGAGCTTCATAGCCGTGTATCTCTGGCTTCTTAAAAGTTGTCTCCACTCCTTCTCCCTCTTTCTCCCTCCTTCTCCCTCTCCCCCCTCTCCCTCCCTCTTTTAAAGGACTTACCGTACACTGTGCTTTCACCATCTTAATTACAGTGTCCACCTTCCTGTTCATCGCTTTGCACCGTGTGAATTTCATTCTGACAGCGCTCCCCCTGCTTGTCCTGTCCCCCGCCTGCATAAAGGGCTGATGAAAGAAGGTGTGTGTGTGTTGTGTGTTTGTGTGTTGTGTGTGGTTAGATAGATAGATAGATCCTTTATTTGTCATTCAGAGCTTACGGTCTGAACGAAATGTCGTTACTTGCAGCCATACATACAATAATACAATAATAAACAACAGAACAGACAGTAAACACAAATTAACATCCACCACAGTGAGTCCACCAAGCACCTCCTCACTGTGATGGAGGCAAAAATCTTAGGGCTGCAGTCTCTTCCCTCCTCTTCTCCCTCTGCGCTGAGGCGATACCCCACTGGGCGATGGTAAGTCAGTCCCGCAGCTCACCGAGCTCCGCGAACGGGCCGGTTCAAACACCGCGGCCCGGGGTGGTCGAAGCTGCCGCCCTCCAGTCCAGCGGACGCAGCTGTTGACGACGTCGTCCACTGGCCCGCGGCCGAACCTCGGACTCAGGCCGTCGCCGCCAGAACGCCATCTCAGCCACCGGAGCACCGTTCCCGCCCCGAGCCGGGTCGCCCTCACGTGAGCGCCATTCCACCCTCGAGCCAGGCCGCCCCCACGGGAGCGCCGTTACCCTCGAGCTGGGCTGCCCCGACGGGAGCGCCGTTACCCTCGAGCTGGGCCGCCCCGACGGAAGCGTCTCAGCCCCGCGCCAGGCCGCACTCACGGGAGCGTCACAGCCCCTCACGTGAGCGCCGTTCCAGCCCCGAGCTGGGCCGCCCTCACGGGAGCGAGCCCAGGGCGAGTCCTGACAGGCTGCCTCCGGAGCCTCGAGGTCGCCAGCTCCGCCATTAGGCCTCAGCGCAGACGGAGGCAGAGAAGGGGGATACGACAAAAAAGTTGCATTCCCCCGCAGGGAGAGACAGCAAGCCCCGTTTCAACCCCCCACACACACATAAACACAACCTAAAACCAAAAACAAAACGAAAAAAACAACACAAAAAAGTAAAAGCAAACGGACTGCAGGCGAGCCGCAGCCATTCACCAGCGCCGCCACTTCCGGGATGTGTGTGTGTGTGTGTGCGTGCGTGTGTGCGCGCAGTCGCCTGAAAAATCGCCCAAGTGGGACAGGCCCATCAGGCTTTGCTGTGAGTCCACATTATGCAGCACAGAAGCAGTAGGCTCTGCCATTGCATCCACACCTACCATCATTTTGCTTTAGGTTAAATGCAAGGCTTTATTTGCAAGACTAAATTGTGCATTCAGCATAGGGTAAAATGTAGTCAGTGGTATATGGTGGCTGCAATACCACACCTACTCCTCACATTTCTGGATGAAGGTCTGGCGATGTAATGGCCATTGGTGGGGTTGATTAAAGAGAATGGATTTATGTTTGTTAGAATTTGTTGAAAATAGCAGTGCAATTCATATTAACCTAAGCATGACTTTTTTTCTTTGTGGTTTAATAGGCATGCTGTCTCCAGTTCCAAACAAAAGAAATGTAATCCAATTTAAAGATGGAAGATGAGAACCATTAATTGTAGGTTTTGTATGGCTGTTGTTGTGGGTTGTTAATTTAATCCTGTGTGTTTTGGCTTTAACTGCAGGAAAGCTGGTGTAAAACTTTGTGTTAATAAAGGTAGATATAATGGACTAACCACTGATATGGTAAAGTAGAGGTGCCTTTGACTTGCCTTTGAGAGCAGAATAAAGCGGTGGCAAATTTCTCTCTGCTACTTTCAAAAGAATATTAAAAATAGGAGCAGGAGTAAGAATAGGATGATGGCTGATCTTATTTATAGTTACAGCTGCACTTCTAGCCTGACCCATGACTCTTGAAGCGTGTCTTAACCTCACTTTTGGTGTTTGAAATATTTCAGGTGATATTACGTGTAGATTGGAAAAAAATTATAATTTATAGTGTTGTGAAAATATTGCTGACTATGTTAGGAATTTGAGTGTATTTTACTGAGACTTTGTCACATTGTTCATTTTGCTATGCTGGTTTGATGGCAGATGAATGTTGCATTTGACGAATGTTGTTAATCTATTTTTAAGTTTTAGTTATGTGCATTTTTATTGTACAACTCCGCAACTCATGATGCATTGCGTCAAATGCCATTGACAGGCCAATGCCACTGAATCCTTCACTTCTTTCTGCTTTTGGAGCATGACAGTGCCCTTATACTTCATCCTCTTATTGGATCATTGCCCTCTGCATTGCTGGTAACAATATTTAATTACAGGAACACGAGTAGTTCACCTAGGTTTTTGGATATCACCTCCCAATAATCATCATCATTGACATTAAAGTCACCTTCCCAGCTTTTGGTAGTTGCCAGCTTGACTATTCCAAGTCATTCGTGGATCGCTCCTCGACCTTCCCTCAAAATGTACACTTCTGCCTGGTCATTGAGCTCTGTTCATTCATTACCCTGAAGACACAAATGTCCTTACTCGAAACGTCACCTATCCTTTCTCTTCCGAGATGCTACCTGACCCGTTGATTTACTGTGGCACTTTCTGTCTGGTATAAGTCAGCATCTGCAGTTCTTTGTTTCTACAGACTGGAAATACTGTTGACTTGCTGAATTTAGTTTAGTTTAGAGATACAGCACAGAAACAAGCGCTTCAGCCCACTGAGTCCACGCCGATCAGCAATCCCCGCACATTGACACTATCCTACACACATACTAGGGACAATTTTACATTAACACCAAGCTAATTAACCTACAGTACATACCTGTACCTCTTTGGAGTGTGGGAGGAAACCGAAGATCTCGGAGAAAACCCACGTGGTCACTGGAAGAACGTACAAACTGCGTACAGACAGCACCGTTAGTTGGGATCGAACCCGGGTCCCAGGCGCTGCAAGCACTGTCATGGGCTTTTTTCATGGGCGATTTTTCAGCGGACTGCTGGTGATTGTCAAGTTGCCGGCAGTCACCTGAAAAACCGGCAACTGGAACGGCGACTGTCAGAGTGGAACACACATACATACGTACACACACACACACACACACACACACACACACACACACACACACACACACACACACACACACACACACACACACACACACACACACACACACACACACACACACACATACCCTTCTTTCCTTCCTTCCTTCACCAGCCGGTTATGCAGGCGGGGAACAGGGCAAGCGGGGGGAGCGCTGTCCAAAAAATTCACACGTTGCAAAGCCAAGGTGAAACAGACACACACCGCGAAGAACAGGAAGTATGGCGCTGTAAAAAACGACTAAAGCACAGTGTATGGTAAGTCCTTGGGGAGGGTGAGAGGGGAGAAGCAGCGGAGACAACTTTTAAGAAGCTAGAGATACACGACTGCGAAGCTCGGTGGAGATTTAACATTACCGGTCGGTTATCCTTGATTCTGAAAACTACTGTTTACCTTTTTTTCCCAATGAGCCAATGAAATTCACCGGTCAGCACCGGCTCTAACCCACGAGAACCTGGGAGAACCTTCGACCTCCTGGAAACCCATTAGCACCTCCTGGCTTTCCCTATGGCTCGCGAATTCTCGCTACTCTCCATGGCACCTTCATTCTAGTTGCCGCTAATTTTTCAACATGTTGAAAAATTCACAGCGGCAATAATGAGGCCGCGACTAGTTCCCAGAATGCGGGAACTCCTCATGACTATGAAGGCGACTCCCGGCTACCACCCACGAACATGTGGCGACTGCATAGCCTCCTGCAGTCGCCTAAGTGGGACAGGCCCATCAGGCACCAACTCTACCGCTGCGCCACCTTGCAGCCCGAGTTCCCCCAGCAGTTTGTTTTTGTTTTGCTCACTCATTACTCTTATGCTTGCTGACCTTTACACACAGATGCTTAAGAAACATATTGTTTTAAAAAATCTTATTTTCAAGTGTCTCCTTGGCCACAACCTTCAACCTCTCTGTGATCACTCTGGATCTGCAAGTTTCCAGGATATCAGTGCTCTACCGATTCAGGCCTCTTGATTTTTTTTCCCCAAATTTACTTCCTCCATTATGGTGGCCATGTCTATTGGTTGAAAGTCTTTACCTTGTGGATTTCCCACCAAAACCACTCTCCCTGTCGATCTCTCTTCCCACCTCTTAAGTCATTCCTTAAAACCTACTACCCCTTTGACCAAAGTTTTGTCAGCTTCTCTATTTACTTGTGGGGATATTAGTTGCTGTTGATGTCAGACTTTGTTTGATTATGCTTATGTTACCACTTAAAATGTTCCATGTAATTACAAGTTTCTGGTATTATCTTAAAGAATACATTATTACATCTCAAAGCTAAGCATTTCCGAATGCTCAAAGTAGTTTGCCATATCAGGATTGACATTTTAATAATTACTCAGTAGGCGTTTTGTTAGCTCAGAGCTAAATGCAGTCCAAAGGCAATATATAATGTGTAGAAATTTTGAACAAAATAAAAATTTAATCCAAAAAAAAAAATCTGATGTTCATCCAGTGACAATTTTGGCTTTTTGTGGAATCTAATTGAATCCCCAAAGCCTGACCTCATGTCTGAACATGTAGGGTTTTTCTTGAAGATTAATACGCGTTAATATTTTGGACTGAACACAGCTTTTCAAGACAGACAGTGTGATTTGAACAGCTACATGGAAATGCAGATGTTGTTTTACAAAAGACGGCTCAAAGTTTCTGGAATAACTCAGCAGGTCAGGCAACATCTCTGGGGGACATGGATAGGCGATGCTTCAGGTCAGGACCCTTCTTCAGATTGATTGTAGTTGGGCGGGCTAGGGATTGGAAGAGAGGTGGGGGTGGGACAAAGCCAGGCAAGTGATGGGTGGAAAAAGACGAGGGAGGTTTTGATGGACAGATTAGTGGATAAAGGTCAGAGATGGGAAGAAGACAAAAGGCTGAAATAAGGAGAGAAGAGGCATAAGAACTGAAGCCAGAGAAAGGGATAGAGGAAGAAGAGGATGGAGAAAGGGAGGAGAGGGCAAGATAGTGAGAGAAACAGCTACACATTCAGGTGGGGTAAAAGGGAGAGAGGGGGGAAAAGGTGGGGTAGGGAGGGGGATATTTGTGGGTTAGTGAACTAAAATTGGGTGCCTCGCAAGGCTGAGTTCTCAGTTGATTACATTATCCCTAGACATGCATGATTGGTGTGGTCAACTTCTGTCCTAACGCCATTTACAAGTTTGTAAATGACACCACTGTAGTGGGCTGGATCGTGAACAAAGACAAGATGGATGTAGAGAGATTAATAACAGATAGTGTCAAGACAACAACCTCACCCTCTGTCAGCAAGATGAAGGAACTAGTTATTGACTTAGATTAGATTAGATTAGATTCCTTTATTGTCATTCAGACCTTTCGGTCTGAACAAAATTATGTTGCCTGCAGTCATACACAGAACCAATAAAAACAAAACATACAATAAACACAAATTAAACATCCACCACAGTGAGTTCACCAAGCACATCCTCACTGTGATGGAGGCAAAGTCTTTAGTCTCCGTCTCTTCCCTCCTTGTTCTCCCTCTGCGCTGAGGCGATCGATCCAGGCCGGAGATACCGCCCTCTAGTCCAGCGGACCTCCGTGGTGATGTCGCCGCCGCCGAAAGCCGGAACGCCGTCTCCGCTCCGAGACGGCCCGCCACAGCATCAGCTCCGGGCCGCCGCCCCAGCTCCAGGCCGCCGCCCCAGCTCCGGGTCCCGCAGTCTCTGCTCCAGGCCGCCGCCCCAGCTCCGGGTCTCGCAGTCTCCGCTCCGGGCCGCCGCCCCAGCTCCGGGTCCTGCAGTCTCCGCTCCGGGCCGCCGCCCCAGCTCCGGGTCCTGCAGTCTCCGCTCCGGGCTGCTGCCCCAGCTCCGGGCCGCTGCCCCAGCTCCGGGTCCCGCAGTCTCAGCTCCGAGCCCCGCTGCATCAGCTCCAGGCCGCCGCCAAAAGCCAGAACGCCGCACCAGCAAGTCGGGCCACCGCTGCCTTAGCCCCGAAGACGGCCAGCCTCTCGTTGGTGAGTCCTGGCTGGCTCTGCCTCCGGAGCCTCGGGGTCAGTCGCAGGCTGGAGGCCGCCAGCTCCGCCATTAGGCCTCAGCGCAGACGGAGGCAGAGAAGGGGGATACGACACGAAAAAGTCGCATTCCCCCGAAGGAAGAGACAGAGAACATGTTTCACCCCCCCCTCTAACACAACCCAACAAACTAAAACTTAACCAAAACAAGACAAAAAAAACAACAGAAAAAAGTAAAGACAGACGGACTGCAGGCGAGCCGCAGCTGTTAACAGCGCCGACACTTCCGGAAATGAGACTTCAGAAAATGAGGAGGTGAACACGTCCTAATGAACACCAATGGTGCCAAAGTGGAGTTGGTGACCGCATCCAAAGTTCTCTCAACCAATAATTTGTCCTGACCAACCAACCAAGTTGAAGTTACAGCCAAGAAAATACACCAACGTCTCTATTTCCTCAAAAGACTAAGGAAATTCTACAGGTGCACCTTAGAAAGCAACATATCTGGATGCATCACAGCTTTGTTTGGCAGAAGCTTTGCTTAAGATTACAAAAGGAGTTGTGGATGTAGCTCACTCCATCACACAAATCCGCTTCCCTGGCTTTTGACTCCATCTACATTTGAGGGGAATAGGTCAGGTGGATAGCAGAACATTTCACCTGTGGCAGAAGTATCTAAGACCAGAGGGCATGGTTTAAGCTGTGGAGTAAGAGGTTTAGAGGGATCTAGGGAAACATATATTTAACCACATGGTGATTGAAACCTGTAAAACACAGCCTGAGACAGCAGGTGCAGTCACAGCATTTAAGAAGCATGTGGACACACAGTTAGAAGGCCATAGACCAAGTACTGGCAAATGGGATTAGTTTAGTTAGGCACTTGATGGAGATGATAGGTCGACAGCTTTTTTCTGTGCTGTTTGACTCCATGAAATGGGAGCAGTCCAGGTTTGGTTGGCCATGTATAGTGGAAATGCTGCGGAGAATAATGAAATTTGACCCCATGAGTTCACTAAAAGTGAATGAAAGATGAGGTCTGAAACAGAACACTTCTTGGAAAGTTGATACACGCTTGTGTTCATTGTGGGCACTCGTATTGCGATTTGATTACAGATAATTGCACTGTCTCTGGTTCCTTACAGAGCAACCTCACGTGGCAAGCTGAATGTGAAACTGCTGGGACTCAATATCAGTCTATTAAAAGCTAGTTCCAGGGAATTCTTGCACTGCTCCCGTGGAGCGGAGTTCTTGCATTAATTGGAAAGCAGGATATTTTTCTTTCCTTTTCAAGAAATAAACTTTATTTAGAATAATTTAAAAATATATACAAAACAAAAACAGTGCAACAACTCTTCTGATATTTGCAGCATTTATACATTCACTAGTGCTATATTTGGTAGTGTTCACAAACTATCCTTACACCAGTCGTGGCTCCCTGGGTCGATATCCCTTTCCGTGTTTGAGGGTTGTCTCCACCAGACCCTGCCCCCCAATGTCCAACCACAGAAGGACCCTAGACTGTGGTGCTCCCCTGCAGCACCTTGTCACTGGCTACACCAATCTTCAGTGAGCCCCTCAGCACGTACTCCAGCAGTCTGGAATGGGCCAGGCAGCAACATTCCTTGACGGACATCTTCCTCTGCTGGGAGATCAATAATTTGGGCAGGACAAAGAGCGTCTAACACCAAGGTGATGAAACAAACTACAGAGCGGAGGTGCAGAACCTGGCGGACTGATGCGCACGTAACAACTTGGCACTAAACACCTCCAAGACCAAGGAGCTGATTATTGACTTCAGGAGGTCCCATTCTGGAGAATACGCCCCAATCTCCATTTACGGGGAAAGTGTGGAGAGAGTGTCCAGCTTTAAGTTTCTGGGCACTCACATTTCAAAAGACCTCACATGGTCCACAAACACCGCCGCACTGGTCAAGAAGGCACAGCAACGACTGTTCTTCCTGAGGACATTAAAAAAGACTGGTCTGCCCCAACAGCTGCTGACAACGTTCTACCGCTGCACCACAGAGAGCATACTAACGTATGGCATCTCTGTGTGGTATCTCAGCTGCACGGAGGCGGAGAGGAGAGCTCTTCAGCGCGTCGTCAACAGAGCGCAGCGGATCATCGGGACAGAGCTACCAGCCTTGGAGGGCATCTACCACACGCGGTGCCTCAGGAAGGCCTCAGCATCCATAAGGACTCATCACACCCCTGCCACGGTCTGTTTCAACTACTTCCCTCCGGCAGACGTTACAAGGCCTTCTACGCCCGAACCTCCAGACTCAGGAACAGGTTTATCCCAAGAGCAATTGCGGCTCTGAACCGGCCCTAATGAGTGCCCCCCCACCCACCCCCTTTGGACAGTCTCCCTCAGATGGTCACGTCAATCAATTCAGCTTGTTTATTTATGTATTGTATTTATTTACCTTTCTTGTACATCAGTGGAGCTGCACACTAAATCTCGTTGCACTGACGTGCAATGACAATAAAAGATATATTATTATATTATTATTATTATTATTATATTAAGTTGTTGATCTTCCAGCAGCACTTAATGTCCATCTCCGAATGTGTCCCTGGGAACAGTGCGTAAATCGGAGATCACCTGTTATGGAGGAACCATGGGATAAGCGATTCTGACCTCTCTCCACTGGCTCCCAGTACGGTACAGAATCATCTTCAAGCTCCTCCTATTCGTATACAAAGCCCTTAACGGGCTTGCCCCCTCCTGTATCAAAAATCTTCGAATCCACCATTCTACCTCCAGATCCCTCAGGTCGGCCGACTTGGGGCTACTGACTATCCCGCCGTCTAGGTTTAAGCTCAGAGGTGACTGCGCTTTTGCGATTGCAGCACCTAGACTGTGGAACAGCATCCATCTCCTCATCAGAACTGCCCCCTCCATCGACTCCTTTAAATCGAGGCTCAAAACCTATTTCTACTCCCTAGCGTTTTTGAGGCCCTCTGATGGGGCGCTGTAAACAGTTTATGTATATATTGTTAGGCCTGTGTACCATTGTATGCAGCACATTAGTATCTGCACTGATGTACAGCACTTTGGTCAACGTGAGTTGTTTTTAACTCACAAATAAAATTGATTGATTGATTGATTGAAGGACCCTTGCATATTTCTCCAGCCTCTCTTTGCAAATCCACACTCTACAAAGAGGTGGGCACCCGGTTCCTCTCCATAGCAGCAGTACCGAGGGCAACATTCAATGGTAGTAAGATTCTGATGGTGCAGGAAAGCTCTGACTGGGAGGGCACCTCTCACAGCCAGCCAGGCTATGTGCTTGTTGGTGAGTTCTGGCGATGAAGCATTTCACCATACAAGCTGGGCAGCCTGCTCAGGGAACCACATTACAGAATCCATCGAGTCCTTGTCCTGTCGTGCCTGCAGGATCTTCTGTGCTGACCATGCCTGATGCACTTGTGGTCAAAGGTATCGGTCCACGAAGGCCAGATATTAGAATAGAATAGAATAGAATAGTTTCTTTATTGTCATTGTAACATGAACCATGTACAACGAAATTGTAAAATGTCAGCCAGTCAGTGCACCATTCAAACTTTTCTAAAAGCTAACGATACATACAAGGTAAAATATTTAAAAAAAGATAAACAACTAAAATAAATATCATGAAAATAGCACGCATAAACACCCAGCCCTACATCCTTCTGTCGATTTCACAGTCTCTTAGTATGTATCGCCCCTGCGTTCCTTGGCGGCTACATTTAGTGCCTTTATAGCAGTGGGGTAAAAACTGTTTTTAAGTCTGTTTGTCCTTGTCCTTGTAGATCTGTACCGTCTGCCTGACGGTAACAGTTCAAACAGGGAGTGTCCGGGGTGGGAAATGTCCTTTATAATACTCTGGGATTTTTTGATGCAGCGGGAACTGTGTAAGTCCTCCAAGGTAAGGAGAGGGCAGCCGACAATCCTCTGGGCGTTGTCAATGGCCCTCTGGAGCGCTTTCCTCTGAGCCGCTGTGCAGCTGGTGTACCATACGCATACACAGTATGTTAGGATGCTCTCAATGGAGCACCGATAAAAGGACAGCAGCAGTCTCTGAGTGATGTTATTCTTCCTGAGCACCCTCAGGAAGTGCAGTCTCTGCTGGACCTTTTTCAGCAGCGCAGAGGTGTTCACGCTCCACGTCAGGTCCTCCTCAATATGGATTCCCAGGAAGCGGAAATCCGCCACCCTCTCCACACAGTCCCCTCTGATAAGTAATGGTACCATGTCCGTTTTATTCTTTCTGAAGTCTATTATTATTTCCTTTGTCTTTAAGGTGTTGAGGAGCAGGTTATTTTCTCCACACCACACTGTCAGCTGCTCCGCCTCATCCCGGTAGGCGTACTCGTCCCCCCCGGAGATGAGTCCCACCACATCTTGCAGCAATGTCTAGCTGACTGGCGCATTGCATGATGCCAGGCCCATCCATTGCTACACCAGGGACAGGTAGCGCCTCAGCAGGGAGTGACAATTAGTGGCCATATGGTTTTGCTCTTCTCACAGCCTGATGCAGCCGCACACGAAGGTGGCCATCGGATGAGGGTGACGTTGGGCAGGCTTTTGCCCCCATTGTCAGCTGATTTGTGCATTGTGACTTGTTGGACCCGGTCCATCTTTGAACCTCAGATGTACTGGGAGACTGCCCGAGACCAAGAAGCAGGGAATGGGCCAAACAGCCTGTACCCCAGCCGCGAGAGACACCTCGCATCTGATGTCCAAGTTTTTCCCCTGTTATTGAGAGGGATTGCTACTTCCACAGAGTAATTTTTCCAGTACCTTGGCTATTAGCTCTAACCAAATCTTGTCCCACGCCTCGGATCCTCTAAATCAGATCCCCAGCACCTTCAAGAAGTTGGGCCTGTTGGTGAAGAGGATGGAAGATCAGTCAGGCCAGATGCCAAAGAGCATGGTCTCGCTCTTCCTGTGGTTGACTCTGGCTCCTGATACCAATTCAAACATGGCCACCGATGCTGATCCATTTACTGACCGACCCTGGTTCTGAGCAGAAGACAGAGACGCCGTCCATGTACAGGGAAGTTTTGATCTGAGTGCCCCCACCGCCTGGTGATGTCACCCCTCTTATGCTCTTGTCCTTCCTGATGGATTCAGCAAATAATCATACGGCGTGCAAATAAGATGGGAGAGTGGGCAACTGTGCCTGACTCAAGGCCTAGCATGGAAGCCATCCAATTCCCACCCATTGATTTGGACCACTCTGCAGATATCAGTGCAGAGAAGCTGGATCCAGTTCCTGATTACCCAAAGCCCATTTTGGAGAACACATCCACTTGTACATGTGTAATATTCTATCGAAGGCCCTCTCCTGGTCCAAGTTGACCAGGCAGGCATCCACCATTCTGTCCTGCACATAGGCGATGGTAATATGAGAAGAACTCAGTGGACAGAGCAGTATTTGTGGAGGAAAATGGTGCATGTTGATGTTTGGGCCGAGACCCTGCATCTGGACTGAGATGAAGGTGCGAAGAATGCCAAATCCCAGGAGCATGTTTGATGTCATCACTAAGGTATCATTGTGATTACTGTGGCTGGACTTGTTTCTGTTTGGTACAAGGTCACTGTAACATTAAAAGATTGTAGGATGAGAAAGTCAGGATCAGCCTTGTCACACATCACTGCTGTTCATCCCTTTGTTCTCGCCTATTTTGGGGAGCCATGTTGAAATAGTGTTACTGGCTCCACCACTGCCCATCAGTGACAAGTAAACCTCTCACACCTGGGTTCATCTGCCCATGTTCCTTATCTGGTTCCACATGTCACTTCTTCTTCTTGCGTATGGAGTGCACAGCCTAAAGTTGTCGGTCAACTTGTTCCATTCGATCATTGTGTTTGTGCACGTCGGGTTGATTGCATTAGTCGAAACAGGGTGGACCACGTGAAGGATGCAATCTCTCACCCCACCTATTACTTACATTGTCTCTACTCTCTCCTACCCTAACTCACTCTATTTGCCTTTCAAAAAAATCTGTTTCCACCTATCACCCTTTGTTTCAACACCTGCCCATTCCTCAATAATGCCTGTAAAGATTTGCCATTACGCTTGTGCCAGCTTTTCATAAATCCCACTGCATACTTTCTCTGTTACCCTAACAGCATGGAAACCAAAAGGAAGGCCACCCTTGCAAAAAGCTGCGTTCATCTTGGCTTGCCATTTCATGAACTGCTGTCCTTTGAAACACACGCATGTGTCTGTTGATTCATGTCTTTGAGAGTGAGCCATGATGAAACACGCCAATTCTAGGACATTTGGCACTGCTTCAGGGCAGTAATTTGGTTCCCTGAAGCCTAGTAAAGTCCAAGGTTTGAAACGCATGTAATATATACTCCTCGGAAGTTGCCTGGTTTTCAGTGTTCTCAGAGATTCATGTGCACCTCCTCCAAAATCTGATCTGTTGCATTAGGTGCCCACAAACTATCTTCCTCTTCATCGGCAGACCAAGCATTGATTATTTTGTGGAACATTTGTGGCACTTTGTCTGCAATGGCCATTTAGAGCTTCCTTTTGCATATCATATCAACTCCCCTTCTCATTCCCATACTGACCTTTTTGTCCTTGTCCCCCTTTACAGCCAGGGTGAGGCCAAATGCAAACTTGAAGACCAGTGCCTCATATTCCACTTAGGTAGCCTACAATCCAATGATATGACTACTGAATTTTCCAATTTAGGTCATAAGTGATAGGAGCAGAATTAGGCCATTCGGCCCATCAAGTCTAGGCCATTCCATCATGGCTGATCTATCTCTCCCTCCTAACCCCATTCTCCTGCTTTCTCCCCATACACCCGTATTAATCAAGAATCTATCTATCTCTGCTTTAAAAATATCCATTGACTTTGCCTCCACAGCCGTCTGTGGCAAAGAATTCCACAGATTCACCACCCTCTGAATTAAAAAAAATCCTTCTCATCACCTTCCTAAAGGAACGTCCTTTAATTCTGAGGCTATGACCTATAGTCCTAGACTCTCCCACTAGTGGAAACATCCTCTCCACATCCAGTCTACCCAAGACCTTTCACTATTCGGTACATTTTAATGAGGTCCCCCGTCATTCTTCTAAACTCCAGCGAGTACAGGTCCAGTGCCGTTAAACGCTCATCAACTTAACCCACTAATCCCTGGGATCAAGTAATCCACTCCCTCTGTTCCTTTTCCACTTTCGCCAGTCCATCAGTTTTTCTCCCTTTGTTCATCTTCTCCACCCCTCCCCCATTTGTTAACTAGACATCACCTTCTCTATCGGTTCTTCACCCACATATCTATCTACCTGAGATTTTTCTCACTTTGTTCACTTTTCATATATACCCTCCCACCTAGTTTCATCTGCTCATCTTCCTCATTTGATTCCACATATTACTTACCGCTGGCTGTCCTCTCCTTTACCCCACCTCGCTCTACATGCGTTTTTAAAAATCTGTGTCCACCTATCACCTACCAACCTTGGCTACTGTCTTGCAGCACCAGAGACCTGGGTTCGATCATGACTACGGGTGCTTGTCTGTACGGAGTTTATACATTTTCCCTGTGACCTGCTTGGATTTTCTACTGCTGCACCACTGTGCTGTCCTAATGGGGCTGTTGGCCTGAAACATCAACCATCCCTTGCCTCCACAAATGTTGCCTGATCTGTTTAGATCTTGCAGCAGTTTATCGTTTGTTCGGGATTCCAGTATCTGCAGTCACTTGTGTCTCCATTCCCAACAACCTACTTGCTCTTCATATCCTGAGACCATTGTATTGTATTGTATTCAAATTTATTGTCATTGTCTCAGTTAGAGACAACGAAATGAATTTCCCTTACAGGCAGTATCATAAAAATAAAAATAAATAAATAATAATAAATAATAAAACATATTAAAAATAAAATAGAATTTAAAAAAAAGCACAAACACTGAAAGTCCACGACACAACATAACACAGTGGCACCAAGGTGAGGAAGGCACCATAGTCCAGCCAGCCTCCACTCCGTTCTTCCCAGATGTTCACTCGTGGTCGAGGCCTTCCTAGCACCGCAGTTGCCGTCCCGGGTGGCCCGATGTTCAGGCCCACACGCCGGGCTGGTGGAACGCCGACGCCGAACCCCGACGGTGAACATCCTCCTCCTCAGCGGCCCGGACCTCCCAATCAGCCGCCTCCCGCAGCCGCCGAGTCCGCAGCCCCCGAGTCCGCAGCTCCCGAGTCCGCGGGCAGAGTCGCAGGACCCCGCGTTGTTGATCAGCGCCGCCCGCGTTGGGAGCCCGCAAACCGCAGCTCCATGATGTCGGTGCAGCAGGTCCAGCACTCCGGGCTCCAGACGGCGATCCCCGGTAAGGCATCGCCAGCCCCGCAATGTTACAGCGCTGTCCCGCCGCTGCTGGAGCTCTGGTCGATCCCGGCAGGAAAGGCCGCGCCAATCCAGTAGGTAGGCCGCTGGGGGGGGGGGGGGGCGAGGACGCGACTCGAATAATAGTCGCGTCTTCACCAGGAAGCGGCTGAAGGACGGTATCCCCCGCACCGTACCCTCTTCCCCCACATCAAAACACAAAAAACCCACAAAAAAACACACTTTTACATAACTAAGATACCGGGCTGTAGGTGGAGGCTGCTGGCACCAGCGCCACTGGAAGTACAACACTGTTGTATGTCTGACTATGTCTGACTGACTATGTCTGAAAATCGCCCTTTCCTCTTCAATCATACAATCCTTCAAGATCTCCAGACATCTTGCATATCCCTGATTTGAATTGCTCTTCATAAATTTTCTTGCCTTGGCCTAAAGTTCTGGAATTTCCTTAACCCCCCCCCCCCCCCCCCCCCCCCCTCATCCAAAACAGTTCCTTAAAATTAGCTATTTTGATCCTGTGCATTCGTATTTCTTTATACAGGTTGGTGAACAGGTATTATTTGATAAGACCTGTTGAAACTTTGGACCATTTTATTTCCAAAGAAGCACAATACATAAAAAATAAATTATTGTGGCATTGTAATATCACATTTTTAATCCCTGGAATTTCTGGATGAAGTGAATGAAGTGTTCTCTCTTTCTGGGAGGTGGAATTAGAAATATTGGGATCAATTCTGTGTTGATTTGTTCCAGAGCTTAGATCGTTGGATATTGTGCACAATGGAATTGGGAGGATTCAGGACCCACGGCATTCCTTCATAGTTGTACCTTGAATCTGAAGATCTGATTCGGACATTTTGTGGTCTTGATAAATTAAGTTTCCATCTTGTAGTAATCTGGATGTGCAGTTTTGTGCTTGTCTGGTAAATGAAGCCATACACCAGTTGTTTTTAACCAGGATCTCACTGCATCATGCTGCCTCTCGTAAAAGGCTTAATTCTTAGCCCTGCCACAATTTATTCCACCCTGGGTAACTTGCACTGCAAGAAAAGCTCATGACATGTGAAGATTGCATCATAATGAAAGTGGAGAGAAAAACCTCCAAAGTAATATAATGGTCAAACCATGCTTTTCCACCTCTTTGCTTCAGAAGGGATTGTTTACGATGAATCTGTGCTAATTGTAGCTCATGGAAATAAACATTACATCATTGCCACTAGCAATGAAGATTCTGCTGACTTTTCACAGAATATTTGCACTCTCAACCGACAGCCTTTCTGATTTAAGGAAACCTCAGTTTATGGACATTTTGGAACCCTCCAGCTTCCATTTCCCACGAACGTCCCACCATACTAAAAAAGAACAGTTCTCTTGCATCGAGGAAGATGTTTGGGGATGATTTCTGTGGTGTGGCACTAGCCATTTCCCAAGGGTGCTGGAGGAGTGACTTTCAACCTTTTGTATTCCTGCTACATTGTGTTAAGACATATGGAGAAGACGTGGTATAAACAGCATTTGAGCAACTAGTAAATAAAATGTTCACAGATTTGATAGCTGATTTGAATCAAAAATCCAACTGAGCATTACCCTGTCCAGATGGAAAATCCCCTCACTTAGTTGTTCCCTAATGACTTATTTTGAAAGCAAATAGAAAAATGCAAGGATTCCCCTGAAGCCCTCAATATGTATGCCTGTATAGATCTCTGCTTTGAATGACCCCAGTGACTGAGCCTCCACAGTCCTCTACGATAGAGCATGCCAAAGATTCACCCCCCCTTGAAGATTTTTCTCCTCATCTAAATGTTCTAACACTTTATCCTGAAACGGTGACATTCCTAGTTCTAGACACCCAGGCCAGGGGAAGCATCCTCTCTGCACCTCGCTGGTTGACCCCTGAAAGAAGTTTGTTTGTTACCATGAGATGATGTTTTATTATTTTAAACTTTAAAGAATATCTCCTCAAACGTGTAATCCCTGGAACAAAGAACAATCTTCACTGCGCTCCATCAATGACATTAATTTTTAGACAAAGAAACCAAAACTCTACACAATACTCTAGACTTGCAGTTGGACTTCATTATTCCAGTGTTCAAATCCTCTCATCCACGTATGATTTGCTCCCCTAATCACTTGCCACATTTGCATGTTGGTTTTCAGTGACAGTTGTACAAGCACAACCAGGTTCCTTTCAGCATCAGTGCTACCTAATCTTTCACTATTGAAACACAAATATTCTTTCTTTGTGGGTGAGGATGACCTGTTGGATTTTTGTAAAATCATGATGAACATGGATAAGATGGATGGTCGCAGTCTTTTTCCCAGGATAAGGGTATCTACAACTATAGGGCACAGGTTTAAGATGAGAGGGGAAAGATTTAAAGGGGACCCATGGGGCAGGTTTCTCATGTAGAGGATGGTGGATATATGGATATCTCTCCAGAGATAACGGTGAATATATGGATATTCCTTCTTTCCAGAGATGCTGCCTGACCCGGTGGATATATGGAACCACAAAGTGATAGAGGGGAGTACAATTATAGTGTTTAAAAGACATTTGACCAGGATAGGGTAGGTTTAGAGGGAAATGGGCCAAATGTGAATGAGACTAGCCTAGATAGGCACCCTAGTTGGCAAGGATGGGTTGGGTTGAAGGGCCTTTTTTCCCCAGCTGTACATGTCTATGTCTATGACTCCAAGCACCCACAGTTAACCAGCTGATTGGCGTGGGTTGTTGGCTTGGAAGCAGTTTACGCAGATGGTTTGCTTATGTCACCATAAATTGGGGGCATTCCGTAATGATTTTCCTTGTGTGGAATGCACACAATGCAACCAGGAGATTATTTTTCATGACAGTCACATTTGAACGTGAAACAGAGAGAGTTACACGTGGAATTGTTACAAGTTTTCCCGCAGGAACAGGCTCGTGGGGAAAAAAACTAAAATGTGGACCGAATATTATTTCAAGCGCTTCATAAACAATCTCATCCAAGTGGACATGAGCTCTGCCTTGATGACTTCTGCCCTGGGCTGAAGTTGGAGGAGATCTGAATGAGATTCACTGGAATCATTACAGGATTGTCCTGATTGTCCTGTTTATCCTGTGGCTAAAGAAATTACATTGATATTCTTTGGAGATTAGAAGAATGAGGGGTGATCTTATCGAAACATATAAGATGCCGAGGGGGCGTGGCAGTGTAAAGGTTGATGTGTTTCCACTAGTGGGAGATTTTTGAACAAGTGGGCATATTTACAAGATTAGGTAGCAATGGGGTGCATAGGAGAAGCTTCCTGCAGAGAGAGAGGGTGGTGAAGCTCTGGAAATTACTTGTCTAGAGGGTGATGGAAGCAAAATCATTGGGGGGATTTTAAAGATTGGGAAAATGAGGGTTATGTGGAACAGGTGCAGAAAAGGAGATGAGGCCTGGGGCAGATTAGCCATGATCTTATTGACTAACTGGCAGACTTGAGAGGCCAAGTGGACTTCCCCTGCTCTGATTTTTTTCCTATGTTGATAGAGCTGGATACTGTAAAGACTGGTTTATAAGGAGTCCAATGCATCATCCCCCTTGTGTACTGGGCATCAGGGCATGCATCAGTGCTGAAGCAGCTGTACGATTTTGCTACACTAATGAGATACATTAGATAGAAGCTGAGAGATGTGGAAGCACCTGACAGACCTGCACAGCGCAGACAGAGACAGAAATGGGCGCTGAGAGGAAGGAATTTCATGGGACGTGGGGCTAGATAGGGACAGCTAGCCTCATGTGTGGGGCTAGCAAAAGCAATCTTTAGTGGCCACTTTCACAGGGTGGGCTCACATCTTGTGAATTAGGCCACTGCATACGCAAGTTTACTGGACACCATGTGTGCTCTAAAGTCAGTGAGGAAGGAAATACTAGGTCGATTGGCATAGAGACAGAACACAGCCTGCTCTTCCCAGTTCACCCTCGAGTATGACAGAAATCATCTTGTGCCTTACAGTAGGGGAATTTGACTTCTCAAAACAATTAAGCAACCTAATGTTAATGAGGTAACGCTTGCCAGACTGGGTCAAGAGCCAAAATGTGGACGGCTCAAATGAACTAATTTTGAAGTCACTGTGAACTTACTCTTCTCTTTGACATACAATTTGCACAGGGACTGCTGTCGGGAAACAGTAACTTTGTGTTTTGCTCCTAAGCTGTTGATAGGGTCTGTCTGTGTGATCTTTGTAAGGAGATAAGGGCAGTGCGGACAGCTTAAAGCATAGCTTGTTTACAACAAGGCAGGCGAAAACAGTCAGACATAAATTAGCGTTGACGGTTTCATGAAGCACAATAGGTTGATTGCAGATTCAATGTGACTACCCTGAACTGAGCGATGATCCGTACAGTATGCAAAACTCCCTTCCTTACTGGTCTGTGCCCACCAGCCTCCCAGCAACCTTCCCAAAGCCCTCAGCTACCGCTTTGAGTGGAACCAGAACTGAACATGCCATTGTTGGCTCCAAATTCCTTTTGACAACAATCACATTCTTTTAAAAACTTCGTAGATTCTACTTGTCACTGGTTATAAATGAATCTCTTGCTACCAAGCAAGCATTTTATATTTTCAAATAGTGGGAAGGTATACAACACCGTGACTGAAATACACATTTGTATTTAAAACCCATCTAGAATCAGAGCCATTAAATGGGTTTTTTGGAGCATGTTGGAATTTTAACACTGGCTTCGAGTTTAACACAATTGTTTGCTTGGTGCAGTGTTCCTGGATTCTCTATTGCTTTATCACAGAGCAAATATCTTGATGTAACATTTTCAGGCATGGTAATATAGCAAGCAGCATTGCTTGTCCAAATTAGCAACCAGTGGGTGCTTTGCGATGAAAATTCAAGTCTCCATTTAAATAAATGATATTTGTGCCATATGTTTATGTATAATGACTATTAGGCATGCAGTACTAATGATAGCTATTGTAGAAAACTCTAAATGATCATGACAATTATTTGCTTTAAAATTCAAGCATTTTATCTGCAAAGGAAATAAAATCATTCTTGATTGTATACAGAGACAGCACCTCAAAGCGCTTTGCACGAGGAATTAATTGTTTTCTGGAGCGCTTTCAATGTTGCAAAGGAACATGATATCTCATAAGACTTCAGTGAAAGTACTTTATATAATTTCTACTATGCAGTGAAATCGTGTCTGTTTCTGTGAAGCACTTGATGAGACAACAATTTATTCCTTGTGGGCCATGTGATTTTAAGCGACTGGGTAAAATGTTAGTTGATCAGATTTTTACCTTAAAAAATAAGTGAACTATAAGCAACCAATGTATCAGAATAAGTATGCAGAGAACTATTCAATACTGTACATTAATAACCACGGTCCGTCCGATTGCCAACCCAATATAAGGAAGATGTATTCTGTTCTGATGTAATGATAACACCTGGAATATTTATTTACCTCTTGCTCTCTGCATTTTTCTGTTTGGACATCCCAAAGTCTATACTTGTTTTCTTCCTCTGATATGTATTCAAGAGAGAGTTAAATATGGCTCTTAGGGCTAATGGAATCAAGGGATATGGGGAGAAAGCAGGAATTGGGTATGGATTTTGGATGATCAGCCATGATCATATTGAATGGCGATGCTAGCTCAGAGATCCGAATGGCCTACTCCTGCAACTATTTTCTATGTATCCATGTTTCTGTTGGAGAATTGTTACTTTAGACGTTGAAAGTGTGCTTTATGGGCCTGTCCCACTTAGGCGACTCTTCAGGTGACTGCAGGAGACTATGCTGTCGCCACATGGTTGCCACATGTTCACGGGTGGTTGCCGTGAAGTCGCCTTCATGGTCGTGAGGAGTTCCCGCATTCTGGGAACTAATCGCGGCTTCATTATGGTCTGTGTGTGTGCGTATGTGTGTGTGTTCCACTCTGACAGTCGCTGTTCCAGTTGCCAATTTTTCAGGCGATTGCCGGCAACTGTCAATTTGCTTTAGTGGGACAGGCCCAATAGAAATTGGCCTTATTGTCATGTTGAAAAATTAGCGGCAACTAGAAGGAAGCCGCCATGGAGAGTAGCAAGAGTTCTCGTGCCGTAGGTGGGACGCCAGGAGGTCCTAGTGGGTTGCCAGGAGGTCGAAGATTCTCGTAGGTTGTATCTGGTGCTGACCGGTGAATTTCATTGGCTCATTGGGGGGAAAAAAAGTAGTTTTCAGAACCAAGGATAACCGACCGATAATGTTAAATGTCCGCCGAGCTTCACAGCCGTGTATCTCTGGCTTCTTAAAAGTTGTCTCCACTCATTCTCCTTTCTTCTTCACTCCTTCTTCCCCCTCTCCCCCCTCCTCCCCCCTCTTTTAAAGGACTGTGCAAGGCCAAGGTGACACACACTGTGCTTCATCGCGGTGCGTGTGTGTCACCTTGGCCTTGCACGGTGTGAATTTCACTCAGACAGTGCTCCCCCCCCGCTTGCCCTGTCCCTGCCTGCATAACGGACTGGTGAAGGAAGCGGTGTGTGTGTGTGTGTGTGTGTGTGTGTGTGTGTGTGTGTGTGTTTGTTCCACTCTGACAGTCGCTTTTCCAGTTGCCGATTTTACAGGCGATTGCCGGCGACAGTCAAGTTGCTTTAGTGGGACAGGCCCAATAGGAATTGGCCTTATTGTCATGAGAAGACTGAGATTCATAACGATGATTCTCCTGTCTGTTTGTAATGGAGGGAGAGAATTGTCAAAAAAGGGGAAAATGGGAAACTGAATGGAGAAATAATGTTCAGTGGTACCCATGCAGTTAGAAAATTGTTTTAAGAAAGTGTAATTAGATAACTGGTTCTTAATGCGAATATTTTATCATTATACTTCCATAATACCTTTCCTGTTAATGCTTTCAAGTTTGCTTTGATGAAATCATGTACCATGTGGGGTCCATCCTTAATCAGTGCACCGAACAAAATATGTGTGTCTTGACTCAATCTCGGGTACTGCAGAGCCGCCCCATTTCGCTATGTTGACTTGGACATGGAGGGGATTTAGGGTCTTCCAAGTGGTCCATATATTTTCTACCCCAATTCCGCTCCCCCACAGGAAGTTGCTCAGCTGGACTTGTATCCTTGTTGATCCACTCTTGGGCTCCGTGCTGTTGCCTCAACTGCAATTTCTCAGAGGGTGGGGAGAGGAGGGAATGCAGCAGTTTTATTAGATATCCAAGAATATTTGTTCATTTAATAAACAACGATGAATGTCTAATACTGACGAATGCTGGCGTTAGGTCGCACAACTATGTGAACTTTCTTTCAGATTCAGATTCAATTTTAATTGTCATTGTCAGTGTACAGTACAGAGACAACAAAATGCATTTAGCATCTCCCTGGAAGAGCGACATAGCAAATGATTTGAATAAATAATAATAAGTGTCCGGGGGGGGGTGATTGGCAGTCACCGAGGTACGTTGTTGAGTAGAGTGACAGCCGCCGGGAAGAAGCTGTTCCTGGACCTGCTGGTTCGGCAACGGAGAGACCTGTAGCGCCTCCCGGATGGTAGGAGGGTAAACAGTCCATGGTTGGGGTGAGAGCAGTCCTTGGCGATGCTGAGCGCCCTCCGCAGACAACGCTTGCTTTGGACAGACTCAATGGAGGGGAGCGAGGAACCGGTGATGCATTGGGCAATTTTCACCACCCTCTGCAATGCCTTCCGGTCGGAGACAGAGCAGTTGCCATACCATACTGTGATGCAGTTGGTAAGGATGCTCTCGATGGTGCAGCGGTAGAAGTTCACCAGTATCTGAGGAGACAGGTGGACCTTCTTCAGTCTCCTCAGGAAGAAGAGACGCTGGTGAGCCATCTTGATCAGAGTTGAGATATTGTGGGTCCAAGAGAGGTCATCGGAGATGTTGACTCCCAGGAACCTGAAGCTAGAAACACGTTCCACCTCCGTCCCGTTAATGTGGATGGGGGTGTGCGTGCCGCCCCTGGACTTCCTGAAGTCTACAATGAGCTCCTTGGTCTTCTTGGAGTTAAGGGCCAGGTTGTTGTCAGCGCACCATGCTGCTAAGTGCTGGACCTCCTCCCTGTAGGCCGACTCATCGTTGTTGCTGATGAGGCCAATCACCGTTGTATCATCTGCATACTTGATGATGGTGTTAGTACCATGTACAGGTGTGCAGTCATAGGTGAAGAGGGAGTAGAGGAGGGGGCTCAGCACACAGCCCTGTGGAACGCCGGTGTTCAGGGTGAGGGTTGAAGAGGTGTGCTTGTCTAACCTAACAGACTGGGGTCTGTTGGTTAGAAAGTCCAGTATCCAGTTGCAGAGGGAGGGGTCGATGCCCAGGTTACCGAGTTTGGTGATCAGTTTTGATGGTATAATGGTGTTGAATGCTGAGCTGTAATCGATGAACAGCATTCTTACGTAAGTGTCTCTGTTGTCGAGGTGGGAGAGGGCGGAGTGAAGTGCCGTTGAGATGGCATCCTCTGTACTCCTGTTCTTGCGGTAGGCAAACTGATAGGGGCCCAATGTGGGGGGTAGGCAGCTTTTGAGGTGTGCCAGGACCAGCCTCTCGAAGCACTTGGTGATGATGGGGGTAAGTGCAACTGGGCGGAAGTCGTTGAGGCTTGCCGCAGTGGAGTGTTTTGGCACTGGCACGATGGAGGTGGTTTTAAGGCACGTGGGGACAA
The DNA here is from genome assembly GCF_010909765.2 of Amblyraja radiata. NCBI lineage: Eukaryota > Metazoa > Chordata > Chondrichthyes > Rajiformes > Rajidae > Amblyraja > Amblyraja radiata. Next base: position 19,073,544 of record NC_045959.1, on the reverse strand, counting down.
CTGCTTGGGCAAGTGACAGGTTGAAGATGTCAGTCCAGACGTCTGTCAGCTGCGCAGCACAGGCCCTGAGCACGCGCCCGGGGATGCCGTCAGGGCCAGCAGCTTTACGTGCATTAGTCCTACTCAGTGCCACGTATACGTCTTAGGGGGTGAGTGTGAGGGGTTGGTGATCGGCAGGTAGCACAGCCTTGATGGCTGTCTCTAGATTGTCCCTGTCGAAGCGGCCATAGAAGTGATTAAGCTCCTCAAGGAAGGAGGCGTCGCTGGATGTGGGGGTGGTGTTGGAGGGTTATGATCAGATTATGGTCACAAACTATTGGCGAGCACCTAAGAGTTTGAGCACCTGGAGCAGCTAGACTTTGAAAGTAGCTTCTCTACAGGTTACGCCTCTTCCCAACAGAAGATATCAGCAAGAAAATTAGATCCCCATGCAGTGACTATTTTGAAGCAGCTCCAGCAATAACAAGCGGACATCGGTCATTGACTTGTGGAAGCTGGTTACATACTACACAGTCTATGTAACGGCCAATAATCTATATGCTGAATCTGTCTTTCTGAGTTGAGGAAGTGATAGTATTGATTGGTCAGAAGAGTTCATTGGCTTGCAAATGAAGAACATAGTGAAGTTGAAAGAGTACTTGTTTGTAATTTAAAATCAAGTTGCAGAAATCATTGTGGAGTGGCATCTGAAAGAAATGGTGGAATATTGAAAAGGCATTTCGGGCTTTTATAAGGGAGCTTGCCGTTTAATGATCAGTTGCTAGAATGAAGAATTCCTTCCTTACAAATTCATGATTCACAGAAATAGATCCAAAGAATAAAGCAGCAGAAAACCTGAGAGCAACCAAATAAAATCAGAATTAGAAATGTGGTTAGAAATAGTTGCATATGCCTAAATTTCAGACCTCTGACATTTATAAAATAAAGAAAAATAGCAACTGAACAAATGTAAAGTCGTTGACCTTCATTGTATATTCAATTATAAGGATTTTATTTTTGGGGCTATTTTGGCAATGAATTTTCCACTCCTGTTGTTCAATTACAGTTTGACCCTTCAGCAGAGATGTAAATTAAGTGACATTTCCTTGTTGTCCTATATTTAAAATGCAATTTTAGTTGTGGATCATAAATGATGATCTTCATTCCGGAGCTAATTTATTCATTCAACAATTCCCCGCAAGAAGTTGCAGCACAAGCCTGGAAAGCAAACTGAGCAGAAGAAATCAAAGTCGGCTGAATTTCTGATGGGTGAGCTTTGCTTGATGAGTTATTGCTCATAATTTGTGTAAGGATTAATTAACTAATTACAGACAAATGGCTGTAGGCTAAATTTTCTTCTTGCATGTCAGGGCACAGTTTGTAATTATTTTAATCATTTATTTTTTTAAGCTTCAGATTTAATTTTAACCTAATTGTGTTTTGGTGCCATTCGAGGATGATGTGTTTGTCTGCATATTTGATAAAGGAATGTGAAAGGAATTACGGGGAAAATATTTCCCTGGTTGTCATATGCATATATTTTTGTGTAACGTGCAACCCTGACCTTCCTGTTTTTTTGACGGCTCGGGTAAAAGACGTCAGATCTGGAGCAGAAGGCATTGAAAATCCTGCTTTTAACATCAGTACGAGAAACCTTTCAGCATATCATGATTCAGCAGAAAAATAAATTAGACATGACAGACATGATAGCACCCTTGCAGCTCACCAACAAAAACTCCTGCTTCGAACCAATGATCAAGCGAGAGGTGAGGTTTCAGTCCTGATTAACCTCAAAGTGACTGACATGTAGTTTTGTTCTTGGTCTAAACCTCACATTCCGGTGTCTAAACCTTGCATTCCAACTTTGCGGGTTGGAGCACGTTCCATCGAAATCCGTTCTGTGAACTGCAAAAAAAAGATAGCTTATCCGTTTGGAACGAGAGATGCATCTCACCTGCAAACTTGGAGGCAAAAGCTCCATTGGAATGGTTGATCTTGAGTGTCTTCTCTTCACCCACTTAAACTAATTATTTAAAAAAGGACTGTGAATATAGTAATGAAAGTGGGCACCCTTTAGATGCCTGTATTTAACTTCACACACCTTTTCAAAGGACCTTAATCACAGAGCTTACCTCAGTTTTCCTTTTATTTTCAAGCTAAATCCCTTAATTATTTTGCCAAAATGTTCACCTCTGAGTGCTAAAAAGTGCAATCATTGGATTAAACAGGCTTACGGGTTCTAAAGAAAAATATGCTGTACTGTGACAGGTTATATGACGGCCTATATAAATCTTCAGATAAGGAGCCTACCTGGCAAATGATTTTGTATGAAGAGAAACCTATAATTTATTTTTTAAATGTTGCATTTGTTTTGGTGGCTTGAACAAAACACAGCAAATCATTAACGGCCAAATCATGCCAATCATTTTACAGTGCGCTTGTGTGACATCTCCCCCTTTTAAGAAGTCTCTTTTAAGAACAGAGAGTGTAGCCTATGAAATTTGTCACAGTTTTCCACTCTTGTTGCCTGAGTAGTCAAGATAATATGCTTTCTTGAAGATATGTGTAGTGTGTATGTGCTTGCTGTTCAGTAGAATAATGGAGACCTCTTTCAAAGCAAAATGAGTAAAAAGTAGCAATATATAATCCTTCACAGGTGATCCTCAAGATTTAATATTATTTACAACACTGATCCATGCATATCGTTCAAAGTAAATCTACCATGTTGGAATTGCATTGCCATACTCTCCCCATGAAATTGCAGTGTGCATAATATTGACAGACCTGATGTGAAGTTTTGTTAATAGCTCCATTACAGAGATCTCTAAAAAAAAAGATACAATATTATGCATAACTTATATAATTTAATATGTATCTTGGTCTTTTCCAGTCATTTTCTTATCCCACTTTTATCCCACTAATGTATGAGGCTTTATTGTAATGCCGTTAAGAATGGCATTACATATAAACTGTACTGAATTATTTTACGAAATGTAAAAATGTTTAATGGAAAGGGAGCATTTAAATAAAAACTGCTACCGATGATAGTGAGTTGATGCAAAGACCCATTTTCCTCACTTAAACATAGAAACATAGAAAATAGGTGCAGGAGTAGGCCATTCGGCCCTTCGAGCCTGCACCGCCATTCAATATGATCAAGGCTGATCATCCAACTCGGTATCCTGTACCTGCCTTCTCTCCATACCCCCTGATCCCTTTAGCCACAAGGACCACATCTAACTCCCTCTTAAATATAGCCAATGAACTGGCCTCAACTACCTTCTGTGGCAGAGAATTCCATAGATTCACCACTCTCTGTGTAAAAAATGATTCTCTCATCTCGGTCCTAAAAGATTTCCCCCTTATCCTTAAACTGTGACCCCTTGTTCTGGACTTCCCCAACATCGGGAATAATCTTCCTGCATCTAGCCTGTCCAACCCCTTAAGAATTTTGTAAGTTTCTATAAGATCCCCCCTCAATCTTCTAATATTTTCAGGAAATAAAAATTTGCCACCTCTACCCAATATGTGACTCCAGACCCTCAGTAATGTGTGTAGGAAGAATATGTGAATGGACATTGCAAGTGTTTGATCATCATTAAACATGGTGAAAAAGTTCAAGGAGAAAAATTAAATGTGGCCCAGCTATTCAGAAGAATCCGTATGATAACAACATTTCTAAGCACCTTGATGATTGCATAAGGATTAAAGCTTTCACTGATCATTACATATCAGCATTTGGATTGCTTCTGATTTTATTGTGGATTCTAAGTTTATGTGGATCATTCCTTTAGCCAATATAGTGTTTTTTTAAAAAAAGATATATAATTGACAGTATTCACAATTGATGGAATGTATTTTAAATAATCCAGCAAGTGTATTCTTTGAAATATTCACCTCCCTCTATTCATTGGACACAAGCTACAGTGCTCTCCAATAAACAAAACAGTGTTGCAGGTTGGGACACAGCTAAACTAAACTGTAGATGGATAATGATCAAGCAGTCACTTGATTGACTTCACATCACCACCCTAAACATTCAAACCATCCACAAAAGCATGCAGTGGCTAGAATATGTACTGTCAGCAAACTGTACTGCAATTACTCACCCAGGCTACTCCAACAGCAACTCTCAAACTTGTGACCTTTATCACCAAGAAGGACAAAGCCAGTAGGTTCATGGAATACCGCTACCTGCAGGTTCCCTTCCAAATCACACATTATCCTGACTCGGAAATGTGTCACCAGTCCCTCATCATCACTGTTCAAAGTCCTGGAACTCTCTTACTCAGTGCATTGTGCAAATACTTTCACCAGCAGTTCAATAAGGTGGTTCTCCATCAACTCCTCATGGAGATTAGGGATGGGCAATAAAAATAAGCCTTGTCAATGATGCCCATCAAATAACAAAAAACACAGTATCTCTCTGCTGGAGACAAGCATGGCATCACATTTCTAAATGCAAGATCAATACATTCTTCAACTTTCTCCGCAGTAGGTGAGGTGGATTCTCTGCCCTGAATGCCAAGGCTACTAGGGAATCCTGTGGAAACCTTAGTTGCTAGGCCTGGGGTCATCCTAAGTTGGTAGTAGCATCTGCTGTCCTTGGTCCTCTGCTGTGGCTATATGCGCTGCTCTGACAAACATTTCAAGGAAGTTTGGGGTAGTTAGACACAAAGCTGAAGTAACTCAGCGGGACAGGCAGCATCTCTGGAGAAGGAATGGGTGACGTTTCGGTTCGAGACACTTCTTCGGACAAGTTTGGGGTAGTGTGATCTTCTGCAACCTTTGTCACTCTTTGGCAGAGAAACCTGCACTTGAGCCCGTGGGATCAGCATGGCATTCCCTGTTCTACTGTTCGGGTGGCATTGGCTCCTGGGCGAAAGGGAAATAAGTTTGTTTTTATTATTTACTTAGATTACCTTCATTGGTTACAATTGCTTTTGTGCCAGGTAGGTTTTTCTTTAGCTTTTCAAGTTAGAAAAGTAAAAACTAAAAAAATATTTTTGACAGAGTTTTTGTGATTTTATGTTGTATAACCGGAGTGTTATTGAGCATTTGTGACTAAAGAGTTGATCACAAACATTCATATGTTGCTGTGTTTTGAGGTGGGGCCACACTGATTGTTGGAGCTATTGTGTAACTCTGGCTGGACTGAGACCTCTCCTGCACTGTACCCAAGTGCAGGGAGGCAGTGTCCTCACAGGAGTCTGTGCTTTTTGCACCATCATCTGGCCTGTGGGCTGGCAGCCATTTATGGCCAATGGAAGCCATTTCCAAGTCCCATTCTCTCCTGGTAAATAGACTCAACTTTCTGCTTAGTTTTATAATCATAATGGAGAACCGTTACAACAAACAATACAAAATATGCTGAGAGATAAATTTGTCTTTGGTTGCTGATGCAAAATATGTACAAATGTAACATCTGCCTGTTGTAATTCTCTCCACACCTTTATTTCCATTGACCTGAGGCAGTCAATGAATTTGCACATTTACTCCAAGCTATCAGGGACATTGTCATTTTTGTTACTTCCTTTTTATAGCCAATTACATTTTTCTTTTTATACCTAATTCTCAGATGCAGAAATGCATTTCTGAAGGATTAATAGAGGGTATGTCACAGTCAGCAGTGTTCTGCATTTAAGGTTGCCACAGGAAAGGTGTATAAGTGCCACATCATCCCCTGGCAGTCCCAGGCTGTGTTTATACAGTTAACATTCTAGGCTTGTGAAAAGTGACAATCTCAGTGGCGAGCCAGCTTTGATATGATTTCTGTATGATGCCACGTAAGCCCCTTTGGGCTTTACACTTTATAATGTCTGACTTCTATACTGTGTCAAATTGAGTTGATGTGGTGCTTAGGCAGTTCATTGGTTCTCCTAGACAATGTGGAATCTTAAGTCCAATAGACAATAGGTGCTGGAGTGGGCCATTCGACCCATCGAGCCAGCACCGCCATTCAATGTGATCATGCTGATCATCCACAATCAGTAGCGATGTTACAAACCTTACCTTCAGCAGCGCTGTAGTTCTGCTACTGGCCGTGTGCGCGACTTTGGCGTCTTTGAGAGGGGACGGTGGGATTAAAATCCAGTTTTCTACTACCTGACGGTGGCGGATTTCCTCGGGCTGCTAGCTGCTGAAGAAAAATCGATCCGTCTTCCGCTACCGATTTTTTTATTTTCAGATCGCGAGATAATTTAATAATTCGATTATTAAAATAAAAATCGACTTCTAATGCCCTCAACGCCTACAACGTGACGGATCGAAAGAACGGGACAAAACAAAGGGTACGTCGTCTATTTTACATATAATCTTGTTTCTTGGGATGGCTTTAATCTAATTTTACATTGCGAAAATTTTATTTGGGCCCCATATGAACCGGCAGTGTTTTTCCTACCGATATGGAGTTTAAATTCATTGCAAATGCAACATTCCAATCCATCGCGTTCCAGAAAAACCCACTCGCAAAATGATTTAAATGCTCTTTTTTTTGGAAAATCATGTCATAAGAGCATCTAAATCGTCTGTATTTTGTGTTATTGTCTATCCATAGTCAATATTTTTATACTAAATATCAGTTTTAGTCCCATGTATTGTGCAAAAAAAAAAAAAAAATTGTTATATTGAGTGGATGTTTCTAGATTAATTTATGGAAGTTAAACATTAAATTCCTTCCATCTGGCATATAAATTCATGAAAGTGAGATTTAAAAATCATGTTATATTGTGAATTCTTGTGTGAATGAGATTAGTTTGTTATTTGGAGACTTAGGCTACTTAAAAAAAATAAACTGCATCTGCCATGCATCTGCCCACTCCCCCAACCTGTCCAAATCACCCTGCATTCTCATAGCATCTTCCTCACAGTTCACACTATCACCCAGCGTGTGTCATCTGAAAATTTCCTAATGTTACTTTGAATCCCTTCATCTAAATCATTGATGTCTATTATAAACTAGACTAAGTGGGACCCATTGGGTCCCAGCATCACATGGGAGGGCTGGTCGCCAACACAATATTCCACCTCTCCACCAATTCCAATATTGCTCGCCAGTGGGGGGGGGCTGTCTGTTGCGCTAGTATGGGGGTTGCGGGCCGAAGGTACTGGTTTCCAGAGGGCTAGTATAGACCGAATGGATTCTAAGGCTGGCATCCAATTGTTGCAACGATTTTAAAAGCCAAGCCAATGCAAACAATTGGGCTGCAGCCACCTGACAACCAAAATTCATTTTGTGAACACAAACTTGTTATAAAGGTGAGGCAAACAATTGGGCTGCAGCCACCTGACAACCAAAATTCATTTTGTGAACACAAACTCGGTTAAAAAGGCAAGGCAAACAATTGGGCTGCATCCACCTGACAACCAAAATTAATTTTGTGGACACAAACTTTTAAAAAAGGCGAGGCAAACAATTGGGCTGCAGCCACTTTACAGCCGCATCGAGGGGACTCACTGTGGAGTAGACGTGCGTTCAGTGTTATTCGCAGCTCAGAGAGCCGTGAACCTCTCGCTTCCTGGGTCTGGCAGAGACTGAGTGAGGCACTACACTTCTGGGTTTTATAGTCCCTCCCCCTGCCGCCAGCGGGGGCAGCAGAGAGAATGGGGAATTTTTAAAAACATTAATATCTCTCAGATTTTTCATCGATGGGAAAAATCCTGTGGTCCCGGAAGGCGGAGGGGGGCTCTGTGCAAGATGGCCAAAAATGATGGCCGTTGGTAGTGATGTTCTCTCGGAAATCGCAGCACAGTGGGCCGAAAGCTGCAGCTATAGATAGCTGCAGTCCCAGCACCGAGCCTTGTGGTACCCCACGAGTCATGCCATTCTGAAAGGGACCTGTTAATCCCGACTATTTATCACCTGTCTGCCAACCAATTTTCTATCCATGTCAGCACTCTATCCCTAATATCATGTGCCCTAATTTTGCCCACTAATCTCCTATGTGCGACCTTATCAAATGCTTTCTGAAAGTCCAGGTACACTACATCCACTGGCTCTCCCATGTCCATTTTCCTAGTTACATCCTCAAAAAATTCCAGAAGATTAGCGAAACATGATTTCCCCTTCATGGTGACTCGGACCAATCCTGTTTCTGCTATCCAAATGTGTCGCTATTTCATCTTTTCTGATTGACTCCAGCATCTTCCCCACAACCGATGTCAGGCTAACTGGTCTATAAAACCCTGTTTTCGCTCTCCCGCCTTTCTTTAAAAATGGCATATCATTCACTACCATCCAATCCACAGGAACTGATCCTGAATCTATCGAACATTGGCAAATGAACACCAATGTGTCCACGATTTCTAGAGCCACTTCATTGGGAAGTCTGCATTCCACTGTATCCTGGGATGCAGACCATCAGGCCCTGGGGATTTATCAGCCTTCAGTCCCACCAGTTTTCCCAACAGCATTTCCTGCCTAATGTGGATTTCCTTCAGTTCCTCCGTCACCCCGGATCCTCTGGTCACTACTATATCAGGAAGATTGTTTGTGTTCTCCGTAGTGAAGACAGATCCAAAGTACCTGTTCTTCTCTGGTACACAAAAATGCCGGAGAAACTCAGCGGGTGCAGCAGCATCAATGGAGCGAAGGAAATGGGTAACGTTTCGGGCCAAAACCCTTCTTCAAACCTGTTCTTCTCATCTGACATTTCCTTGTTCCCCATAATAAATTCACCTTTTTCAGTCTTCAAAGGGTTCAACTTTGGTCTTAACTATTTTTTTCCCTCTTCACACACCTAAATAAGCTTTTACTGTCCTCCTTTATATTCTTGGCTAGCTTATCTTCGTACCTCATCTTTTCTCCTGCCATTGTTGTTCCACTGTCATCCCTGCGAGGGTATCTTTCCAGTCAACTTTGGCCAGCTCCTCCCTCATGGCTCCCTTTGTTCAACTGTAACATGGACACCTCTAATTTACCCTTCTCCCTCTCCAATTGTAGATTAAACCTGACCATATTATGGCCACTACTTCCTAATGGCTCCTTAACCTCGAGTTCGCTTATCAAATCCGGCTCATAACACAACACTAAATTGCCTTCTCCCTGGTAGGCTCCAGTACAAACTGCTCTAAGAATCCATCACGGGGGCACTCCACAAACTCCCTTTCTTGGGGTCCAGTACCAACCTGATTTTCCCAGGCTACCTGCATGTTGAAATCTCCCATAACAACCATAGCATTACCTTTACCACATGCCAATCTTAACTCTTGATTCAACTTGCACCCTATATCCAGGCTGCTGTTTTTAAAAAAACATTCTGACAAAGTGTTGAGACTGCTCAAGTTCTGCAGACTTCTGAGATGTAATAACCAAGACTGGAGCTTGATAGAAGAAATCAGCTACGTACCAGGCTTCTGCATACACAGATATTTAATCTCCATAGAAGCTGCAGACCATTCTTTGTAACCACCAGTCTTATAACACGTAAAATCAGGAGCGTTTCTGACCAATATAAAGTCTCAACAAATATTTAATATCCATAATGACACACACATTATGGAGATGGAATCCTTTCCTGGTTTAGGGTATTAAGGTGATAAACTAGCAATGCTCATAAATCCCAGTATGTGAATCGTCAATGTTTCCTGATGAAAATAATTTAGTCACGAGTATATAGTTTTCTTTTTGATGTGGTGGTGGGCAGTGAATTGAGAGACATAGTAGGGTTCTGCTGGGGTTGCCAGGAACGTATTCTGTGATGAAGACATTGAGAGCCAATATGAATGAAATACCCACAGAGAGAATAGTTCAGGCATGAGAGCGTGGTTGAAAGACTTTCCGCAGCAGAATCTCAACTTTGACAACCCTGGAAAACCCGAGTCTGTGTATACATTGGCCATCAGAAAGTTCTGGGTGGGATGTGGTGTTGCGAAGACTCTCTGTGGAGGGCTGTATACGGATGGTCCCTGACAGACCCTGAATGACCAGCTATGACCAGAACAATGCCTGTAGTAACATAGAGCTACCAGGGGTGTCAACACTGAGCCACCATTTGAATGAATAACAGCAGCAAAATGCTGGAGGAAACATCACTGTTAGTTTAAACAAACTCTGCAGACTCAGGAAGTCTGCTGTCATTTCTGAAGCTGCCAGTCAGTTTTCTTGATATCAGCAGTGTCCGTATAAATAATGAGAAAAGCAACATGTATACTAATAATATACCAATATTGAGGTTGGCATTGCTGCTGCAGAAGGTGACAGACTGATGAGGATCAGTCATGGAGTGATACAGCTTGGAAACAGACCCTTCTGCCCAACTTTCCCATACTGGCCAACATGTCCCAACAATACTAGTCCCTCCTGCCTGCGCTCGGTCCATATGCCTCCAAACCTGTCCTATCCATGTACCTGTCTACCTGTTTCTTAAATGTTGGGATTGTCCCCAGCCTCAATTACCACCTCTGGCAGCTTCTTCCACACACCCACCACCCTTTGTGTGAAAAAGTTACCCCTCAGATTCTCATTAAATCTTTCCCCCTTAACCTTAAACCAATGTCCTCTGGTCCTCAATTCACCTACTCTGGGCAAGAGACTCTGTGCATCTACCCGATCTATTCCTCTCATAATTTTATACACCTCTATATGATCGTCCCTCATCCTCCTGGGCTGCAAGGAATACAGTCCCAGCCTACTCAACCTCTCCCTATAGCTCCCACCCTACATTGTTGGCAACATCCTCGTAAATCTTCTCTGTACCCTTTCCGGCTTGACAACATCGTTCCCATAACATGTGGCCAGAACTGAACACAATATTCTAAATGCCTCACCAATGTCTCACCAACAACTTCTATACTCAATACTCTGACTGATGAAGACCAATGTGCTAAAAGCCTTTTAGACCACCTGATCTACCTGCGAGTCCACCTTCAAGGAACCATGCACCTGAACTCCTGGATCCCTCTGCTCTAAAACACTACTCAGAGCCCTACCATTCACAGTGTAGGGCCTGCTCCTGTTAGACTTCCCAAAATGCAACACCTCACATTTCTCTTCAACTGGAATAAAACTGATGTTTAGTTAGAGTCAGACTATTTCATGATGGTTGTGGTTCAGTGATGGGAGCTCCAATTTACATGGATATGCATGAAATTGGTATTACAGGAATAGTGATGCCATTATCTGTGACTGGCATTAAACTGTCATTTACTAGTACCATTGGAAGTGAATCCAATGGTAGCACTTCTGAGGCAGAAAGTGTTTGTATCAAGTTCCTCTCCAGAAACCGAAGCACAGAAATCTGATGGAGTCCTGCACGGTCAGAGTTGCAGTCCTTTAGGTGAGAAGTTGAACTGAGGCTTAGGATGTCACCTGAAGTAAGTGTAATCGACTCCATTTTGAAGGGAATCCTAAACTAGTAACTTGCATTTATCTGCAAGATTAATGGCAGATGTTTTGATCTTTATCACAATGCAGTTTGTGGGAGTTTCCTGCCCACATTTGACAGGTTGCTTTCCTGGTTTAAAACAGACTCATTGTTCAAACAGAAAGGAAACATCTCAATTGGCGCACCATGTCCAATGGGCACCAATTTGCATTTACCCCATCTTCCAGCACTAGGCCCGTAGCATTCAGCATCAAGGGATTCAAGAGGTCATCCAGACACTTCAATACTGTTAGTGACTCTGCTTCCCTGTTTTCTTAGTCTGTGTATTGACTATTTTTTGGGTGAGCAAGATCCCCTTCGATTCCCCTTTAAATCTTCCCACTTGCCCTAAATCAATGTCCTCTAGGTTTATCTACCTCTGATGTGGGGAAATGTTTCCTGCAGTCTACCCTGTCTTAAACCTTCGTAATTTTATATGCCTCAATCATGTCCATTATTAACCTTCTCCACTGCAATGACACACTTAAAAGTTATCCTTTAAAAGTTCAAGTTCAAGTTCAAGTGAGTTTATTGTCATGTGTCCCTGTATAGGACAATGACATTCTTGCTTTGCTTCAGCACACAGAACATAGTAGGCATTTACTACAAAACAGATAAGTGTGTCCATATACCATAATATAACTATATACACACATGAATAAATAAACTGATAAAGTGCAAATAACAGATAATGGGATATTAATAATCAGAGTTTTGTCCGAGCCAGGTTTAATAGCCTGATGGCTGTGAGGAAGTAGCTATTCCTGAACCTGGTTGTTGCAGCCTTCAGGCTCCTGTACCTTCTACCTGAAGGTAGCAGGGAGATGAGTGTGTGGCCAGGATGGTGTGGGTCTTTGATGATACTGCCAGCCTTTCTGAGGTAGCGACTGCGATAAATCCCCTCGATGGAAGGAAGGTCAGAGCTGATGATGGACTTTGCAGTGTTTACTACTTTTTGTAGTCTTTTAGGTGAGAAGTTAGGTGAGGTTAAAAGTATATAATTGTGTCTGAAGGGTTGTGGAATTTTTTCAGGAATAGATGAGAAATGCAAATCCTATTTTGTAATCTCTTTCCTCCCCGACTCCTTTCTCTGTATTAATTTAATCCTCACTACTGATGAAGACGTTAGTGTTGCTTTTCTCTCCACATATACTGCCTGACTCATTGAACATTATCGATGCTTTACTTCACATTTCCAGCATCTGCAGTATGCTGTGCATTCTGGGCAGATCAGCGGGCTCGATGCGTGAATCTAGGGTCCCCTGTTAGGGTATTCCTGCGGTAGTTAAAGTAGAGATGGTGGCATGAGTTTCTGCGAGCTACATTCTGTTGTCACTTTCAGTAGAAGAAATTGAATTGAGCATTGGACAATACTTTTGTCTGATGTATAATGAAGACAAAGTTTTCTATTTTAACCAATGAGAAAATTCCAAAGTGGTCCTTGAAAAAGCCAATGTCTCATTTGGTTGAAGATATTTTAAAAAACTGCAGTTGGTGACATTTTGTTTTGAAGATGTAGCGTGGAAACAGGTCCTTCAGCTCCCTGAGTCCGTGCCGACCATGCCCTAGTTCTATGTCCTGGACACGAGGGTCAATTTACAGAATTAACCTACAAATGCACACGTCTTTGGAATGCGTGAGTAAATGGGAGCGTCTGGAGGAAATCCACACGCTCACAGGGAGGGCATGCAAACTCCACACAGACAGCAACTGTAGTCCGGATCGAACCCGGGTCTCTGGCGCTGTGAGGCAGCAGCTGTACTGCCGCACCACTGTGCCACCCTTGTGACATTAGAAACAGAAAATGGTGGAAGAGAAACACGGTTGACGAAGAATCAGACAAAGGGAATCGACCTGAAACATTAACTCTGATTCTTTTCCCACAGATACAACTTAATCTGCTGAGTATTTACAGCATTATTGTTCTTATATTTATTATGTCTCCTATAGGTTTCACAATGCTCTGAACTACTGACTAATTCCGTTTATCTGATTGATGAGTTTGTCTCGTCTAATCCTACTTCGGGAATGGAACACCATGGATCACCTCTTGCACTACTATGGATCGTTTTATTTCTAATTTGTGTTTTGCGCTAATGTTTTGTTTTTATACAGTCTTTTTTCTCTTTTAACTGTCTTGCAGAACTGATGTGTAATTTATGTATACTTTATGTTATGTACGTTTGCTCAAGTCTATGTACCAGAGGTGCTGCAAGCACCATTTCACTGTGCCTGTATCTCACCATATTTACGTGCATATGGCAATAAAGTGGACGACGTGATGGTAGTGGGGACAGAGTAAAGCTCAGGTGAACATGGGCTAGGAAACAAATGTCCTCATGATTACATCAAAGAAAATTAAGCTTGGTGGAGAAGGATTTTGATCATGAATAGAATAAGTAGTTGCAGTCTTTTTAAAGACATTCTCACAGGTACAGTACATAGATGGGAAAGGTTTAAGGAAATGTGGGCCAAATGCAGGCAAATTGAACTGGTTTAGGCGGGCACCACTGTTGCAAGAATATGTTGGGCCAAAGCCATATGACTCTGTGATTCTATGATTTTATAAATTTGTTCTGCTGATGCAATTAGGGACTGTGTTGAATGTGTTTGTATTTGTTAAATGGTGAAAGATTTGATAATGACGATATTCAAAGGGACCTGGTGTGCTTGTATTCAAGTAAGTATGCTTCGGTAAACGTGAACCTACTGGAAGCATTAAAGAGGGTAAAAGGTGTATTAACTTTGATTATAAGAGGTTTTAAATATAATAGGTAGGAGTCACATTGCAGTAGTTTGGTGCTCTGCCAAGGCAGCCTCTAGAGCACTGTGTACAAGTCTAGGGCTCCTTAGCTGACAATGGATGCACGTGCAGAGTGCAATGAAGTTTCACTAGACTGGTTCCAGTGTTGGCTGGTTCATTGCATAAATTATTGAGCCAACTGAGACTCTTCTCAGGTTTAGAAGAATGAGAGGAGATCTCATTAAAATATATAAAATCCTTACAGGACTTTACAAGCCAAACTCAGTGAAAATGAAGACAAGGAATAGCAATGTTACAATACCTACCTTCAGCGGCGCTGCAGTTCTGCCACTGGCCATGTGCGCGACTTTGGCGCCTTTGGGGGGGGATTAAAATCCAGGTTTGTATTGCTTGTCGGAGGCGGATTTCCTCGGGCTGCTAGCTGATGAAGAAAAATCGATCGGACTTCCGTTCCCGGTTTAATTTAAAAAAAAAAATTCTGGACAATTTAACAATTAGATTAAAATAAAAAGCGACTTCTAACACCCTCAATGCCTACAACGTGACAGATCGCAAGATTGTCTATTTTACATATAATCTTACTTCTTGGGATGGCTTTAATCTAATTTTAAATTGCAAAAATGTTATTTGGGCCCCATACGAACCGGCAGTGTTTTTCACGCCGATATGGGGTTCAAATTTACCGCAAATGCAACGTTCCAATCGATCGCGTTCCAGAATCACCCACTCGCAAGATGATTAAAATGCTCATTTTATTTGGACAATCATGTCATAAGCCGTCTAAATTGTCTATATTTTGTGTTATTCTCTCTCCGTGATCATTAATTTAAAACTAAATATTCACAACAGTTTGAGTCACATGTATTGTGCAAAAAACAATAATTTTGATTATATTTTGAGTGGATGTTTCTGGATTAATTTATGGGAATTAAACATTAAATTCCTTCCATCTGGCATATAAATTCATGACAGTGAGATTTAAAAATCATGTTATATTGTGAATTCTTGTGTGATTGGGATTAGTTTGTTATTTGGATACTTAGGCTATTTAAAAAATATATCCTTTTCTTAAGAAATGGAATCTACAGGACATTGTTAATGGGAAAGTAGTGGGCAGAAAGGCATGTCATGCGTGGTTTCAAGAGCAAAAACTTGTAGTTTACAATGCCAAAATTGAAAAGTTGTGGAAAAACAAGGTGTACAGAGTTGCTTATTGGTTACAATCTGAGGAGTATGATGATGCTACTGATTATGATATGCCAATGTACCAGCTGACTGATCTTCTCCATAAAGACTTGGTCTATTGCTAGAAATTGTAATTTATTTACCTATCTGTTACGGACTTACAGCATATAATACAATAATATTAAAGTTCTGATCTTGAGAATATCACATTTTTGAATTTTCAAGGCAGTCTGGGTGTTTATTACTATTTCCGTCACAACGGTCAAATTTGTAATTAGCTACAATGCTTTAATTTCAGGTCATTGTTTCAGAATGCTTCAATCCATAATAACTGAAAATTTCATTCAGTTCTCTTATTTTTTAAGAAAGTTATGGGCTTTTGATTGTCTTCGATCACAGCTTTTGTGTTACGTCAATGGAAAAGCAATAGGGAACAAGATGTTAATTTCCGAGTATGAAAATGGCCATAACTTTTTTTTAATAGTGAAGATATGAAAGCGAATTAAGTGTCAAATTAAACTTCTTTTTTTTGCTTTATCTGATGGGATTAATTGCAGTCTTGGTTTTTTAAATCTCAAAATTTTGTAACATTGGTACAAGGAACCGCAGATGTTCCTTGGGTGGCACGATGGCACAGCGATTGAGTTGTTGTCTAACAACGCCAGAGACCAAGGTTCGATCCTCTCTCTGGGAGCTGCCTGTGTGGAGTTTCCAAGTTCTCTCTGTGACCCGCGTGATTTTTCTTCGGGTTCTCCGGTTTACTCCCACATTCCGAAGACATGCAGGTTTGTAGGTTAATTGGTTTGTGTGAGAACTGACCCCAGCGTGCAGTATAGAACTATTGTTTGGGTGATTGCTGTTTCGCGGGGACTAAGTGGGTTGAAGGGCCTGTTTCCATGCTGTATCTCTAAACAAAATCTTATTTCATCTGGAGACTAAGGAAATGTCTTCAACGACTCTGACCAATTTCTACAGCTGCACCACTGAAAGTTCTGCCCAAGATTGCAAGAAATTATAGAAAGTCGGGGATGTAGCCCAGTCCATCACATAGACCAGACTCCACACCAATGACTCCATCTACATTTCACATGGCTTCGGTAAACATCCAGCATAATCAAGGACCTTTTTCAACGTCTCTTCACACCTTCTCTACGGCTAGAAGATATAAAAGCTTGAAAGCTCATCACCAGACTCAGGAACAGTTTCTTCCCCTCTGTTATCAAACTTTTGAATGGTTCTTCCATGAGCTAGGGTATGGTTCCAATCTTCCAACCTACCTTATTGCAGACATTGGACTTTTTCCTCTGGAACTGTAAAGCTACAGTGTTGAAAACTATAATCTGCAGTCTGGTATTTTGCTCTTTGCACTTCCTGTCATACTTGTGTATGGTTTAATTGTATTCACACGCAAACAAAAGCTTTTCAATGTATCTCGGTACACATGACACCAATAAACTGATACAAATTTTCCCTGTTGTGACAGGATCCAAAACATTAACAATATTTCTTTCCACAGATGTTGCCTGACCTTCTGAGTATTTCCGATATTATTTTAGCTATCCAGCACCTGCAATGTTTTTGATTTTTTAAAACCAACAATGCTGTTCCAGAGTTGCTAACAGTAAATGGATTTTATTTATAGCATTGACATTTCCGTTAATTTTCATTTATTTCAACTAAAGTGATGCTTAAAAAAAATGTCAGGAAAGCCTCCATGCATTAACTAACACACTAATGATGCAGACATTATAGGCCTCTTATTTGAATGCAAGGATGGAGGAGTGACATTGGGAGGGCTGACTGTTTTGTTTTGCTGCAGACACATTGAGGGCTATTTCCTACAGGGAGGAACAGCAGTGCTAGATGTAATAGCTTAGTGGTGTTATTATAGTACATAAGCCTTTGATTAGAACACAATCTGAAGGAGTTCCCAGCTGGATCAAGCTGCCAGGCCTCGCTATGGCACTTGTTACTCGCTGACAGATATAGAAATGAAGTTAAAAAACATTTGGATTTTCGCTCTGTTTTTCTTTATTGAGCTCCGATAGTGAAGTGACTTTTACAACCCTTATTTACTGCTGCTGTGTATTTTATGACTGATGTCCAGAATTCAGCTGTGCCGGATAACAAAGTTGGCACGGTTTGCCTTCAAACCTACCATTGAGCTGTGGAAAGTGGTAGTTGTTTACATCTGCCTGGTTTTGTACAATATATGGAGGTCAGGACTTTGGAAATTATGCTTACATAGCTTGTTCGACCCTGGCTGCTTTTCTTTTGCTGGAAGATCACTTTGCGAAAGCTCGCAATTTTATTTTAATGCTGCACCTAATCTTTATGTGGTTCTGCTCTTATCGCTGGTGCACCTCAGTGCGATTGGGTACCCAGTCTGTCATCCGAATTTGTCTTTGCTCTGACCCTGTATGTCTCCAGGCAATGAGGGGATACCGGCATGATGACTGGATGTCATTATTTCTTCTCCGTAAACTATGCCTGCATGATCAGAATGAGAAGCATTTTGTGGTACACAGTTCCATGAACAATACCGTGCTCAGATCTCTGCAGCTGGCTGTCATACATCAGTGCTGGTTCTTGGGCACAATAGTAAATCTTAACTTGGAGTGTTATTTATATAGAAGGCAGGCATTTATAGCATATGAGTAATTCTGATCAGTTATGTTTCAGAGTGTTTGATTTCAATTATAGTTCTTTCATTAAAACAATCTGCACTAGCATAGAATTTCAGTTTGGTCATAAAGGTCAAGATATAGTTAGTCACAAGAATAATGGATACTGTGCAGATATGAAATAGCTTTATACATGTTAAAAATGCTTTCCTGTTGCTCTTAGTGCTGTTGCCTCACTGCCCACCCGGGTTTGATCCTGACTCTGGGTGATGTCTGTGTGGAGTTTGCATGGTTTTCCTCAGTGAGTTCCAGTTTCCTTCCACATCTCTAAGATGCACTTTAATGAGCATTTCTCCTCTGTATTTACTGAGGAGAAAGACAGGAGGATGGAGGAACTTGGGGCAGTCAATGGAAGTGTCTTGAGAGCAGTCAGTGTTACGGTTGAAGAGGTGCTGAAGGTACTGTCATGTGTGAAGGTAGACAAAACTCCAGGGCCTGGTCAGATATATCCAAGGACATTGTGGAAAACTAGAGAGGAAATTGCAGGAGCCCTGGCTTAAATTTACGAGTCATCTTTAAATACAGGAGGTGCCGGAAGACTGGAGGGTGGCAAATGTTGTGCCTCTATTCAAGAAGGGCTGCAGGGAAAATGCTGGGAACTATTGGCCAGTGAGCTTAACATCTGTAGTTGGAAAGTTACTAGAGGGTCTTCCAGGGCCGGCCTTAGGAGGTGCGGGGCCCAATTGGGGAAAATGTTCGTAGAAATATAAATAAATAATTATAAATGAGTCACGTGTCGTGAGTAACATGACAATTTGGGTGAGAGTTCCTTTCACAGCGTGTGGGGAGTCTAGCCAGGGGTAAAGTTGCGAGGAGGGAAGGAGCGTTGAGAAGGAGAGGGTCGGGTTCTTGCCAGTAACCCACTCACTCAACTCTGCCAAGGCGCTCCGGGCGCCACCACATTGTGGCCGGGGAGGGAAGCAACTCGCGTGGCTACGAGCGACCTCCATCACCGGCCAGCAGAACCGACTGCCATCTCGGCGCCTTCAGCCGGCCCGCTCACCGCTGGCAGTGCTCTCCGTCTCAACAGTGAGGGGACCAGCTCGAGAGCAAAGATCATAGAGCGGAGCGGGTCAGCGGGTGATGGATAACATCACAGCGGGCGGTGGAGCTTACTCCTGTGTCACCGTGAACAAGGGATCAATTGAGGTTACTCGCACTGACACATGGAGTATGTTTCACCGCCCGCTGTCCTGTTATCCATCGCCCGCTGACCCGCTCTTGAGCTGGATGATCCGCGGCCGACCCCTCCTTCTCAACCCTCCTGCCCTCCCCGCAACTTTACCCGTGGACAGACTACCCACACGCTGTGAAAGGAACTCCCCCCCCCCCCCCCCCCCCCCAGCGGCACTGTCCTTGTACAGCCGTCCCACTTTGCAGCCGCTTCCCATCAGCTGCTAGTAATGCGGGATAGACTTGGCTGTACCTCAGTACAGCAACATTATTCTTGATGTTGCTGTACTGAGGGATAACGAAGTCTATCCTTCTTGGCTAACAACCTTCGGCCTCCAAGATGCAGGTACATTTTCTAGCAATGTTACAAAATTTTGAGATTTTAAAAATCAAGTCTGCAATTTTATCTAACTCTGAAATTGAAGATAGACAAAAGCTGGAGTAGCTCAGCAGGACAGGCAGCGCAGCGACTCTGGAGAGAAGACCCTTCTTCAGACCCTCGTCGGTGAGAGTACTTGTGATTGTCTGAAGAAGGGTCTCGACCAGAAACACAACACTCTCCCCAGAGCCCCTGCCCGTCCCGTTGAGCCACCACAGACAGGGAGTTGAAGGTAGACACAGGGGGGTCCACCTTCATCTTCAGAGCCAAACAAAAAACACAGAGTGCTGGAGGAACTCAGAGGGCAAGGCAGCACCCGCAGAAGAAACATATCACTTATCAGGAGCCGCCACAGGCCAGGACTCTCCCCCCCCCCCAACAGAAAGGAACCGCAGATGCAGCCATCACCGCAAAACGTCTAAGAAAGAACTGTAGATGCTGGAAAATCGAAGGTAGACAAAAATGCTGTAGAAACTCAACGGGTGTAAGGCAGCATCTATGGAGCGAAGGAAATAGCCAGAAGGGTCTGAAGAAGGGTTTCGACCCGAAACGTTGCATATTTCCTTCGATCGATAGATGCTGCCTCACCCGCTAAGTTTCTCCAGCATTTTTGTCTACCGCAAAACGTCAATGATTCCGGGAATGCCGAGAGAGCAAGAGAGAGAGGTGGGGAAAGGGAGAGAGAGCGCACGGGAGATAGAGGGAGGGAGAGACTGAAAGACAGAGAGACACAACGTGGGTCGGTAGGTAAATTGAATGACTAACCTGCTGCAGACCAAGAAGAAGTTCTCACTCATGATCAAAGATCTTATAGCGGAGCTATAGGATCATTACTCATGATGGTGAGTTTTAAGAAATTCAATGTGTCATTAATGCATCAATCTACATTCCTCAGTAAAATGTAATTATGTTTTGAAGAAGTGTTAATGACGCCGCGTGAATTGTATTCAAAGGAACGCAGCGTCATTAATACTTCTTCTAAAACACAATTACACATTTACTGAGGAATGTGGATCCATGCATTGATGACGCATTGGATAACTACTTGTTAACACAAGTGCTACAGTCGTTAACACATCGTTTGTGTCTGATAGCCGTACAGCGCTTGTATTCCATGTACAAAACCATGTAAGTTTTGTAAAAAAATCCGTATGGCGAATGTTTAAAAAAAAATCTTTATTTAACAAAGCGAATTTGTATTTCCATATGAAATACGGAAAATTAACGCGGGGCCCCCCTTGGGCGCGGGGCCCAATTTAGAAAAATTGGTTCAATCGGCCGAGGGCCGGCCCTGGGGTCTTCTGAGGGATAGTATACACAGGATTTGGATTGACAAATGTTGATTAGGGATAGTTAGCATGGTTTTGTACGTGGGCAGTCATGTCTCATAAATCTGATTGAGTTTTTTGAAGACATGACCAAAAGGGTCGATTGGTGCAGAGTTGTAGATGTTGTGTACATGGATTTCAGTAAGGCATTTGACTAGGTTCCGCATGGTAAGCTGCTCTGGAAGGTTGCATCGCATGGGATCGAAGGAGAGATAGCTGAATGGATAGAAAATTGGCTTTATGGAAGGAAGCAGAGGGTGATGGTGGAAGGTCGCTTCTCAGACTGGAGGCCTGTGACTAGTGGTGTGCCTCAGGGTTCAGTGCTGGGGCCGTTACTATTTGTCATCGATGATTTGGATGAGAACATACATGGCAAGATTAGCAAGTTTGCTGATGATACAAAAGTGGGTGGTTTTGCAGATAGTGAAGATGGTTGTGAAAAATTGCAGCAGGATCTGGATCGATTGGCCAGGTGGGCTGAGGAATGGTTAATGGAATTTAATACAGAAAAATGTGAAGTGTGACATTTTGGGAAGTCTAACTTGGGCAGGACCTACACAGTGAATGATAGGGCTCTGGGGAGTGTTGTAGAGCAGAGGGATCTAGGAGTGCAGGTGCATGGTTCCTTGAAGGTCGAGTCACAGGTAGATAAGGTAGTCAAAAAGGCTTTTGATACATTGGCCCTCAGTCAGAGTATTGAATATGGAAGCTGGGAGGTCATGTTGTCGAACTTCACGTCACTCACTCGACCTCCGCGCGGCACCCGCTTCCGGTTTGGTCGCGCTTGCCGCATGCAGGCGCATGCTGGTGGGACCAGCCCTGTACGGGGATCACTCGACCTCGCGCGGCCCCCGCTTCCGGTTTGGCCGCGCTTGCCGCATGCAGGTTGCATGCTCGTGGGACAGGCCCTTTAGTCTTTGGCTCAAGAGTCTTTGGCGAGGAGGCTGAAGCAAGGTGGCTACATTTATTCGGTTGTGTTTTACATTTAATTTAAATATTTAAACTTATTGACTTGATGGCAGGAATATTAATCAGTGCGTTTGCTGCAGGATGCAGGAAGTCAGGGGCACTGCTGGTGTCACCGACCACTAAACTTGTGGGAACTGTGTCCAGATCCAGCTCCTCGAGTTAGAGAACTGGTGCAGCAGCTGGATGACCAGTGGTCCATCTGGGAAGACAAAAGCTTCCTGGATAGGACCTACAGTCTGGTCAACACTCCAAGAGTACAAGAGGTGCGATGGTTAGAGACGGAAAGGAAGGGGATGAAACTAGTGCAGGAGACCTCGGTGGAAGTGTCTCTTGAAAACAGGTACGTCCTCTTGGGAGCTGTCGGGACAGACGATGCTTCCTGTCTGAGCGGCGGACAGGTCTGTGACTCGAATCCTGGCACTGAGGCTCGACCGGCGAGACCAGCGTCAGGCAGAGTAATAGTAGTGGGTTACTCCATTATCAGAGGAGCCGTCAGGAGATTCTGTGGCGACAGGCGAGACTCGTGGAAGGTGTGTTGCCTCCCTGGTGCCAGGGTCCAAGATGTCTCAGACCGACTTAAGAACATCCTCGAGAGGGAAGGTGAACAGCTGGATGTAGTTGTGCATGTGGGCACAAATGATGTGGGTAAGAAGAGAAAGGAGGTTCTGCAACATGAGTATAGAGAACTAGGTAGGAGGTTGAAAGGCAGGACTTCTAGGGTGGTTATCTCGGGGTTGCTTCCAGTACCTCATGCTAGTGAGAGTGGGAACAGGGAGATAGGGAATCGGAATGTGTGGCTGAGGAGTTGGTGCAGGGGGCAGGGCTTTAGATTTCTAGATCCCAGAGTACTTAAGGAAGTAACCCCAGAAATAGTGGATGCATTAATGATAATTTTTCAAAACTCTTTAGATTCTGAAGTAGTTCCTGAGGATTGGAGGGTAGCTAATGTAATCCCACTTTTTAAAAAGGGACGGAGAGAGAAAACGGGGAATTACAGACCAGTTAGTCTAACATCGGTAGTGGGGAAACTGCTAGAATCAGTTATTAAAGATGGGATAGCAGCACATTTGGAAAGTGGTGAAATCATTGGACAAAGTCAGCATGGATTTATGAAAGGTAAATCATGTCTGACGAATCTTATAGAATTTTTCGAGGATGTAACTAGTAGAGTGGATAAGGGAGAACCAGTGGATGTGTTATATCTGGCCTTTCAGAAGGCTTTCGACAAGGTCCCACATAAGAGATTAGTATACAAACTTAAAGCACACGGTATTGGGGGTTCAGTATTGATGTGGATAGAGAACTGGCTGGCAGACAGGAAGCAAAGAGTAGGAGTAAACGGGTCCTTTTCACAATGGCAGGCAGTGACTAGTGGGGTACCGCAAGGCTCAGTGCTGGGACCCCAGCTATTTACAATATATATTAATGATTTGGACAAGGGAATTGAATGCAACATCTCCAAGTTTGCAGATGACACGAAGCTGGGGGGCAGTGTTAGCTGTGAGGAGGATGCTAGGAGGCTGCAAGGTGACTTGGATAGGCTGGGTGAGTGGGCAAATGCATGGTAGATGCAGTATAATGTGGATAAATGTGAGGTTATCCACTTTGGTGGCAAAAACAGGAAAGTAGACTATTATCTGAATGGTGGCCAATTAGGAAAAGGGGAGATGCAACGAGACCTGGGTGTCATGGTACACCAGTCATTAAAAGTAGGCATGTAGGTGCAGCAGGCAGTGAAGAAAGCGAATGGTATGTTAGCATTCATAGCAAAAGGATTTGAGTATAGGAGCTGGGAGGTCCTACTGCAGTTGTACAGGGTCTTGGTGAGACGACACCTGGAGTATTGCGTACAGTTTTGGTCTCCTAATCTGAGGAAAGACATTCTTGCCATAGAGGGAGTACAGAGAAGGTTCACCAGACTGATTCCTTGGATGTCAGGACTTTCATATGAAGAAAGACTGGATAGACTCGGTTTATACTCGCTAGAATTTAGAAGATTGAGGGGGGATCTTATAGAAACTTACAAAATTCTTAAGGGGTTGGACAGGCTGGATGCAGGAAGATTGTTCCCGATGTTGGGGAAGTCCAGAACAAGGGGTCACAATTTAAGGATAAGGGGGAAATCTTTTAGGACCGAGATGAGAAAAACATTTTTCACACAGAGAGTGGTGAATCTCTGGAATTCTCTGCCACAGAAAGTAGTTGAGGCCAGTTCATTGGCTATATTTAAGAGGGAGTTAGATGTGGCCCTTGTGGCTAAAGGGATCAGGGGGTATGGAGAGAAGGCAGGTACAGGATACTGAGTTGGATGATCAGCCATGATCACATTGAATGGCGGTGCAGGCTCGAAGGGTGGTTTTTTAAACCAATATGTAGAAAAAACGATTGGAGGATAGGCCATCCTAGACTGAGTATTGTGTAATGAGAAAGGATTAGTTAGTGATCTTGTTGTGCAAAGCTCCTTGGGCAACAGTGATCATAATATGATAGAATTCTGCATTAGGATGGAAAGTGACACAGTTAATTCAGAGACTAGGGTCCTGAAATTAAAGAAAGGAGACTTGGAAGGTATGAGACGGGAATTGGCTAGGATAGACGGGCAAATTATACTTAAAGGGTTGACGGTGGAGATGCAATGGCAAGGATTTAAAGACCGCATGGATGAACTCCAAAAATTGTTCATCACTGCCTGATGAAAAAATTAAACGGGTCAGACGGCTCAACCGCGGCTAACGAGGGAAATCAAGGATATACAATATTATTAACGATTTAGACGAGGGAATTAAATCTGACATCTCCATGTTTGCGGATGACACAAAGCTGGGTGGCAGTGTGAGTTGGGATGAGGATGCTCTGAGGCTGCAGGCTGACTTGGATAGGTTGGGTGAGTGGGTAGATGAATGGCAGATGCAGTATAATGTGGATAAATGTGAGGTTATCCACTTTGATAGCAAAAACAGGAAGGCAGATTATTATCAGAATGGTGGACACAAAATGCTGGAGTAACTCAGCGGGACAGGCAGCATCTCTGCAGAGAAGAAATGGGCGATGTTTCGGGTGGAGACCTTTCTTCAGACTGATGTCAGGAGTGGGTGGGACAGAGACAGAATGTAATCGGAGACAGTAAGACGGGTGGGAGAACTGGGAAGGGGGAGTGGATGGAGAGAGAGGGAAAGGAAGGGATATTTTAAGTTAGAGAAGTCAATGTTCATAGCGCTGGGGTGTGAGCTACCCAAGCAAAATATGAGGTGCTGTTCCTCCAATTTGCACTGGGTCTCACTCTGACAATGGAGGAGGCCCAGGACAGAAAGGTCAGATTGGAAATAGGAAGGGGAGTTGATATGCTGAATAACCGGGAAATCACGTAGGTTAAGGCGGACTGAGTGGAGATATTCAGCGATACTATCGCCGAGCCTGGGCTTGGCCTCGAATGGTGTCAGATTAGGAAAAGGGGAGGTACATCGAGACCTGGATGTGCTTGTACATCAGTCACTGAAGGTTAGCATGTAGGTACAACTGGTAGTGAATAAATCTAATGGCATGTTGGCCTTCATTGCGAGAGGATTTTAGTTTAGTAGCAAGGAGGTCCGTCCTACTGCAGTTGTACAGGGCCCTGGTGAGACCGCACCTGGAGTATTTTGTGCAATTTTGGTCTCCTAATTTGAGGAAGGACATTATTGCTATTCAGGGAATGCAACGTAGGTTAACCAGGTTAATTCCCGGGATGGCGGGAATGATATATTATGAAAGAATGGTACGACTGTGCTTATATTCACTGGAATTCAGAAGGATGTGAGGGGATCTTATAGAAGCATATAAAATTCTTAAAGGATTGGACAGGCTAGATGCAAGAAAAATGTTCCCAATGTTGGGGGAGTCCAGAACCAGGGGTCACAGTTTAAGAATAAGGGGTCGGCCATTTAGGACTGAGATGAGGAAAACTCACCCAGAGAGTTGTGAATCTTTGGAATTCTCTGCCAGAAGGCAATGGAGGCCAATTCACTGGATGTCTTACAAGAGAGAGTTGGATTTACCTCTAAGGGTTAAAGGAATCGAGGGATATGGGGAAAAAGCAGGAAGAAGGTACAGATTTTAGATGATCAGCCATGATCATATTGAATGGTGGTGCTGGCTCAAAGGGCCGAATGGCCTACTTTGTATTTTTGTATGTTTCTATTGATAGGATTGGTTTGGAGGGATATGGACCAAACATAGGCAGGTGGGACTAGTGTAACTAGGACATGTTGGCCGGTGTGGGCAAGTTGGACCGAAGGGCCTGTTTCCACACTGTATCCTCTATGACTGTATGTACTGGGAGGTTAATTGACCACCATAATTACGGCTTATGTAGATCAATGACAAACCTAATAAATGAGTTGACGGGCCTATGTGAGAGGGATCAGGTTTGAGAGGTATCGGGTAATGTAGAAAAGGGAATGGGATGAATGGGATTGTTCCTTGAGGAACACATGGACTCAACTGGTCAAATGATCTCCTTATAAATGTAAGATTAGAAATCCTTTTGGATTACTAAACTACTTAGTGCTGCATAATAATCACTTGCAACATCCTGGTCTCCAGTTATTTTTTTCAGAAGACACTCACACTTTGATGAGGTTTTTGGGCTCGAGATCTAAGGATTGATTGTGGTTATGAGATTAATAAAGGAATAATTTCCCTTTGAATACACAGTATGCAGCTGAAAGGATGAACCGTTGAAGTATCCAGGAAATAATTATTTGTGAAAGAATGTGTCAAGATTCAACACGAGTTTGGGCATAGATGGTGTTTTTTTTCCGGATATATCGAGTGTTTATGGATCCATCTTAAAATCAGTGATGTTAGATAAATGTTAAAAATTTACAGAAGTATACTAAACCTTTGTACCCCTCCCCTTCATTTTAAGGCTGTTACTTGAAGTTTAAGTTATGATCTGATTTCAAAGATTGTCTTTTCCGACCTTTCCGTTTTTGATAAGTGGGGCAGTGAACGTGTGAGAATCCTTAAGTACAGAATCTAAACTTACATGGTAGCGGAGCTGACATGCTGTACTGGTATCAGCTTTAGAATTAACATTTTGGTTCATGTGCTTCTAATAATCAGTGACCCTTCCTTGGTGTGCTTTCCACAGGAAATGAATACTGCAGAAATTACTTTGACCTACAGATGTATGAAGGAATAGACCCAAGGCAGTATGGGATAGAGGTCAGCGCAGAAGATGAGTGTGAATTAAGTATGTAATTTCTTGTCATTATATTCTCTTCAAATCACTTTAATGAGGTGGGAATGACCATTTTTAGTCTAGCCTACTTTTACGGTTTTGAACTATAATTTGTTTTCTTACTAAAAGCAAAATTAAATGGTGTTAGTACCAAGAGTGCACTTCCAAAATGTTACTTTGGATATGTGAGATATTGGAAGATATCTGTGATTGGTAGTAACCTGACATTAATATGTTTGATCAAACTTTAGTGTTAGTTCCATTTCATATTTTAAATTAAAATTATGTCTTCATTGTCCATTTTCTTGAAGCTCATTTGATACATTTTAGCAAACCATAGTATTAAAAATGAATTGGCTTTCATTTTAATTCTTGTATCAATTATCTTAACATATCATTTCATTCCTCTGGTTCAGAGCAAAATCTGTAAATTGTCTGAGAAATTTATGAGCATTAAGTACATTTTGACTAATTTATAGGATCTAATTGGATGATTTATTTTACAGTACGTCAAACAAAAAGGTCTGATGTGTCCTTTAATGGAACTAATATTTCTGCTTCTGAATAATACGAATTGCACCGAGAGGTGCTTGGCAGGTTGCGTGTAGAGATGATGTTCCCCGTGGTCTGATTGTCTAGAACTAGAAGAACTCAGCCAGTCCAGCAGCATCTATGGGAAGAGAAACCAGTCAACATTTTGGGTCATGTGCATAAGTACAGTAAGGTACAGTGAGGTGCTTGCACGTAGATCTAGACAACGGTGCAGCTCTGAAGCACTGTTGCATTGCTGGAAGTGTTGCCATTTGGGTATAGTGTTAAATTGAAGGCTCTCAGATGAAAATAATAGACCCCACAGCATGATTTTGATGACTTACCTTTGAAGTCCTGTTCAGCAATTATCCTCCAATCAACATAATCACAATGTTGGTTCTTGGTTCTTCTTGGTTCTTGGTTCTTGGTCCTCCAAAATATTCCAAATGGAATTTAAACTGGAGGTGGTGGAGGGAGGACTTAAGCCAGAAAGGGTTATTGGGAAGAAAGAGCTACTTTAAATGTAGTTGCATCTGGTTGGGTAACTATAGTAGGGTGGAGATTATTCCATGCTTTAATTGTGTGGGGGAAGAACGAATTGCTGTACACATCTGTCTTTGTAGCTGGGATCACAAATTGGATCGAATGCCCTTGTCTGCTCCCAATTGGTTTGGGTTTGGTGTAGGTCTTGTAATCTATGTCGAGCTGACCATTTAACATTTTGTAAAAACAGGTCAAACGGTGAGCTTCACGTCAGTCTTGGAGAGGGTTCCACCCCAGTGAATTCAGAAGTTTGGTGACACACGCTTGGTAATCTGATCATTAAAATTGTTGATATTGGGTCCCCATAGCAGTTTATTCATTATTATGGATCTGGGTGTCAGTGGAAAAACCAGCATTTACTGCCATCCCTAATTCCCCCTTGAGAAGGTGGCTTACAAAGTCACCTAGGAGACAATCACATGAGGTAGATCTGGAGTCTCGACCAGGTATGTATGATGATGACATTCCTTCCCTGAAGAACATTTGTTAACCAGGTAGGTTTTCACAGCAAAAACCCAGTACACATAGTCATTATTACTAAGAGTAGTCATCTCAAATTATGAATCCACAACTATTAAGCTGGGATCAAATTCAGCATAGTTAGTTCAGATCTTTAGATTGTTAGTCTAATAATTTTACCTCTGCATCACGCCATAGCTTTGCATTTGCAACTAACATTAAGTGTGAAGTTTCAGTGGCTGAAAGTTAGCAGTTCTGACAGTTCCACTAAGAAGAGTAGCAGAGCTACACCTGGCCCAGCTAATAGCAGGTAATTGAGATCATTTGCTCCAAGGAATACTTCTGTTGGGCAAAACATCCAACTCGGGTTGTGTACACTGAGAAATGTATAACATCTTTCAATTTCGTGTCCACTGTACATTAAAGCCAGACTATTTCTAGATGCAAAGAAAAGTTTTTTAATGTGAAGAGAATGAAATTTGCTTTTTTCTCATGATAAAGTTATAACGGATCGTAGGGGGTGGGTTGGAATATTATCTGTGACTGCTGATTGTCTGCTACAACTGAGTAAGGGATTATCATTGTCTGTAGTTAAAACAAAGAATTGCAGATTCTGGTTAATGCACAAAAGGACACAAATTGCTGGAGTAACTCAGCAGGTCAGGCAGCATCTCGGGAGAATAAGGATAGGTGACATTTCAGGACGGGAGCTTTCTTTAAACCGATGCAGTCCGCTGAGTTACTCCAGCAGTGTGTCGTTTTATCTTAAAACTAGGCACCGATGCTGCTGATCTGCAGCAGCGAGCCCTTCACCAGATGCCGCACAGTCCGGTTGACGAGGCTATTGTTACGGCTCGTGTTGTAGCCCCTGCCGACAGTGCTTTATTCAGGCCGCCGCAAGTGACAGGACGCATTCAGTCACCGTGGGTCTCCCTCCCCTCTCACGAGCTCTCATCACTTCCTTCTGTTGGCAGTTGCCTCTCCACTGCCGCCTCCCCTCCCCCCTGGAGTCGCTGACATCTTCCAAGGTGGAGGTTTACTGCGGTGTGGGCAGCCGAGGCTGTAAGTGGCCAGGGAGGCAGCGTGAGCCGAGGTCCATCCGCTAAAACCAGAATCTGTTAAAAAGAGGGTTTACTGTATGTGATGCAGTAATGCATGCCTTGAATCCCACCCATGAAATGTGTTATGTCTTCAAAGGAGCAGAGTTTGATGAACAAACATAACTGTATTTCCTTTTCTGCACATATATCATCGGGTAATAGACTTTAATTTTATGCATTGGGTTTAATTTTTTTTAACACCTGATGGAATTGTTTTGTACATTGATGCCCAGAATCAGGTTTGCTATAACACGAACAAGGTGTAGAATATGTACCCTTCTCCAAAATTTATTTTTAAAATGTATTCTATAAATCCTGAACTGTGCACCCAATTCTAATGCAGCCATGGAGGGAAAAGGTTAGTGTACAAACCTGACTTTTCACACAGCTGAGTTTCTTGACATTTAATGTGCAAACAGTCCTCCTCTATTGATTGAATAGATATCCCAATACTTCAAGACATAATGTTTAATATTATTATATATAAGATATCTTTGGATGTACTGAAAGGAGAGGCACAACTAAAACTTAGGTTCTGAACTATTGCATACAGTTTTGGTCTCTTTATTTGAGGAGCTGCAAACTAGCATTAAAGGTAGTTCTGAAAAGGTTGACCAGGTTGTTTTTTGTTGGGAAGGGGTTGTCAGATGATGAAACATTGAGGACGTTGGCTTCATACTGAATGGAACATATAAGACAGAGTGGATGTTACAGAACACAAGAGATTCTGGGAGGGTGATTAGCAGGGTAGATGCTTGATGGATATTTGCCCTCATGGGGGTATCTTAAGTATAAATTTAGAATAAGGAATCATGCATTTAAGGCATTTTTCCCCCTGAAAGAATAGTGAATCTTTGGAATAGAGTCACTGAATAGATTGAGGTAAGGCAGAATTTTAGACCAGAGGGGAAGTTAATTTTCAGTTAATGGTGATCACCAGGATGTGGGTGGGAGATTCTGTTTGATCCCCTTCACTCATTTCCCAAAGCCTTTTCACCATCTGCGTGGCATGTCTGGAGTTTAATGGAATATCCCTCACTTACTTGGATAAGTGCAGCACCAATAATATTAAAACGTTTTGATTCCATTCAGGACAAACCAATACATTTGAATGCCACCCCATGTACCACCCTATATATTCATTCCCTCCACCACTGGCACTCTTTTCCTGCAATATGTACTGCCTACAATATTATCATCCAGACTACCTTGACAGAACCTCCCAAATCCATACTCTATACTATGTAGAAGAACAAGGGCAACAAGCTCATGTGCACACCATCATTTGCAGGTTCCCCTCCATGTCACAGCCTGATTTGGAAATATTCGGTCTAAAGCATGGTTTCCACTAGCATGGGTGAATATCTTTATTCCCAACTTCTCAAGGGTAAGAAGGGATGGGCAATAAATTCCATCCTTGCCAGGAATGCTCATATTCCGAAAGCAAAGAAATTATATTAAAAAAAGGCAGAGAAATGCATTTGAAGGAGACATCAGGTCGGTTGCTTTTTTATTGAAGGTGTGGAGTGGCCACCTCCTACCTACATCTCTTTTGTTCCTACGAGCCTGGAGGTAGCACAATAGTAGAACTCAGTTACTGAGACCATTTAATCATGCAACGTGTTTGAATAATTGCCATTAAATAGTTGTAATAATTATATGCGCTGCAATGTCATGCTGCTGCTTGCTTGCTTTCCGTGTGAAGTACTTCAAAAGCACAGAGGAAGACTGTTTATTCTCCCCAGCCTTTTCCGAACAACATGTCAGTCGTACTAGACTTTAGTAATGTGCAGGCCAGCGTGTTTCTGGGATTACTTTTGCAATAATCATAGTTTGTTGCACTGCTTCTGTGCCCTGCTGCTATGGATTCTGCAAAAAGGACATGTCTTTCATTATTCCATCTCTTTTGCAATAGCATAATTTAATGCACATTTTCCAGAGGTATTAGATTTCATTAGTACACTTCCTCCGTCCATTATTAAGTACAAAAATGCCTTGAGGGTATCTTCCCAGCCTGTCATGTCTATTAAATATTGTGCACCCACAAGTAAAAATGGTTGTGCATTACTTGCGCCAACAACAGGTTTGAAATACAAGTGTATAATTACATCATCCTGTTTTGAATATGATGATACATGGTATTCTCTCATTTTAATTATGGAGCTCAAAAGTCGACCTATGTGCAATGACAGCCTAATTATATGGGGCTTGATTCTATAATTTTTTTGCAATTAATGCTAAACTATGTGCTTGGATCATGAATGTACTTTGGTGAATAAGGTGTGAAACAAATTAGTTTTACCATGTTGTTAGAAATGCTTATTTGGGGAAGGGTGCTAAGGGGTGAATTGGCCTCAGCTGTACGTCACAATTCAGTGCTATGATGCGTGGAGAACAGACTGGAAAATAATATTAAAGTAACCCTGCTCTAATTTAAATCAAGGTGCCACTGTTGCAAACACAAATCGGAGATGCGGCCAACAGTTTTTCTCAGATTCGTGACCGATAAATTGATTCTCTTTCAGTAGTGCCAAATATGCATACAGGAGTGTCTGTTTGTTAGATTCCTGCTGCCTAAATTTAGTTCCATTGTGCTCCTTTAAGCGTAGATTCAGCAATGGTAAGTGTGGCAGCTAACTTACTTCACTAGGAATTCTGCTCCTTGGTGTTATGAATGATGGCTGCGAGTCCAAATGCCTCCATGGCAGTATAGACGTTTGTTTAAATTACTTCAGTGCATCCACAACAAAAGGTTAGTATTACTATTTGGAATAAAGCTATGGATTGTACTATTTAAAAATCATCTGGCTCACCAACGTCCTTTAACTTGGGGAAAAAGGTCTGTGGTTCCTTGCTTTGTCAGGGATACACGTGACTGAATCCCTACATGACCCAGGGTTTCCCACCTAACTTGTGATCCCCATGTGGCTCTTGGTCTCCATGAGACTCTGGGTCCCCATGTGACGTAGGCCCTCACATGACTGAGCCCAAGTAAGATGCATGGATCACCTCAGGTGTGAGATTACTTCTAGTAGAACACTAGACTGAGTGGGACCCGTTGGGTCCCACCATCACACGGGAGGGCTCATCACCAACGCAATATTCCACCTCTCCACCAATTCCAATATTGCTTGCCAGTGGGGGGGCTGTCTGTTGCGCTAATATGGGCGTTGCGGGCCAAAGGTATTGGTTTCCAGAGGGCTAGTATAGACATTGTGGGCCGAATGGATTATTTGGCTGGCATCCGACTGTTGCAATGATTTTAAAAGCCAAGCCAAGGTAAACAATTGGGCTGCAGCCACCTGACAACCAAAATTCATTTTGTGAACACAAACTTTTTAAAAAGGCAAGGGAAACAATTGGGCTGCAGCCACTTTACAGCTGCATCGAGGGGACTCACCGTGGAGTAGAAGTGCGTTCAGTGTTATTCGCAGCTCAGAGAGCCGTGATCCTCTCGCTTCCTGGGTCTGGCGGAGACTGAGTGAGGCACAACACTTCCGGGTTTTATAGTCCCTCCCCCTGCCGCCAGTGGGGGCAGCAGAGAGAATGGGGAATTAAAAAAAAAACATTAATATCTCTCAAGATTTTTCATCGATGGGAAAAATCCTCTGGTCCAGGAAGGCGGAGGGGGTCTCGGAGCAAGGTGGCCAAAAATGACGGCCGTAGGTGGCGGCGTTCTCTCGGAAATTGCACCACAGTGGGCCAAAAGCGGTCAAGATCAGACTTTTAGTAATATATATAAGATTAAATGTTCTCTCTCCCTAAATACAGCTTGAACTGCAGAGTATTTATCCTTTTTAACTTTTTATTTTAGATTCACATCTGCAGTACTTCGCTTGCATAGTGTGATTCAGTAAATTACTCCAGTAAGTTATATAGTTCAAAGGCAAAACCAATTCTCCCTCAAATAATTAAAACCACCAATTTCCACACTGCATATTTTGAACAAGGGATTTTATTTTCCCCTGATTCTTTATTTACATTATAATATGGTGACAGCACTGTGAGTGTTGAAATACTGTACCCTTTTTACCATTTGCATGCTGGCACATCTGAGAAAACAGCCTGTGACTGAACTGAGCTCAATCTCTCAGTTTGGGAGTCTTGCCGACAAGGCTGTACACTTTAGGAAAATGTTTAAGAAGGAACTGCAGATGCTGGAAAATCGAAGGTAGACAAAAGTGCTGGAGAAACTCAGCGGGTGCGGCAGCATCTATGGAACGAAGGAAATAGGCAACATAGGCAATGTTGCCTATTTCCTTTGCTCCATAGATGCTGCCGCACCCGCTGAGTTTCTCCAGCACTTTTGTCTACCTACACTTTAGGAAAACACAATTTGTAATTAGTCATACTGCACGGATTCTGGCCCACCATGTCTGTGTTGACCATCAAGTATCGATGTTAAAATACTGTGTGCATGTGTCATAATTAATTTGATATCCAAGGCAAAGAATTGTCATTAAAATTTGCATCGACGTTAGTAATGGAGGTAAAATTAGACCTATGTTTGATATGGGCGAGGTTAACGACTGCATAAAAAAGGGGCACGTCACAGGAGTTATTTTGAAAACATTTTTTCTCTTCAGAACCTGACAGGAGTGACATTATGGATTTATATCTCAAGTTACTGGAGCTTACCGAAGATGAGCTGGGAACCCAGGACACAAGGGGAACAGGTAAGAGCACAGCAGGCAGCTTCTGATGTTCTTAAGGTGTTTATAGTATGCTGACATTTGGAGACTAGATCATAACACTGAGTGTGGGGATATTTTCCCCTCATGTTTATAGGTTGCTCCACTGTGCTCTAAAATGTATTTGTGTGGCTTGACACAATATGGAAGAAGTGCACAGACAATGATCTTTTCCGGTCACAAAGAGAGCTGTTAGAGTGATGTCCTTCCGGAGGAAACCTCATGATGTCATGCTCTGGACAGGTTGGGGACTAAAGGGAGGTCTTAAGCTGAATAGAGAAAGTGACAGGAATAGTGTTTGGTGAATGCCACTGAACTAGTGGACGGAAGCATAGATTATTGGAGCATTACTATGGGAAATGCAGTTACTGGGAACACATCTCAGGGACTGGGAAGTAGTGGTTCTTGAAATGGTGGAAAGGGAGTGTGGTATTTATGAGGAAACATTTGGAAATAGACTTTAAATCTGACACTGTTGGCCCCAAGCAGGTGGAAGAGAAAATTTGCAAAAATAAAGTAACTGTGAAATAAACTAAAGGAAACTTAATAAGAAGTCCTCAACAGTGACAGGGTGTCCAACGTGACCTGCCATTTTCATATTATTTTGGACGACATTGAGGTGAGATGCATACATTTCTTCCCTCTGCAAGAACTCACTTCAGTGTGGAAACAATAGTTAAAACAACCCTTCTACATTGATGTCAGTGTGGGAGATATTTTTCCCACACCACACACGGAAGGATGAGGCAGACCTTATTATGTAGAATTCTTTTTTTTTAAAAGGCCAGTGTTTGTACAGGAAATATTTAATCAAATTGAAAATAATTAAAACCCCAGCCCAGGTGATTTTATATAAGTGTATTTAGTTGGTGGTAAAACTACATTCCGCCACACACAAGGTCCAAATTCTCGTGTAATTTGTGTGTGAATTTGCAATATTGTGGGTGACAAATCATCCATCATTTTTTATTGGTGAAGGTTGGGTGGTGGGGCATGCAGGGGAAGGGTAGAAGGTCGTAATCCTGTAATCTGAAAAGAAAATTATGTTTTCATAGTATGCCAGTCCCAGCGTTGAATTCATTTCAAGGACTATCAGCCAATTATTTTCTCCGGCTCGGATAAAAGCAAATAATGTGACAAAATAACAGCTTGTGTTTGACATCGTGCAGTAAGATTTAACTTCAGATTGTTGAGGCACAGTCCACAGCAATTCATCTGAATCAAATGCATGAATACATTTGGCCAGTTATGCTTGATAGCTATCAGTGGATATTTTATTAGAAAACAGCTTAAAGATCATGAATGCAGAACATTGAACTGATATTGCCAGGCTTTATACTAAAATAGAGAGCACACGAGCCGAGGATTTAATAAACTCATTGCCCTTCATCAACCGGAGAAAATGAGACTGATTGTTCTTACAACCATCAAAGGGCAGTCTCCAGGTTAGACGTAAGACAATATTAACGGCAAACTGCTGCCATTTATTCGAGGATAAACCCTCATAAATTACAACACCACCTTCCTCCTCCTAAATATCCACATTTGGGGAGAAGTGCTGACATTACCTTCAGAATATTATGTGGCATTACATAGAAACATAGAAAATAGGTGCAGGAGTAGGTCATTCGGCCCTTCGAGCCTGCACCGCCATTCAATATGATCATGGCTGATCATCCAACTCAGTATCCTGTACCTGCCTTCTCTCCATACCCCTGATCCCTTTAGCCACAAGGGCCACATCTAACTCCCTCTTAAATATAGCCAGTGAACTGGCCTCAACTACCTTCTGTGGCAGAGAATTCCATAGATTCACCACTCTCTGTGTGAAAAATGTTTTCCTCATCTCGGTCCTAAAAGATTTCCCCCTTATCCTTAAACTGTGACCCCTTGTTCTGGAAAAGTCCAGATATAACACATCCACTGGCTCTCCCTTATCCACTCTACTAGTTACATGCTTGAAATTAAAGCAGGGAATGCTGGAGGGACTCAGCAGATTACCCAGCATCTATGAAGAATGAAAGAGTTAACTTTTCAGGTTGAAGCCCCTTCATTTTATGTGAATGCTGTTCCAGTATTCATTTGTCTACGGGAGAAATCATTGATTGCTTTCCCAACATTGTCACAAGTAGAAATGCGGTCAATCTGAAAAATACCAGACTCGAGTAGTTAGTTAAACCACG
This sequence comes from Amblyraja radiata, assembly GCF_010909765.2. Lineage (NCBI taxonomy): Eukaryota > Metazoa > Chordata > Chondrichthyes > Rajiformes > Rajidae > Amblyraja > Amblyraja radiata. Next base: position 19,036,992 of record NC_045959.1, on the reverse strand, counting down.
GCTAGGGTGGTTAATATCTTGGTTGCGAGCAAGTTGTGGGCATGTTGACAACACGCCATCCTTTTCCCCATTCATAGAGATTGTAACTTTTGATGTATAGAAAGTGGTTGAAATATAGTTCTTATTTGAGCAGGTTTAATGCAAACCCTATAACTTCGCTAAACATTGGTGAATACAAACACTAATAGGAGTCTCACACTGATTTTGTATAAAGAATTTCACAAATACTGGCAGTAGATGCTAGCAGGTCCCTCCCTACCACTTACCTTCCTACCCTGTGCTTATTAATCAATATTAATCAAAGTTTACCTTTAGTTCCTTTGATTAATATTACCGGCACTGGTGCCCTTGTTGCACATACAGGTAGACCACTGCTGCTGTGACTATAGATACATAGACAATAGGTGCAGGAGTAGGCCATTCGGCCCTTTGAGGCAGCACCGCCATTCAATGTGATCATGGCTGATCATCCACAATCAATACCCCGTTCCTGCCTCCTCCCCATATCCCTTGATTCCGCTAGCCCTAAGAGCTCTATCTAACTCTCTTTTGTATGCATCCAATGAATCGGCCTCCACTGCCTTCTGAGGCAGAGAATTACACAAATTCACAATATCCTCGAATAAATGGCAGCAGAGTAAAAAGGTTTTTCTTCATCTCAGTTCTAAATGGCCTATCCCTTATTATTAAATTGTCGCCCCTGGTTCTGGACTCTCCCAACATCGGGAACATGCTTCCTGCATCTAGCGTGTCCAATCCCTTAATAATTTTATATGTTTCAATAAGATATCCTCTCATCCTTCTAAATTCCAGTGAATGCAAGCCCAGCCCCTCCATTATTTCATCATATGACAGTCCCGCCATCCCGGGAATTAACCTCGTGAACCTACGCTGCACTCCCACAATAGCAAGAATGTCCTTCCTCTTATTAGGAGACCAAAACTGCACACTATACTCCAGGTGTGGTCTCACCGGGGCCCTGTAGAACTGCAGAAGGAATCTTTGCTCCCATACTCAAATCCTCTCGTTATGAAGACCAACATGCCATTAGCTTTCTTCACTGCCTGCTGTACCTGCATGCTTACCCTCAGTGACTGATGTACAAGGACATCCAAGTCTCGTTGGACTTCCCCTATTGCTAATCTGACACCATTCAGATAATAATCTGTCTTCTTGTTCATGCCACCAAAGCGGATAACCTCATATTTATCCACATTATACTGCATCATATGCTATATCTGCCCACTCCCCCAACCTATCCAAGTAACCCTGCATCCTCATAGCATCCTCTTCACAGTTCACACTGCCACCCAGCTTTTTGTCATCTGCAAATTTGCTAATGTTACTTTTAATTCCTTCATCTAAATCATTAATATACATTGTAAATAGCTGCGGTCCCAGCAACGAGCCTTGCGGCATCCCACTAGGCACTGCCTGCCATTCTGAAAGGGATCCGTTAATTCCTACTCTTTGCTTCCTGACTGCTAACTAGTTCTCTATCCATGTCAATACCCTACCCCCAATACCATGTGCTCTCATTTTGCCCACTAATCTCCTGTGTGGGACCTTATCAAAGGCTTTCTGAAAGTCCAGATAAACTACATCCACTGGCTCTCCCTTATCCTTTTTACTTGTTACATCCTCAAAAATTCCAGAAGATTAGTCAAGCAAGATTTCCCCCACGTAAATCCATGCTGACATGGACCAATCCTGTTACTGCTATCCAAATCTTTAATAATTAGATCTTTAATAATTACACCTTTAATAATTGGCTCCAGCATCTTCCCCACCACTGATGTCAGGCTAATTGGATTATAGTTCCCTGCTTTCTCTCTCCCTCCTTTCTTTAAAAAGTGGAATAACATTAGCTACCCTCCAATCCACAGGAACTGATCCTGAATCTATAGAACATTGGAAAATGATCACCAATGCATCCAAGATTCTAGAGCCACTTCCTTAAGTACCCTGGGATGCAGACCATCAGGCCCTGGGGATTTATCAGCCTTCAGTCCCATCAGTCGACACAACTGACTAATTTCCTGACTAATGTGAGTTACCTTCAGTTCCTCCGTTACCCTAGATCCTCTGTACCTAGTACGTCTGGGAGATTGTTTGTGTCTTTCTTAGTGAGGACAGAACCAAAGTACCTGTTCAACTCATCTGTCATTTACTTGTTCCCCATAATAAATTCACCCGCTCCTGTCTGCAAGGGATCCACATTTGTCTTAACTAATCTTTTCCATTTCACATACCTAAAGAAGCTTTTACTATCCTTCTTTATATTCTTGGCTAGCTTACGTTCGTACTTCATATTTTCTCCCTGTAATGCCATTTTAGTTACCTTCTGTTGTTCTTTAAAAGTATCCAATGCTCTGGCTTCCTGCTCATCTTTGATATATTATACGTCTTCCCTTTTAGTTTTTACTGTCCTTGACTTCCCTTAAGGGCCTGTCCCACGAGCATGCGACTCCATGCAGCAAGCGCGACCTAAAGGTCCGGTCCCACCAGCATGCGCCTGCATGCAGCAAGCGCGACCTAACGTGGTCGTTTGAGCCGTACGGCCTCGCGGGGCCGGTCCCACTTCGATCGCCGGAGCCGTATGGAGTTGTGCGGAGCTGGTCCCGACATCGCGTGGGGCTTCGAAAAACTGACCGTGTTTAAAAATTCCGCGCGGCAATGGCCTGCCGGCCCGCAGCTGCCTCGACGCCGTACGCACCATCTCGACGGGCATACGCAGCCGCCTCAACGCCGTGTAACTCACTCGACCTCCGCACGGCTCCCGCTTCTGGTTTGGTCACGCTTGCCGCATGCAGGTTGCATGCTCGTGGGACAGGCCCTTTAGGTCGCGCTTGCCGCATGCGGGTTGCATGCTCGTGGGACAGGCCCTTTACGGTTGCCTCTTACCCCCCTTAGAATCTTTTCTCCTGTTTGGAATGAAATTATCCTGCATCTTCTGGATTATTCCCAGAAATTCCTGTCATTGTTGTTCCACTGTCATCCCTGCTAAGGCCTCTTTCCAGTCAACTTTGGCCAGCTCGTCCCTCATGCCTCCATAGTCCCCTTTGTTCAACTGCAATAGTGACACTTCTGATTTTACCTTCTCCCTCTCAAATTGCAGCTTAAAACTTATTATATTATGGTCACCACCTCCTAATGGTTCCTTTACCTACGTGAGTATCTATGTGCCTTTCAGTTAATGGATTATGGGCTCTAGCCTCAGACTAAGAAATTTAGGTTGACACTCCACTGCAGTAGTGATGTTAAACTGAGGACCTGTCTGCTTTGTCAGATAGATGTAAGGATCCCATGACACTATTTCAAGAAACAGTAGATTCATCTTTGGTATCCTTGCCACTATTTATCCCTCTATATTGCCACAGTAGATTATCAGTTTGCTATCATATTGCATCCTGTGGCCATGTTTCCTATATTATAACAGTAACCACACTTCAAAAAGTATTTCCACGGCTATAAAATACTTCTAGCGGTTCTGAAAGGAACGCAACATGCACCATATTAATGCTGACCTGTATTACTGTGGTCACCGCACTGTCAGGGATGTCAACTCTGGTTTCATTGTATAAGGATCGGCAAACAGAGGAAAAGGTGTACGCTGTGACTTTGAGCTGACCTTTTTAAACAGCTGTGCTCTTTTTACCAGCCACACTGCTAATTCCATGGTCCGGTCTTTATTATGTTTTCTGATAAGCTAGATCTATCTGATTTTAGAATTACCGAGGTAGAACGTGGAGCATGTTGTGCGACGGATTCAGAATTATCGAGAGTGAGAAGTGCAAATGGTTGCTTTAGATGGTTGGAGTTCTCGAGGCTGCTACTTTAACTATAAAGGTCAGCCATAAGGCACCTGTGGTGTACCAGGCTCAGCAGTTTCTATATATCTAACGACAGAAACCACTGGAGCTTGCATGAGGTGTGAAAGCGCTGGAGTTTGCAGTAATATACTGGGCCTGCGGCAGGAGGTGGAGAAAGAGATGATCCCTCCTTATGTCGAACAGTTTGAAACCAGTGTGCAAGATGACATGATTCTGGTTGGCAGCCTTTCACTTGAACAGGTCAGACTTCAAAACTAAATAACAATGCAATCTTATTCCTTTCTGTTATTATAATGTCATCGCACCACCCAACAAAACCATTCTTGCTATTGTCAAATGCTTTGCATTGTGAAAATCATGCATGAAAAAATAACATGGATGCATTAAAAAAAAAAATCTCTTTAGTGCATTGTAACCAACATTTTAGTGTTGTATTTTAATTACTGTTTTTAATCACAAATTACCAATGACGGTTAAATGCATTTATAAATCACGAATGTGTTCACTGAAATCAAATTAAGAGAATGCTAACAGGTAGATTCATAATTTATCTCCCTTTGTTCATTTAAACAAAAAATATATTTTAATTTTGTTATTTATACAACAAAATAGCAAGGAGTACCTTTTTAACAAGTGGTACAGATATGTTTAAATGAATATTTGATATGGAAAGTGATTCCTCCATTTAAAGAAAGGAATAATGTACTGCTAAAGGGATTGAAAACATTAAGTAATATAATAATTACCCTTCTATTGCAATCTATAATCTGCTATGCCTGAGTAGGCCCAAGATCAACGACAGAGATGTTGTGATGCACACATGGATTGCTGGTCGCAAGAGGAGCATCTGGTTGAACAACAAAAGCTGTCTGTCAAAACACAGGAGGAAGATGCCAAGCAACGTGTGATGGCATTTGCAAGGGACAAAACAAAGGTATCCTGATCCCTGGCAATGCATGTTTCCACTGTAGAAAGTCCCTGTCTGTATCTGAATGTTTTACTAATATTTGTCTTTAATTTATTTGCAACAAAGTAATTATCAGGTGAGCCAGAATTAACATCATTTTCAGCCAAGTTTTTTGACAATGATTCTTATCTATTCTCAGCACTGTTTCTGTTGTTATCATAAAACCTTTGCAGAATCAATTTTTACTGGTTTTATTGACATTTAAGATTATATTTTTATTCGAGAGGAACTCCACAAAATGTAAAACTCTGAAATTGTAATTATGCAAGTGTCAAAGAAACCATGTGAGTCTCGCACCACATAGGTTTGATTCTTTGTGTGATTGTTCCATGATGTAATAGTTTATTTTGTATTCTCTCTCAGTTCCAGGTTAAACTCACTCGAGTGCTAGTTCTTTTCAAGTGCATTTAAAAAAATCAAATCGAATTGAATGATTTGATGATAACTGATGCATGGACATTTATTGAACGGGTTGAATAAAGTGAAGCAATTTTATTAGAACAACAAAGTTTAAATGGCAATTTAAGCAGATCTTGTACACTGATTAAATTTAACAATTGTGTTGCATGACTTCATGTGACAGTTGGTTGTTTCTTATATGAGGAAATCACTGCGACTTTATTAAATTCCACCACTTTTTTGAGGCACTAATCAATTCAATTGTGGATCTGGGCTGCCATCTCTGTTTAACGGGTGGTACAAGAACAGTCTGATGCAATGCCCCCATTCACGACAGACTCTGCATGGATAGCATGGCCGTCCGAAGGGGGAGGTGCGTTGGGTGCGACCGCACCCCCCCTTTTTTCCCCCCTAAGAAAAAATCACAAAAAAAAAAATCAAAAAAAAATCAACTTTTCCACTTTGGAAACGGCCAGTTCTCTGTTCTCCCGTCGCCGGGCAAGAGAGGCTGAATCTGAACCCAATGGCTGTAACCCCAACACCAGACGCCGCTGCGGAGGAGCCCGCTCCCCTCACCTCCCCCCGCCGCCGGGGCCCAAGACATCTTCCCCCCACACCACCCCCGCTGACCCCCGCTGGGCTCATGCCACCCCTGGTGGGCCCACGCCACCCCCGCCGGGCTCATGCCACCGCCGCTGGGCCCACGCAACCCCTGCTGGGCCCACGCCACCCCTGCTGACCTCCGCTGGGTCCACGCTGACCCCGCTGGGCCAACGCCACCCCCGCTGGGCCCACGCCACCTCCACTGACCCTCGCTGGGTCCACGCCACCTCCGCTGACCCCCGCTGAGCCCACGCCACCCCCGCTGGGCCCACGCCATCCCCACTGACCCCCGCTGGGCCCACGCCACCTTCATCCCCCCCCCCCCCCCCGGGGCCCGCGCCACCTTCATCTTTGCCCCCCCCCTCCCCGCAAGAAAGAGGGGGGATGTGAGGGGGGGAGGGGGAGAGAGAGAGGGGAAGGGAGGGGAGAGAGAGATGGGGGAAGGGAGAGGGAAAGGGGGATTATCTTTAGTGAGATCGCAAAATTAAAGTAGATTTTAGAGCTATTATATTTTCTCCTCCATATGAATAATATTAAACAATATCAAATAAAATCAAACAATTGGAACTGCTTTCTTTTCCTTGATAACAATACTGAAAAATATGAATTCCATAGTTTGTGACATAAATACACATTTTAATGGGATCATTATATACAGATGTAACATTTCAAGATCGGGGGGGCGGAGGGGGGGGTTGGTGGCAAATATGCGTCAAGCCGATAGCCTAATCGTTAAAGAGTTAAAAGATAGCCTAATCGATAAAGAGCTGAGAAGAGGAATCAGAGCTGTCAAGGAAAGGTACTCTGAGAAGTTGAGGCGCATGTTCTCAGCTAATGACTCTTCTTCAGTTTGGAAGGGCATGCAAGAAATCACCAGCTATAAGAGGAAAGCCCCCCGCTCTTTGGACAATCGTCAGCTGACGAACGACCTGAATGAGTTTTACTGCAGGTTTGAAAATCAGAAACGTAACCCTGAAATCCCCTCCCCAACAAACACAGCCAGACCCCAGTCTGCAAAGAATGGACCCTGCACCCTCTCCTTCCCATTTACCACTTCACACCTACTTAAGGCAAGACTCCAGTATGAAAAGAGTGGACCCTTTCCCACCCCACCCAACACTTCACACCTACTCACAGCCTGACCTCAGTCTGCAAAGACTGGGCCCTTCTACACCCATCCCACTCCAATCACCACTTCACACCCAATTACTCATTTTTAACCAGTCCCTGCCTGCTTCAAAGTCTCCACTATTGTCCCTGTACCCAAAAAGGTAAGGATTACTGGTCTTAACGACTACAGGCTTGTCACACTGACCTCTGTAGTCATGAAGACCGTTGAAAGGCTTGTGCTGGCCAAGCTGAAAAATATCACGATCCCTCTGCTGGACCCTCTGCATTTTGCATATAGGGCCAATAGATCTGTGGATGATGCAGTCAATCTGGGCCTGCACTTCATCCTCCAGCACCTAGACCACCAGGGAACCTATGCGAGGATTTTGTTTTATTGATTTTAGCTCTGCATTCAACACCATTGTGCCAGAGCTACTACGCTCCAAACTTTCTGAGTTGACTGTGCCTGAACCCCTCTGTCGGTGGATAACCAGCTTTCTGACAGACAGGAAGCAGCATGTGAGGCGGGAAAGCATATCTCGGACCCGCAAACGCTCAGCATAGGAACACCGCAAGATGCGTACTCTCCCTTCTCCTCTACTCTCGCCACACCAATGACTGCACCTCCACAGACACCTCTGTCAGGCTTCTCAAGTTTGCGGATGACACAACCTTGATTGGTCTGATCCAGGATGGGATCTCTGTACTCTTTTCAGTTTGACATCTTTCCTATAACATGGTGCCCAGAACTGAACACAATATTCTAAATGCGGTCTCACCAAAGTCTTATACAACTGCAACATGACCTCCCAACTTCTATACTCAATACTCTGACTGATGAAGGCCAAAGTGCCAAAATACTTTTTGACCACCTGATATACCTGCGACACGACCTTCAAGGAACCATGCAACCATCAACCATTTCTCTGCCCACCTGGCTAATTGATCCAGATCCTGCTGCAATCTTTCACAACCATCTTCACTATCTGCAAAACCACTCACTTCTGTATCATCAGCAAACTTGCTAATCTTGCCCTGTTCTATGACGTTTCACAGAGTGCTGGAGTAACTCAGCGGGCCAGGCTGAGTATAGAAGTTGGGAGGTCATGTTGCAGTTGCATAAGAAGTTGGTGAGGCCGCATTCAGAGTATTGTGTTCAGTTCTGGGCACCATGTTATAGGAAAGATGTCATCAAACTGGAAAGGGTACAGTGAAGATTTATGAGGATGTTGCCAGGACTAGAGAGCCAGAGCTATAGGGAGAGGTTGAGTAGGCTGGGACTCTATTTCATGGAGCACAGGAGGATGAGGGATGATCTAATAGAGGTGTATAAAATCATGATTTGAATAGATATGGTTGAGTCTTTTGCCCAGAGTAAGTGAATCGAGGAGCAGAGGACATAAGTTTAAGGTGAAGGGCAAAAGATTTAATAGGAATCTGTGGGGTATGTTTTTCACACAAAGGGTGGTAGTTGTATGGAACAAGCTGCCAGAGGAGGTAGTTGAGGCAGGGACTATCGCAACATTTAAGAAACAGTTAGACAGGTACATGGATAGGACAGGTTCGGATCAAATATGGGATATGGATCAAACGTGGGCAGGTGGGACTAGTGCAGATTGGGCATGCTGGGCCGAAGGGCCTGTTTCCACACTGTATCACTCTATGACTATCTTTCCCTCTCAAACCCATTCTCCTGCCTTCTCCCCATTACCTCTGACACCCGTATCAATCAAGAATCTATCAATCTCCTCCTGAAAAATGTCCATTGACTTGACCTCCACAACTGTCTGTGGCAATGAATTCCACAGTTCACCACCCTCTGACTTAAGAAATTCCTGCTCATCTCCTTCCTAAAGGAATGTCTTTTAATTCTGAGGCTGTGGCCACTGGTCCTAGACTCTCCCACTAGTGGAAACATCCTCTCCAAATCCACTCCATCCAGGTTTTTACCAGGCTGGGACAGATGGCAACAGCTTCACACTGTGTCCCAAAGCTTGTGTCCTGTCCTGCATCACCCAAGGCAGCAGAGACGTTATAGGAGAGGGCAAGCACCATAACAAAGTAGCTCATGATGGTTTGGGTAACATTCAGGAATGTCTATGCATGTCACATCATGAATATTACTGAAGAACGGTCTTGACCCGAAATATAATCTATACCATTTCTCCAGAGATGCTGCCTGACCCACTGAGTTACACCAGCACTCTGTGACATGTCACCTATCCATGTTCTCCACAGATGCTGCCTGACTCGCTGAGTTACTCCAGCACTCTGTGAAACGTTGCCTATTCATATTCTCCGCAGATGCTGCCTGACCCACTGAGTTACTCCAGCACTTTGAGACTATTTTCCCTTCACCCATCTGCCCAAGCCCACTCTCTCCTCTCCTTTCCTATGTTCCTTTCCACCCATACACCTCTCTCTGCCTTTACATTTCACTCCTCTTTCAAATCTGCTCTACTTATCTACATGCATTTTTCTTCTTCACTTTTTAGTCATAGAATGATGCAGTGTGGAAACAGGCCCTTCAACCCAACTTGCCCACACCGACCGACATGTCCCATCTAAACTAGTCCCACTCACATGCGTCTGGCCCATATCGATCTAAATCTGTCCTATCCATGTATGTGTCCAAATGTCTCTTAAAGTAGGATAGTCCCAGCCTTAACTACCTCCTCTGGCAGCTCGTTACATACACCCAGCACCCTTTGTGTGAAAAAACTACCTCTCAGGTTCCTGTTAATTTCTGAAATATTGGTCATAACTTTGGTGCAAAAATGCTCCAAAATAAGGCTCAGAATGCATCAGAGAGCATCTAAAAACCCTGGCATCGAGGGACTTCATGCTTCGCGCACGTGATGTGCGCAGCGCGCACATTATTTCACGTTAATTTTTTTGTAATCCTGTCATGCCACTCCCCTTTTTGAAAAGCTTCGTACGGGCCTGGATAGTATCAGGCTTTCTTTTCTTGTATAGCCATGGACAGGTCAAACTAATAGTTAGTGTGCATGTTCATCTTGTGACCCCGTGGGCTTCCATCAAGTGCTCCAGTTTCCTCCTACATCTCAAAAAGGTGTGGCTTGCGGGTTGATAGGTGCGGGTTGACAGTAAATTGCCTCCAATGTGTAGAATGAGTGGAAAAACCTGGGAATGCGAGGAGGATAATTGGATAGAAAATTGGATTCTTGGAAAGAAGCAGAGGTGGAAGGTTGCTTCTCGACCTGGAGACCTCTGACTAGTGGTGTGCCTCAGGGTTCGGTGCTGGCCCCATTACTGTTTGTCATCTATATCAATGATTTGGATGAGAACATACAGGGCAAGATTAGAAAGTTTGCAGTGGGTGGGATAACATAGTGGATGGTTTAGCAGATCGTGAAGATGGTTGTGAACAATTGATCAATTGGCCAAGTGGGCTGAGGAATGGTTGATGGAATATAATGCAGAAAAATGTAAGGTATTGCATTTTGGGAAGTCTAACATCTCTAACATCTAACACAGTGATTGGTAGGTCTCTGGGTAGTGTTGTAGATCAGTGGGATTGAGGAATGCAAATGCATAGTTCCCTGACATTGCAGTTGCAGGTAGATCGGGTGGTCAAAAATACTTTTGGCACAGTCAGAGTATTGAGTATGGAAGCTGGGAGGTCATGTCGCAGTTGTATAAGATGTTGGTGAGGCCACATTTAGTATTGTGTTCAGTTCTGGGCAGCGTGTTATGGGAAAGATGTTGTCAAGCTGGAAAGGGTATAGAGAAGATTTACGAGGCTATTGCCAGGACTAGAGGGTCTGAGGTATAGGCTGAGGTTGAGTAAGATGGGACTCTATTCCTTTGAGCGCAGGAGGGGGTAATCAAATAGAGGTGTATAAGATCATGAGAGGAATAGATCAGGTAGATGCACAGAACCTCATCCCAGAGAAGGTGAATCGAGGACCAAAGGACATGGGTTTAAGGTGAAGGGGAAAAGATTTAATAGGTATCTGAGGGGTAACTTTTTCACACAAAGGTTGGTGGATGTATGGAACAAACTGCCAGAGAAGGTAGTTGAGCCAGGGACCATAGCAACATATAAGAAACATTAAACAGGTACATGGATAGGACAGGTTTGGAGGGATATGGACCAAATGCTGGCAGGTGGGACTAGTGTAGCTGGGACATGTTGGCCGGTGTGGGCAAGTTGGGTCAAAGGGCCTGTTTTCACACTGTATCACTATGACTCTATGAATCTAATAAAATAAGTTAAGGGCCTGTCCCACGAGCATGCGACTGCATGTGGCAAGCGCGACTTAACGTGGCTGCTTGGGCCATACGGCCTCGCGGGGCCGGTCCCACTTCGATTGCCGGAGCCGTATGGAGTTGTGCGGAGCTGGTCCTGACATCGCGCGGGGCTCCGAAAAACTGACACTGTCCAAAAATTCCGCGTGGCAACGGCCTGCCGGCCTTGACGGGCGTGCGCAGCGTCTCGACACCGTACGCAGCGTCTTAACGCCGTACGCAACATCTTGACGCCGTACTTCACGCGCGAACTTCCCGCGGACTTCGCTCGAACTTCACGTCAACTCAAAAGGGATCACTCGACCTCCGCGCGGCCCCCGCTTCCTGTTTGGTCGCGCTTGCTGCATTCAGTCACATGCTCGTGGGACAGGCCATTAAGCCTGGGATGAATATAGAAATGGATATTTTATTGCCGGCACGGATTGATTGGACCATAGGTAGGTATGTTGCAAAACCTACCTTAAGCGTCGCTGCAGATCTGTCCAAGCCCGTGTGTGCGATTTTGGCGCCGTTGAGAGGCGGGCGGGTTTAAAACGCGATTTTCCCTAGGCTATTCAAATCGAGGTTGTTCAGCCTACTTAGTTGCTGACAAAAAAATCGCTGGGAGATTCTTTCGCTGGAGCTATTTTTTAATTTAATTGGTTAATTTAATTGTTATAGTAGGTTAAAAATTATCCTCTAAACCCGCGACCGCCGACAACGGGACGGATCTCATACAGGGGACAACGGAAGGTAGGTTGTTTATTTTTACATTAAAAAGGCCTTCTTAAGATCCCTTTATACAAAGTTTTATGTTGCGAGTAGCTAATTTGGGGCCCCATTAAATCCCGCAGTATTTTTCTGGGCATTTGGGGTACAAATCCACCGCAATGGGAACGTTCTAAACCAGCGCGTTCCACAGAGTTCCAAAGGATCCCACTCGAAAGCTGATTTAAATGGCCATTAATTTACAGCAATTGAACACTAAATTCCTTCCATTTGGCCTATAAATTAATGTAAATGAGATTTAAAAATCATGTTTTATTGTGAATTCTTTGTGAATGTTATTTGGACACTTAGGCTATTTAAAAATGTTAATCTTTTCTTAAGAAATGGATAGATGTTTAGATCTAGTAATTGAAGTTTGGAATTAGCTACAATTGGGTAACTAACTAATTATATGCTTTAATTTCAGGTCATCCAAGTAAGATTGTTTCATATTTGTTTCAGAATGCTTCAATCTATAATAACTGAAAATGTCTTTCAGTTCTCTTAATTTTTAAGAAAGTTATGGCCATTTCACTGGCCTCGATCACAGCTTTTGTGTTAAGTCAATGGAAAATCAATAGGGAACAAGATGCTAATTTCCGAGTATGAAAATGGCCATAACTTTTTTAATACTGAAGATATGAAAGTGAATTAGGTGTCAAATTAAACTCTTTTTTGTGCTTTATCAGATGGGATAAATTGCAGACTTGATTTTTAAAATCTCAAAATGTTGTAACATTGCTACCATAGGGCCTGTTTTCATGAATCTCTCATTGACGCAATGATTCTATGAATTACTGGTTGACAGGAACAATCAAACGAGAGCGCATAAGGACATATCAAAGCAGATGGCCATAAACCTGGAAGTGTGGAGCATTTTCAAGAGAAGGGCAATTTACCCATTTGGAGAACTTAAGGAGAGCTTGAAGCTTCAGCAGCTGAAGCTATGAATGGTGATTAAAATCAGGGACAATAAATGGCTAAAATTAAAAGCATAGAGGAAGGTAATACATTTCTAGGAGATGATAGGTGTAAGGAAGGGTGAGACCATCGAGGAATTGGCAAAAAAAGTGACAATCAGACTAGAGTAATTAGCAGGGAGCTTCAAAATGTTGGATAGACTGTGTTTATTTTCACTGTAACATATATTTGGTGAAAGTGGGGATTTACTGCAATACACTTCAGATCTTGCATTCTGATGTTGAGTGTTGAGTGCAGAAGTAAATTTTCAATGAGACTTGGGTCATAATGGTGGTGTCTGGTTGATGTCACGATCTCTTTGCAGTTGAGTGCCTGTGTGACGGCATGGAGAATATCTGAATGGTGCTTCCTTTCTTGACAAAGCTTCTGTGACCTTCTGAATACAACTGTGGTTGTTCTGCTGTTTGCAGGGGACACCGCAGTTTGAAAGGTCACGGATAGAGCATGTCTGACAGCCAGTGAGAGAAGTACGTTCCAGATGTGGCTTCTGCAGTGTACAGATTTATGTGGCTGCTTGTTTACAAAGTGCGCTCTCCTCTGGGAAGGTGACTTCCTGTGTGTGCAACCAGGAGTGTCTGGCCCGGCAACAACATAATGACGGATGAAGCAGGTGCAGAGAAGCTGCCAATGCACCCGTCTGACATGTTTCCTCCTGTCCGCCTTGTCCACAGCCTGCAAAAAGTGAAGAATGTCAAAGTGACTTCCTGAATAGTATGAAGACAGATCACCTTTGGTGATGTTTGCAGAAAAACTTTATCAAAGGAACAGACATTTACAGCACAGATGGAGAGTATGTGGCCCATTGTGTTGACACTGGATGAGAAAAAGATATCCAGCCTAATTCCACTTATCAGATCTTAGTGAATTAGAAGGCAAAGAGTTGCAATAAAAGGAGCTTTTCCAGGTTGGCTGCTAGTGACTAGTGGAGTTCCGCAAGGGTTGGTGTTAGGGCCGCTTCTCGTCAAGTTGCACATTAATAATTTGGATAAGGGGATTGTAGGCTTTGTGGCCAAGTTTGCAGATGATGTTAAGATCGGTGGAGGGGCAGGCAGCGTAGAGGAAGCAAAGACTTTGCAGAAGGACTTGGACAGGTTAGGAGAGTTGGCACTGAAGTGACGGATGAAATTCAATATAGCAAAGAGCGGAAACATGCATTTTGGTAATAAGAATAAAGGCATAGATTGTTTTCTAAATGGAGAGAGAAACCAGAAATTGGAGGTGCAAGGGGACTTGGGGGTGCTGGTGCAGGACTCCCAAAACGTTAATTTGCAAGTCGAATCGGTAGGAAGGAAGGCAAATTCATTTATATCAAGAGGACTGGAATAAAAAACTGAGATGTAATGCTGAGGCTCTATAAGGTGCTGGTAGGCTTCATTTGGTGTACTGTGAGCAAATATGGGCCCCATATCTGAGGAAGGATTTGCTGGCTCTGGAGAGGGTCCACAGGAGGTTTACAAGAATGATTCCAGGAATGAGTGGGTCAGCATATGATGAGTGTTTTGACAGCACTGGGCCTCTACTCACTGGAATTTAGAAGGTTTGAAAGGAGGTGAGGCAGAACTTCTTTGGTCAGAGGGTAGAAGGGAGGCTCATTGAAACTTCAAGAATAATGAAAGGCATTGATAGAATGGATGTGGAAAGGATGTTTGCACTAGTGGGAGAGTCTAGGACCAGAGGTCATAGCCTCATAATTAATGGGCACTCTTTTTGAAAGGAGGTGAGGCAGAACTTCTTTGGTCAGAGGGTAGTTATTTTGTGGAACTCATTGCCACAGAGGGCTGTGGAGGTTGTCAGTGGATGTTTTTAAGGCAGAGATTCTGCTTGGCTGGATTGTCATGGATGCACTGCTTGGCTGGATCGTCATGGGGCGCCAGGACATCCACTCTCCGAATCAGTGCTCTTGCACTCGTGTACATCGCCGCTGAGTACACCGCCCCAGCATGGTGCCGCAGCGCACATACTAGCAAGCTAGACGCCATCCTCAACGACACCATGCGGATCATCACCGGCTGCCTACGTCCAACTCCGACGGATCTTCTGCAGGTGCTCGCAGGTATCGCACCCACCAAGCTTCGCAGAGAGTACTTCACCCGCAGGCTGGGGTGCAAGGCCCCATCGGACGCCAAACACTTTGCCCAGGACTCACAGCAACTGGGACCTCAACGCCTGTCATCTCGTCGCCCCCTTCTCCCGTCATGCAGTGACCCTCTGTGGCTCCGGTTTCAACACACTAGGATCATGGAGAGCCAGCTGGGAACAGACTTCGCAACCTCCTCAATTCACTGTTGCATCGAACACCACAGCCCCACCCGGCTCGGACCTGCCCCGCAGAGAGTGGATCGCTCTGAACAGGCTCCGTACAGGGGGTCGGCCGGTTCAATGCCAACATGCATCGCTGGGGGCTGTGTTCATCAGCAGCCTGCGTGTGTGGAGCAGACCAGCAAACAGCGCAGCACGTCATTTTCGCCTGCGCTGTCCTCCGCCCCCTGGTGGTGGGGTAGACCCCACGGCCCTCGACAACAGGATATTGAACTGGAGGGCGTTACATAACCTCTGCTGCCTCAAACACAAGAAGAAGAAGGCAGAGATAGACAAATTCTTGATTAGAACTGGTGTCAAGGTTTATGGGTAGAAGGCAGGAAAATGGGATGAGGAAGCAGAAATCAGCCATGATTGAATGGCGGAGTAGACTCGATGGGCCGAATGGCCTAATTCTACACCTATATGTGAACTTGTGAACCACTTGTCACAGTCCGAGAAGCAACCTTCCACCGTCACCCTCTGCTTCCTTCCATGAAGCCAATTTTCTATCCATTCATCTATCTCTCCTTGGATCTCATGCGATCTAACCTTCCAGAGCAGCTTCATGCGGAACCTTGTTGAATGCCTTACTGAAATCCATGTGTACAACATCTACAGCTCTGCCCTCATCGGCCTTTTTAGTCACATCTTCAACAAACTCAATCAGATTTGTGAGGCACCATCTACCACATACAACACCTCTGGCAACTTACTGGTAGGATGTGGTGCTGGATGGGGAAGGTGGATAGGCAGCATGGGCTCTGCTGAACTCTTTCTGTCTTCTCCAGTTGGCCACTGAGGTGTCCAGTGCCCTTTTCAAGTTCCTTCAGAACTTCCTTGAAATATTTCCTTTGTTTCTTGGCAGTCTTGTGCAGTGATGGAATTTGGTGTCAGATATGCAGATAATGTGACCTGTTCACTGGATGTGGTTGGGTGCAGTTGGAGCTTTGATGGTGGGGATGCTGGCCTGGGAAAGAATACTGGCATAGGTTTTTTTATCCGGACATTGAATGTGGAGGAATTTGCAGATGGTATCTGTGTAGTGCCTTGAAATGCCAATTTAGATTGTCCATGTCTCCGCACCTTACAGATGGGGTATAACCTCCCTGCTCTTCAAGAGTGAAGAGTATTAAATTGTCATATGGACCGGGAACAAAACAATGAATTTGTTACTTGCTGCAGCTCTACAGGCCCATTAATGCCACAGTGCATCAGAAAAATATGCAATAATCAATAATACCATAAATTATCATTAACACTACGAAATCAGACCATAATCAGAATCAGATTTTATTCGCCAAGTATGTTTTGCAACATACGAGGAATTTCACTGGCCATGTCAGTCGTACAATTAAAAACACATTTTAACATTAACATCCACCACAGTGACTCCTATACATTCCTCACTGTGATGGAAGGGGAAATAAAGTTCAAGGCCTTTTGTTCTTCCTCGGTCGGGGGCCTCGAGCTCCTCCGTTGACGGGACGGTCTTGACTCCCGTAGCCGGCGGCGTTTGGGCCTTCCGCGTCGAGGCGTTGTGCTCCTGCATCGGGGGGATGTCAGCTCCCCCGCTCCAGGCGATCGAACCTCGCGTCGGGGCTGGTCGAACCTTCTGCGGCGTTGGAGCTACCGACTAGCCTCTCCCGAGACTGCGAGCCCTTGATGGTAAGTCTGCAGGCCGCGGTGGTAGCGATCCCAGGCAAGGGATCAGCTCCGATGTTAAGTCCGCGCCCCGTGGTGGGGCTCACGACAGCCCGAGGAAGCTTCCAGCTCCATCGATGGTAGGCCGCAGAGCCCGGAGAATGTGATCCGAAAATCAATCACATCTCCGGGAAGGTAAGAACTTGAAAATAAGTTTCCCCCGATCCCCCCCCTCCCCCCCCCCCCCCCCCCCCCCCACATAAAACAAACCAAAGTACATTAAAACAAACTCTTAACAGACGCTAAAAATAACAAAAAGATGAAAAAACGAACAGACTGCCGGCAGGGCTGCCATCTCCCCGGCGCCCCTGGTGGCCCACTGAAGTACATAATGCAACCTAAATGAAATGATGAAGTCCATAATAGATCATTTGCTGAGCTAGGCTTGTGGTTAGTGTTGACCACTGCTACACGACCATCGAAGACGCCTATCGCTCTATCCCTCGCCCTCACTTTGGAAAATCTGACCATTCAGCGGTGCTGCTTCTTCCTGCCTACAGGCAGCAACTGAAGAAAGCACCCCCAGAGGTGAGGACTGTACAGAGCTGGTCTAGGGAGGAACAACTGCAGGACTGCTTGGAGTCTGTAGACTGGGCAATGTTCAGGGACTCGGCAATGGACCTGAATGAATACGCCACAGTCATTACAGACTTCACAAGGAAATGTGTTGAGGACTGCATTTCAACAAAAACCTTCCGAGTGTTTCCTAACCAGAAACCTTGGATGAACAATGAGATCTTCTGCAGATCAGATCCCGGGTATTCGGGTCTGGCAATGCAGAGGTCTATAAGAATCACCTCCTACAAAGCAAAATCAGGAGGCAGCTCAAATGACAGCGAAGCATCACTCCCTATCGAGATCAACGCGTTTCACGCATGGTTCAATAGGGAGAACACTGATGTGCCTTCCCGAGCCCCCATTCGCCTTGATGGTGTTACTGTCACAGTCACAGAGGCCGACGTCAGAAGATCCTTCAGGGGGGTGAACCCTCTGAAAGCGCCTGGACCTGATGGTATACCCTGGCGTGTTCTCACGACCTGTGCAGACCAACTGGCGGGAGCTTTTGCGAACATTTTCAACCTCTCACTTCTTAGGTCTGAGGTTCCCACCTGCTTTAAGGGCATCAATAATGGTGCCCAAGAAGAGTAAGCTGACGTGCCTCAATGACTATCGACCAGTGGCACTAACGCCTGTGGTGATGAAGTGCTTTGAGAGGTTGGTTATGGTGCACATCAACTCCTACCTCGACAAGAACCTGACCCACTACAGTTCTCATACCACCACAACAGATCAACGGTGGATGCAATTTCACTGGCTCTCCACTCTGCACTGGACCAATTGGATAATAAAAACACTTACGTCAGGCTGTTGTTTATAGACTACAACTCAGCATTTAATACTATCATCCCTTCCAAGCTGGTTACCAAGCTCACGGAACTGGGCCTCTGTGCATCCCATTGCAATTGGATCCTCGACTTCCTCATCCACAGACCACAGTCTGTTCGAATTAGAGGAACCACTTCATCCTCGGTAACAATTAGTATGGGAGCACCTCAAGGCTGCGTGCTCAGCCCCCTGCTTTACACCCATGACTGCGTAGCCGGTCATAGTGCGAACTCCATCACCAAGTTCGCCAACGACACCACTGTGGTTGGACAAATCACAGATGGCGATGAGTCAGAGTATAGAAGTGAGATCGACCGACTGACCAAATGGTGCCAGCACAACAACCTGGCTCTCAACATCAGTAAGACCAAGGAACTGATTGTGGACTTTGGTAGGGGAAGGATGAGGACCCACAATCCTGTTCACATCAATGGGACGATGGTGGAGTGGGTCAATAACTTCAAATTCCTGGACGTGTATATTTCCGAAGGTCTTTTCTAGACCCAGCACACCGATGCAATTATAAAGAAGACACATCAGCGACTCCTGAGAAGATTACGGATTACTCCATTTCCTGAGAAGATTACGGAGATTCGGCATGTCGAAGAGGATTCTCCTAAACTTCTACAGGAGCATGGTAGAGAGCATTCAGACTGGTTGCATCGTGGCCTGGTTTGGCTACTTAAACATCCAGGAGCGAAAAAGACTACAACAAATTGTGACCACTGCCCAGTCCATCACCGGCTTTGACCTCCCCACCATCGAAGGGATTTATTGTACTCGCTGCCTCAAAAAGGCAGCCAAAATCATCAGAGACCCACACCATCCTGGCCACACACTCATCTCACCATTGACATCAGGAAGAAGGTACAGGAGCCTGAGAACTGTAATGTCCAGGTTCAGGAACAGCTTCTTCCCAACAGCCATCAGGCTATTAAACACAACAATGAATAAGCTCTGAGCTCTGAACTGCAAAAGACTGTATTATTATTGCACTATATTTGTTAATTATTGAATTCTCTTCCCCCGTTATGTATTATGTTTACATATTCTGTTGTACTGCAGCAAGTAAGGATTTCATTGTCCCATCCGGGATATATGACAATAAAACACCCTTGACCCTCTTGCGTAGTTCAAGAGTCTTGTTGAAGGGAAAATGCTGGAACCTGGAGGTCACTGTTCTCACGCTGCTGTAACTACCGTATAATGGTAGCAGCGAGATGTACGTGTTCCCAGGGCGGTGCGGGTCTTTGATGATATTAGCTGCCTTTTTGAGGCAGTGCTTCCTGTGTATCCTGACGATGGTGGGGAGGTCAATGCTCACGATGAACTGAGCATTGTCCACCATTTTTTGCAGACTTCTTCATTCTTGAGTTTTTGAGTTACCAAACTAGGTTGTGATGCAACCAGTCAGTATGCTCTCTACCATACTTATCAGTTCCATATGTATCCAATGACATCCAAATCTCCTGAATCTTCTGAGGAAGTAGCGGTGCTGACGAGCTTTCTTTGTGATTGCAACAATCTGCTCAGCCCGGGGCAGATCTTCAGAGAAGATCTGGAGCTGTTGACGTTTTCCACTGCCATTCCAACAATGAAGACAGGTTCATAAGATCATGATAGGAGTAGGACTAGGCCATTTGGCTCATCAAGTCTACGCAACAATTCAATCATGGCTGATCTATCTCTCCCTCCTAACCCCATTCTCCTGCCTTCTCCCCATAACCTCTGACACCTGTACTAATTGAGAATCAATCTATCTCTGCCTTAATTATATCCACTGACTTTGCCTCCACAGCCATCTGTGGCAAATAATTCAACAGATTCACCACCCTCCGACTAAAGAAATCCCTTCTCATCTTCCTAAAAGAATGTCCTTTAATTCTGAGGCTATGATCTCTAATCTTAGACTCTCCCACGAGTGGAAACATCCTCTCCACATCCACTCTATTCAAGCCTTTCACTATTCTGTATGTTTCAATGATGTCCCCCCTCATTCTTGTTGATGGTAAAATGTTGGTTGTGAACCTGGAGGCCACTGTTCTCAGGCTGTTGTACCTACCTTATAATGGTAGTGATGAGGTTCATGGATCCACAGCTTTCCCTCCCTGAAGTCAACAATCAGCCCCTTGTTAACGTTGAAAGCAAGGTGGTTGTTTTGGCACCATTTTATCAGATTATCAATCTCCCTCTTATACGTTGATTCATTGTTACCTGTTATTCGTTCAACAATAACAATACTGCCAAATATATGAGGAGTTGGATCATCCATAGTACAAGCATAGTACCAACAAGATTCTTGAACTACACCACACAACCCTAACCACAAGCCTGGTTCAGCACATGATCTGCTATTGACTTCATTTAGGTTGCATTAAGTACTTCACTTTGCACTATTATGGTCTGATTTACTAGAATTACTGATACTTGATTGTACTATTGATTATTGTGGAGTTGTGTCTGTCTACACGGTCATGGATGAAGTGACTAAGCACACAGCCAAAGGTGACCTTGTGCTGATGGTCATTGAGGAAGAAGTGTTGTTGCTAATTTTTACTGATTGAGGTCTGCTGATGAGGAAGTGTTGGAGCCAATTGTGTAGGAACGAACAGAGACGCAGTTCCCTGAGTTTGATGATAAGTTTGGAGGGGATTATGGTGTTGAATACCAAGCTATGTTTGATTAACAGCAGCTTCATATACATGTTCTTATTGTCCAAGTGGTCCAGTGCGGAGTGGAGAGCCAGCAAGAATGTATCTGCTGTTGATTATAGTGGGTCCATGGGTCCAGGTTCTTACTAATCCAGGATTTGATATGCACCAACAATCTCTCAAGGCACTTCACTACAATGGACATGAATGCCAACTGTTGGTGGTGGAGGCATGTCACCTTACTCTTCCTCAGCACTGGTACTATGGATGACCTTTTAAAGGACCTTCAACCAAACAGCAGTAGTGTGTGGTTGAAGAGGTCCATGAAAACTCCAGCCAGTTGGTCCTGTGGGGACACATTTAAGAATGTAACCAGGTAGACACAATATGCTGGAGTAACTCAACGGGACAGGCAGCAACTCTGGAGAGAAAGAATGGGTGACATTTTGGGTCGAGGCCCTTCTTCGCAACCCGAAACATCACCCTTCTCTCCAGAGATGCTGCCTGTCCCACTGAGTTACTCCAGCATTTTGTGTCTACGTTCGATTTAAACCAGCATCTGCAGTTCTTTCTTACACATAAGAATGTGGCATGTACACCATCAGCGCCAGAAGCTTTCCAAGGATCATGTATGATCTTCTGACATCATCCTCAGAGACTATCACAGTATTGTAGGGGGCTGTGGGGCCTGAGAAGGTAGAAGGAAGGGAGTGATGCATCGCTGTCACTTGATCTAGTTGGTTTTACCTTCTATGATATTATGGCATACTGCAGTCATGATGATGGAGGTGGATTCCATTGGGAGGTAGATGGGACAGCACATCTCCTTATTTCTGATGATACTACCCAGTCCAGGTGATGGATGGAAAACCTTTGGGCTGTGTGCTACATCTGGAGAGCTGGGGTGAACTATCAGTTACATTCAATGCTTAATAAAAGCCAATATCCCGAATGCCTGCTTAACCATCTTATCTGTGCTGTCACTATCAAGGATCTCAAGTCAAGTCAAGTCAAGAGAGTTTATTGTCATGTCCCAGATAGGACAATGAAATTCTTGCTTGCTGCAGCACAACAGAATATTGGAGGCATAAATACAGAACAGTGTGTCCATATACCATAGAATATATATATATATATATATACACACACATGAATAAACAGATAGGCAATAGTGCAATAGGCTGTTATAGTTCAGAGTTTGTTTGAAGTTGTGTTTAATAGTCTGATGGCTGTGGGGAAGAAGCTGTTCCTGAACCTGGCTGGATGTTGTAGATTTCAGGCTCCTGTACCTTCTACCTGATGCCAGCAGAGAGATGAGTTTGTGGCCAGGGTGGTTTGGGTCCTTGATGATGTTGGCAACCTTTTTGAGGCAGCGACTGCGATAGATCCCCTCGATGGTGGGGAGGTCTGAGCCGATGATGGACTGGGCACTGTTTACAACTTTTTTCAGTCTTTTCAGCCCCTGGACGCTCAAACTAGGCCGAACCAAGCCACGAAGCAACCGGTCAGCATGCTCTCTACTGTGAAGTTCGAGAGAGTCCTCCTTGACATACTGACTCTCGGTAATCTTCTCAGGAAGTAGAGGCGCTGATGTGCTTTCTTTATAATTGCATCAGTGTTCTGGGACCAGGAGAGATCTTTGGAAATATGCACGCCCAGGAATTTGAAGTTCTTGACCCTTTCCACCATCGACCCGTTTATATAAACGGGACTGTGGGTCCCCATCCTGCCCCTTCCAAAGTCCACAATCAGTTCCTTGGTTTTGCTGGTGTTGAGAGCCAGGTTATTGTGCTGGCACCATTTGGTCAATCGGTCGATCTCATTTCGATACTCTGACTCGGCTGATATGTCCCACAACAGTGGTGTCGTCGGCGAACTTGATGATGGAGTTCGAACCATGTCCGGCTACGCAGGCATGACTATAGAGTGAGTACATCAGGGGGCTGAGCACGCAGCCTTGAGGTGTTCCCGTGCTGATTGTTATTGAGGATGACACATTTCCACCAATACGGACAGACTGTGGTCTGTGAATGAGGAAGTCGAGGATCCAATTGCAGAGGGATGTGCAGAGACCCAGATCTGAGGGCTTGGTAACCAGCTTGGAGGGGGTGATGGTATTAAATGCCCAGCTGTAGTCATTTTTTTATTTTTTTAATAATTTAAAAATATACTTTTTTCGAGAAATAAATATATACAATACATGATCCATACAAAACTCCATCCGACCTTCTCGGAGGCTATACATACATTCAATAGTATGCCCGAATCACAATTTTACCCCACACCCTTGCCACTCATGTGGCCCACTGGCGTGGAATCCCTTCCCTTGTTTTGAGGGGCGTCTCCACCACACCCGGCCCCCCATTGAGCTTCAGTGCGTCCCTCAGCACATACTCCTGCAGTCTGCAGCGGGTCAGTCGGCAATATTCCCCGAAGAACATCTCGCTCCGCTGGGTGGTCAACAATGCTCGGGCAGACCAAAGAGCATCTTTCACTGATTTGATGACCTTCCAGCAGCACTCGATGTCAGTCTCTGAATGCGTCCCTGGGAACAGTCCGTAAATCACAGAGTTCTCTGTGACGGAGCTGTTCGGAATAAATCGTGACAGGGACCCTTGCAAACCTCTCCAGACTCCCTTTGCAAATCCACACTCTGCAAAGAGGTGGGCAACCGTCTCCTCTCCATAGCAGCCGTCCCGAAGGCAGCGTGCGCTGGTAGTGAGGTTCTGACGGTGCAGGAAGGATCTGACTAGGAGGGCTCCCCTCACCACCAGCCAAGCCAGGTCTTGGTGCTTGTGGTGAGTTCTGGTGATGAGGCATTTTGCCAGACAAGCTGGGCCATCTCCTCCCTTCCTCCTATTCCACAGGATCCATGGAGTCCTTTCCCTTCAGTGCATGCAGGATGTTCCGTGCTGACCACTGCCCGATGGACTTGTGGTCAAAAGTGTTGGTTCGGAAGAATCTTTCCACGAATGACAGATGGGGCGGCAATGTCCAGCTGACTGGCACATTGCGTGGCATCTGTGCCAGGCCCATTCTTCGCAACACCGGGGACAGGTAGAACCTCAGCAGGTAGTGACACTTGGTGCCCACGTGCCTTGGCTCCACGCTCCGCCTGATGCAGCCACACACAAAGGTGGCCATCATGGTGAGGGCAACGTTGGGCACGCTTTTACCCCCTTTGTCTGCCGACTTGTGCATTGTGACCCGTCACACCCGGTCCATCCTCGACCCCCAGATCAACTGGAAGATGGCCCGGGTGATCCCTGTGGCGTAGGAGGGAGGGACGGGCCACACTTGTGCCAAGTAAAGCAGCCCCGAGAGCACCTCACACCTGATGACCAGATTTTTCCCCGTCATGGAGTGGGAGCGTTGCTTCCACAGCTCCAGTTTCTTCCCCACCTTGGCTATCCGCTCCAGCCAATTCTTGTCACACGCCTCAGCCCCCCCGAACCAGATCCCCAGCATCCTCAAGAAGTCAGGCTTGATGGTGAAGGGGACAGAAGATCGGTCGGGCCAGTTGCCAAATAGCATGGCCTCGCTCTTCCTGCAGTTCACCCTGGCTCCCTTGGCCGACTCAAACTGGTCACAGACTGTAGTCAATGAATGACAGCCTGACATATGAGTTTTTGTTGTCCAAGTGGTCCAGAGCGGAGTGGAGGGCCAGCGAGATTGCATCCACCGTTGATCTGTTGTGGCGGTAAACAAATTGCAGTGCGTCCAGGTTTTTGTCGAGGTATGGGTTGATTTGCTCCATAATCAACCTCTCAAAGCACTTCATCACCACAGGCGTTAGTGCCACTGGTCGATAGTCATTGAGGCACGTCACCTTACTATTCTTGGGCACTGGTATAATTGATGCCCTTTAAAAGCAGGTGGGGACCTCAGACCTCAGAAGTGAGAGGTTGAAAATGTCCGTAAAAACTCCAGCCAGTTGGTCCACACAGGTTTTTAGAACACGACCAGGTATACCATCAGGTCCAAGCGCTTTCCGAGGGTTCACCACCCTGAAGGATCTTCTGACGTTGGCCTCTGACTGTGACCGAAATGCCATCACAGCGAATGGGGGCTCGGGAAGGCACATCAGTGTTCTCCCTATCAAAGCGTGCGTAAAATGCATTGAGCTCGTCAGGGAGTGATGCTTCGCTGACATTTGAGCTGCCTCCTGGTTTCGCCTTGTAGGAGGTGATTGCATTCAAGCCCCGCCACAGCTGCTGAACATCCGCCTCATCCTCCAGCTTGGAGCAGAAGTCCCTTTTGGCCTATTTGATGGCCTTACCAAAGTCGTATCTGGACTTCTTGTAGACCTCTGTATCTCCAGACCTGATTGCCCGGAATCTGGTCTTCAGAGGAATGCGGATCTCATGGTTCATCCAAGGCTTCTGGTTAGAAAACATTCAGAAGGTTTTTGTTGGGATGCAGTCCTCCACACATTTCTTTATGAAGTCTGTAGCGACTGTGGCGTATTTATTCAGGTCCATTGCCGAGTCCCTGAACATTGCCCAGTCTACAGACTCCAAACAGTCCTGGAGTTGTTCTTTAGATCTTTAGAATTGTGCACTAACTACTTGAAATGCTGTTGCCTTCAATCATATTGTCTATCCAGAGATAATCATAATGCCTGCTTTTTACAATGAGATAAATATAGCCAAGCTGTTAGGAATTTGAATTCCCGTCAGCCTGGTCTCACCATGCACTATAAGCTTCCACAAGCAGAACATGATAATGGCCAAGTATTTACTTCACTGTACTCACTCTGATGACATTGTCTGATCTGCTGGGCATTTATCGGACTGTGACCAGCATTCTACATATTTTATTTTATTTGTTTGTTTTCTGTCTGTCTTTCTGTCTCTCTCTGTCTCTTTCTCTACCTCTGTCTGTGTCTATCTGCCTGTCTGTGTCTGTGCCTGTCTGCCTGTCTGTCTGTCTGCCTGTCTGTGTCTGTCTGCCTGTCTGTGTCTGTGCCTGTCTGCCTGTCTGTCTGTCTGCCTGTCTGTGTCTGTCTGTGTCTGTCTGCCTATCTGTGTCTGTCTGCCTGTCTGTGTCGGTCTGCCTGTCTGTGTCGGTCTGCCTGTCTGTGTCTGTCTGCCTGTCTGTGT
This sequence comes from Amblyraja radiata, assembly GCF_010909765.2. NCBI lineage: Eukaryota > Metazoa > Chordata > Chondrichthyes > Rajiformes > Rajidae > Amblyraja > Amblyraja radiata. Next base: position 19,010,939 of record NC_045959.1, on the reverse strand, counting down.
CTGTCGGCCTGGCTGTGTCTGTCTGCCTGTCTGTGTCTGTCTGCCTGTCTGTGTCGGTCTGCCTGTCTGTGTCTGTCTGCCTGTCTGTGTCGGTCTGCCTGTCTGTCTATCTGTTTGTCTGTCTGCCTGTTTGTCTGTCTGCCTGTTTGTCTGTCTGCGTGTTTGTCTGTCTGCCTGTTTGTCTGTCTGCCTGTTTGTCTGCACTAATCTATCAACCAGATGGCTTTGTCATCAGTTTATAACTGTGGTGACCCTGGCCTCACCTGTCCTATCCATCCCACCTTCATCCTCTCTACAACAAAATGAAACTGTTTTCCTTTCCCAGTTCTCACAAGGTCTTCAATCTGAAACATTCCTCCTGTTTCACTTTCCACACATGCTGCCTGACTAAATGTGTGTTTCTAGCATTTCCTATCTTTATTTTAGATTTCCAACATTTGAGTTTTTAAAATTAAATTAAATTACTTACCTTTGGAGGTACAAAGTTACAGAACTGTGCAGGACAGAAATAGGTCTTTCAGCTAATCATGTCCATGCTTGCTTATGTACTGGCAACAGGTCTATAACCTTCTAGGCCATGATGATTTGTGTGCTTGTACAAAACATTTGTAAGTATTGTGAGAATACTTGCTTCCACTTCCTCCTCAGGCAGTGTGCTCCAGACTCTGACCACTCTCTGCCTGAAACAGTTCCCCTCTGATTTCTAGATCCTTGACCTGATGGAAAGTAACTCAGAGTTTAGTTTCCGTGGGCATGTAGTCATTAAGAACATCTTTTCACCCCATTGGCAGAGTAATGGTTAACAGAATGTGGGGTTAATGTTTACTGCTTCTTTCATTGCTGAAGCGAAAATAGATTCAGAATTCATTGAGTCAACATGTGCATAGAAACTGCTTAACACAATAAAAGCACAGTCATACAAATTATGTTAAATTACCATTATTACACCTACTTTATTAATACATTGCTTTGGTGATGTGCTTTATTTGCTGAAAGCAGCTTAAATATTTAGCATTTCCATGTACTGTACAGATTTGTAGCTACATTAAAATGTCAGGATAAAGTGTATTTACTGATTTTCGCATTACATCTCGGCTGCACTCTCGTGCATGTGGGTGGTTTTGGTTTTGATTTTTAAAGCATGTATTAAGTATGTGCATATGTTTCCATTTTTAAGAATTGCTGTGTATCATGCACATAATTTGTCAGTTGCGCCTTACTCATTTGATAAATTTGAATGAAGAAACTCAGTTGAAAATTGAACTGATTTCAGGACATATCGTGCTGTTTCAACATTAATATATTACCAAAACCTCAAGTACATGTCCTACCCACATATATATTAATTTATTCTTTAAAGATGTTGTACTTGGCTTTTATTGTCAATGATTTAAGAGAAAATCCCTGCTTTGTGATTCCATATTTTGAGTCATAGAACTATGCAGCACCGAAACAAGCCCTTTGTCTTAATTCGTCATGCCAACCAAGATGCTCCAGCTAAGATAATCTTGTGAGTGCCCACTTTCTAGCAGCTGCCTGTAAATCTGGCCACTTATCTTAGCAGAAAAAGTGGGCATGCCAAATCATGGCCCCTCTCCACAGAAGTCTTCCAATTTTGCTAACGATTATTTTCTAAAGGGCACATCAAAAGTCAGGTCTTAAGGCATATTCAGTTTAAAAAGATGTACAAAAACACTTTTTAAAAAGGATACTGGGATGAGGATAGGTGATTGTGAGTGGGATATTTGTTATACTGATTGTATTGGGAAGGGTGATTATAGGGTGATGGGTTGTATATATGACTAAGAGATACTGTATAGTATATGAGTATAGGGTTTTTTCTTTTTTTTTCTTTTCTCTATTTTTTTGTATGGCTTTGTAAATATTTGATTAGTATATAAATGTAAATAATTTGGTGTACATGTAGCTGCTGGTGTACATATGGTGTACATATAGCTGCTAAATTTGTATAAGATCATTATAACAGTTGAATAAGGGGTGGGAATTAATAAGTGTTTAAGAAGGGACTGCAGATGCTGGAAAATCGAAGGTACACAAAAAAGCTGGAGAAACTCAGCGGGTGCAGCAGCATCTATGGAGCGAAGGAAATAGGCAACGTTTCAGGCCGAAACCCTTCTTCAGAAATAATTAATAAGTGGGAATTAATAAGCTTTGGCTTCTCCCTGCTCCTTTTCGGACACATACGATTTCATTTATTTATAGATATTGTTTATGACACTTTATAAATATTCTTGTTTTATTTTTTGTATGCTGTTTCACACTTGCTTTTTATTCTTTTATTCTGTTCGAAATAAATAATCAAATAAATAAATAAATAAAGCATTGATATGGTGCCTTTGGAGATACAAGAGACTGCAGATGCTGGAAGCATGAGCAAAACTGCTGGAGAAACTCAGCTGGTCAGGGAACTATTACTTCCCATCTATTTGCCCCCCCCCCCCCCCCCCACCCCCCATACTTTCCACTCACCTCATTTTTTACCAGCTTTCCATCCTCTCTTCAATCAGCCTGAAAAAGGGTCCCACTCTGAAACATAATTTATTCACTTCCTTCCACAGATGCTGTCTGACCTGCTGAGTTCATCCAGTAGCTTGCCTCCAATATAATACAGGACACAAATTCAATCAATATTTAACACCAACCTACATAAGGTCATATTTGAACTGGGCCAATGAGATGGATTTTATGAGGAGCATGAAAAGTAGGAGAGTAGGATTAATGGGGTTGAAAACTGGTAGTAAATTACCCTGTAAATTGCAAAAACTATTGCCTGCCTCTGTACTTCCCATACATTCTTCATCTGTGTGGGATTTCTACTTTTGGCCATTTCAGTCAGTGCCTTTTCTCCTGGTAAAATGGTGCCCCAATCTGTACTGATTTCTGTTTTGTTCAGAGTGTGAAGCCTCAAGAAATCAACTCGGAACAGTCAGAGTTTCTCCAGGCACGTCTTCGCGCAGCTTTCCAGAAGTAAGTCTATCCTGCAACGCACCAGGTCTGTGTGGGTGTGCTTGCTTACGCATGAGCCTGTGCACAAATGTATGGACGTGTGTTACGTATACAAATATATATATATATATATATGTGCTAGTCTGCATTAGTGTTCGAATGCATCTGTGTTTCTGTGTGTACACATGCACGTGCTCACATATGCGTTATGCATCTGTGAGCATGATGAAAGTGTGTGTAAAGGTGGCTAGAAGTACAATGAATTCTTTATTGTTGCACAGAATTTTATTTCTGAAACTCTTATTAAAACAATGAACTCTTAAAATAAATCATTTTCATTAATAAATATAAACTACTTTGCAGCCAAAGTATTGCTGAAAAATGGTTCCTTTTTTATTGCCTGCTTTATTGCTTTAGATAATTCAATTAAGATAGTTGAAATAATAGTCTCTTGCAGTATTCAGGCAAATTTTGTTGCCTCTGAGAATCTGGTGTTAATTACATATACATTTGGAAATGGAAACTGATATAGTGATTATGATCACGTTGGTTTCTTTCACGCATTTGCATGTGGGCACACTTACAATGTTACAGATACATGCTTGAGCCGAATTCTGCACAAACTTTCAAGGCTTTCTTTATATCTGCCTGCGTAAGTTTTTGACTGCTGTAATGTGGTTTGGTGTTGATTTTTGTTTGATTATTGATTCTGCTCTCTGCAATTGTGTTAGAACCCACTTGATATTTAACAGTTGTGGTTGGAAGCTACTTGTAGCATCTGAGATGTTCAGGAAAAAGTCCAATAGTTGCCAAGTTAGTCTCAATTATTACCTTTCTCCCCCCCCCCCCCCCCCCCCCCCCCCCCCCCCCCCCCCCTCCCGCCGCCCTCCCCCTCCCCCCCAAATAAACTGCTTACTGAATCTATTGCTTTGATGAGCAAAAAGGAATTGTGGATTGGCTTATTGCAGTACGTGGAAATTAGCCCTTTGAAAGAAACATCCCATTAAATCTCATACTCTCTGTTCTTTATATTGTGCCATAAAGTTCCTTTTAATAATATTATCGCCTTATTAAGCTGGAATTTTTCCTGAATATTTTAACATTTCAATGGTCAAAACTCGATGAATTACAGGATAACACATTGCAATTTTCTCTTTTTATTTCTTTTCTTTTGTAAAATAACTGTCAGCTGGTTTCATTTGGCATGACCTCTAAGTCAAAGTTATCGTGGCTTTAACTTCCTTTCAGTTCTTGAACCAGGGCCTGAATTTTCAGTTAGTAGAAAATCAATGAGTTTGAAGAAAGTAGATAGTGAAAAGAAGGCATATGCATTGGCGGACTGGGTCTAAAGATATTGGTTGCCAGGAGACAAAGGGGGCCCACTTCATCAGGGGCCCACTTGCCATCGGGCAAGCTGACACCCTGGCCAGTCCGCCACTGGGCATATGGTATGCTTACTTTCATAGATCTTTCTTCATAGTAATCTTATAGATTACTTTCATAGGTGGTAGGACTGATCAGTGACAACGATGAGTCAGCCTACAGAGAGGAGGTCCAGCACCTGACAACCTGGTGTGCCAACAATAACCTCGTCCTCAACTCCAAGAAGACGAAGGAAATTATTGTCGACTTCAGGAAGGTCAGAGGGGGCAGACATACCCATCCATATAAACGGGACTGAGGTGGAGCGCGTCTCCAGCTACAAATTCCTCGGGGTACACATCTCGGAGGATTTGTCCTGGTCCCTCAACACCTCCAAGCTGATCAAAAAGGCACAGCAGCGCCTTTACTTCCTGAGGAGGCTCAAGAAAGCCCACCTGTCCCCCCAGATCCTGACCAACTTCTACCGGTGTACCATCGAGAGCATCCTGACCACCTGCTTCATGGTATGGTACAGCAGCTGCACTGTTGCGGACAGGAAGGCACTACAACGGGTGGTGAAAACCGCGCAGCACATCATCGGTGCCCCGCTCCCTGCCATGGATGCCCTCCACCGAAAACGGTGTCTGAAACGGGCTGGGAAGATCATTAAAGACCCCTCCCACCCTAACCATGGACTGTTTGCCCTCCTCCCATCAGGGAGGCGGTACAGGAGCCTCAGGTCTCGTACCAGTAGGATGAGGAACAGCTTCTACAATCATACCGTCGCATTGCTGAACTCGGAGTCCCGCCGATAGATTCCTCCGGTCCCTCCGTCCCCATTGTTTAATTATTCTGTATTTTTTTTCTTCTTTTTTTTCTTATTCTGTATCCTCTTTTTTTTTAATTTCTATATTGCACTACTACGGACTGACGCAAAACTGCATTTCGTTGTACCCATACTCAGTATTTGTGCAATGACATTAAAGTTGAATTGAATCAGGGCAAAGAGTATCAGAATCAGGAAGTCATGGTGCATCTTTAAAGGACTTTGGTTAGGTCCCATTTGGAATATTGTGTGCAGTTCTAGTCACCCCAATACAGGAAGGATGGGGAGCCTATGGAAAGGGTGCAGAGGAAGTTTATAAGAATGATGCCTGGATGATGGATTAAGGGTATAAGATACAGGAAAAGGTTGGACAGATTTGGATTGTTTTCTCTGGAATGCTGGAGGTTGCAGGGAGACCTGATTAAAGTATATAGAATTATGAGCAGCATTGATAGGGTAGACAGTCAGATTTTTTTTCCCATGATGGAAAAATTAAATATAAGAGCAAAGGTTTAAGGTAAGAGGGCAACATTTAAAGGAGATGTGCAGGACAAATTGGTTGTGGTGAGTGCCTGTAACATGTTGACAGGGGTGGTGGTTGAATCAGATATGTGAATGGCATTCAAAAGACTTTTGTATAGGCATATGGCATCATGATCCGCATAGACATTGTGGGCAGAAGGACCTGTTTTTGAGCTGTACTCTTCTAGGTTCTATGTACTAAAACTGGTCTCAAAAAGCTAGTGATCTCATTAGCAAGAACTTCTGCATTACGGTGTGGGTTGCTAAACCTCAGCTCAGTGGCACCACCAGCATCTATTACCTACATTATAATTAAGCTTCAGAACAGCCAATCACAATAAGTAATATGTGCAAAATGCAAAAACTAGCAAACTAAAACACATTTTTATTGATGGGGAAACAAAGAGCTGCAGATGCTGGTTTACAAAAACGGACACAAAGTGCTCGAGTAACTCAGCGGTTAGGCAGCATCCCTGAAGAACATGGATAGGCGTGTTTTGGGCCATTTATTAACCAACCCTGCCATGTACTGTATAGTGTCTGAAGAAGAGTCCCAAACCGAAACGTCACCTATCCGTCTTCTCCAGAGATGCTGCCTGATCTGCTGTTACTTCAGCTGACTTTTAAGATAAACGTTGAATTGTCATTTTTTTTTTTACGATCCCTTATATTTTAAAATATTCTGTGGAATTCTCTGCCTCAGAGGGCGGTGGAGGTCGGTTCTCTGGATACTTTCAGGGGAGAGCTAGATAGGGCTCTTAAAGATAGCGGAGTCAGGGGATATGGGGAGAAGGCAGGAACGGGATACTGATTGGGGATGATTAGCCATGATCACATTGAATGGCGATGCTGGCTCGAAGGGCCGAATGGCCTACTCCTGCACCTATTGTCTATTGTCTAAAAGATAAATCTGGGCGAATTACAATGCACAAACACAAAATTGGGTGGAAGGGTCAGAGAGGTTATCGGCTAGTAATTAAGGAAATGCCCACATGAAACAGAAAAGCATTTTCAGGGTATATAGTAAGGCTGAAGACACAAGAAACTGCAGATGCTGGAACCCTGAGCAAAAACAATGTGCTGGAAGAACTCAATGGGTCAGACAGCATCTATTGAGTCAAACACTGTTTTGAGTTGTGTCTCTTCTTCAGACCCGACATAGATTATAAATGGTTCAATTCGAGATCTTCCCTTGATTGCATTGGAGAAGTGTTGAGTTACTAACAGTTGCTTCAACTTTTCTGCATGGAAGTGTGCATCTATAGAGAGCCTAAAGATGCTGTTGGTTTACAAATTAATGAACTAGAAGAATGTTTTATTAAGCCCAATGCATTTCTAATGTAACATTTCTGATGTTAATTGCTGTATTTAATTTAATTGCAAAATATTTTAAAAATAAGAGAATAGGGAGATTCTTTGTCCTGGCCAAACCACCATAACATGCAAAGCAGTAACTCATCTGAGCAGTGCTTGTGGGATCTTGCTATATGCAAGTTGGTATTGTTATTTGGCTGTACAGCATTTTGGATTAAACTTGAAGAATTAAATGATTTTGTCTCAATATAGTGAATTCAGATAGGTTGAAATACATAATGCATTTATGTAGTCAGTAATTATGTAAAAAAATAATAACTATTACTTAATACACATTCTACCAAAAATAATATAACATTATTTTCTTCTGCAGTTGTATAGGGCTCTGGTGATACCACATCTGGAGTATTGTGTACAGTTTTGGTCACCTAATTTCAGGAAGGACATCCTTGTGATTGAGGCAGTGCAGCGTAGGTTTATGAGATTGATCCCGGGGATGGCGGGACTGTCATATGAGGAAAGATTGAAAAGACTAGGATTGTATTCACTGGAGTTTAGAAGGATGAAGGGGAGATCTTATAGAAACATATAAAATTATAAAAGGACTGGACAAGCTAGATGCAGGAAAAATGTTCCCAATGTTGGGCGAGTCCAGAACCAGGGGCCACAGTCTTAGAATAAAGGGGAGGCAATTTAAGACTGAGGTGAGAAAAAAACTTTTTCACCCAGCGAGTTGTGAATTTGTGGAATTCCCTGCCACAGAGGGCAGTGGAGGCCAAATCACAGGATGGATTTAAGAGAGAGTTAGATAGAGCTCTAGGGACTAGTGAAATCAAGGGATATGGGGAGAAGGCAGGCACGGGTTATTGATTGGGGACGATCAGCCATGATCACAATAAATGACGGTGCTGGCTCGAAGGGCCGAATGGCCTCCTCCAGCACCTATTTTCTATGTTTCTATGTTAAAGTTATGGATTCAATATAATATGAATACATTGCATTGCAGTGCAGAAAACCAGTTACTCAAAGCTCTTGAAAACCGTGGTGGTGAGGTGCGTGCTCTGTACGGTGATCTGACCGAGGTCAACCACCAATACGATGGCGTGCAAGACTGTCACTGGAAGGTAAGGGGGAAACGTCAAGGCTCGTCTGTACCTTTAAGACACCCTTTTCCCTCAGTGCAGCGCCTGGGCTGGGTCGAGTGAAACCTTTCACAAATGAGGAGCATATCAGTCGCCTCGCAAATGAGACGCGCCTGGAGATGTAATGAATCCTCCATCAACCTTTCCTACCAGGGTGACAGCTTGCTTTGAGGAAGGTTGTAAATGCAAGAGAGATTGTGATATAATTCCTCAGACTGGCATTTCTGCCCCCCAGTCACCATTCGATAATCTTCCAAATTGCTGTGTTTCAGAGAGATAAAGATTTTTTTTTATGGCTTCCCGTCTTGAAACATCCAGTGCAGCCAGAGAAGGAATAACAATCTTGCCATGCATAGCAATTCTATTGGTGAAAGACAAGATCTTCATTTATATAATTGTAAACTTAGGACAACTGTGGGTGATGGGAGATTGCTGGGAGTAAGGGGGGGGGGGGGGGGGGGGGGGGGGGGTAGGGAGAAGAAATAAAATAAAATATCAAGTTTGGCATGCAAAATTATCTAAATATATTTTCACACAAAATTTGTTGGGGGTGTTTAATTTAGAATGTGTTTAATATCCTTAGACTGCCTGCACCAGTAATCCTGCCTAGAGGTTTTAAATAAAGATTACCTCCATTTTTCATATAATGTTAATTTTGGGTTTCAGCAAGCAAAATATAAAATTTTGATTTTTTTTTTTTTCTCCGTTAATTAAAATTTTGCAATTAGAATGAAGATAATTGACGTCGCTCAGTGCTTTAAAAATGAGACTCCAGTGCACAAAAGGATCTGGAAGTCGCAGATGATTTCTTGCTGAAATTTACAATTTGTAACCTTTAAATGTGTGAACTAATACTGCATCAAATCCAAACCAGCTTTGGGAAACACGTCCACGAATTGCCCATGAAATCCTGGAAGGATATTATTACATAATAAAACAATCTTCTTTACACACCATTTGAAGGAGGAATTCTGGAGCAGGTTTTCACAGACACATGCTGTAAAAGCCATTTTTTTTTCCAAAGGAGAGTAATTGCTTGCAACATATTTAGGATTTGATTTTGATAGTCTCATGGGTACACTGATTTTATATCCCAGAGGGTTGTGGAGGCTAGATCACTGGGGATATTTAAAGAGAAAATAGATGCCATTTTCAAAGATCAGGGAATTGAGGTATATGGGGAACTGGCAAGGGAGATAGGCCTGGGGCAGGGCAGCCATGACTCTATTGAATGGTAGGGCAGGCTTAAGGGGCTGAATGGCCCCTATTTTTGCGTGTTTCAATTGCTGCCATTCCCAGCTAAGGTGACTTACATTATGAAGTTTGCAAAACAAAAATAGTAAAACTCACCAGATCAGGCAGCATTCATTGGGTAAATAATGTGGATTTAACACTTGAGATTGAAGACTGTATAGGACAGGTTTGGAGGAATATGGACCAAATGTGGGCTGGTGGGGACTATTGTAGCTGGGATATGTTGGCCGGTATGGGCAAGTTGGGTTTAAATAGCTGGTTTTCACGCTGTATCACTCTTTGACTATGACTCTATGACTATTCAACAAGGCTGGGAAGTTGCATGGAGTATGGGGCACACTGGATGGGCCAGAAGCAATATCTTTGGCTGAGGCTGGGGTTGCTATGTTGATAGGTTATCGAAAAAGCTATCTAATTAATGGGTTTATGATAGGTTAGAAAGAAGGAATATATATAGTTGTGAAATGCAGAGTTGTAAGAAATACCCAGCAGGTCAGTCTTTGCTAGTGGAGAAAAGGTAGAATGGGTACAGAATATATTCTGGGTGAGAAACATCAATATTCATCACCAAATATGAGCAGCATGGTGATGCCGCTGGTAAAATGTTAGTTTTGGACCCATCATCTCAGCCTGGAACATTACTTGAGGATTTCCTTGAGATTGGGTCTTGTACCTGAACATTTTAAGCTGCCTTCTCATTGATGTTTCCTCCTTCAGGGCACCTGAAATGCGGATGTGTGTTCTGAGTGAAAAGACTTCTGATCATGATCAGTTTGGGTCATCAGGTTATTCTTCCTCTCTACACTATGAATACTCTAGAATTACTCTAGAATTAAATTCTAGCTTTCTCTTCTAAGGAAAGTAACCCTGTGACATAGTTGTATAGTACATAAACAGGCTCTTTGGCTTACCATTATGTACCATGCCTATATTGACCCCATTTACTATGTATTTACCTGCCTATTGAAACTTTCTTCATAGCTAAAATTCCCCTAATTCTCTAAAAATGAGGGAGGATGATTTTACATGGGTGTGCTTTGGATTTTTTAATACTGTGTCACGGTGTTTGGTCTTCTGTGCTGTAGAAGTGTTTTTACTGAAAGCATTGTATTTAGGTTGAATGGTCTGGGACTCCTCAGCTGGCGCATATCCAACTGAAATGTCTACGGGGCGTAAAGGACAAACTACCTAAAGGACGGTACATCCTCAGAGTTTCCCTGCTCAGCCGGCTTGGAGGTTTTCCTCTGCGCTGGTCTAATTCACAGCATCAGCACTGGGCAGAGGCAACTTCACCAGTCTACCATGATGGCAACTTCTATAATGTCGAAATAAGTTTTAATCAAAGCATTGCTGTGGTAAGTATTGTTATCTTAAAGTGTTTACTATTGGAAAACTCTTCCTTGCTAGTGGTATGTTGTAAGTTCAAGAGGGATATCAATAGATTATTGAATATTAAGGGGGTGAATAGATATGATTTAGTGCAGGAAAGTGATGCTGAAATAAAGGATTATCCTGTCATCGGCACATCATCAGACATCAGTGCTGCCCCTGCACACATCCAGCCACCCAGGTTCATTCCTGATCTTGGGTGCCCTCTGTGTGGATTTTGCACACTTTAACAATATTTCACTTGGGTGCTCTGATGAACTTTCACATCCCAGCGATGTTCAGGTAGATTAATTGGCTGCTGTTAATTTATACTTAGTGCAGGTAGAGATGGTGGGGGAATCAATGGGGGGCTGAAATTGGGAGAATAGATTGCTGAGTGTTAAGTGTGGGAGTCTGATTGGTGCAAATGATGCAGTACAGTGAAGCAGCGGTAGAGCTGCTGCCTTATAGCGCCAGCGACGCGGTTAAATCCTGACATGGGTGCTATCTGTACGGAGTCTGTATATTCTGTCACCACGTGGGTTTGTTTTCTCTGGAACTCCGGTTCCTCCCACACTCCAATGATTGTAGTTTGTAGTTTACTTCACTTTGGTAAAATAGTGAATTGTCCCTGGAGTGTAGTATACGACTAGTGATCACAGTATGCAGTGATCGCTGGTCGGCACAGTCTCTCTGGGCCGAAAGGTCTTTTTCTAGTCTAAAAGTCTAAATACTCTGAGAGCCACTGTGGATTCACTAGGCTAAAAAGCCTCTTTCTATGGATTAATGAAATATGAAAAACATGATTTAATTCAATGGTAGAATTGGAACGTGGGGCAGAATGGTCTACTGCTTCTGTTATTGTGTTTTGCTAACTAGGATGAATTGCTTGCTTGAAGGAACTAAAATTGCATGGCTTCTCTTGGAGTTGAACAAAAGTTGAAGTTGTCCAGAACAAGGGGTCACAGTTTAAGTATAAGGGGGAAATCTTTTAGGACCGAGATGAGAAAAACATTTTTCACACAGTGATGAATCTCTGGAACTCTCTGCCACAGAAGGTAGTTGAGGCCAGTTCATTGGCTGTATTTAAGAGGGAGTTAGATGTGGCCCTTGTGGCTAAAGGGATCAGAGGGTATGGAGAGAAGGCAGGTACAGGATACTGAGTTGGATGATCAGTCATGATCATATTGAATGACGGTGCAGGCTCGAAGGGCCGAATGGCCTACTCCTGCACCTATTTTCTATGTTTCTATGTTTATAACTTACTTGTGTTTCTATTAGCACTTAACTTGGATTTTGGCAATGGAGCAATTGGGACTGCACACTCCTTAACCTCAGTGTAGAAGTCTGGCTGACTTAGGCCATATTGATGGGGTAAGCTGTCCATTGCAATGAGTTGAACAATGGTGAAGAAGAATAGACCAAGCCAATAAAGCTCTGCAGAAGCATATTGGTATTTACCTAGTTCCATAAAAATTAATTAAACCCCAGTCAATAATAGTACATGCACCATTAAATCATAAAACCGTGTTTAATGCTGCCTCTGAGATCACGTTTCAGGGAATGATTTTTGAATCAGTGGACAGGGCAATGACCTGACTATGTGGAGGGGGATGAGAGTGTCTGCACAAGCTCTCGACTTTCTCACTGTCTACACGTTAATGGTGGAAAGATTAAACAAAGCGATCAAATGGAAAAAAAAATGCAAATCGCTAGAACTGATGATCAAAAGTATATTTTGCATTTTCTGTATAAATTATTTGGGAATGCAACAACTCATTGCATTAATTGGCACGTACTATAGCACCTACATTAATGTTTGCTTGTAATCCACAGATTATTGGAAATAGAGTGTCTACTGTTTTACTTATAGGGTGTTGACACGACTGACAAGGTCGGCATTTGTGGCTCATCCCTAATTAATTTTGAACTAAGTGACATGCTAGGTCATTTCAATGAGCATTAAATTCAACGACATTGTCGTGGCCTAGCGTCAGGTAGCATGTGTTTTTAATGTTTTGCATCTTCTGCCCATTGTGAGGGCGGAGCAACTGAGGTGAAAATGTTCCTTGATTGTGTTGACTACATTCTCCAGTGTAGATTAGTTGATGAGTGGGGAGGCTTAGTTGTGTGACGGACAGGGCTACATCCACAACTCCCTGCAATGCCGCACTTCACCTGGAGTTTTTTTTCCACCTTAGACAAAGTTAGATAAAGATGGGAAACATAGATACATAGAAACATAAAAAACAGGTGCAGGAGGAGGCCATTCGGCTCTTCGAGCCAGCACCGCCAATCATTGTGATCATGGCTGATCGTCCCCTATCAATAACCCGTGCCTGCCTTCTCCCCATATCCCTTGACTCCACTAGCCCCTAGAGCTCTATCTAACTCTCTCTTAAATCCATCCAGTGACTTGGCCTCCACTGCCCTCTGTGGCAGGGAATTCCATAAATTCACACCTCTCTGAGTGAAAAAGTTTTTTCTCACCTCAGTCTTAAATGGCCTCCCCTTTATTCTGAGACTGTGGCCCCTGGTTCTGGACTCGCCCAACATTGGGAACATTTTTTCTGCATCTAGCTTGTCCAGTCCTTTTATAATTTTATATGTTTCTATAAGATAACCCCTCATCCTTCTGAACTCCAGTGAATACAAGCCTAGTCTTTTCAATCTTTCCTCATATGACAGTCCCGCCATCCCAGGGATCAATCTCGTCAATCTATCAATCAATAAATGAATGTGTCATGAAATGCATTGTATACACGAGAAGAAGATTCTGTCATCTTGAGTAAAAAGTAGTGCAGACAGATGGGACTAGGTGAGAGTAAGTGTTCAGCACGGACTAGAAGGGCAGAGATGGCCTGTTTCCGTGCTGTAATTGTTATATGGTTATATAGTGTTGGAGAAACTCAGCAGCTCAGGCAGTATGGTGTGTAGGGAAATTAATAGATGTTGTTTCAGGTTGAGACCCTTCTTCAGACTTAAGAAGGGTCCCAACTCGAAACATTGTCTGCTAATCTCCCTCCACTGATGATGCCTGACCCGCTGAGTTCCACCAGCATTTTGATTTTTGAGGAAATGGCATTAGTTGGAAGCAGTGATCTACCAAATCAATATTAAAAAAAATACTGGAATATTCCCGTATAAACCATATAAAAAATGCATGGAATTGTACAAAATATTTATTCTGAAATTAGTTCAGCCTCACCAGGAATTGTGAATTTAACTGCTTATTCTAAATTTTATGCAATTGTGTATCTTGAATTAATTTTATATGCATTACAGATTATTAGTTTATCCATTTGAGCAGGGGTGAGATATATCCAATTACATGTTTAAGCTACTGCCATGGTGTACAACGTTAGTCACTGAGCACGTACTCTCAGGTTTGTCACTTTCACTGTATTGTTATTCCACAGAAGCAGACAGTGCCCGCCATAATGTTTGGGACAAAGACCCATCATTTATTTATTTGCCTCTGTGCTACACAATTTGAGATTTGTAAGAGAAAAAAAAAATCACATGTGGTTAACGTGCACTTTGTCAAATATTAATAAAGGCCATTTTTATACATTTTGGTTTCACCATGTAGAAATTACAGCAGGGTTTATACATAACCCCCCATTGAGATCATTGTCTTGCTGTATAATGAACCGCCGGCCAATGAGTTTTGAGGCGCTTGTTTGAACGAGCAGATAGGATGTGTCTATACACTTCAGTATTCATTATGCTACTACCATCAGCAATTGTATCATCAATGAAGATAAGTGAGCCAGTACCTTCAGCAGCCATACACGCCAAGGCCATTACACTCACACCACCACGATTCACAGTTGAGTTGGATCTTGGCCAGCTCCTTCTCTCCTCCATACTTGTTGGAGGATGTTGTGTTGGATGTGGAGGCTTGCTGGGGGGTGAAAGGTGAAACGTGGGGAACTCTATCCCTGTTCTCTCTGGGGGGAGGGGGAGCGAGGACAGAGCAATTGGACGCGGAGGAGACATGGGTGAGGTATCTATCTATGATAGCTTGGGGTTTATTAAACAAAGAGGACATCTCAGATATCTGAATGCAAAAACCCTTCTCGGGAGCAGATGTGGCAGAGACAGAATCGAGAGTAGGGATAGCGTCTTTGCAAGAAACAGGTGGGAAGAAATGTATTTCAGATGACTGGTAGTTGGTCGGTTGGTAGTAGATATCAGTTGATAGTTGCTATAGGAAGGATCTGCAAATGCTGGTCAGACAGCATCTCTGGAGAAAAGGAATAGGTGACGTTTCGGGTCGCGACCCTTCTTCAGGCTGGTGAAGGGTTTCGACCCGAAACAACACCTATTCCTTTTCTCCAGAGATGCTGTCTGAACCGCTGAGTTACTCCAGCTTTTTGTGTCCATCTTCAGTCGATAGTTTGCCCCCTGTGATGGATGCAGAGCGATTAAGAAAGGGGAGAGAGGTGTCAGAGATAGTCGAGGTGAATTTGAGGGCAGGGTGGAAGTTAGTGCTGAAATCAATTAATTCTGCATGGGTGCATGAGGCAGCTCCTGGTGCAGTCATCAATGTAGTGGAGAAAGAGTTGGGGCATGGTGCCAGTGTGGATCTGGTACAAGGACAGTTTGTGTAATTGACATAAAGTGAGAGGAGTTGAAAGAGAAGTTGTTGAGGGTGAGGATATGATCTGCCAGGTGGAGGAGAGTGCAAGTAGAGGGAAATTGATTGGGTCTTTGTTCAAGGATGAACTGGAGAGCCTACCTGGTGGAGTGTGGAGGTGTAAAGGGATTGGATATCCATGGTAAAGATGAGGCAATGGGGGTGTAGAAATTGAAAGTTATTGAAGAGTTAAAGGATCTGTGATGTAGGTGGGAAGGGACTGGGCAAGGGGGTTAGGATGGAATCAAGGTATGCGGAGTTACATTCAGTGAGGCATGAGCAGGCAGAAATAATGGGTCTACTTAGGCAGATCTGATTTTGGATTTGAGGAGATTGAAGCAGGCATAATGGGACTAGTAAAAAATACGGTTGGAAGCTGTGGAGGGGGGATCGCTGGAGATGATGAGATGAGAAACAGTCTGGGAGGTGATGGCCTGATGTTTATTTGTGAGGTCATGGTCGTGGTAGGTATGAGGAGGTTCTGAGAGCTGGTGCCTGGCCTCGACACAGTAGAGGTAGGAAAATACCAGAACAATATGAAACAAAAACAGAAACAGCCAAAATCACTCGGGTCACTCACGGCAGGTCAGACAGGGTATCAATAGGGAGAGAAAGATTGTCAATGCTTTGGGGCATTGTACCTTCACCAGAATGATGAAGAATGGTGTTTTTAGTGAAAGGTTATTGACTGGAAGAGTTGACAGAATCAACGTATCTGATTGTAGTTTCTTTTAAATATTTTTGTTTTGTATTTCCAGCATTTAGTATGATTTTAGTCCACTAACCTGTTATTGTGGCCATTATTCAACTCTCACGCACTGTTAGTAAAACCTTTATTGTACGCAGTTTGTGGGAATGTGCCGCATACAATGATGGCTAAATAATTTGCTTTAGTTGTGTCACAGTGTCATTATGTCATTACACGGACATGTCACAATGTAGTTCGTTGCATATTCAGGTCTTGAACCTACGTAGAATTTTGAAATGTCTTGAAAGGGATGTGGAAGATTATAAATGTACGAGGGATTTTTGTCATGCTTAAATATTCTGCTTCTATCTTTTCAGTCATTTATTTCTTAGCTGCCAACCATGGGTAATTGGGTAGCATTCCTTTGAGAGTCAGAACATTGTGGGCTCAAATCCCACTTCAGAGAACTGAGCATAAAATATGGTTTAATACTATAATGCAGTGCTGAGCGAATGCTGGTTTTCCATGCTCTCTCTGAGATGAAGCCGCAAGAAACTGCTGTTGCTGGAAGCCTGAGCAGAAAATAAACTGCTGCAGGAACTCAGTGGGTCAGGCAGTGTCTGTGAAGGGAAATGGACAGATGATGTTTTGGGTCAGGACCCTTGTTCAAGACTGGAGTAGAGAGGAGCTATCTTTACTATATCTCCCTTTTCACTACAAAGTTGCTGTTGTTCCCTATCTATTCAGGTTCTGTTGATGTAAAAGATTATATCACACAAATGAAAGGAGGAGCTGGAGAATTCAGTCCAGTGTCTCAAGCAGTCCCTTAACCAGCATTTCTGAAAATAGTTTCAACATAATTACTCCCATGTTTCTATGTCTGTGTAATTTCAAGATATGTGGAACAGAAATGGAAGTCCCCAAAGTATTGCCAGATGTTCACCAGCAATTGTTGCCTGTGGTTCACCATTGCCCCTAATAGATCTGGCACAGGAAGCTGAATGGAGGATGGCAAACTTTTGTTTTTATTTTAATTTTCTTATTTGTATTTATTTGTATCTTTATCAGTATTTTAAAGTATTTGTTTTATTGTTTACCTTTTAAAGTTTATTATTGCATACTTTAATAATCTTTATAACAAGTTTGGAATGTCTTTGATTGCTTCCGAATGTCGGAATCATTCAGAGTTTTTTGCCAGCCTTCTTGGCCGTCAGAGCTGGGGCTTGTGACTGGGCTGCTTGTAAAAAATATTTCTCAGCTGTTTTGTGGGCAGGGCTTGCTCGGCTTGTTTCCATCGAAGAAAGAAATAAAGTATATTCAAAGTTAGTCAAGAGGGAGGCTGACAGTGAGAATATGTGGCTTGTCACCAACTGTAAGAACTAAGCAGTCGTGCTTTATCATATTCAGTAGGTGGTTGCAAATAATATGCACCAGGATTAGAGGACTTTATGGGGAAAGATTGGATAGGTTGGGCTTTTTTCCCTGGAGTGAAAGAGGCTAAGGATGACCTGATAGAGGAATATAAAATCATATGAGCCATACCTAGGGTAGATAAAACAAAGCATAGGTTTAGGTAAGGACTTGTAAAAGGGTTTTTTTTTTTTTTTTTGGGGGGGGGGGGGGGGGGGGGGGGGGGTTCACGCAAAAAGTGGTTGATATCTGGAACTTGCTACCAGAGGAGGAGATGGAATCAGATACAATTACTATGTAAAGGGATATTCGGACAGCATCTGAATAGAAAAGTTATAGATATGGATTTTATGGTCCTATCCATTCATTTTCTCATACGTCATGGGTTTTTAATCCATAATCTCTCACAGTGGTGCATGGGAAGTGTTGCTGCCTTACAGCATCAGAGACCTGGGTTTGATCCTGACTACAGGTGCTGTCTGTATGGAGTTTGTACGTTATCCCTGTGACTGGGTGGGTTTTCTCTATGTGCTTTGTTTTCCTCTCAAACTCCAAAGACATACAGGTGTCTAGGTTAATTGGCTTCTGCAAATTGTAAATTGTCCCTAGTGTGTAGGATAGTGCTAGTATATGGGGTGATCACTGGTCAGCATGGACTCGGTGGCTCGAAGGGCTTATTTCCATACTGTATCTCTAAAGTGTCCAATATTCCAGGACTTTTGTAGATATATTCAATCCTGCTATCTTTCCCAGTGTACCCACAAAAAACAGAAACTTTTCAGTGCCACTGATCCTTGACCTTTAAATCCTGGTGAGCCCAAAAATGCCATCAGAAAATACCATGCCTGCGACGTGAATAAACAATATTCACGATAACACAATTTGACATAATACCTCTTCTCACAGAATATTGACTTACCGTGAGCAGTGCCATAAGATATTTGCAATTATACAAAATCATGTCGTTTTCATAAGAATATTTAAATGTGCACTGAAATATTTATGTGAGAATGACGTTTCTTTCTGCCCTTTGGGATACTTAAACGCTTCAATCACTTTTGGTTTGTCTCTGGGTTATTTGCCACTTCCACTACCTGCTGTCTTTTCTGATGGATTGATTAAATTTGCATGCAAAGTTTTTCTTCTTCGCTGTGTATGTCTACTTTCCGTTAGTTCTGAAATTTCAACCTGCAGCTGTTCAGTCTGCAGTGAGTACACTCCAGAACTAAGGTTACACAAACATCAGTCGTTCAGCTGCTACATGCAGGTAATGCTTGTGTTTGCCTACATTCAAAGGTGGTGCTCCAAAGCATTGCCGCTGCTTTCAGTGAAACATAAGAGAAAGCAGGCCTTACATACAACGTCTGCAAAGAGAAAGATTCTCTACTAACTCATCTCAGTTGCACCCAACTTTTTCCAAAAATTAAGTTTCACAGTAAAACTCTAGAAAATGTTGATAGCGTCCCATATCTGGCCAGCCATCACTTAATAGAAGAATATCATATCCTGAGTTTAGTTTGAGTTTAATTTATTGTCATATGTACCGAGGTACAGTGCAAGCTTTTGAGTGCTAACTAGTCAGTTGAAAAACAATGCATGATTACAATCGAGCCATCCACAGTGTACAGAAACATGATAACGTGAGTAATATTTAGTGCAAGATAAAGATAGTAACGTCCGATCAAAAATAGTCCGAGGGTCTCCAATGAGGTAGATAGTAGTTCAGGACTGCTCTCTCATTGTTGGTAGGATGGTTCAGTTGCCTCATAACAGCTGTGAAGAAACTGTCCCTGAATCTGGAGGTGTGCGTTTTCACACTACTATACCTTTTCCCCTTTCCCCAATGGGAAAGTGGAGGAGAAGAAGAAGTTACCAGAGTGCGACTCGTCCTTGATTATGCTGGTGGCCTAACCGAGGTAGCGTGGTGTAAATGGAGTGTGATGGTTTGGGTTGCATCCCCAATTCACTGTGGTCTTGGATGGAGCTGTTCCCAAAACATGCTGTAGTGCATCCTGATACAATGCTTTCTACGGTGCATATGTAGAAGTTGGTGAGAGTTGTTGGGAACATGCCAAACGTTCTGAGCCTTCTAAATGAAGTAGAGTCGTTGGTGTGCCTTCTTGTCCATTGCTTCAATATGGGTGGTCCAGGAAAAGTTATTGACGATATTTACTCCTAGGAATTGAAAGCTTTCAACCATCTCTACTTCGGCGCCGTCAATGCAAACCGGCTATGTGTACCGCTTCGCTTTTATGAAATTGATCACTATCTCCTTTGTCTTGCTGACATTGAGAGAAAGGTTGATGTTTCGACAACAGATGACAAGGTTCTCAATCTCCTTCCTGTACTCTTGTGTCTTGTGTTGCCTTTAATGTGCCAGCATTGTGATCGATAGGGCTGCCGCCTCACAGCACCAGAGACCCAGGTTCAGTCCTCATATTGGGTGCTGTTCAGATGGAGTTTTCATGTTCTCCCTGCGGCAATGTGGGTCTACTCTGCATGCTCTGGTTTCCTCCAACACTCCAAAGACATTTAGGTTGCTGGGTTAATTGGCAACTGTAAATTGATCCCAGTGAGTACATGAATGGTAGAATCTGGAGGAAAATGGGGAGAATAAAAAAAGCATTTGTGTAAAGGTTTAAGAAGGAACTGCAGATGCCGGAAAATCGAAGGCAGACAAAAGTGCTGGAGAAACTCAGCGGGTGAGGCAGCATCTATGGAGCGAAGGAAATAGGCAATGTTTCGGGCCGAAACACTTCTTCAGACTGGAGTTTGAAGGGTTTCGGCTCGAAACGTTGCCCATTTCCTTCGCTCCACAGATGCTGCCATCCCGCTGAGTTTCTCCAGCACTTTTGTCTACCTTTGTGTAAAGGTGGTTGGGTGATTAGAGTAGAATCAATGGGATGAAGGATCAGTTTCTGTGCTGTATCTTTCTATGATTTAATGACCTGGCACAAAACATACGGTCAACCAGGCAGAAGTAACATTTGTTCTCTTATATGCTTTTGATACCCTATCTACCTACAGCAGTCAATTCAAAGAACTGAAAAGAACATTACAATTAAAGTCCAAATACTCTAAATTCACTGGAAGGGCAAGGGAAACAGTCAGTGAGTTCTCACAAGCCAACAGCCCCCGTGTTGAGGCCCTATTTACAACCTGTCGGCTCAGTGAACCAGGCTGCCTCATTCATGTACACTGTACCACACTTCTACAACACCAATCTGTTCTTAGCTCATCACAAGAAATGATCCCCAGGAAGAAAGAAGAAAATAATTGAAATAAGAAAGAATTTCTTTAGCTAGATGGTGTTGAATCTATGGAATTTGTTGCAACAGATAGCTGTGGAGGCCAAGATATTGAGTATTTTTAAAGTGGAGATTGATAGGTTCTTGAATAGCAAGGGCATTGTAGGTTACCGGGAGAAGGCAGGAGAATGGGTTGAGAGGGTAAAGTAGATCAGGCATGATTGAATGGTGGAGTAGACTCATAGAAACATAGAAAATAGGTGCAGGAGGAGGCCATTCGGCCCTTCGAGCCAGCACCGCCATTCATTGTGATCATGGCTGATCGTCTCCTATCAATAACCCGTGCCTACCTTCTCCCCATATCCCTTGACTCCACTAGCTCCTAGAGCTTTATCTAACTCTCTCTTAAATCCATCCAGTGACTTGGCCTCCACTGTCCTCTGTGGCAGGGAATTCCATAAATTCACAACTCTCTGGATGAAAAAGTTTTTTCTCACCTCAGTCTTAAATGACCTCCCCTTTATTCTAAGACTGTGGCCCCTGGTTCTGGACTCGCCCAACATTGGGAACATTTTTCCTGGATCCAGCTTGCCCAGTCCTTTTATAATTTTATATGTTTCTATGAGATCCCCCTCATCCTTCTAAACTCCAGTGAATACAAGCCTAGTCTTTTCAATCTTTCCTCATATGACAGTCCTGCCATCCGATGGGCTTAATGACCTGATTCTGCTCCTATGTCTTATGGTCTTAAAAACATTGAGAATATCCTCAAAGCCTTCTTGATGAAATGCAACATTCAATTGTCTGCTTCGAACCTTTAGCACATAACCTCTTGAAGTGGAGAAGGAGCATTTGGAATGATATTGAAGACCTTGAATTCATGCATTAGGAGAGTAATCTCCAAAAGGAATGGAGCAGCTCTCAAACTACCCACCAGTTCACCACCCCAGCAAGCTTCATCCCCATCTAAGGAAGAGCCTGCAGTTCCCACATTGGCCTCACTAACACTTTAAAACTCAATAAACAAGGGTAGAAACAAGTCTTTCTCAATCCTTCGTGAATGTCTAAGATGTGAGGAAACATGTCAACCGTAGAACATTTTACAGGTGAGAAATCGCAGCATAGTTGGTGAGACAATGGATTTAGGGAAGAAGTGTGAAGATAAATTGGCTAAATGACACTTAAGAACAATGTGTAGAAAGAATTAGAGGCTACATAATGAAATCTCCAATAGGTTTTGATGAGGTTGGTGATAATACATGTGGAATCTATAACTTCAGAGAGATACAGAGCATTGTTTGATTGTGAGGATTAAATACAACATGCAATAAGTTGTGCACATTTTGTTTTGTTTCAAAACCCCAATCTGAATTATGGTAGACTCCAGGCAAATTGAGTGTTTAGTGCAAGCAACTGTGGACAAAGTTAGGAAGAGAGGTATTGAGGCCCAGGTCTTCAAGGTTGGTGATGTTTGAAAGAGATAATGGTGTTGAATGCAGAACTGCAGTCAGTGAACAGTAGCCCGACGTATGTGTTCTTGTTCTCCATACGGTCCAGATCAGACTAGTGAAATAGCATCTGCTATTGACCTGATGTGGCAGTGGTCAAATTGAAGCTGACCCAGGTCATTTCTGAAGCAGGAATTGATTTGTGTCACAATCATTCTTTTGAAGCAGTTCATTGCAGTAGGCGTAAGTACTACTGGATTGTAGGTAGGTCACAGATAGATGCACAGGAACAATAAAATCTTACGGGAGGCACATTTGCAGTACTTAAAATTGCAGGGTGCTAGAAATAATGTTTGTACTGGCGAAAGAGTTGGTATTTCAAAAACATAGATTTATGATATTTAAAATAGAATTGGAGGAGACTTAAGAAGACAATATGATATGGAATGCAATCCTGGACAGTGTAGCAGAAGCAGATTTAATTATACAATTCGGAAAAGTGGGAAGAATATATAGACTGCTGGGGAAATTCTAATGTTGGGCTAACACAGACATGATGGGCGCAGTGCTTCCCTCAGTGCTTTACAATTTGTCAATTTTAGATAAGACACATTGTCAGGTGATGAGTTCAGGATGAATGAAGGGCTTGCGTCCATTCCAATAAAACACAGTAATGTGGATTAAACTCCATAACCTTGTGAGATTTTACTGTCTGTTCCAAAAGAGGAATTTGTTTCTTCCGTGCTAACCATCACATATGTTTTGTTAAGTTTCTGATAAGGACCCAGTGTGCATGCTGAAGTAATTCAGCAAGATTTTAATTAAACCCAGGCATTTTAATTGTTTTAACCACATCCTGAAAACAAGCTCTGGAGTAATACTACTAATGCAATCAAACATGGAACACTTAATTAATTCAGTCTTGCAACTATGTTTGAAATTTGTCAGATTAAATGATTTCCCTGTCACATTGATAATCCAGCTTTAATGAATTTGTACTGTTTGCCAGAGAACCAAATAAATAGAATAATTTGTTTTTAAAAACAAATGATTTAAAGCAGCTCCTGCATTGTGTCCCTCATTGATCAATAATTTTCACTTTTTGCTTGTTGTTTCCTGAATTTAGCTTTTTGCCCTGTTGGTACAAGTCCTCCCCAAGTTACCACGGGGGTTCTGTTCCCATGAACCATTGTAACCCAGATAGTTCATAAGCCAGGTATACATACAGCTGTGAACAGCAGAGAATGTTTTCAGCTCCGCAGGCGCTGGTCTGCCAAACGCTCATCCATATGCATGCGATGTCAGCTGCTCATAACCTGGATAGTTGTAAAATTTACCTCTGCAGTTTTGTGATAAAACAGAGTTTTTGCTTTCGCACATTTTCTTTTCCTGCCATTGCAACAATGCTTGATATTGAAAGAAGATCTAAAGCAAAGGCAGGTATATACCGGAGATCTCTTCATTTGCACAAAAGAGGTGCCTTTCAAGATGTCCCAAAGAACAATAAGGAACATGAAGTGAGTCATTGTAGGTTCAGCTCCCCTCCCCCCCAAAAAAAAGAAGCACAATTATAATCACCTGAATGTCAAACAACTAATCAAAAGTGAAAGTGGGCCAAAGTATAGCAGATGGATTTAACTTGTATTGAAGCATTGTATTTTGGCAAATTAAATCAGGGCAGAGCAAGCACAGCAAATGGCAGAGTCCTTGAGAGTGCTGTGACATTGACAGACTTAGGGGTACTAGTGCATACTTCCCTGAAAGTGACAACTTAGGAAGATAGCGTGGTGAAGAAGATATTTGGCATGCTTGTCTTTATCAGCCAGGACATTGAATACAGGGGTTAGGATATCTAGGCTGTATAAGATGTGGGTCCTCTAGAGAATGGTTGGAATATTGTGTGCAATTATGGAGCCATATAGTAATACAGCATGGAATCAGGCCCTTCTCCCAACTTGTCCATATCAACTAAGATACCCCATTGAAACACATCTAAATTGCCTGCAACTGGCCCATATCCCTCTAAAACTTTCCTAACCTGTCCGAATATCTTTTAAATGTTGATATGATACCAGTCACTACAACATAATCTGACAGCTCATTTCATATACGCACCAGCCTCTGTGTGAAAATGTCGCCCCTTAAATTCCTATAATGTTTATATAGGAATATAAATTTCTCGCCTTCAACGTATGTCCTCTGTTTGTAATAAAAACGAACTGCAGATGCTGGTTCATACCAATGACAGAAACAAAATTCTAGAGTAACTTAGCGGTTTAGTTTGAAGAAGGGTCCTGACCCGAAACGTCACTTATCCATTTTCTCCACAGATGCTGCCTAACCTGCTGAGTAACTTTGGCATTTTATGTCTATCTATGTTCTCTGGTTGTTCATTCCCCTATCCTGGGAAAAAAAACTCTGGATTCACCAATCTATTTCCCTCACGAGCACCTGGAGGAAACCCACACAGTCACAGAGCAAAAATGTGAACTCCGCACAGACAGCACCCAAGGTCAAGATCGAACGGGGGGGGTCTCTGGTACTGTCAGGCAGCAGCTCTCCCATTTTTGCCACTGTGCTGCCCTAAAGATATTGACATTAACTGTCCTCAACCTATTAATGTTAACTTTCCCAAGTTCCCCAGTCTTTATGTTTTTGCAGTAAAATTGGAAGAGATATATTAAGTGAGGATCTTGCCCATCTCCTACGACTGCACATATAGATGACCATTTTAGTTTTATGGACCCTATTTTCTATCTTGTTACACTTTTTCTCTTAATACATATAATCTTTCTTTGGATTCTCCTTGAGCTCTCTTATGTCCCCTATTATCCCCCCTGAATTCATTCTTAAGTATGCTCCCCTTTCACTTAAACTTCTACAGGGAATCACTCGATCCCTGCTTCCTATGCCTGACATATGTCTGTTTCCAGATTGGAGCTTCAATCAGGAGCTTCAACCTTGTCATACAAGGTTCCTTAATCCTACCTGCCCTACCCTTCACTCAAACAGGAGCATGCATGCCTTGAAATCTCATGAGCAAACTTTTAACAGCATCCCATTTTCTTTTGCCTGCAAACAAACTAGTCCAACTTTTGAAAGTTGTTGCCATATACCATCAAATTTTGCCTTGCCCCAATTTAGAATTTCAACTTGTGCTTCAGCCTTGTCCTTATTCGTAATTATTTTAAAGCTAGTAGAACTGTGGTTGCTGGTCCCAAAGTTCTCACACAGTTCCAGTCACCTCGCTATAGGAAGAATGTCATTAAGCTGGAAGGAGAGTGGAAAAGATTCACAAGAAAGTTACCAGGACTGGAGGGTTTGAGTTACAAGGAGAGACTTTTATAGTCTAGGACGTGTGTCTGTTGTGAAGCTGACACAGGGTGGATCTCTGGCTACCAGTGATCTAGTTGGTTCAGGAATCAATAAAGTTGATACAATGGGTCAGGAGTGATACACTCTGGTAAGTTTGTGGCTTTAATTGAATTCCCCTGCAAATGTTAAATTCCATTCTGTTTTCATGTAATAATACACCTTGCTCGATATATCTTCTCGATTTTGCTGTAAAGTTTTACTGCAGTGCGTTAATTTGTGGTATAAGTTTGTCATAAAGGCCCACTTATTCTGCCTTTGGTGCCCAAGGGTGATTGATATGAAGCATGTTAAAACACTTTAAATATTAGCTATTTATACTCAACAAATGGTGCCGAGTAATAATACTAAATGAACACCAGATCACTACCTCAGGAAGGATATGCTTTTTGTGTGCTGAGATATTGCTGGAACCAAATTAAGTTGCGGACAGTGAGGAAGTCTATCAAAGGGTACAGCAGTATGCAGATCTGTTGCAGATATGGGTGTAGAAATGGCAGATGGAGTTTAATCTGGGAAAGTGTGGTGTGGGAAGTAAAATGTTGGGGGAAAATGTACAGTTAATAACCATCTAACCATATAACAATTTCAGCACGGAAACAGGCCATCTCGGCCCTACAAGTCCGTGCCGAACACTTATTTTCCCCTAGTCCCATCTACCTACGCTCAAACCATAACCCTCCATTCCTTTCCCATCTATATATCTATCCAATTTATTTTTAAATGATAAAATCAAACCTGCCTCCACCACTTCCACTGGAAGCTCATTCCACACAGCTACCACTCTCTGAGTAAAGAAGTTCCCCCTCATGTTACCCCTAAACTTCTGTCCCTTAATTCATGTCTTCCCTACTCTCAATGGGAAAAGCTTATCCACGCCAACTCTGTCTATCCCTCACATCATTTTAAAGACCTCTATCAAGTCCCCCCTTAACCTTCTGCGCTCCAAAGAATAAAGACCTAACTAGTTCAACCTTTCTCTGTAACTTAGTTGCTGAAACCCAGGTATATAACATATAACATATAACAATTACAGCACGGAAACAGGCCATCTCGGCCCTACAAGTCCGCGCCGAACAATTTTTTTTTTTCCCTTTACTAACATTCTAGTAAATCTCCTCTGTACTCTCTCTATTTTGTTGACATCCTTCCTATAATTAGGCGACCAGAATTGTACACCATACTCCAGAATTGGCCTCACCAATGCCTTGTACAATTTTAACATTACATCCCAACTGCAAGAATAGTAGGATATTTTGCAGCATTGATGTACAGAGGGATGTTCAACTATGTCCAAGTCCATAGTTCCCTGAAAGTAATAGCACAAGTAGGCAGAGAGGTAAAGAAGGCCTATAGTATGCTTGCTTTCATCAATCAGAGCATTGAGTATAAGTCAGGAAGCCATGTGCAGCTTTGTAAAACTTTGGGTAGGCAGCATTTGGAGTGTTGTGTGCAGGAAAGGTTTACCAGGATACTGACTGAATTAGAGGATATTAGATATAAGGGAACATTGGACAATCTGTTCCCTGGAGCATTGGAAGCTGAAAGGATTCCTAATGGAAGTTTATATAATCATGAGAGGGAATATATAGGGTTGACTGTCCCAACCTTTTCCCCAGGATGGAAATGTGAGAGGAGGAAAGTTTAGAGAAGTGGTGCAGGGCAAGTTTTTACACGGATACTAGTGTGTGTCTGAAACGCGCTGCCAGAGATGGTGGTGGAAGCAGATTCAATGGTGGCACATGAATATGCAGGAATGAGACCTATCAATCATGTGTAGGCAGAAGGAAGTAATTTAATTTGCTTGGCGCAGACATCGTGGGCTGAAGGGCCTGTTCCAGTGCTGTAAGGTTCCATTTTTCAGACTCCAGTTTGAAGAAGGGTCTTGACCCGAAACGTCACCCATTCCTTCGCTCCATAGATGCTGCCTCACACGCTGAGTTTCTCCAGCATTTTTGTCTACCTAAAATTGTTTTCCTTGTTCTTTTGTGACTGTCATTTGCTGGAGTTGGGAGCTAAGAGCTCCAGTTTACACCACGTAGACTTCAAATTTGTTTAATTGAACAACTGATGCCATGTATTATGTGTCTGAGGCAGTGAGAATGTAAGATGCGATATCATGGATCCTGATGGAATGTGACCCATACAGGATTTTGGCTAATGGTTACAATATTTCACCAGGAACTTCTCAGTAACGAGGTTTACTCCAGGTTACATCAATTTGGATCACTTTGCACTGAAGAAACAAGCACCGCACAATACTATTTCTAGACTGTAACACATTAAGTTGCATGTTGATGGATAATATTGCTGGTCCTATATAATCATTAATCTGGATACACGAGTTCAAATCTCACTGCAGCAAATGTGAATGTTAAGTCAAGCTAATGAAAAGGATTAAAAGCTAATTATTGTGCTTGCGATAACAATTGTGAAGCTATTTGATAGTTATATTGGCTTCACAATCATAATTTTCCAAAGTGAAACAAGTCTAAATCTTGTCGACGACTCTAGACCTTCAGAATTGTGGTTCATTTGTAACTGCCCTCTGAGGTGGAAGCCATCCAGTTTGGGGACAATGAGGTGAGTAATAAATGCTGTCCCTGGTATATCCCTGGAATGCATCATGTTCTGTATGAGAGTTGCATCCTAAATGTAACTTGAATATATTCTGCACTGTATCGTTCCCTTTGCTCTATCTATTGTACTTGAGTTTTACTTGAGTTTATATATATTTGGTGGATCTGATCTATTTTGACAACACACAAAACAAAGCTCTTTAATGTACCTCGATACACGTGACAATAATGAACCTAAATGAAATTGGAATCTGGAGAGAGAAAATAATATATATTTGTGCTGATGAAATAACTGGAGTGATTAGTTGCTTGTCAGTGCTGATCAGCTGAGAGAAATAATTGGCAAATGTAATTTTTAAACCACAGAGTGTAATTTCCAAGCACATATTTTTGAATATTCCATTTATATTTTTAATTTAAGCTTGTTAGTTTGTACCTCACTTTGATGTTACCAATACATTTGGTTACCACTGCATTGTTTAAAAAAATCATCAATAATTGCAATAAGTTTTCTATTTAAATATGGAATCTGAAGAAGTACAGAGGATTGGGTGGTATTTGAATACTTTGCGCGGTTCACCCTAGGGGGTCCACCATGATTTAAACAGCAGCTTTTCAAACTTGACATTTAATCCTTGTCTATAAATCACTCAAGACCTATTATTCATTATTATAAGGGCACAATATTTTTTATTATGTATAAAATGAAATTCAAAAGCAGTGAAAAATGGAATGTCATTTCTGCAGATTTCTCGATACTACCTCACAAGTTTTCCCAATCACACATCACAAAAGTACTGTAGGCAAGACCATAATGTATCGGGGCAAGGAATATATAAGTCTGGTTGGTTTATAATTTTTTTTCTCAGAAAAGGAAATATATTTGTAAAATAATGTCTTTTATATTTGATTTATAGTCCAGGAGCCTTAATGCTTGGCAACAACAATGAATGAATATTGTTCATTTCCTTGTCTATTAGTTATGCCAATACTTATAAGTTGAATGGACTTCAGAAAACTGTGGTATCACAGCCTAATTAATACCTCCTTTGGAATTGAGGGGGAATGTGATGCTTTTTTCTGGTTTACATCAATCATGCAAGCATATTTCTGACAAAATGGAGCAATTAGCATTTTTTGTAACAATAATTGACAAATAAATGGCAAATAACATTAGTGTCACAAAAGTGCCAAATAGTGATCAATTTTGACAAGAAAGTGTTTATCCACCTCCCCTTGTCAATCAGTGGTCCTCCAGTCACTGTCATTCATCTTTAGTATTCCGAAGTTCGTAACCGAGCAGAATGTCAACCAAACCCGCCGCATAAATCCTATGCTTACAAAACATCAGAGGCTAGGTATCCTCTTCATTTTCTGTTATTGCAAATGTTTCCCACCATTTACAGGGCAAAATTTGTGAGTGTGAATGAAGATTCTCCCCTTGTCCGGATGACTGCAGTTTCATCAATATTCAAGAACCAGGACAAGGCATCCTAGTTATTATATAGACAGTGCATTTGGCTCATCTGGTTAGCAGCAATGTTCATGATTTACATAAGGTCCTGACCTCTCTGTATACTTCATCTTTATTGGCACTCAATCTTTTGAATAGTATCTACAGTGTATAACTTCTACAAAATGCAATGATTTAGAAATAGATCATTATGTCTTTATCACTGCTGGGCCTAAATCCTGGAACTTTTCCCCCACTATGTTAGGTCTTTATTCTTTGGAGCGCAGAAGGTTAAGGGGGGACTTGATAGAGGTCTTTAAAATGATGAGAGGGATAGACAGAGTTGACGTGGATAAGCTTTTCCCACTGAGAGTAGGGAAGATTCAAACAAGAGGACATGATTTGAGAATTAAGGGACAGAAGTTTAGGGGTAACATGAGGGGGAACGTCTTTACTCAGAGAGTGGTAGCTGTGTGGAATGAGCTTCCAGTGGAAGTGGTGGAGACAGGTTCAATTTTATCATTTGAAAATATATTGGATAGATATATGGATGGGAAAGGAATGGAGGGTTATGGTCTGAGTGCAGGTAGATGGGACTAGGGGAGAATAAGTGTTCAGCACGGACTAGAAGGGCCAAGATGGCCTGTTTTCGTGCTGTAATTGTTATATGGTTAGATGTGAAGATCTTCACCAGAGGATTGCATCAATTGGTTCACCATCTCCACCTCAGGAGCATCTGGGGATGGCTGATAATTTATGTTGGGCTTGTCACTGATACATAGAACCTCAAAATTGAATATAAGACAAGAAAGTTTTGAAATCGTGGGAAATGGGTCTCACCAGCAAAATTTATCTCCCATTCCTAGTTGCCCTTAGCCATGAACTGCCTTATCGAACCTCTAAAAGCTTGTGTTGAAAGTACTCTCACACTGAAGTTTGGTAGAAAGTTTTAGCATATTATCCCTCTAAGGAAAAAGAACACTGCATGTTCAAGTTTGGATTATGTATTTGTTTCCAAGTTTATAAATGAATGCAAAAGGCATTATTGAAGTGCAGAGCAAGTAAATGGAGGAGGCACCTGGTGCGAACCACATTACAGAGCCAGTCTAATTTTCATGATACAGTTTTCAGAGGGGTTCTGTGTGATAGATAACAAAGTAATAATAATAATAATAAATACTTTATTGAACCCCTCAGGGAAATTCAGAACATCCAACACAACAATGGCTCAATATCTTGCAGTGGGTGTCCTTCCTTAAACATGTTTGGATACATTTGGGTCATAAAAAATATTGCCCTGCAAGTTGTTGCAAGTGTAAGCTGATTTTTTGATGAAATCTGGTAACCATGGGAGTTAAGGATTGAGAAATAAACACCAAGAGATGAATTAGAATGTATGAATTCATTGCCCATCAGTGATTAAAAGAGAGATTAAGACCAAAGAAAGAACAATTACAATTAGAAAAAGAGAAAATATAGCAAAAATAATGTTTTGATACTAAAACAAATCTCCAGCAACAACTCACATTGAGTGGAATGAAACTGCAAACTTTTAATTAATCATATCCTGGGCAAAAGAGATTTATTAACAAACAATTATCACAATGCTTCAAATGTATTTATGTAGTTACATTGTGCACTGGACACTCTGGTGTTTTTCAGTCAATTCTGGACCATACTGAGTCTCACAGCATGATAAACACACATCAATTCCTACCACCATTCTGCTGCAGAGAAATGACTTAACACCTTTACAACCAACAATCACTTGTTTGAAAACAGCAGCTTAGTTTCAATCTATTTATTACTCTATTACATAAGCAAACTCAAGGAACATATTTACTGACAGCTTGTTACATCTACACTCACAGAATGTCACGATAGTACATTCTATTGCATTATTCTAATCAGATTAGAAGCATGTTAGTTAAACAGACAACATCTGAATGCTTGCTTTGTTTAATATGCACATTAGGCAGGGTAAATTTGCTGTTTCTTAATTTTCCATCTTCATTGGCCGGTGATTTCACTAAATACCATGTTTATTTCCTGGCAATTGAGCCAATGTTTAATTTGGACAGAAGGTGAAGCTTGATGTTTATGAAACACTTGGCAATGAGAGAACATTGTTTGTTTCTTTGTTCAGTTTTGGTAAACGCTTTTCACTATTGACTATTTGACATTTAAGACAATGCTTGTCACCTTGGTTTCAATGGATTACTGAAGAATTCCACGTACCTAATTTGGGTATTGATTTTTATAATTAAAATATTCTTTGAGGTTCTGTAAGTTGCAAAAAAAATTAGAATGTCACACTTTCAATCAAAAGTCTTGTGAGCAGGTTCTGTGTTAATATGCCTTAATATTTACGCTCCGTGTCTCCATGGTGAATGAGATTCTGGGAAATCTAGCTTAGGGAGATTGCATTTATTGCACATAAGATGATCTAGAAGTTGTCATTAACAGTTTATGGCCGGAAAAGGAATTTTCTGAGGCTTTCATGTAGAGCTTCGGGATAAAGGAGAAAATGGAACAGAACACGAGCGAATCCTTAATCTATGAAAACGGTTAAGATATAGATAAATGCAAAGCACATGCTAACGTCGCTGCTTGGGACCTCGGTGGTACATGACTGATAGGTTTTCTCCACCATTGGATCTTATTCCTATTAATACCTCAACACGCTTTTTGAAATCACTTTTTCTTTGAAAATCACACATAAGACAATATATTTTTCAATGAACCCTGCTTGTTTAAAGAGAGCACAGGCCACAGGGCCCCGTTAATTTTCTTCACACTCCCTTTAAATTCAACTTCTAGATCATCGTATGTGTCACCGGAGAGTTTCAAGGGAGCACAGGAAATGGGCCCTGCTGAGTTACAAGGGAATGCCACATGTCGAACCATGGGGATTTCTGAAGAATAAAACAACAGTTTTTCTGTTTCTATCTCCCTCAACATTAGCTGTAATACTGAGAAAAGGAGAAGAGGAGCAGGATCTTCCTGTATGCACATATAATATTTGTGTACATTTTTATAATACGGACATTGGAAATGTTACTTGCTACTTGGCTCAATGTGTCGTCCTAGTTAATTGGTCCCCATGAGGCAAGTGCTGCCTGGAGTTTTAGACTTTAGAGACACAGAGGCCCTACGGCCCACTGAGTCAGCGCTGGCCAGCAATATCCCACATACTAACACTATCCTTACACATAGGGGCAATTTACTATTTTACCAAGCCAATTTACCTACAAAACTCTCCGATTTTGGAGTGCGGGAGGAAACCGGAGAAGACCCATACGGTCACAGGGAGAAAGTACAAACTGCGTACAGACAGCACCTGTAGTCAGCATTGAACCTGACTGAAAAGCCTGGCGCTGTAAAGGGCCTGTTCCACTTGTGTGTCCTTGGCACGTAAATGACACGACCTTGTGGTCGCGTTGAGGCGCACGGGCATTGTATGGCCGCGTGGGGCCGTTCCCACTTAGAAGTGCGGAGGGGTATGTAGTTGTGCGCGATATCGCGCGGGGCTCCGAAATTTTTGTAGTGAACAAAATCTTCGTGAGCCAACGGCCTGTCGCGGAACTGACGGGGGCCAAAGTGGGACAGGCTCAAGACCCTGGCACGACGCAACGTCTCACCTTCAACAGCAGCAGAAACAGGCAAACGATCGCCGAGCTCGGCCTGGGGCTCACGGCCGTTGCGGTCCGGATCCTCCCCCACAGAGCGGGGCCAAGAAAATTGAAGATAGACACAAAATGCTGGAGTAACTCAGCGGGACCGGCAGCATCTCTGGAGAGAAGCAATGGATGACGTTTCGGGTCAAGACCCTTCTTTTCAGACTGAAGAAGAGTCTTGACATGAAACGTCACCTATTGCTTCTCCCCAGAGATGCTGCCGGTCCCACTGAGTTACTCCAGCTTTGTGTCCATCTTGAAATGACGTCACGCGCTCCAGACAGCTGTGCATATGCTCATAATCGCGTCCGACCTTCGCAGGACCATCGCGGCTCAACGCGACCACGGGGTCGCGTAATATGCGTGCCAAGGACACGTAAGTGGGACAGGCCCTTAAGGCAGCAACTCTACTACTGTGCCGCCCTCATTTGTGATGTTGTGAGCGCTTTATTGCGAATGGGAAAGAAGACAGCCAGGAAGGAGGCCATTCGGCCCATTGTGAGTATGCCAGAAACAAGTGTGAGTCTAAATTGCATAATGTTTATCTTTCCACAAGGTGTTGCCTTCTGCGAATGAACTCAAAGCAGGAATTACCTTAATCTTTGAACTCTTCCCACTGCATGGAATTAATAGCAGCATTGACCGGGCTGTGGCGTGGGGAGCATTTCCCGTCTGCAATGGCAAGT
Organism: Amblyraja radiata; assembly: GCF_010909765.2. Taxonomy (NCBI): domain Eukaryota; kingdom Metazoa; phylum Chordata; class Chondrichthyes; order Rajiformes; family Rajidae; genus Amblyraja; species Amblyraja radiata. The sequence goes on along the minus strand of NC_045959.1, from coordinate 18,976,981 downwards.
TGGAGATTTTGGAAGGCAAATATAAATGTCCCTTTTTAAGAGGCCACCAGGACCATAAAATAGATGAATTCCGAAAAATCGAGGCTCTTATGTCATCAGATGTAGATCACTGGGTCTGCAACCTCTATTTGCAGGTACGGAGTTGTGAAAATGGTAATTGTGAATGTTATCAAGCTGAAGTACAGTGAAACTACAACACTTTCACCTTTACGTGTCTCGCAAGCAATGAGCTTCAGTCACCATTAACACCTTGGCTATTCCTTCAAGGATGTTTTAACATTTCATTTTCATTGCTTAAGTCGCCTGGTGCTTTGTGCGTTTATAGTTTGTACTGAAACTGTGGATTTTTAATGCAGGCTAATATTAAGATAAAGATGAAGGTGATGTGTTTCCTTTACTTTGTCACACAATTTGCCAGGAAAGCAAAAGTGGGGGCAGACATGGTGGTGCAGATCTGCAACCCTACAGCATCCCCTTGTGAATTCCACAGTGTGCCCACAAGAGGTGTGACTAGCCCTGAACCTGAGGGACACAAAAAACTGCTGTTGCTGTAATCTTGAGGAAAAAAAACCCAAATTGCTGGAGTAACTCAGTGCGAGAAAATGGACAGACTATGTTTTGGATCTGGCCCTTCTTCAGACTAACAGGAGTAGGGGGGAGATAGGTGTGGACAGGAGAACCTGAGAGTGCAATGACGTGAAGCAGGCTGAAGTGTAATCACCTATCTTCACAGAATCCCTGAGTATTTTAACATAGAAAAATGGCCATTTATCCCATTGAGTCCGACTACCCTTTAAAGAGTGTCCTCTCATTTCCTATCTCCTTCAAATTATTCATTTTCACCTGTCTATCCAATTCTCACTTAATGGACTGATAAGTTCCTTTTCCTCACCCCCGTACATTTAAGAAAAAATGATATGCCCAAAATTATAGATCTCTGCTTCCCTGTCATGGGACTATTCTCTATACTAAATTACTTTCCTGTACTTACGCACTCTAGATCCAACACTATCTGGTTCAGGTTTCTTCTGCTCTCTGACCTTCTATTGACTGCATCAGTGGGGCATGACAAGAAACAGGGCACATAAAGGATGTTTATGCAAGCATCTGTTGTATAAACCTGGTTGGGTCAGTGGGGTTTAGATTGCAATGTCACCTCACTGAGAACCCAATTTTAGGTTGGCGTGAGGAAATCTTGTCAAGGGGCTCCCAATGCTGAGTGGTATGGGGAGACCAAAAGAGTCGCGATCGCTTGCCTTAACTTAGGAAGCAGGAGATGAGAGTTAAGGAAGTTCATGAGGAATTTTTGCTAGCGATTGAAGTTGTAGTGTTTGTTGTGGCAAATAGGTTGGGAAGCAAATTCTATAATGAAAGGACTTAACCAACAGTGGGCGTGAAGGGATCGACAGTGGGATTGGAGGGGCTGACTGTGAGAATAGAGAGATGGACAGCGGGAATGGAGAGACTGACATTGAGAGTGGAAGGTTGACAGTGGGAATGAAGAGTTGACATTGGGAGTGGAGAAATTCACATTTGGAGTGGAGGGATTCACATTTGGAGTGGAGGGATTCACATTTGGAGTGGAGGGATTCACATTTGGAGTGGAGGGATTGACGTTGGGAGTGGAGGGATTGACGTTGGGAGTGGAGAGACTGACAGTGGGAGTGGGGGGACTGAACGTGGGAGAGCATTGAGTGGAGAGACAGAATGGGAGTTGGGGTATCTAACAGCTGAGGCAACATCACTGAATTACTGCCTAACTTATTTTAGAAACTACAGTATGAAGGTCTACCAGTTGGTTGAAACATGTCCATTCATGTTGTTGAGTCTGTCTACCTTTTTTCTCATTTCTCATCTCCTTCCTAGTGGGCCAGCTAATTATTTACTCTCCGCTCTCTATACAATTCTCTCTTGAAGGAATTGATAGGTTCCTTGTCCACACCCCAGAATATTTATGAATTGATAAATAAATGATATGCCTAAAATTATAAATTGGTGTATAAATTGTCCTCTTCCGATCTACTTTTATCCAAATCAAACACACGTTTATCTCAATCCTGTTTTAATGATGTATGTTGTGTTAAGTTTGATTCTGAATGTAATTCATTTGACTTCATCCCTTTAAGTTAATCAGGCTGAAGCAAATTGAAACCCAAATTCTAGGAATGAAAGAACATCATTTTAAACAATTCTGCCATCAGATCAACAACTATGATGATTATCATATAAAAAACACCAGCGACATTCTCCCAAATCAATACAAATACATTTAATACATGAGTTTTACACAAGGGACTTGTAAGTTAGCCCTGGCTAGGTAATTATCATGGAAGCAAACCTGTAATTTATCAACGTTATATGCTAGAAAGATTAAAGATTTTAATAATAAGAAATCAAATTAACATAATATATTACCCTCTATTACCAGTGATAAAGTATAAATGCTAAAAAGCTAGTGCATAGGTTTCATGCTGATATAGATTGGCTGTGTGACTTTATACAGAGGAACCATATAGCAAAAAGTGGATGCAGAGCTTGCAATGTATGATTTTTGTGAGAGCAGTCTGTGCAAATTATATCATATTTCCAACACTCTGGCCAGGGGTGAAAAGGATGACCTTAAACATGCCTCTGCACTACAGGATGTAACGGGGGCTACAACCTGAGCAGCACTGGCTCAGAGCGATGACCCTGAATTGCAATCATTTCACTTGCACCCATTGGCTCCAATTCCAAGGAAGGGATTGCTGAGGATCCCAGGATCTCTCTTTCACATGTCTGCAGCGCAGCAAGTGCTTGGTTTTTCCCACTGCCGTACTGCTCTTGGAATAATCCTTATTCTCATTTACTGTTCAATAAGCAGGCATGACCAGAGGGGTGAGATAACCATTTAAGGGCCTGTCTCACTATGGCGACCTTATTTGCGAGTTTGGGAGAGTTTGCGCTCGCTACAAGCTCGCAGCATGGTCGACACATGGTAGTCGAGGTAGCCGTAGGTAATCGCCTTTGCTGACCGGGCATTTTAATTGGCTCATTGGGGAAAAAAATCGTAATCACGGTTTTTCAGAACCAAGGAAAACCGACCGGTAATGTTAAATGCCCGCTAAACTTCACAGCTGTGTATCTCTGGCTTATTACAAGTTGGCTTGCTTCTTAAAAGTGTCTCCACTCCTTCTCCTCCCTTCTCCTCCTCCCTTCTCCTCTCCCCTCCTCCTCCCCCCCCTCCTCCCCCCCTCAGAATTTCAGACAGCGCCCCCCCGCATTCCCCGGCCCCCGTCTTTTCATCGCTGACGGTCGATCCAGCTCGCGGTTTTTCAGCCGAGCTTGAAGGTAGCAGACAGTTTGCTGAAAAGTCGCATAAGTGGGACAGGCCCTTTATTCTTCCAGCCCTTATACTTCAGGAAACCTTTTGATATCCGTGGGATAATAGAAATGGCCTAAACTTTATGGATGTAATAATACTTAATATTGGCAATTGACATTAAACATAAAAATTTGCACATTCTATTATGAAACATGCCTCAGCCTCTGTGGGACATTTATTAATTAAAATTTTGTTATTTGCTTTCAATTTTCTCTATTTTTGTAACAATTTTCAGCTGCTTCCTTGCTCTTTATAGTGGCAGTGACTTAATTTTTTTTAAATAATTGTAAAATTGGAGAAATGTATGGCAAAGCATTGAATCCATTGTCTCCATCTCAGCCAACAGGATCCCACCTTTTAGCTCTCGGTACTTATCCAGGAAGTTAGGTCTCCAAGCGCTTTTCCAGATAGTTTCGAAATGTGTTGAAAGTTTTGCTCCACAACTGTTTCTTCATTCCCTTTTCAATCTACCATCAGCTTTTGGGTTACAAATATTTTCCACCAATTGTTTTTGAAACTTCAATAACATATTCTGTGTTAAGGGAAATAGACATGACTTATTCATTCTGTATAGGTACCCCAGTTCCAAAATTTAAATATGCTTTTTAAGATATATCTGTGAGCAATTATTGTTGTCATATTTTTACAATATTCATTTTTACACATTCACTCTCATGGATACGGTCTCTGTAAATCTGACTGATACTAATGGCTGATACTACTGTAGCACCTACATTAATTACAGTTTGACTAACTTTCCATGGGCAGAACATGAAGACGGATCAATTTATAAGGTTTCTTTATCTTTTTGACAATCATGTATTTAATACTTTCTATAGCTGCTATCACAAAACTGCAATCTGAAAATGACGTGGAAGGCCATTTTGTCTGTATTGACAAGAAACATTTTGATTTGGAATTCGTTCACAGATAATAAAGCTCCCCAAATCTCGTGTTGGACTGGAGATGCATGCAGTGGAGCTGCAGCTCCCTAGGCAACTGCTCCGCTCCCCTGAATGCTCTAACGCCAATATACGAATGGAAACCAGTGGGAACCCTGTGGATACCATCCCCGATCTGAAGGAAGTGCAGCCTCAGCACACTGATTTTCGACATCCCCATCTGCAGCCTAAATGCAGTTCGCCTTCAGTTCCAGCACAAGGTTAGTAACCTTGCCTGATTTATGGATCTAATTCATCCTAAAGGAAATCACTATGTGCCTTTGACAGTGATTTCACAGAACATTCTCTGTGAGGCGATATAGGAAGTGTTCATTGGAGCAAGATGAATTACTCATCTGGACATTATTTCCACCAATCAATACTGTGCTCATCATTTCATTTGGTTTTGTTCCCTCTTCTTAAACTCTTAAGTGTATTTATAAGGAGGCTTACTGTAAAGAATCAATATGAAATTACTTGGCACAGAAAAGTGAAACAAATATGATCAGATATTTAATAATGGCCGAACAATATAAAACATGATAAGAATTGAATTTAAATTAATTCAAATTAAAAGATTTTGTTTGGCAAATCGTTATCATTAAAATGGTGGTGTGCAGCAAATGTTGAATTACTATTGGCAATCAAACCTTGTTGCTGAAAGTATGGCTGAGTGCTCTTTTTAAGTAGGCATTACCTGATTGCTCCGGTCTATATATACTGTAATTATAGATGATTGTTTTGTTGGTTATTCTGTGACAATGCACATCAGTGGTACCTATGCCACAGTATTTAAAGGTTGCCTAGTCTTTGAATTCTTGACAATTTTTTAGTGTTGCTTTGTGTTTCTGTTTACTGAAAAGACTGGCATTTATGTAGCACCCTGATCATCTAAAGCACATTACAGATCTGACCAAGGTATTTTGACCTGAACCATTAACTCCATTACTTTTTCTTCAGATACTGCCTGATCTTATTCTTTTTTCTAGCCTTTTCTGATTTTAATTCTGATTTGCAGCGCGTGCATCTTTCTGATTTTCATTTTACATTTACTTTTTAACAGGATAACTAATTTTGGTATTGGCATAGGTAGAGAAAAATGCAGGAGAAACTCTGCGGATGAGGCAGCATCTATGGAGCGAACGAAATAGGCAACGTTTCCGGTCGAAACCCTTCGTCAGACTGAAGTGAAGGTGGAGGGCGGGAAGAAGAAAGGGGGAGGCAGCGAGGGTCGGCGTAATCGGTGAGGGGGTGATAGTCAGAGTTACCGGTGAGGCCGCAAGGGTCGGCGTAATCGGTGAGGGGGTGATAGTCAGAGTTACCGGTGAGGCAGCGAGCGTCGGTGTAATGGGTGAGGGGGTGATAGTCAGAGTTACCGGTGAGGCAGCGAGGATCGGCGTAATCGGTGAGGGGGTGATAGCCAGAGTTACCGGTGAGGCAGCGAGGGTCGGCGTAATCGGTGAGGGGGTGATAGTCAGAGTTACCGGTGAGGCCGCAAGGGTCGGCGTAATCGGTGAGGGGGGCGATAGTCAGAATTACCGGTGAGGCAGCGAGGGTCGGTGTCATCTGTGGGCAGGTGAAGGTCTGCGGCAGCATCGACGTGGAGGTCGGCGAAGGCGGCAACCTCGGTGGTCCAGGCCTGAGGTCGGTCCGGGAGGCGGTGAGTGCTGGTGCTGCTCCTCGTGTCCAAGATGGCGTCACGGGACTCGGGCAGGTGGCGCGGGCCAGCGTTGGGGCCGGGGCTTGCAGGCGGTCGAGTCGTGGAGTGTCGGCGGTGGGAGCGGCCTGGAGGCAGGCGAGTTTAAGGTCCTTGGTGGTGTTCAGGTGAGCCAGGAATCGTTTGTTGAAGTCGTGGATCTGCCGTAGGATGAAGTAGTGTTGGGGTCCGTTGCAGGTCTGGGTGATTGAGGCCCGAAGTTTCGGGAGAGTCAAAGCGAGGTCCTGCTGGTGCCGACGCATCGCAGCCAAAGTAGATCGTAGAGCACGGAAGGAGAATTGCCGTGTATGGCGGCAGATAGCCAGTCGGTATCTATAATCTGGGTTGAGTCCGAACTGGGAGGCAGGGAACTGGAGCTAGAACCCATGATTATGTTTACTGCTTTCACAAGGCAGTGTGAAATGTAGATTGAGTCGATAGGGGGGAGGCTGGTTTGTGTGATGGACTGGACTGTGCCTATAACTCTCTGCATTTTCATGCAGACTTGGCCAGAGTAGTTGCCAGACCAAGCTGTGATTCATCCCAATATGACAGTTTTTAAGGTGCATCTGTAGAAATTGATAAGATACAATGGAGGCATGCTGAATTTCCTTACTCCTCTGAGGAAGTAGAGGCATCGGTGTGCTTTTTAGGCCATATTGTGGATATGGTTGAGCCAAGTCAAATTGTTGGCAATATTTATGCTTGAGAACTTGAATCATCTCCACTTTGGCACAATTGATACAGATTTGTGCATGTGCTCCACCCTGTTTCCTGAAGTTGATAATCAGTCCATTTGTTTTGCTGGTATGGAGGGAGAAGTTGCCTTTTGACATGATGCTACTGAGCTCTCCATCCTATTATAAAATTATAAATTATCAATTGACCACTAAGAGAAAGGCAGACTTGTGAGATGTGAATACTGTATGCACTTTCACAGTAGAAGGAAAGAGTGAAAATAATGCAGCGCAAAGAAACCTAAATTAAGGGGAAGAAATAACTTTATTGGGCTAAATTAAAACAGCAGGTGGAAGTAATCAGACATAAATTAGGCAGATCTCCAGAAGCTGACTGGTTTAAAACACATGCTAGGAATGGAATAAAAGCTGGTTAGAAAATGCTGAAGTAACTCATCCGGTCCTGTTCAGCAATTATCCTCCAATCAACATAATCACAATGTTGGTTCTTGGTTCTTCTTGGTTCTTCGTCCTCCAAAATATTCCAAATGGAATTTAAACTGGAGGTGGTGGAGGGAGGACTTAAGCCAGAAAGGGTTATTGGGAAGAAAGAGCTACCTTAAATTTATTTGCATCTGGTAGGGTAACTATAGTAGGGTGAAGATTATTCCATGCTTTAATTGTGCAGGGGAAGAACGAATTGCTGTACACATCTGTCTTGGTAGCTGGAATCTCAAATTGGATCGAATGCCCTCGTCTGCTCCTAATTGGTTTGGGTTTGGTGTAGGTTTTGTAAACTATGTCGAGCTGACCATTTAACATTTTGTAAAAACAGGTGAGCTTCACGTCTGTCTTGGAGAGGGTTCCACCCCAGAGAATTCAGAAGTTTGGTGACACCCGCTTCTCTCTCATAGGTGTTAGTAACAAATCGAGCTGCCTGTCTTTGGACACGTTTGATGGAAGAATTTTTTTTTATTTGTGTATGGGTCCCATGCTGCAATTGTGTAGTCCAAATGAGGTCTAACAAGGGTGAAGTATAGCTTCTCCTTGACAGAAGTTGAACAATGATGAAAGTTGCGCCTCAGAAAATTTAGGACACCTGTTGCTTTCACCGTTGCTTGATTAGTCTGACCATTCCAATGCAGATCATTCTGCAATTTGATGCCGAGATACTTGGTTTGTTTGGATTCTTCAAGGGTGGCACCAAGTATATTGTAAGATGTTTCGCCTGGATTCCTCTTTCTGGTGACGCGCATGGTTTCACATTAGGAAGGGTTGAACTGCATGCCCCATTGTTGTGACCACTCAACCATTGTATCGAGATCCTTTTGGAGAGCATCTTCATCATCAGCTGACTTAATTGGATGGTACAGCAAACAATCATCAGCGAATAGTCTGGTCGTACTTGTGACTTTTTCATGGATGTCATTTATGTAAAGCAAAAACAGATGTGGGCCAAGTACTGTGCCCTGAGGTGTACCACTCAACACTGGACGCCAATTGGAGCTCTTTCCGTTCACACACACACACGCTGGAGACGTTTTGTCAGGAAAATGGAAATCCATCGTTTCGTGTTGGAACGAATACCATAGAAGTCAAGCTTCCGAAGCAGTCTCTGGTGTGGGATGACATCAAATGCTTTAGAAAAGTCCAGCACTACTAAATCCATGATGACGTTACCATCAAGGTGCTTGGTCAGGTCATTTGTCGTCAGGATAAGCTGAGACTCACATGATCTATGCCTCCTAAATGCATGTTGGTTGTCAGCAAGAATGTTATGTTTGCTCATGTGTCGCATCAGATTACTATCAATTAAATGCTCCAGCAGTTTGCAGCAAGTACTTGTTAATGAAACTGGACGGTAATTCGCTGGGTTGGGGGTTGAACCCTTCTTAAAGCGAGGAGTGATGTTAGCCTTCCTCCAATCCAGCTGAACATCACTTGAGTCAAGCGATTGTTGGAAACTAAACTGCAAAACTGGAGCCAGTTCCTCGGCCGCGATCTTGAGAGCTTGATTCTGTATCTGATCTGGTCCAATTGCTTTTGTGGTATTGATGTTAAGCAATAACTTCGTGACACCTTCAACCTCAATTTTAATAGCAGGCATATCAGCATTCGGGCTGGGCGGTAGATCTGGAAATGATGAAGGCTCCACATCTTCCCGGGTGAAAACGTGGTGAAATTGGTTTGCAAGAGCTTCTGCTTTCGCCTGGTCCTCAGTGATCAGACAGTTGTTCACTTTAAGCATCTGGACACCAGTGTTGTCTGTCCGTCTGGATTTCACATATCTCCAAAAAGCCTTGGGTTGCTCTCCCCCAAGAATAGAAGAAACATGTTGTCCATGAGCACTCCTAATTGCACGATCGACTTGCTTTCGCACTCTAGTAAAGTTGTCCTAGTCCAGTTTTGTACCCCCTTTTTTTGGCACGGATATAAAACTTCTCTTTCTTACTGCAGAGACGTTTCAATTTTGCCGAAAACCAAGGAGGACGCATACGGCCCTTAATGAGTTTTTGAGGAACATGATTTGTAACAATATTATTTAAAGAGTTTCTCAGCCACACCCAGTTGTCTTTTACGGATCTTTTATCTGGTTGCAGGTTGAAGAAATCTTTTCCCAGTTTTTATTTTTTCGCTAAGTCTTTAAATTCCTCACTGTTCACTTTTCTCCAGGCAGGCAGCATCTCTGATTGAACTCAGTGAATTGAACTTGATGAGTGAAAGATAGACACAAAATGCTAGAGTAACTCATCAAGTATCTCTGATGCTTGCTACCTGACCAGCTGAGTTACTCCAGCATTATGTGTCCATCTTTGATTCATTGTGTTCAATTCTTTATTGGTGGCTGGCTGAATGTGGTTCAGATACACTTACGCAAAACTTTCCACAAGAGATGTTATGAGCAAAAATTAGAATGCATAGAATGGGATGTAAACTTTGAGACAGTTTACAATTGATATATAGGGGAAGGACCTAACATAGTGGGAAAGGATTCATTTTCTAATTGACAATAGATAACAAGATCCAAAAGATCTAGAACTGAAATGTACTGTTTAGCCAGAAACAGTTAACCTTTAGCTAGAGGCTGATGAATCTGTGGAATTCATTGCTATCAATGGCGGTGGAGGCCAGGTCATTGGGTATTTTTTAAATGAAGATTGATAGATTCTTGACTGGTAAGGGTAACATAGAAAATAGGTGCAGGAGTAAGCCATTCGGCCCTTCGAGCCTGCACCACCATTCAATATGATTATGGCTGATCATCCAACTCAGTATCCTGTACCCAGGTTGTTGAAGGTTATGGGGAGAAGGCAGGAGAATGGTGTTGAGTTGAGCGGTTGGATAAGCCATAATGGAATGGTGGAGCAGACTTCATAGGCTAAAATGGCCTAATTATGCTCCTTTGTCTTACGATCATGATCTGTAATATGCCATAATTTAAACCATTTAAGTGTCTTAAATGAAGGGTTATAGTTATACTCATAAAAATACTGAAAATAGTCATTCATCATGGTATATCTAGATATAGACAACACTATGGTGCATGGAGTTCAGTGTGGTCAACCATGTTGATTCTGATACAGACAAATCAGGTTTCCTGTAATTATGTAAGACCTGGACCTGGATTTGCTGCCTCTGCTTTTTGAATGTAAAGTGCACAATTTTGCAGTAGGAATATCACTGCAAAAAATTGCAAGCTATTGGTACCTCAGACAAACTTGTGGCCCCATGTTTTACTTGTCTTCGGTGAATTCGTGGATAGACATTCTGCTTCTTGTAAAATTATTAGTTTCAAGGCCCAATACAAGGCCCCTCTCATGGAGTAGGGCCGGGGCAGTCATTCACAAATTGTAAGCAGTGGGTGAACAACCCAACACTCAGATTTTTAACTTCTGGGTTGAATCAGCAACGAACCCTCGGGTCCTTGAAGAGTACTAGGCGTCTGAGGTGAACATAAGCCTTTCTCATAATTGACTAATATTATGGATAAACTTAATGATTTTCCTTCCATCTTCCCTGCCAAATTATATTCTGTTGCAGATGTTTTTTTAACTAAATGTATCGGTCTGAATGGGAAATGAAAATGTTAATCATGGTAATTGAATTATTTTGTTGTTGCTGGTTCTGGATTACTGGGTTTAAAAAAAAAAAAAGATTAATTTGATTAGATGGCTTTGCAGTGCTTGCTAATTGATGGTTGGTAGCTTTTCCCATGAATTGTCAATGGAAATGTTTTTTTACTTGGGTCATTGGGTTATTCAAGCCATTGAGCGTGGTTAATGTACTAGATAGTTATCTGAAGTAGACATAATATTGCCTGATTTTTATGTGTTATTCTTGTCTAATGCCGTATAGAGGCGTTAAATACAAGCCTTTTAAGTTCATGGATAGATATTCACGACTGTTGAGCTAAATGCAATTGTCTTAGTTACAACGTTTTTGATGACTGTTGTGCATTTAGAAGAAAGTAAATGCAACGTTATCTTTGCAAACGCCTCCAATTTCTATGGAAGGGCAAGCAAACCAATATCAATAAGTGGGCCAGGCAGCATCTATGGAGTAAAATGGACAGTCAGTGTTATGAGATAAGACTCTTCACCGAGACTGCAGACTGTCCATTTCCCTCCACAGATGCCGCCTGGCCCACTTATTGATGGTACACAAAATTGCTGGGGGAACTCAGCGGGTGCAGCAGCATCTATGGAGCGAAGGAAATAGGCGACGTTTCGGGCCGAAACCCTTCTTCAGACGAATACCACTTATTGATATTGGTTTGCTTGCCCTTCCATAGAATTCCTCCAGATGAATTTGCTCCTGACTCCAGCATATGTGGCTCTAGCTTCTCTAAGTGGCTATGTGGCCAGAGGACATCAATCACATGCCACCAACACACTCCTGAAAGAGCCACTTTGTACTGAGTTCTGTCCTGGAAAAAAGATTATCAAATGATCAGAGGAAAAGATTCCTGGGAGGTGAGAACACCATCACTGACTCCTGGAAATCCCTGGCCCATGACCATTCAAACTGCAGAAGGAGCATTGGGGGACAGTGTTGAGGACATCACTGCCATTTACTGTGAGCACAAGCGTAGGTAGGAACATACTGCCTCACAATCCACCCACTTCGCTGCCAACTCCCTCAGTGCCTTCATTTCCATATCTTAGAATCCACACGACCAGCGTGGAAGTAATGGGCCTGTCCCACGTACGCGACTTTCTCGGCGACTGCCGGCACTCGCCATAGGCCGTTGCAGATCACCGAAAATTTTCAACATGTTGAAAATACAACGGCGATCAGAACAAGGTACGACTCTTTGGGCGACTACTCACGACCAAACAGGCTTCACCCCGCGACATGTCGTGAGTAGTCTCCTCAGTCGCCCAAAGAGTCGTAGTGTCTTTCTGATCGCTGCTCATGCAACGACCTATGACGGGTGCCGACAGTCGCCGAAAAAGTTGCGTAGGTGGGACAGGCCCATGTCATTCTTGATCTAATATGATTACGTTAGAGATATAAGATGCTCTTGCATTATAAAGATGGCCACTTGAAATCGTATATAAATAACTTCCAGTGAGGGGCTACATTTGCTCTAAAAAGGTGTGACTTCACTTGCAACAAGATACATAGCTTCGGAAGGTACACAAAAATGCTGGAGAAACTCAACGGGTGCAGCAGCATCTATGGAGCAAAGGAGATGTGCAACGTTTCAGGCCGAAACCCTTCTTCAGACTGATAGGGGGTGGGGGAGGCGGGGAGAAGAACATCCACAAGCCTCCCCCCACCCCCTATCCAGCATCTGCAGTTCCTTCTTAAATACATAGCTTCTGATCTGTTATTATATGATTCTGTGACGACAAGAAAGAGTTAGAGGCCTGGTGTCCTGCAGAGAGTGGATCACTTCGTTGACACCATAGAAGCTGTTCCATCATCAGCAAATCATGCCAAGACTAATAGAATACTCTCCACTTGCCTGGACAGGCACAGCTCCAACAACACTTAAGAAGCTTGATACCAAATGGGAGAAAACAGCCTTCTTAATGGGCTCCCCATCAGGTATTCCCTTCACCTGCAGCGCACAATGACTGCAGTGCTTATCATCCACAACATGCACTGCAGTTTGTTACTCTGACTGCTCCTCCCAAAGCAATAGTCCCTACCACCAAGAAGGACAAGAGCAAGAGACACCTGGGAATACCGTCACAGGTATTCCCTCATCCTGACTTGGAAATATATTAGCATTCCTTTGTTGTTACTGGAACTCCCGTCCAACATTATTGTGGGAGCAATTCAATAAATGTGTTTTTCCACCATTTTCTTAAGGGTTGTAATGTTTGGGCAATAGATGCTCGCCATGCAAGAGTTTCCTACGTTGGAAAAAGGGTTCAAATAACTATTGTGATATAAGACCTTATCCCGGTTTTGTGGTGGTAGCAATGCATCATGGTGCACTATTGGAATCTGGGTGTGGCTGTCCCACAGATTCTCTAACAATTGAATTAAATTGCCCTGTGATTTCACTGCAATATGAAAGGCAGTTTTCTGGCCAACACTGGGCTGTTTGTGCATCTCATAGTTTCTTGAAACATAGAAAATAGGTGCAGGAGTAGACCATTCGGCCCTTCGAGCCTGCAACGCCATTCAATATGATCATGGCTGATCATCCAACTCAGTATCCCGTACCTGCCTTCTCTCCATACCCCCTGATCCCTTTAGCCACAAGGGCCACATCTAACTCCCTCTTAAATATAGCCAATGAACTGGCCTCAACTACCTTCTGTGGCAGAGAATTCCAGAGATTCACCACTCTCTGTGTGAAAAATGTTTTTCTCATCTCGGTCCTAAAGGATTTCCCCTTTATCCTTAAACTGTGACCCCTTGTCCTGGACTTCCCCAACATCGGGAACAATCTTCTTGCATCTAGCCTGTCCAACCCCTTAAGAATTTTGTAAGTTTCTATAAGATCCCCCCTCAATCTCCTAAAATCTAGCGAGTACAAGCCGAGTCTATCCAGTCTTTCTTCACATGAAAGTCCTTGACATCCCAGGAATCAGTCTGGTGAACCATCTCTGTACTCCCTCTATGGCAAGAATGTCTTTCCTCAGATTTGAAGTAGGGTTTGCAAACGGGCAGTAATTTTCATGACATCTGCACATCCTAAAACCAATGAAATAATTAATGCAGCAATACATTAATGCACACTTACCAGTTTCCAACATAGAAAGCTCCCGTGAATAGCAAGGGCACAATACTGCACATCCTTGGATCTTCAGATTAAAAGTTTGTGTGTCTGTAGTGGGACTTGAGCCCTCAATTCTCTGTCTACCCTCAGAGCTACTGGTGACACATAATTGTCTTACCTATACTTCCAGTGAAACATACGCTTCTTTACAGAACAAAAGCCTAACTTGGACATTGAAGTTTAATATATTGAAAGAAAACCTGGTGCACTTCAATTGTTTCTTTTAATTTACAGTGCTAAACTCGGAAAGCATTTGGATTAGTTCTTGTTTAAAGTCCCATTAAAGGACAGTAATACAACAAATACTTCAGGTTCCTGGTTGTCTGTTGCCAAATTGATCTCTGGTGAGATATTAATATGTTTTAATCTCTTAGGAGACAAATGAACTCTTGCAATATTATATGAAGCAGCCAAAGAAAATAGTGGGATACAAGGGGTTATAAAAATGTGATAACCATTATTGGATTACATTGTAATTATTGTATTTGTGATGGGTTGCAAGGGAAATCTAAAATTACTGCTGGAGTACAGCTGTGGCACAGAACTTAAAGTTTTGTTAAACTCAGGACCTTTTCCAGATTAAAGCTCTTGCAGAGCAGACTAGCAGTCATTTATATTAATGCGTAGGTCCACTTAGGGATCATTATGTTGCCTCTGAGGTTCAGAGGTCTATGCTAACTTGAGTTAGATCCCATTAAGATATCAACAAGGAGCCTCTGATGTGTGTGGTCACTTGACATGAATATTACTTACATCCTCATCTATTGCGGTGAGGTTACGAAGTTGCTTCTGGCGGTTGGCTCTTATTCTCGAAGGACAGTTTTTCATCTTGCAGTAGAACAGTTTTGTAGATCTTAAATGTAATACATTTTTAAATGTGTGGTCTGAAGAAGATATATCAAATACTTTGGTTAATTTCTAAGCACGTTATTTGAGCCAAGGTGAAATGCCTTTGCGTCCAAATTGCCTCCTTATCTTTGCAAGGGTTTGAAATGAAGTCTTCTGTCTCACAGGCACAAGGTCCCATCTTTAGGATTTCACCGCTTGTTGTAGAGGCAGAAAGTAAAGAAATGGTTTTATGTTTCAGAGAGATCCATCTCCAAAACAGTCAAAATAGAAAGTGACATTGAAGAAAAGTTCACTGTTATTCTGAGTATCAGGTTGTGATACCTGTCTAGCAATCCAGAAAATTCAAATAAAGAACTTTATTCACATCAGTGGCATTATCAATCATAAACATGCTTTCTTTGCAGTACAGATTGCGGAGTATGCTATGCTTTTCCAGGCATATCCTATTGTAACAAACATCACTATGAGCACAAATGGTATTACTTTTTGGTAAATAATATTCATATGTTTGGAACCCAGTTCATTTTCTTTGTTACATCAGGCAGATTAATTTATTGGACACAACGTTGTTTGTGAGAAAGCAATTGGAGAACTTGCCCACCATATTTTTCCTTGGGTGTTAGGATGTGTGTTCCCTTCAGGAGATATTCACCTGTAGATTCATAAATAGGTCATTCAGCCCATTATACATATGCCAGCCCTTTGAGGGCTATCAAAATTAGTCTTATTCTCTTGCTGTTTCATTGCAACCATAAATGTTTCTCCTCTAACATGTATATTACTTGACAAATAACACCACAAAACAATTGACATGTAATTTTGTATATGAGGTTTGTGCAAAGTGCTAGTGTCGAAAACAGTTACGCAAAGCTGTTTAACAAGATGTATATTTTTCAAATGCTAACAATTAGGACCCTCCGTTACCATGTCAATCCACGAGTTTGGAATTGCTGTTGGTAAACTTGAATTTTTACAAGTTCACACTTTAAAGTTGGTTCTCAATTCTCAAAGAGCAACAATCAGTTTTATGGAACTCAATTTATTTGTTTAACATCATTATTATAAAATTTGGATGCCAGCGGGATTTATATTTATTAAGACAAGTCGCGTGGAGATGTATGGGCCATAGTGGATGAGCCTTCTTTCTGTCACTGGAGGTGGTCCAAGATTAGCTGGATTATTCTGTTTAAAGGTGCATCATTACGAAATGATGAAGTAAGAGAAGGTTTCCTTTAATGATCTTTGAAATTGATACATTCTCCTGGCCCATTTCTGAGAGACTTTGTCTATTTGCATTTGTACAATGAACGTATGAATTGTAGTGGGATGTTGAAATCACTGAAAACGCATTGAAGATTACTATCTCAAAGCCACAGGTACAAATCATGTTATGTTTAACATGGAAACTAAACATTGTATAGGAAGGAACTGTAGATGCTGGTTTAAACCGAAGCTGGACACAAAATGCTGGAGTAAGTAGATGAGGAAGCAAATGCCGAGTTACTCCAGCATTTTGTGTCTATCTTCGAACTAAACATTGTAGTTGTATTAAGGACAAAGGACAGAACAACGGAATAAATAAACTGATTAGCAGTTTAAAATTTCTCTTAAGTATAAGGGAATTTCCAGCGTGCTTTGATGAATATGTGAGTTATGTTGAGTTTTACTTATGCAACTTTTAAATTAGCCATATGGACAATTTGCAGGTCCTAACATTGTAGGAAGACATGTTGCTTTCTTCTGGGTGGATGCACAATGGTCTAACAGGAGTCCCTTCTCCAAGGAGCTCTTTTTAACATCTCCCACTATAAATGCAAATATATGCGACAAGGTACTGAATAAGATTATTCTTTTTCATTCTACTCTTAGTCCCAAAGGAAGTAAGCGGATTGATTTATATCCTGCAGTTAAAACTGATCCTTGAGCAAAAAAGAAAATTTATTTTCGTGTTTAAACAACTTTGAAAGTTTTCAAAGCTAACTTCGAGCACCTTTTGCTGGTATATGGTATGTAGATTTAACTTGCTGGAACAGTAAAACCTCATAACTAAATACAACCACTCTAATTATAAATTGAAATTGACAGGCATGTTATATTGTAACCTGGTTCATTTTAAAATGATGTTGGCTGACAACCCCATACTGCTTTCAGAGCACGAGAACATGTGGAAAAAATTGTTCTTTTACATTTCGCAGCTTGTCACTTCCTATCCAGGGCAACCTTTGACCCTCCCAAAGAGATCCTATCACCCACAAGGGAAGTGTTCCCACTAGTGTAAAGGAAGTGGAGAGAGATTTTCATGTTATTGAGAGAGGGAAGCAAAGCAAACACAAAGAGAAAGTGAAAGGTAAAAAGGAAAAGATCTTAAAGTGGTTCCATTAGGTTGGACATCTGATTTTATTTTGAAAATTTAAGATTTTTGTGAATTTAAGATTTTAAGGCATAGCTAAATGCATTGTGGGCCTTGGGTGTAATCATAGGACTGTACAGCATAGAAACAGGCCCTTCAGCCTACTATGACAATCAAATGCCCATCTATTGTAACTCAGTAATTCGTGTTCATGTTATTCTAAACCTGTTCAATGTGTTAGAAGTAAAACAAGTAAAGCAAGAAGTAAAACAAGTGATCAGCCATGATGGCGGTGCTGGCTCGAAGGGCCGAATGGCCTCCTCCTGCACCTATTTTTTTTATGTTAAGTAAAGCTAAAACTACAGAAACTGAAAATCCAATACTGCTTTCTGTCCACAGTTTTTGTTCAGCAAATCATGTTAAGTGAATAATTTCATCCCTGTTTGTGTTTGGCCCGATGTTTGCAGTTGATGTACGAATCACCTTATGCAACACATAATTTGGTATTGTTGCAGCAAACAAAATTACAGTAAACCGATTATTAAAAGAGCATGCATCAATTTACAGTTTAAAAAGTCCTCCCTTGCAATTTAAATTACCCAAGAAATCATCTGACAGAAATTCCCTCTAATCACCACTGTCAATTCTTGGCAATGAGCATTCCTGATGTGCGAATCCTGTTTTGTGGCATATGACTTATTCAGCCAACGGGATTTAATTTTTTGCCTCAGCGCATAGGTCTTTTCAATGTACTCTCATTCTTACATACTTCACCATTTCACATTAAGGGGATTCAAGGGGATTGCAGTTTAATACATTATAATTATTTTCCCCCTGTAACAATTGACTATTTAAAGGTTTGATTGATTTCTTTGGAATTGTAAATTATGTGAGAAATTAATGTGCATTACTCCAGTTCTTGCATAAAACAACAGCTGTGGTTAGCGAGGTTGCTTTGACGATAGAATGATTTTAGCAATCAATTTTCCAGTCTAGCTCTGAAGAAAAGTCATTAACTCAAAATGTTAGCATTGTTTGTTTCCCTGCAAACACTGCCTGACCTGCTGATTATTTCACAGTTTTCATTAGAATGACATAGTTTAATTGCCTGTCATAAGATGAGGGTATTCCTGACAATGGCCTGTCACCTGTTTATCGGCCCTGGACTTTGATTGTAGTTACGAGCCCATCATGAATGTGTCCAGTCTCTCAAACGGACTGGACAAAGTAAGGAAAACAAATTTCCCTCCCGCCTGGCTGTGTCCGAACTGGATGAGTTTTCACAAGAAGTCAACATTTCATCATTATTACTGCTAAAACTAACTTGAAAAAAAAAATCAAATCCAGATTTATTTAATTATTTGAATTTGTTTTTGCCTGTATGAGTTGCAGACTTGCATCTCTGATCAGTAGTACTCAACTCTGGTTGCATAACTTAAATGCCATGTTATAATTCCCAGGTCACACCAGTAGCTGAACACACTTTATTCCACTGGTGAGGAAAATGGTACCAACTTACTCATGAGATGTCAGTTCTTCATCACACACACAGAGTAAGCAGACATGCCATAGTCATTGAGTCATATAGCACAGAAATGGCCCCTTATGGCCATTCTGATCTTTTTGACCATCTCCCATTTGTCATCATTAGGACTGTATCCTTCTGTATCTTGCCTGTTTAAGTGTCTGTTTATTAGTTTAACCTCTCAACTGCTGGAATGTCACAAAAGCAAAAATCTTTGTATTTTCCACTGTTTAGTTGCTGAAGAAAATCCCTGTTAAAAATGCACAGCTAAAATATTTAGCTAACTATGTATGGATAATTGTTGATGACAGATTTATTATTCCAGTTTGCACTCATTGGTCATGCAAGAATGATACTTTATCTGAAACAGGAATTGATTGTTAATTTTGTTTGAACATTTTTTTTACTACTTAAAGCAACTGACTGCAGGGTGAGTGTGAGTTGTTGCTGGTCCTGTTAGCTTTTGTTCAACTGACCAGTCATGGGATTGTAGAATTAGGCAGATTAAACGTGCGGCACGGTGACATAGCAGTAGAACTGCTGCCTTACAGTGCCAGAGACACGGGTTCGATCCTGAATATGGGTGCAGTCTCTGGAGTTTGTACATTCTCCCCGTGTGCTGTGTGGGTTTTCTTCAGGATCTCCGGTTTCCTGGCACACTCCAAAGGTGTACGTTTGTAGGTTAATTGGCTTGGTAGAGTTGTTAATTGTCCCTAGTGTGTGTAGGATATTGTCAGTGTTCAGGGGTGGCTGGCCAGCATGGACCCAATGGGCCGAAGGGCCTGCTTTTGCGCTGTATCTCTAAACTAAACTAAACTTCAGCCCAACTCGTCTGAGCCAACCTAATTGTCTACTTGAGCTAGTCCAATTACCTGCATTTAACCATATTCCTCTAAACCTTTCCTATCCATTTACCAGTCTAAATGTCACCATTGTACCACGTCTACAGCTTCTTCGTGCAGCTCTTTCCATATAAAAACACCCTTTGTGTGGAAATATTTGCCTCTTTGGTCCCTTTAAATCTTTCCCCTCTCACCATAAACCTATGCCCTCTACATTTTACATTAGATATTTTCAGCAGACATATGGACTTAGAAACCTTATTTTTGTTTGCACATCTATGCTGTTCAACACCTTTATAATTTTACACTTCTTTCAAGGCACAAGAGCGTCAACTGTTCAATCTGAAATCTTGCAGAGCATTAGATGCTCAAGATCATAGTCCAGAAATGTTACCCCTACCTATCCTCCTTAAATCCATCATTGCACTCGGATCTGTTTAAGCACTTACAGTATTTTAGGTATTCAATTCCAATTTTGGGCAACATTTCTGTTTTTTTAGTTAGATTTCATTCAATGTATTTGCCCTTTTTTTGGCAATTGAAGAATTTGGAAAATAAATTCACCATTGATCCCATGCATTAAATGCTCAATTTAATTGTGCCTGTGCACTACTTCTGTCGAAGCAAATGGGGCCAAATGTTGGGAATGCATTATTGCCGAAGCCTCATCATATAGCACATTTAGCGGCCCTTTGTGCTGCAGAAGAGATCATACAGCAAAGTTATTGTGTCACGCAAAGTTGAGATCTTTGGCAAGTAAAAAATGCCACAGATAACTAAGTTTAAACTTATGTTTTGTGACTACTGTGTGTGAAATGCGATATTCATTTACTATTACACAAAGTATGTGGATGTTAACCTAAGTGCTTTAGGTCTCTTGCTGATTGTTTGCCTTTATTCCAAGTAGCTGATTATAGTAGATATATTTGAATCCTGAAGCAAAAGAAAAATTATATCGGTTTAGAATTTTCCATATTTATTATATTGTTGGGACTGACTGCAAAAATAAATTTCTTGTATTGCAATTTTTGCATGCATCAAGCATAGGTTTACTTAATTAGAACCTCCAGGCAATGAAGAATTCTTTTTTTTTTACATTCTGTGGGTCTTAATATGCTAAATAATGCAAAGCTTCAACTCTTCAAGCATGAGACACACATCTGGTGGCTTAACATTTAAATTACAGAAAAAACACTTTGGTAGTAATTTTCTAGCAAGAGAAGAATGGAAGTTGTATTACAACTAAATTTAATTTCTTTTTAGATTTTTCATCTTCTCTAATTGCGAGTGTTTGACTGATTTTCCTTATATGTTTTATTCAGATCTCGGTGCAAATTATATTGAACTTCAATTTGAGGAGCTCTTCGCTGTTGTTGCGGGAGAGAAATTATTGTTATTGCGTTTTATTTAGCAAATTATTACAAGATATTTGGAGAGTAGGAGTTGAAATGAATTCAGCCAGCCAATCTCGCAGCATTAGATAATATTACTGAATCTCAAACAAAAGGAAGGAATGGAATATGGCGATCATGTTAAAACGAAATTGCACTTACAGATTAAAAACAAATTCTATCACTGTCTGTGCAAAACCAATGCATACAAAGAAAAACTGCCCACAAAAGCAATAATTGCTTTGCTTGTTAGTGTGCCTTGCTTTACAATGTTTTAAATGGGATGCGACACCCTCCAGTTTAAGTTTCATTAGTGTAAGGTCCTGGACTGGATGGGAACAATTTCACTTGAAAAGGAATAACATGTAACCTGAGAGGCAAGCATGGTTGCCCTGAACATTTGTTATAGTGCTCTTCCCATCAAATCACAATACCATTAACTATTTGTGTCAGCTTGTAGGTCAAATGATACATTAAAACATTGTAAGTGAATAACTAATTTTTGTTTGATTCATAGGTCTGGTTTATCCTTCTGATCTAAGGAAACATGGAGAAATGTTTAACAAAATCACAAGTCATTTACAAATAATTAATTTGGATGCACCATTACCAACTGAGCATATTTTCTTGCCTTCATTAAGCTGAGTCAGATGTAAACTATGCAAAGATTTGATTTTTTTTGTTTTCGAGACACAGCATGGAAACTGGCCCTTCAACACACCTATTCCCTCCCAACCAACAATCACACATACGCTAATTCTGTCCTGCACACCAGAGAAACTTTGCAGAAGTCAATTAACCTACAAACCTGCATGTTTTTTGAAATGTGGGAGGAAGCCAGAGCACCGGAGAAAACCCATGCGGTCACATGGAAAACATGCGCACTCCATACAGACAGCACCTGTGGTCAGGATCGAATCCGGGTCTCTGGTGTTGTAAGGCAGCAACTCCAAAGAATCCACATGGGGAATCAAACAATAATTAGTTGTTTCTTGATTAAATTATTTTGTTAAATTATTGAGCTATTGCATTTCCTCCTCAACTTTCAAAATACAAATATACTATGTTTGCAAATGCTGTAAAATTCCACCAAAAAAACATGTCATAGATGCTTTTTGTTGAATGTTGTTACAATATTCTTGGAGACCCACAAAGAAAACGTGATAGCGCTTCATGGGCACAGTGCTTCTTCTCAAGTAGTTTTAGCTTTTACGTCACAGACTTGGCAATTATTTCTGAAGGTTTCTACTGGTTGTTGTGTGCAAGCAATAATCAAGGTCCTAATCAAGATTCTGCAAAAATACCAAGTAGGAAATCTTCGCAGCTCTAACCACAGAGGAAGTTTTGCTCCCTTTTTCTAGTACCTCGACGAACAAAAGTGGTTAACAATCTTGTAACATTAGAAAAATATTAATCAGGCCCAGCTAAAAGATTGGTTTGGTTCACCAGTGTCATGCAGGTGTTTTAGAAACATAGAAAATAGTTGCGGGAGTAGACCATTCGGCCCTTCGATCATCATTGCTGATCATCCAGAATTCCTGCTTTCTCCCTATATCCCTTGATTCCGATAGCCCTAAGAGCTATATCCAACTCTCGCTTGAATACATTCTCATATTTTGCACTCTCTGTCCTTTCTGAGATCAACTTTTGCCCTGTATTAAAATGTAAACTGCTTAGAGAGGAGGTCACCCGGATTTTCTATGAGTATCCATTGAGAGAACTTGCCAGGGATGTTTTTATTATATATTCAGCCCGCTGAATCCAATCTGAATGAGTTTGTAAGAATAGATTAAACCGACAATAGAAAACTCTTCATGATCAGTCTCTTATGTACAGGGATGTAAGTGGTCAGTAGTCCTTATGTTGAATGGGTGCTGGAAATTAGCCACTTGTTCTATTCTCCTCGTGGACAGTTCCTTCGAAGGCAAAGGGCGCGGTCAACAGAGTGTCGGGGTAATTGCCAAATGTCCATTTACAATGAAAAGCCAACTTCATTTTGCTTTGCAGAGCAAAACACCTGTGGAAGCAGCAGTGAGTGTGCAAAGAAATCCGATGAGCTAATCAGAGCCAGTGGTGAGAGTGGAGTATTCCTGAAGGTGAGAATCCTGTCTGTAACCTTGCATGCATGACTGCAATTGTCAGCTCAAGATTTGTCAAAATATATTTCACATCTATTTGCGGTCTTCAAAGGTGGATTTGATATGTTTGACAAGGTGAATTGAGTGGCACTTGGTGAAGTCGACAATGCCAGACAACTTTTTTTATTGTTGAGGACACACCTATTCTTAGACTGTAGGATTATTTTGCTGAAATTAATCAATGTTGCTATTTAGTTTGCGTGTCTTTGAGCTGCCAGTCACTTTTTTAATTCAAAATTGTTACTGCATATTTTATATAGGGGTTTACACTTTGTTTAACACCACTATATTAAAGGAGATGACCATGCATTTGTTAATCAGCTCGCTATTCTGTCCCTCAACAGTGTTGTTTCATCAAATAATTTTCAGTTCCACAATTTTTAATCGGGTGGCTTTATCTCCAACTACCACCTTTAGGCTGTACCGTCTTTATCTTGGAACGTTCTGATGGGCTGACCGCCTTTTGGTGTCTTTTGGAGTAAAGTGCCCTCAATGTCCCTCAAACCTCAAGACTCTATTTCTCTTTTGCTAGACACAGAATTTTGGCTGGCTTTCCTTGTCTGGAAAATTCACGACTTTTTCTAGATCTTGAAGCCCTGCCTGCAACAGCCTTCAGCTACAATAAAAATAATATTACCGCAGCCTACTAATAAATAGTGCCGCTACTGATTCAGGCAAATTCCAGGCACAAATTAGAATCAGCAGTTTTCAGAGATTACAAATGATGCTTCTCTGCACATTGACTGAAAGTTCCTGCAAAAAAATGCTGATCTCTGCATCTGCTCATGATAAATCCTACTATGCATAGGAGACCTGACACCATCCTATTTAGTGTTTGGGAAGGAGGTGAAATTCAGTTCTGGTCACCAGCTTCAAATACATTGCAAGTATATTATGTTCATCACTAGTGAGGTTAGTGTAGCTTTCATAAACATGCTTTGTTAGCAAACTATATATAATCTCCTCGCATGTCATGTAATTCAGTGTACACCACTGAACGTCATCAGAATTGGCACGCTGGAGACTTCTTATGGCGGAAACTGTTCACCGTTCTGCCACCTGTTGGAACGTCCTTGAACTCCTGCCCCCTCCCACTCTCCATCAACATATACCTTCCAGTTTTGAGGAAAAGTTCGATTTTATAGATACATAGAATAGATACATAGAAAATAGGTGCAGGAGTAGGCCATTCGGCCCTTCGAGCCTGCACCGCCATTCAATCTGATCACGGCTGAACATCCAACTCAGTATCCTGTACCTGCCTTCTCTCCATACCCCCTGATCCCTTTAGCCACAAGGGCCACATCTAACTCCCTCTTAAATATAGCCAATGAACTGGCCTCAACTACCCTCTGTGGCAGAGAGTTCCAGAGATTCACCACTCTCTGTGTGAAAAATGTTTTTCTCATCTCAGTCTTAAAGGATTTCCCCCTTATCCTTAAGCTGTGACCCCTTGTCCTGGACTTCCCCAACATCGGGAACAATCTTCCTGCATCTAGCCTGTCCAACCCCTTAAGAATTTTGTAAGTTTCTATAAGATCCCCCCTCAATCTCCTAAATTCTAGCGAGTATAGGCCGAGTCTATCCAGCCTTTCTTCATATGAAAGTCCTGACATCCCAGGAATCAGTCTGGTGAACCTTCTCTGCACTCCCTCTATGGCAATAATGTCCTTCCTCATTTTGTGAAGTTTAGGTGCTAAACTGGCTCAGGGTGTGAACTCATCAACACTCTTGGTTCCCATCATTCCATCCTGAGTTACACTTAGTGAGGCAAGAGTGTCTAAAGTGTCACATGCACCAGGACCGGAGCAATGCCATTCTTCCTTGCTCTTTTAAATGACTCTTACCCGCCATCCCCTCCACCACTTATCTCAATGGAAATAAAATAACGTCTGGCTGCGTAAGTAAAATTGGAGGTTTTGCTATTCAATTAATGCCACAACTACACCCTAATGGATCTGAACTTAAGATGCACATTATTTATAACCAGCGTGTTTAACTGATCCAGTCTACAATGATTTCTGCACCAGCAGCTCTCTCAATTCCAGAGCAAGGGCATGCTGCATAGGAACACCACCCAGAGGCAGGTTCCCCTTCACGACACCAAACATTCTGACTTGGGGCAATTGTTGTTATCCCTTCATCGTTACTGGGTCTATATCCGGGTTGTCGGAATGAATGGCAGATGCTGGTTTAAACTGAAGATTGACACAATTGCTGGAGTAACTCAGCAGGACAGACAGCATCTCTGGATAGGAGGAATGGGTGCTCTTTTGGGTCGAGACCCTTTCACCTCCATCCCAATCAATTAGTATGACAGTGTCGGGTCTCCCATGCATAATAGGATTTATCCTGACGAAGGGTCTCGATTCAAAACATCACCCATTCCTTTTATCCAGAGATGCTGCCTGTCCTGCTGAATTACTCCAGCATGTTGTGTCTATCTAGATCCTGGTAGTCTATATCCTTGGCCTTGAAACATATCTCAGGAATGAGTGCAAAAGTTCTAATTATTATGGAATGTGTATGATGGTTAGCTCTGACTCAATAGATCACATGGCCGTTTCTGTGCTGTATTACTTGATTCAATCTGTGCTGTTAGAGTTAGCTCTAGAGTCTTGGAATTACAGAGAGGTGCAGCACAGAAACAGGTCTATTAGACTGAATCCATGCCGATCAAAATATACCTATTTTTTAAACATTATTCCTAGTATTTTATTTTCCCCACATTCCCATGAATTTCCCTCTATATTCTCCCCTTACCTCCACACCAGGGGAGATTCTTACTGGTGAGTCGAACGATTACCCACACATTTTTGAGCACCTGGAGGACATGGTCACAGAAAGACTGTGTGAACTCCTTACAAATAGCATCGGAGGTCAGGATTGAACTAGGTTGCTGGAGCTGTGAAGCAGCGGCTCTACTGACTGCACCACTGTGCTGCCCTACAAGGAACTGCAAAGAGCAACTCATAAAACTGCGGGATTAGTGGTGACTAAATCTGAGTTCTGTACACCAAAATATATTAGCATTCGCCGTTTACTCTGAATGCAAATTAATGTAAACATTCACTAAAACTTAATAGTCTAGAAATTACTGTTGGCAATATTAGCAGATTTACATTTAATTTGCTTCTCAGGTGATTGTTCTAATACTACTGTTAACCCTCTTCCTGACTTCGACTGTTCCTATCATTGTGCTTCTCACTTTATGTCCCTTTAATTTGGCAATAATGTATTCTGTAAACTTTCAATTATATCTCTCAACTATTTCCTATACTGCTTTCCTCTGGGATGCCATGGGATTATATATCGGAACACAGTGGGCCAGTTTGGAGTTGGAATAGCAGTGAAAATATCAGCATTTGCTGGTATGAATCTGACTTCTGGATTTCTATCCTATGCATATTTTAATATAGAAATCCCAAATCTGATGTCAGTAATCCGGTGCTCCTCCACAGGTTGTACTGTTTGCAGCCATCTTCATCATAACCAAGGGGGCACAGTGGTGCAGCAGTAGAGTTGCTGCCTTACAGCTATAGAGGCCCGGGTTCTATCCTGACCACGGGTGCTGTCTGTACGGACTTTGTGCGTTCTCTCTGTAACAGGGCGAGTTTGCTCCAGGTGCACCAGCTTCCTCCCATATCCCAAAGACATGCAGGTTTGTAGGTTAATTGGCTTCTGTAAATTGTCCCTAGATTGTGGGATAAAACCCATGTACGGGGATCGCTAGTCAGTGTGGGCTCAGTGGGTGGAAGGACCTGTTCATACCCTGTATCTCTAAATTTAACGTAATGTTTAAGAAACATGTAAACAGTTACATGGATAGAACTAGTTTGGAGGGGTATGAGCCAAGCGTAGACAGGTGGGACTAGTGTAGATGGAACTGTAAATTGCTCGTTTCTAAGCTTCCCCCAGTCTAGTTTCAGTAAAAACACTGAGTCGAGCACTTGAAACAACTACATTTTATTTTAACAAAAGCGCGTCACATTTCAACTACTGTACCTATCCCACCGCGGGTTCGATTCCCGTGTCTGCCTGTTCAAGCCCTCTAGGTCTCACTCAGACTGAGATACTCAAGAAGTTCATGCAGTTCCAAGCGTTCTCCCAGAAGATCGATGCTGAGCCTCGTGATCGCGGACTTTTATATGTCCCGGGTCCTCGAGGGGCCGAACCACATGGGGGTGGTCTCTTAACAACCCAATTACAGGTATCGATTAACCCCATACATAACAGACATTCCCCTAACCCAATAATACAACAGCTTAATACATTGTATTCAAAACGGACTTCGTAAGGAAGCCAACTTAGAAACATTTACCCTGATCTACAGGAAACCCAGACAAGGCTCAATACCTCATCCAATCAACACTCGGCAAAGTCGAACTCTGCAACATTATTTACAATTATTTACAAGGTGTATGTGTGGTTTGCAGCCATCCAATCCATTCTATGCATTTTGCACCTAATTGACAGGGTTTGCAGATGTTCTTATTCTTTGCTTGCAAATTGTATCTAAGCTCTAAACACACTGGCACCTCTTCGCAGCTTGTCCCAGCTCTGCAGAGAGCAACTCCAAATTGACCAAATCTCCAGTTGCCCTGAAGCTTTTACCCATTTTGAACTCCGAGCCTCTCCAATTTACCCAGGATTAACAGAACAAGTTGGTTGGTGTGGGCAAGTTGGGCCGAAGGGCCTCTTTCCATGCTGTATGTCTCTGACTCTATAACTAAAACTGAAAAGGAATATGTTGAAATGAGGCATAAATTGGATAGGTGCTGTTGTGTATCTATGTGTGTGATCATACCATGAGCTTGATGTATTAAAGAGTCGGGTTGCTTTCTTCCATTGTTACAATGTTAAGTAAAGCTCAGATAATCCATCGTCTGATCGTTTGGAAATCTTGATGGCTCCGCATCTGGCTCACCAGCAAATGATTAAAATTTACACTCGCCTAGTTTCCACACTTATCTATTCATTGGGGCCCCAGTTCCTGGAATCCCTTTAAGATCGCCTGGCTGTGTTGGCCATACTTCCTTGAGATTTACCCAGTTCTGTTTCCCACACTTAGTGGGTTCACAGTAATGTTAACGGTGTAATATATTTTAGAAAAGCGAATTAAAAATGTATTGAAGTATAAATAAAATAACATCTGATAATCTGGAAAATTCCTAGTTATTATTCCACATTATTTGAGTTTTACTGTAACACTGATGGGGAACACTCAGTCTCCAGCAGAAGTTTGAAGTCGGTTTATGCATATATGTTAAGTTTACAATCTTGTGTATGAATCATTATCTTTTATATGACTTGGCACAATGTATTTGTAAACATTACAAATCAGTCTTGCTGAAATGTGCTTTGTTTCATTATATTGTTATAACTTTTAAAATAAAATAATATAATTATGGTTATGCTGCAGTGTAAATGACTGAAGAGGGATTATTGCTCCAGTCTATCCACCAAATTGTATTTTGATTTTCTGATCTCTTCATGAAAATTTACACTTGATCACCTCAGCAACTTCTAAAACTTGGACTTGGTAGTTTTGAATTGAAATATGTCCTTTTTGTGCAAACATATTCTGCAGCCTAGGTTTTTGCAGTGTAGCCAATGTGTAGAATCTTAAGAATTATTCGGTTACATACATTGATTATAGCATCATAGAAACATGCAAAGCAGAAATCGATGCACCTTGTCCAAGACGACCATTATGCCTTTCTTTGCTTATCCAGTGTTTCTACATTGGAACTGCATCCTTCTAACATCTTGCGATCTATCATCCAAAATGGTGGCAGTGTGCAGCGATTCTTTGCAAGTTGACACAAGTTTAGAATGGACCTCATGAGCTGGAGATTAATTTCCTAACCTACCTCATTGCAATTATTTCAGTTATTTGTCCCTGTATTGTTTCTGGAGCTGTTTTACAATATTCTGCATTCTGCTTATTTTCTCTCGTGCATTACCTGATGTGTATGGTATGATTTACCTAAATAACATTCAGAATTGTTTTTTCACTATACCTCAGTAGACTTGACGTTAATAAACCAATATCAATACCTATCCAACTACCTGTCCAAATGCATTTGAAACCTTGTAATTGTATCTTCATCCACCACCACCTCTGGCAGCTCCTTCCAAATAACCACCATCCTCTGTGTGGAAAAATGTATCCCCCAGATCTTCTTTACATTTCTCCCTTCCTACATAAATCCAGTGCCCTCTAGTTCTAGACTATATTCAGATAGAATAATGCTTTTTAGAATTTAGTATCAATGGTTCTGTTTTATCTTGTCATCTTTGAAGCAAAGGCACATCTTCCAAACATTTTCGGGGGAGGGAGGGAGGGTTGTAATTTTTTTAAAAAGTTGAGTATATGACAATAAACTGACTATATCTAATCAAATGTTATAAGTATGGCCTATTTCTGGTCCTATTTTCTTGTGTTCTGTATCCTGGACCATCTAATGAATCTTTGTTGTACTCCCTCTATACCCAGCATATCCTTTACACAAGTTGCTCTTTAAAACATCTCACTTAGATCGTATTGTTGATTTCCCTCGCGCCTTCCCAATAGGTGGCTTTGCAACATGTAGTTTGATGATAATGCTGATGCCAAGGTGTGTTTCGCTGCCGTTGTTGGTAGTGTCACGATGTTATGGTAGGGGGGCATTCCTCATTTTGCCTTTTGTTTACAGGAAAGTCATCAAAACCTGGCTG
Source organism: Amblyraja radiata (assembly GCF_010909765.2). Taxonomy (NCBI): domain Eukaryota; kingdom Metazoa; phylum Chordata; class Chondrichthyes; order Rajiformes; family Rajidae; genus Amblyraja; species Amblyraja radiata. The sequence continues at coordinate 18,947,248 of NC_045959.1, read as the reverse complement.
AGTTTAACGGGAAGGATAAACGACAGAGCACTGTTGAACAAAGCACATCCCCTCCAGAACCACTGTGCCTGGAAGACTTGGCCCAATACCGATTCTCTATTGTGTGAGTGCTGGTTTAAAACTATTCGTTCTTAAATATAGTCTGCTTTCTTGTGCAATCTTCTGAAATGCTTTCATTACCTTTATCTAGGTTATCCTTTTGGCACCTATAACTGTGTTTAATTGTTTCCCTTCTTAATCTGCTGCACAGCTCAAAGCAGGGGGATTATGGTTCTTTGACTGACTTTTCTATTATGAAAAGATGTGTTAAAAAAAATATATGTTAATTAGATTAGCTAAGTACCAGAATAAAGTTAAAATGCTATTGTCAAAAAAAAAGTAAATCCTACCTTTGAATGCTGATAGTGTGAGGAAAGTATATGTTTGTGGTTTAAGCATGCACAAACCAGAAAAAAAAAAACCACTCTGACCTGACATGATTCTTGTTGGCCCAGGAACACACAGCAAAGAGACACTCTCTCCAGCCGACCCCATTTTACTAGTCTGTAACCATCTATGCATTGCCCATTCAAATGTCCATCCAGATATTTCTTAAATATTGTAGGAGTACCTACCTCCACCACCCAATCAGTCAACATGTTCCAGATTCCAACCACCCTCAGGACAATTTCTTTCTCTGATTCCCCCTCTAAACCTCTTATCACCTTGCCCTAAATCTATGGTTAGGGCAATCTTGCATCACCTCTCTCTCTCTATCCTTCCCCCACTCTAATTGTCCTGTTAGTTTTACTGTTCATATCCCCTTGTTATCACCTCCTCCACAGCCTCCTCCAATGTGGGCCCTTTGGTCATCGGTGCCGGCTCTGATCTGTTCGTTACCTTTTCATTCCTTTAGTTTCCCTTTCCCCTGACTAACAGCCTGAAGAAGGGTCTCGACCCAAAACATTATGTATCACTTTTCTCCAGAGATGCTGCCTGACCCGCTGAGTTACTCCAGTATTTTATGTCTATCAGCAGTGTTAAAAGACATATTATTCAGGCAAATGGCAGAGATTGTGCAAAGGTAAGTGATGCTGGTGTGGCAGCTGCTGTCATTGCCACAGGTGGTGGAAGGTCACCACTGAGCTACCTATTTGATGAACACACCAGCAGTTAACTGGTGGCTGCTGATAAAACATTGTTAGTTTCAGTGCATTCTACTAAGCTTTTAACTTGTTTGACAAGCCTTTCAGTGGTTTCTGAAATCACCGAGTCAGCCCAATGAAGTAGCTATTTAAAAAATAAAACAAAATAAATGTACCAAGATAGTGCCATCTACTCCCAGTTGTACCATTTACAGTGCCCTCCATAATGGTTGGGACAAAGACCCATCATTTATTTATTTGCCTCTGTACTTCACAATTGGAGATTTGTAATAGAAAAACAATCACCTGTGGTTAAAGTGCACATTGTCAGATTTTAATAAAGGTCATTTTTATACATTTTGGTTTCACCATGTAGAAAATACAACAGTGTTTATACATAGTCCCCCCCATTTCAGGACACCATAATGTTTGGGACACAGCAATGGCATGGAAATGAAAGTAGTCATGTTTAGTATTTTGTTGCACATCCTTTGCATGCAATGACTGCTTGAAGTCTGCGATTCATGGACCACCTGTTGCTGGGTGTCTTCTCTGGTGATGCTCTGCCAGGCCTGTATTGCAGCCATCTTTAGCTTATGCTTGTTTTGGGGGCTAGTCCCCTTCAGTTTTCTCTTCAGCATATAAAAGGCATGCTCAATTGGGTTCAGATCGGGTGATTGACTTGGCCACTCAAGAATTGACCGTTTTTTAACTTTGAAAAACTACTTTGTTGCTTTTGCAGTATCTTTGGGATCATTGTCTTGCTGCAGAATGAACCAATGAGTTTTGAGGCATTTGTTTGAACTTGAGCAGATGGGATGTGTCTATACACTTCAGAATTAATTATGCTACTACCATCAGCAGTTGTACCATCAGTGAGCCAGTACCTTCAGCAGCCATACATGTCAAGGCTATAACACCCACCACCGTGTTTCACAGATGAGGTGGTATGCTTTGAATCTTGGGCAGTTCTTTCTCTCCTCCATACTTTGCTCTTGCCATTACTCTGATATAAGTTAATCTTCGTCTCATCTGTCCACAAGACCTTTTTCCAGAACTGTGGTTGCTCTTTTAAGTACTTCTTGGCAAACTGTAACCTGGCCATCCTATATTTGTGGCTAACCAGTGGTTTGCATCTCGCAGTGTAGCCTCTGTATTTCTGTTCATGAAGTCTTCTGCGGACAGTGGTCATTGACAAATCCACACCTGACTCCTGGCTCCTGATCTGTCGGACAGGTGTTTGGGGATTTTTCTTTATTATAGAACGAATTCTTCTGTGATCAGCTGTGGAGATCTTCCTTGGCCTGTTAGTCCCTTTGCGATTAGTAAGCTCACCAGTGCTCTCTTTCTTCTTAATGATGTTCCAAACAGTTGATTTTGGTAAGCCTAAGGTTTGGCTGATGTCTCTAACAGTTTTATTCTTGTTTCTCAGTCTCACAATGGCTTCTTTGACTTTCATTGGCTCAACTTTTATCCTCGTGTTGATAATCAGCAATAAAAGTTTCCAAAGATGATGGAAAGATTGGAGGAAAGACTAGGTGCTGAGAGCTCTCTTATACCTGCATTAAGGAGGCAATTAAACACACCTGAGCAATTACAAACACCTGTGAAGCCATGTGTCCCAAACATTATGGTGTGCTGTAATGTATAAACACAGCTGTCATTTCTACATGGTGAAACCAAACTGTATAACAATGGCCTTTAATAAAATCTGACAATGTGCACTTTAACCACATGTGATTTTTTTTCTATTATAAATCTCAAATGGTGGAGTACAGAGGCAAATAAATAAATGATGGGTCTATGTCCCAAACATTATGGAGGGCACTGTAGTTGCTGATGTACTCATTCAAGAGGTGGTTCAGTGGTGCAGTGATTGCAGTTTGCTTCAATAACAGTTTATGTTGGGAAGCGTGAGCATGAGCCTTGCACAGATGACGACATCATGCGTGTCCGGAAAATGTAAGGTGCGATGACTTGAATGGAACACTGAAGTGTCCAGTTTTGTTTTGCGATGGGCATAATTTAACTTAGAAATTATTGCACGATTTCCTCCATGAAGAAATGATTGTGAGTAATTTCTATGCAAAAGAATGCAAGTTAATTGATCCAATTTCTAAAATTCAAGGTCACATGCAGTGAGCTCACGTCAATATCAGGAGACATTGGATTCTAGCCCCGCCCCCCCCCCCCCCCCCCCCCCCCCCCTCCTCCTGAGACCAGGGCAGTATTGAGGGAATAGAATAGAAACATAGACATAGAAAATAGGTGCAGGAGTAGGCCATTCGGCCCTTCGAGCCTGCACCGCCATTCAATATGATCATGGCTGATCATCCAACTCAGTATCCTGTACCTGCCTTCTCTCATGGGAATGCTGCATTCCCATCTTTTAGTGAGAAAATAAAACAAGGTCTCGTCTGGTTGATTTTATAGGTAGCAATGTCGCAAATTCAAAGAAGACCGGGAGGTTATAGCCAGTGTCCAGGTCAATACTTGTCTCTAAACCAACACCTCAGAGCAGATTAGCTCGTCCTAATCCTCTTGTAGTCAGTGAGAGTGTGCTGTGTTTAAATTGGCTGTGGCATTTCGAATATTACAAAGGTGACCGCAGTTCATTGACTCTGATGGGTTTTGGAATGCCCTAAAATGGTGTGGAAGGTGCTTTTCTTACTTTTCCTCATTCTTTCTTTGTTAACCCAGCTGTGGAAGTATTGTCTGCCTTGGCTATGATTTGTTGTAGTACAGATTTTTATATGTAAATTGAGTTTCTTTTGCATACCAGCAACCGCTTTACAAAATGTCCCCACGCCACTAATGTAAGGGCAGGTTACAATTCCATATTTTCATGCTGTATTTTATACCCTCCTCTGATCGGTCCACTGGATTAATGAGACAATAGTTTCCTTCGGGCAACTATGTTGGTTCATAACATTTAAGTGATATTTACACACCAATTTGAAAAATTACTATGCTGTGAGGGCAAATTATTGACTAATGTAATATTCCCCTGAATTCTTGCCTCCTGTTGCACAGAGACTTTGGTGCTGCAGTTTGTTCATTCAGATGCACAAATGTGCACCACAGTTGCAAACATTAATATTAATGATTTGCAAAATTTCAATTGCACAGTTAAAAACTATTCTGCCAAGCCACAAATGTACATCTCAATAGTGACATGGATGATTGCAAAGAAGATTAAAGACACTGTGATTAAAAAGCTATGAACATTTCTTTGTCATCTGAGCCTGTTAAATTAACATGGGTTTAATGAAATGAAGTAGAATGAATATCAGGTCATTTTTAATCTTCAGCGCCTGGGTCGTTGGGCATTTGCTTGTTAGTTATATGCAAAGTTAGTAGAGTTAAAAGGGGAAGGGACATAACCATATATAACCATATAACAATTACAGCACGGAAACAGGCCATCTCGACCCTTCTAGTCCGTGCCGAACACGTATTCTCCCCATGTCCCATATACCTGCGCTCAGACCATAACCCTCCATTCCTTTCCCGTCCATATAACTATCCAATTTATTTTTAAATGATAAAATCGAACCTGCCTCCACCACCTTCCCTGGAAGCTCATTCCACACAGCCACCACTCTCTGAGTAAAGAAGTTCCCCCTCATGTTACCCCTAAACTTCTGTCCCTTAATTCTCAAGTCATGTCCCCTTGTTTGAATCTTCCCTACTCTCAGTGGGAAAAGCTTATCCACGTCAACTCTGTCTATCCCTCTCATCATTTTAAAGACCTCTATCAAGTCCCCCCTTAACCTTGAGATAACTAGACTGTTTTCAGTGTATTGAAACCATCCACATTCTTCAGGAAACAAAGCTTGTCTGTTGGAACATTTTTCTGTACTTATACCAGAACATGGGCCGAGGAAGGAGTGTGTGGCAGTCACGGTGTTCATAAGGGGCGTTAGCTGATTTAACAGAGTTCCCACACCCAGTAACGGGGGGTCCATTATGTAAGCTTAAAGAAAGCACAGATTAAGATGCACGGTATAGAGTGCACCATCTATCTTTTATGTGCTCCTGAAAGAGGTAAGTATTTTAGGTACAGTATTAAGGGTAATGCAGTCACTGAAGATCAGTCATGATGGAAGCTCATTACTTTACGACATGAAGAGCACGATTGTGCTGCCCATCTCTATTACACCTTGTCGGTTATCGTATAAATTGAGCAAAGTAAAGGCTTTAGAATAAGATTATTTAATTGCAGAAAGATGGAGAATTTCATCACCATTTGCTTTCCAGGCTCAATACCAGAACCAGAATCAGAACCACACTTTGTTCGCCAAGTATGTTTTGCAACATACGAGGAGTTTCATTGGCCAGGTCAGTCTTACAATTAAAAGCAACAGATCACTAAAAAGCACATTTTAACATGAACATCCACCACAGTGACTCCTACACATTCCTCACTGTGATGGAAGGCGAAATAAAGTTCAAGTCCTTCCCTTAGTTCTTCCTCGGTTGTGGGCCTCAAGCCCCCGTTGATGGGATGATCTTGACTCCCATAGCTGGCGGCGTTCGGGCTGGAGGCGATCAAGCCCCTGCATCTGGGGGATGTCAGCGATCCCAGGCAAGGGATCAGCTCCGATGTTAAGTCCGCGCCCCGCGGTGGGGCTCACGACAGTCCGAGGAGGCTTCCAGCTCCAGCGATGGAAGGCTGCAGAGCCCGGAGAATGTGATCCAAAAAATAATCACATCTCCGGCAAGGTAGGAACTTGAAAAAAAGTTTCCCCCGATCCCCTCCCCCCTCCCCCAAATAAAACAAACCAAAGAAAATTAAAACAAAAATGTTTAATTTATAATTCTTAATTTCTTAAAAAATAACAAAAAGTGTGAAAAGACAAACAGACTGCCGGCAGGGCTGCCATCTCCCCGGCGCCCCTTGCTTCAGTAATTTCAGGAAATGTTCCTGCTTTGCCATCTACACCTCCTCCTGACTCCTCTTTTCTTTCTTCACTTCTCCCCATACCCACACCCCAGCTTGCATGAAGATCCCTTGACATTTTATCTCCACACCTCTCCTTTGTTCTCTGCCCTTCTTTCTTTGCATCTTAAAACTTTCCCCAGTTCTGATGAAGGGTCAGCAAACTTAAATGTTAATTCTGCTTCTCTATCCACAGTTGTAGCCTGACCTGTTGAGCAATCTGGGCATTTTCTGCTTTTAATGCAGTATATAATTGTACTCAAAATGCTGGAGTATCTCAGTGGGTCAGGCAGCATCTCTGGAGAACATGGATAGGTGATGTTCCTTAGAAACATAGAAAATAGGTGCAGGAGGAGGCCATTCGGCCCTTTGAGCCAGCACTGCCATTCATTGTGATCATGGCTGATCATCATCCACAATCAGTAACCCATGCCTGGCTTCCCCCATACCCCTTGATTCCGGTAGCCCCGAAAGCTCTATCAAACTCTTTTAAATTCATCCAGTGATTTGGCCTCCACTGCCTTCTTTGGCAGCAAATTCCTCAAATTCACAACTCTCTTGGTGAAAAAGTTTTTTCTCACCTCAGTTTTAAATGGCTACCTCTTTATTAATGGACTGTGACCCCTGGTTCTGGACTCCCCAACATTGGCAATATTTTTCCTGCAACTAGCTTGTCCAGCCCTTTTATAATTTTATACGTTTCTATAAGATCTCCCCTCATCCTTCTAAATTCCACTGAATTCAAACCCAGTCTTTGAAATCTTTCCTCATATGACAGTCCCGCCATCCCGGGGATTAACCTCGTGAACCTACGCTGCACTCCCGCAAGGATGTACTTCCTCAAATTAGGTTCGGGACCCTCTTCAGACTGATTTAAAGGCGTCGGGAAAGAAAACCGAAAGAGTGGAGAGAGCATGGTTGGCAATAAGTGAACATAGGCGAGGGATTTTTGCCCAAAAGGCTCGAAAAGTTGCCAATTGTGTTTAGTTTAGTTTAACTTAGAGATACAGTGCAGAAACAGGCCCTTCGGCCCAGCTAGTCCATGCCAACCAGTGATCCCCGCACATTAGCACTGCCCTACACACACTAGGGACAATTTACACATACACCAAGCCAATTCACCTACAAACCTGGACGTCTTAGAGTGTGGGAGGAAACCGAAGATCTCGGAGAAAACCCACGCAATCACGGGGAGAACGTACAAACTCCGTGCAGACAGCACCTGTAATCAGGATAGCACCTGGGTCTTTGGCGCTGGAAGGCAGCAACTCTACTGTTGCGCCACCGTGCCAACTGTATAGCTGATTAAAGGATCCAGGTGCAGGGAGAGGGGAGGGGAAGGGATGAACCTTGGATGGTGAGCCAGAGTTCAGGGGAGGGGAGTGGAGGAAAGAAAGTGGGGGGGGGGGGGGGGGGGTCTGGCCTTGGATGAGAAAGAGGAGGGAGAAGGGGGTTGATTGTGGGTTAGTTACCTAAAATTGGAGAACTCAGTGTTCATACAACATTGGGTTGCTAACTGCCCAAGCAGAATATGAGGTGCTGTCCTTCCAGTTACCGTTTGGCCTAACTCTGGCAGTGGAGGAGGCCCAGCACAGAAGTTTAATTTAATTTGGTTTAATTTAAGTTAGAGATACAGCATTGAAACAGGCCCATTCGGTCCACTGAGTCCACGCCAACCAATAATCACCCGTACAATAGTTCTATGTTATCCCAGTCTCGTATCCTACACATTAGGGGCAATTTTACAGAAGCCAATCAATCTACAATCCGGCACATCTTTGGAACGTGGAAGGAAAACAGAACACCCGGAGAAAACCCACGGGGTCACAGGGAGAACGTGCAAGCTCCATACAGGCGTCACCCATAGTCAGGATCGAATCTGGATCTCTGGCGCCGTAAGGCAGTAAGTTTACCGCTGCACCACTGTGTCACCCTAGGAAAGCTCAGGATGAGAATTTAAATGATTAGCAACCGGGAGATTCAGTCGGCCTTGGAGGACCGAGCGTAAGTGTTCGGCAAAGAGGTCGTCGAGTCTACACTTGGTCTCGTCAATGTATAGGAGGAGACATCAGGAGCACCAGATGCAGTAAATGAAGATAGAGGATGTGGACGTGCGCCTCTGCCTCAACTGCAAGAATTGCTGGGGTCCTTGGAAGGAGACAAGGGAGGAGGTATAGGGACAGATGTTACATCTCCTTTGTTTGCAGGATAAAGTACCAGAGCAGGAGGTGATTTGGGTGGGAATGGATGAGTGTACCACGGAGTTGAGGAGGGATGGATCCCTGCAGAATGCGTAATGGGGTGGAGATGGGAAGCTGTGATTAGTAGTGGAGGCGTCAGATATCTCGGAGGATGATGTGTTGGACGTGGAGGATGGTTGGGTGAAGTTTGAGGACCATGGGAACTCCATCATGTTGTGTCCAATGGGAAGGGGAGCAAGAACAGAACTATGGAACAAAGTGAAGACACGGATGAGGGATCCATCAATGACAGCTGTGGGGGAAACCAGCTTTACTAATGAATGAGGACATTTTGGATGTTCTCAAATGGAAAGCCAAATCTCTGAAGCAGATGCGGGGGAGACAGAGGAATTGAGAGTAGGGGACCTAATCTTTGCAAGAGGCAGGTAGAAGGAAGTGTAATCCTGATTACTGTGTGAGTCGGTAGGTTAGTCCTAGATAGTTGTCCCCGGGACAGAGAGACCATGAAAGGGGAGAGAGGTGTTGGTGATAGTCCAACTGAATTTCTGGACTGGGTGGAAGTTAATGAAATCAAATGAGTTTTGCACGGGTGCAGGAGCAGCCCCAATACAGTGTTTGTTGTAGCAGAGAAAGGGTTGGGGGCTCGTGCCACTGGACGCCTGGAACAAGGACTATTAACTGTAACCCGAACCAACAAAAATGTAGGCATAGCTTGGGCTCATACGGGAGCCCATGGCTACACCTTTAACTTGGAAGAAGTGAGAGGAGTCAAAAGAGGAGTTGTTGAGGCCAAAGACTAGTTCTGCCAGGCAGAGGAGAGTTTTATTATAGGGAAATTGTTTGGAAGATGAAGATGTTGACCATTTCTACCTTGGAGTAGGCATTGTAAGGATGCAGGTCCATCATCAAATTTCTGGCAACTGACAGTCTGGCACCTCCTTAAATCCAGACAAAATTATGAGAGCACATTTGAAATCCTCCTCCCCCCCCCCCCCCCCCCCCCAGAAATTCCCCCCGAAAAAGTGGTGCCTGGGCCGGGTGAGGCAGCTGAGACTTCCACGATGATTGGAAGGTAGAATTTGCTGCTTGCAGCCGGAGCGCTGGAACTATGACCCAGCCAGAGCCGTCAGATCCGTTCCCAAAGCCGACTTCCACGGAACGACCTTGTATTTCGGCCTCCCAAGACCATGACCTCTGTTGGTCCAGCTAAACAGATAATATGGCAAGGCTCTGGAACCAAGGGAGCTGGAAAATCGGTAGTGGACCTGTATATGGGTAGTACGTGTAGAAAGTCAAAAAGGTTGGCATGGATATTGTGGATCCCAAAGGGCCTGTTTCTGTATTGTACAACTATGACTCTAAATGTTGTTTGTTGTTATTGTTTCCTTTGGAGGTGGGGGTGGTTCTGTTGGAAGTTTCTGACTATTCAGATGAGTTGCAGGGAATTAAGAACTGAGCTGAGTACGATGTAGAAGAAATTAAGGAATGAGAAAAGAGAAACATGCCTTATTCTTCTCACCCCCACCCCCACTGCAGTCTGAAGAAGGGTCTAGACCCGAAACGTCGCCTATTTCCTTTGCTCCATAGATGCTGCCTCATCCACTGAGCTTCTCCAGCATTTTTGTCTACCATAGATTTTGAGGGTCTTGTCTGGTTAAATTGTCTTTAAAAATATATTTCCATGCCTGAAATCTTGACAGGATAGTGGCCTCTGGTCATAGTGTAGCAGTTCCCTTCTCCAACCATATATGAGACATAATGTAGCCTTGAAGATCCTGGGTCCAACACAGACAATAAACGAGTGTTGTATTCCGAGTGCGCATACCCAGGTCATAGGTCACAAGCGAAAAGCACTCTCGGCAGCCGTGCAGCGTCATGAACACAGACCTGCACCTCATCTGCTGTCGGGTTCGATCCTGGGTCTCCAGTGCTGCCATCGCTGCCAAACCGCAACTGGACCATCCCCGTCACCTCCCGAGTGCCCCCCCCCCCATCCGGGGGTGGCCAGAGACGTCGGGAATCAGACGGGAGCAGCGCCCCCAGGCCCACAGCCAGCGCGGAGAAGCAGCGGTAAATCCAGCTCAACTCTGCCTGTCTCGACGGGTTAACCTATAACCCTGCCTGGACTTACGGGTCACCAGCCTGGTACAATGGAACTAGCACTGCTTCTCCGCACTGGCTGTAAGCCTGGGCCATCGTTCCCATAAGTTCCCATAGTTCCCGACGTCTCTGGCCGTCCCCGGATGGGGGGGGGGGGGGGGCACTTAGGAGGGGATGGGGATGGTCCAGTGGCGGTTCGGCAGTGATTGCGGAGCCAGAGACTCTGTTCTGTCCTGGCTGCAGATGAGGCGCAGGTCTGTGTCCATGCCGTGGCACGGCTGCCGAGAGTTTTTATCGTTTGTGACCTTTGACAAATCCCATGATCCCTTGCATTTTTCGGAAAACCGAACTCACTTATACACGGAGGACCCATGTGACATTGCCAAAACTGCAAATAGCATTCGCTCATGGAGTGATAGAGACATACAGTGTTGAAACAGGCGCTTCGGTCCAACTTGCCCGCACCAACCAACATGTCCCATCTTCACTAGTCTCTCCTGTCTGCGTTTCGCCCATATCCCTCCAAACTATGTTGGTTGGTGTGGGCAATAGACCCTGCCTCAACTACCTCCTCTGGCAGCTCGTTCCATACACCCACCACCCTTTGTGTGCTCATAGGGGCACTGAACAACTGACAGACATTAAAGCTGCATAACTGGACGGTGTGGTGCTGATATTGTATTACAATGTGGCCTTTAGCAAATCAATAGAGAAAGGATCCACAGCGGTGTGTTACAATATTCTTTGTGTACTCCACGTGGAAATGTGTGGAAGTCACTCATCTCACTGAGAAATCCATTAGATATTTGATCCATTCTATTCCAAACATATTTTAATTGCTAATTGATATAGGGTCAGGTTTTTATATGCTAAATAATACCATTGAACACTGGAGTCTGCTGTCTATCAATGTGGTGTCAGAATGCTATAGTTCATTGTGTTAGCAGAACAGCTGTGTTGAAGTGGTATTTCATTTGCTTGCTATAAAAAGTGACCTCAGTGCCTTGCTGTCGTGAGGCTGACAGAGGCACGGAATTCAGGTCTTGATTACGGAAGGCTAGTGGTTGCCTTTTTCAGATTATTATTTTTGGTTTAGTTCTGCATTGGTTTATCATTTTCTATTTGTGTTTAGCAAAATTGAAGGTTTTTTTGTTATTAAAAAATACACCAACATTCGAGCTGCATAAAGTCATATCAAATTGAAATTGAAGAAATAATAAGTTGTAGATTAGTGTGGATATTTACTGATTTATTTATTCTATAATATCTTTGTTTTCCTTTTGTGTAATTGCTAGGACTTCTTACTTTTTGCCCCAGTTACACCCACACTTCAGCGCTTCTGGCCTTTTACACCACCTATTGGTTGGCAGTCAGTATGAACACTTTCAAAATCAGATTCAGATTAGTTTATTATCATACCAGGGGTGCAATGAGATTCCCTGCTCACATAAAGCTCATCAAGCTAACATTAGACGAGGTAAAGATAAACACAACAAGATATACGGAGCCAAGTCAAATCAAGTCAAGTCTATTCGTCACATACACATACGAGATGTGCAGTGAAATGAAAAGTGGCAAATGCTCGCGGACTTTGAGCAAAAAGACAAACAAACAAACAACCAAACAAACTACAACAGAATGTAACAGAATCACATATTCTTTTTCATATTAAATATTGTGGGCGGAAGGAAAAAGGGGAAAAAAACAGCAATTTTTAAAAAGAACAATGCGGTAGAGTGGTGCAGTAAAGTTAGTCCCTGGTGAGATAGGAGTTTACAGTCCTAATGGCCTCTGGGAAGAAACTCCTTCTCAACCTCTCCGTTCTCACAGCATGGCAACGGAGGAGATTGCCTGACCGTAGCAGCTGGAACAGTCCGTTGCAGGGGCGGAAGGGGTCTCCCATGATTTTCTTACTTTGCAATGAAATTCTTACTTTCTGCAGCTTTGCAAGTACATTTAACACAACACAGCAAAAACACAAACCATAAATCATCAGTTATTCTGGGTAAAGCAGGCAGTGCAAAAAAATATGGATGTACAATGGCAGAATAGTCGAATGAGGTAGCGTTAACTACAGCACCTCCAGGAAGTGGTTTTGAAAGAGGCGATTTGTTCAGGAATCTGACAGTGAAGGGGAATAAACGGTTCTTTAACTGTACATTCAAGCTTTCAGGCTCCTGTATCTTCTACCAGAGAAAAGACAAAAGGGAATGGCTAGGTTGGGAGACATCCTTGATGATACTTCCAGCCGACCTTATGCAATCCTCTGAAGATGGGCTGAATGGAAGGAAGTGACGAGTGGGTGATGAACTGAGATGTCTTCACTATTCTCTGCAGGTTCAGGTGGTCAACAGCAGAGCAGTTGCCATACTGGGCTGGGTTGGATCCCATCAAAATACTTTCTATGGTGCATCTGTAGAAGTTCTGGAGTATCCTCATGGACCTGCTGAATCTTCTCAGATGCCTAAGAAAATAAATATGCTGATGCTCTTTCTTGATTACTACATCAATGTGAAGGGACTAGGTTAGGTTGCTGGTGATGTAAATGCCAAGGAACTCGAAGCATTCGACCATTGTTAGATAGTTCTATTGATGAGTAGAGGGCTGTGTTCACCTCATTATAGTCTATGTTAGAGCTTGTAATTGGTAATTGAGATGGATCACTTTACATTTCTTGGGGACTAGAATAACGGAGGCTTGAAACTGATTGTGACTGTTCTGTTGAAATGAGAGGTTGAAGATGTGGGAAAAGACCATGGTCACTTAACTTGAGCCCGATTTTAAAATGTGTCCTGGGACTCCTTCCGGGCTGACTGCTTTCAGAGAGTTTTCTCACCTAAAAGCAGATTTGAGATCTACCACTGAGATGTATGCAACACAGCCAAGGTGGTGGGGGAGGTGATTCACCTTGACGTAGACAAATATATATGGCTTCCATAAAGCTAAATGACTGGGCCTGATGGTGCTTGATGTGGGCAGCTCCTTCTGCTTGCTAACTGTGTCAAATGTCCTTCTCACCTGAATCACCAAAGATCAGGCAAAGGGCCTCTGTTCATCTTTCCACAAATGCTGCCAGACCTGCTGAGCTTTTCCAGAATTTCTGATATAGTTTTGATTTCCAGTATCAGAAGTTGTTTTGTTTGTTATAATGATACTGCATTTATGTTGTCTGTATTTCGTTGTCTCTGTACTGTACACCGACAATGACAATTAAGGTTGAATCTGAATCTGAATCTGATGACGATGACTTGGTATGTCACATTAATCACTTGTGTGAAGTTGGCAGTTATTGATTGGCAATCAGCATTTCCCACAGAATGACATTAGTTCTGGGACAACATGGACCAAGATTAGTACATCACTCAGGCATCCGTGTATTTGAATACATTTCCAAAAGAGGAGTAAAATGTACAACTGTGTGATGTATGTTATTTCAGCTGCTTCATAAACTTTTTCTTAAAACATATTATCAATTCTTAGCTTTTTTTGGCACACAAGCCAGTGTCGCTGTATAGGCCATATCCAGGTGTTCAGTTTGACAAAACAACACTGGAAAGTTAAGCTGCCACTTCTCATCATTGATTGAAGAGTGATGACTTTCTTGTAAAGTTACATAGCTATCTGCCTATCCCTTAATCCATGAGAGCACTCGCTAGAATTTAGCAGCTTTAGAATTTAGTGAAGTCCGGACAATCTAATTATCCAAACTCTCTATAATGAACTTCCTCTCGGGCTCTTTAGCTCACATATGATACATTTGTTCTGCATGATGGAACAGAAAAGCTAGGATTCCTTCTCCCTTTTGTCATCGTTGCTCTATTGCAGGAGTTAAATCCACTTGCTCAAAGTTTCAAGAGGGAAAATTAACACATTGTTTGTGACGGTTTTCGATGCTTACAATTTACATGCCTTTTAAAGCAAAAAAATAACCCGTCTGTGAGTGGCGGATGCATCTTGCATAATCTCAATTTGCTGCTTAGCTTGTATTTGGATTCCATTGCAATTGTAATAATATCAAAACTGAAGCCAGGCCCTTTGGCAAAGGGATTAGTTATTTGTCTGCAGTGTTTGATTAATATGAGGCACACTGTTTTCCAGGCAGTGTTTTGCAAATGCATGAATAAATCTTATGTGCAAAGAAAATATAAAAAATTGGCTAAAGTATTGTTGGCATAATTAATTTTTTCCACCTGTCAGGAAAGTCATAAAATGTTTCTTACTCCTTATTGGTTTTCATTACATCACCTTGGGGCACTCAACTAATCCACACAGGTGTGCACCCTTTACGGAATTTCACTCATGGTTTTCAAATTTGTTTATCACACAGTATTATAAATTACCATTCTTTCACTTCTGGGATTGCAGAAGTACATTTAAGTCAAAACTTTTGCTTGCAAGACCTGAAAAGACGCAAAAGAACATTGCACTTAAATTGTGGCTTCCACATCCTCAAAGTTCTTAAAGAACATACTGTTGAGTCATAATCACTGCTGTAACATTTGAGATGTAGCAATTAGCAACAGTGATGTGAACATGATCAACTAGCATATAATGATCACAAGGGGTAATTCTCCTGCACTTAATAAAGTGGTGAGTTCATTCCCATCACCCTTAGATTGTAGGAAGGGCTTCAGTAAGCACCAGGCCTGAAAGGTATCAGGTTCTATGATTGCACCACCTCAATATCAGCTTCATTATTTGTATCTAAGTCTCAGGAGTGGGCTGCAAACTCACTGCGTTCACACATAGAATCAAAGGAGCTGCCAGGTGACCTACTACATCACTGTAATTGTGGAGTGATCACATGCTTTGTTACAGCGTCACCAGCTTCTAATTTATTACAATTGGCATGCTTTGAATGTTCTAAGCATTTAACGACTCGGGAATAATTACAATCTCTGCAGGTCTATCAGATTGGCATTTGTTCACATCGAATTTACAGTGCAGAAACAGTCCATTTAGACTAATTGGCCTACAGTAGACTTCACATTCTCAACTAGCCTCCATTCACCCACTCTATATGAAGCCATCAGCATCTCATTTTATTCCATTCTCCTTCATACACTCATGTAGAGTAAAAAAAGTCATGAAATTATACAGCACAGAAACAGGCCCTTGACCTGACCTATCCATGCCAACTGTGATGCTGTTACAAGGGAACCAACCGTTCAAGGATATGACCAGTAGAACAAAAAAAGGCTCACTCGTCCATTGTTACAAATCAGATTTATTGGCAAGAGAGAGAACAAAAACAGTACTTATCTTGGTTTGCGCGGGGCTTGTCTTACAGCAGCACACCTCACTCTCTCTCTCTGCATCCGTCCGTGGCGTTGATCGCGACCCAGCTCATCAACAACTAACGTGGCTTACCGGCACCTGCCTTTATACCGGCAGAAATCAGCCGTTGAAGGCAATACACACAGAGCTACTGACCGCAGACTTGGCGCACAAAGATCTAAACAGAGCGCTGTCGGCTTGGTGCGTGGAGCCTTAAACAAAGCACTGTCGGCCATTCATTGAATATCATTCATTGAACATAGAGCTACCGGCCACAGCGCTATGAGGCTTTAAACATAAAGCTAACGGCCACAGCGCTATTAATCATGGACTGTTCGGGCAAAACTCTTATTACAGATGCCTAATCACACTAAACCCATTTGCAAGCTTCAGGCTCATATAATTCTACTATTCTGTTATCCAAATATCTGTTCCAATGTCTTGTAAACATTGTAAGTGTATCCACCTCCAGCACTTCCTTTAACAGATCATTCTATATAACCACTGTTGGTTGGCATCCATCCATCTGCAGTAGATGATGGTGTGATTTTGGCGATGTCCTACTTGTAGAGGGGAATGTTTCATTTCCTGCTGTGGTCTCTAACTACTACATTCGGTGTAAAAGCTATCCCTTTAAACATCTCCCCTCTATTGATATTGATTTATTAATTTCATGTGTACCACGATACATTGATAAACTTTGTATTGCATGTTATCCAATCTAACACAGTAATACCATGGATGGGTATATCAGATAATGCCAAAACTAAATTAAACAGAGAGTATAGTATATGGTGGTGTTACAATTACAGAGAAGGTGCTGATGGGCAAAAATAGCACAATGAGATGAATAGGAAGATCGGGCGTTCATCCTCAGCATTTGAGAGTTTTTTTCAAAAGCCTGGAAACAATGGGGAAGAAGCTGCTCTTAAATCTGATGGCATGAGTTTTCAAGCTCTAGTTTTAGACACCCTACCAAAAAAAAAGACCTGACTATATACTTTATTGATGCCTTTCCTAATTGTATAAATCTTTGTAAGGTCACCCCTTATACCCCTGTCCCACTTAGGAAACCGGAACGGAAACCTCTGGAGACTTTGCGCCCCACCCAAGGTTTCCGTGCGGTTCCCGGAGGTTGCAGGTGGTTGCCGGAGGTTGCAGGTAGTGGAAGCAGGTAGGGAGACTGACAAAAACCTCTGGGAACCGCACGGAAACCTTGGGTGGGGCGCAAAGTCTCCAGAGGTTTATGTTCAGGTTTCCTAAGTGGGACAGGGGCTCAAGCCTCATACATTCCAGTGAGAATAAATTTAGCTACTGTTCTTCGTCTTTCCACAAGCCGTGAATATACTGTGTTTGCTAAACCTGGCAGGAGGAAGGTTCATCCTTTCCAGCTCTGAACGTAGAGACACAGGACACACGCTCACATGGAGAGGTCTTTGTAACTGAATTACATGAGTCAGCCAAGCAGCAAGTCTGCAAGATTAGAGTGAGGAAAGCAACCGTCACACACTGTTAAACGGTTCACTGATTAGGAACGGTGAGTAGGAAAGTATAGGGCGCTCTTCATTTTATATTATTGTGTCAAGCTGACAGAGTTAACAAGGCTGATCTTACCTGTTCTGCACATTCTTCTCATTACTGTATATCTGGATATGCTTCGCCGTTCAGGCCCAGCCCAGCACCAGAAAAGTAATCAAACAAAAATATCTGGTTCTGGTCAGGACTATTAATATATTGCCAAGCTTCACATTTACAACATTACAAATGTTTTTTTCATCTCCGTCCTAAAGGATTTCCCCTTTATCCTTAAACTGTGACCCCTTGTCCTGGCTTCCCCAACATCGGAAATAATCTTCCTGCATCTAGTCTGTCCAACCCCTTAAGAATTTTGTAAGTTTCTATAAGATCCCCCCTCAATCTTCTAAATTCTAGCGAGTACAAACTGAGTCTATCCAGTCTTTCTTCATATGAAATTCTTGACATCCCAGGAATCAGTCTGGTGAACCTTCTCTGTACTCCCTCTAAGGCAAGAATGTCTTTCCTCAGATTTGGAGACCAACACTGTACATAATACTCCAGGTGTGGTCTCACCAATACCCTGTACAACATGTGGCCTTTGGTTACAAGCTCGGCAGTTCCAATCCTTAGAAGAGCAGCCGATCCAAGCATCTTTTTAAATAGCCTACTTTAGAATGCTCTTCAACTTTGTGCCAAATGATCATCTCAAGTCAAATAGTAAGATTAAACGAGAACTTACCAGTTCGAAGTTTGATCATTATTTTATGAGGAGTAACGTTGAGGGAATACGTGAAGAACCCCGCCAGGACGCATGCGTGTCATTCTTCAAAGCAGCGGTGTGAAATCACAGATAACTGTAATGACTAAACATAGTAAGATTAGAGAAGAAGATACCAGTTGAGTATATGATGAAGGGTGGGAGCGGAGGGCACGTTTTCCCTCAACGTTACTCCTCATAAAATAACGATCAAACTTCGAACTGGTAAGTTCTCGTTTAATCTTACTATTTTACTTCGGAGTCACGTGAGTGACTACGTGAAGATTTTAAAGCTCTGTGATTCCATGCCGTGGAAACGAGTCCATGCATCACATCTGCCTTGATTATGGGGAGAATAGTGTTAACATCATTAGACATCAATACGATATTGAAAAAACCAACGATAAATTTATTAACACCAAATTATAGCCCCTATTTATGGGGTAAAATTATATTACAGAACTTAAAATTGTTTCTGCAAATGTTCCAGGTTCAATTACTGGTTTGTTATAAAATCGTTGGAAAGTTTTCTCCGTTGACCATTCTGCTGTCTTGAGGATTTGCTCCATAGGAACATCCAACTTCATAGCTGCCGATGTAGCTGCAGCCCTGGTGGAGTGAAATTTAAAAATGTTAGTGTCTACTCCAGCCTTTATTAGGACCTGTTTTAGCCATCTCGAGGGTCTGGACTGTCACTTTTTTGTGTGGCTGTTTGTAGCTGATTAAAAGTGCCATTTCTTTGCCTCTGATGATCTTAGTATACTCCATATATAATAGTAAGTGTACTACAATACAGAGACGATCATCTGTTGGGTAGGCCCTGAATTCTGTTTTTAGGCCTGCTGACCCCTGTCTGTTTTGTTTGACTAATTCATTGATGTGAAAAGTTAAATTTCCAGATGAAGTAGTCATGTTGTCAAGCCTTAGTTTCTGTAGCGACTGGACTCTTTGTGCCGTGACCAAGGCCAACAGCATGACTGTTTTCATAGTCAGTTTCTGTAGGGACAGAGCTGTAGCTGGAGACCAGTTTCTTAACATGGTCAGTACAATGCTCACATCCCATATTTGGGAGTACCTGGTTCTTGGGGGATTAACATTAAAAATGCCCCTCATGAGTTTAGTTACCAGGGGGTGTGTCCCAACAGAATGCCGCTCTGTTCCTTGCCACAGGTATGTTGACAGAGCACTTCAGGCGCAGTTGATGGCACTATAACTGAGCCCCTCATCGTAATTGAGGCTTGCCAGGAATTCCAGAACAGACGGGATGTTCATAGATCTGAGGGTGATGTTATTGTTGTGACAGTACATTTCCCATTTCTTGATGTACACCAAGTACAGTTTTTTGGTGGACTGTCTGTGGGCCGCTGAAATAATATCCACTGTTCGGTCCGTCAGTCCCAGGTGTAGTAGAGGTGCTTTCAAACTCTACAAATTAATAGGTTTATATAATTATGACATGGGTAACTTCCCCTTGTTGCGGGATGAACCAGTAAATTAGGTCTATGATGGATGGTGATGCATGGTTCTAATACCATGTCGAGTATCACCGGGAACCATGGTTGAGTAGGCCAATCGGGTACTATCAAAATACCAGACGCAGAGTCTTGCTGTATTTTCCTTAATACCCAACTGATGAGGCAGAAAGGAGGGAATGCATAAATACACCATTGCCAAATTGTGTTGGCCAGATTGTCACATGATGTCGATTTGTTTCCACCCATATGGTTGATATATGCTACCACGGTGGTGTTGTCAATTTGTAGTCTAACATGCTGGTGATATAACCCAGAACAATATGACTTAAGGCCATGGAATCAACTTAACATTTCCAGGTAGTTTATGCCCAGTGTTTGTAATAATGATGCCTCCTGTACATTCCATCTCCCTCCACAGCTGGAGATGGAATTGGTAGCACCCCAACCAAGTGCACTGGCATCAGTTTGTAGTACCATAGACGGGTTGCTGATAATGATTGGATTGGAACAATGCCTAATGTTATCTTTCCACCATTTTAGTTCCATTATGGCCTCTGTTGGTAGCTTCATTGGTCTGTCAAAATGACCACCATTAATTTTGAGTGCTAGTATTTTAGCCCTCTGTAAATTTTGATAATGTAAAGGTCCGAATTGTGTGGCTGGAAACGCAGCCACTATTTTGCCAATTATTCTTGCTACCAGTCTGATGGATGGTTTAGTGATGTCAATGATTTTGCTGCAAGCCTCTATTAAGGCTGTAACCTTTTCTTTCGGCAAAGTCACTGACATGTGAACTGAGTTAATGGTGAATCCCAGATAATCGACTGTGGTTGAAGGCGTTAATTTAGATTTTACTTCGGAGTCACGTGAGTGACTACGTGAAGAACCCCGCCAGGAGGCATGCGTGCCATATCGCATTCACGCTTGCGAAACGACAGGCGGGGTGGAGCGTTCCCCCGCAGCGGTAAGTTTGAAACCGCGACCTGCAGGTAAGTGACTTACTCTGCTGTAGTTTTTTGTCCCCGCGCTGTTTTTACACAGGGGGGAAGCTGGACAAAATAGTGTCCACAAGTGCTGCGAGTGAAGCTGGCTGGGGAGGACCGCGAAGTTGCGGGAGCCAGCAGCAGCTGAAGGCGCAAGCCCCGTAAGTGGGATCAGCTGTGCCGACTTTTGGTCCCGCGCCAGCCAGAACACCACGGCCGGGCGGGAGACTATTCAGAATGGGGCCGTCGACTTTGACAAGTCGAAACGGCAGGAGGCGGGGTGGAACGACGTTCCCCCGTAGTGACAGTTTAAACCTGGACCTGCAGGTAAGTGAAACTGCGGTCTTTATTCTCCCCATACTGTTTCACAGGTGGGGAAACATGGAGAGCTGTGCAAATAACGGCAGGCGGCACAGGAATCACCCGTAAGGGAACAGCTGTGCCCGACTTCGCTCCCGCACCGGCCAGATTAAACACCATGGCTGGGCGGGAGACTATACAGAATGGAGCCGTTGGCTTTGACAAGTCAAAACGGCAGGAGGAGGGGTGGAAGGACGTCCCCCCATAACGGCAAGTTTTAAGCCTGGACCTGCAGGTAAATGATACTGCGGTCTTTATTGTTCCCATACTGTTCTACAGGTGGAGGAAACATGCACAAGGCAAAGAAGTTGACCAGAGCTGCGACAAAGCTCGCGCAGAAGACCGCGGAGTTGCGGACGGCAGCAGCGGCTGGCGGCACAGGAATTACCCATAAGGGAACAGCTGTGCCCGACTTCGCCCCCGCACCGGCCAGATTAAACACTGCGTCTGGGTGGGTAGGCAAGAAGAAAACCAAAAGAGTCGTTGACTGATCAGTCCGACTTTGAGCAGCCTCGAGCGGCCAGCGACCGTGAGCGCTGGAGCCGGTTGGACAGGCTTATGGAGCAGAGCTCCAACATGACAGACTCCGGGAGATGGAGTCTAGTCACTGTGGGCACTATGTAAAACCCACAGCAGCACCTCTTGTAGGGCTGAACAGTGCATCTCCCTCGTCAGAGGGGAGTACTGGGGGGTCAATTCTGGGCTGACCCTGAAGAGGGGTTTGACGAACAAAACTACAAGTGTGCCGGGGGTGCAGGAAGGCAAAATCTACTGGTCATGGTGTCCAAATACATACAGCCAGACCACGATGGACACCACTGCAAAAATACTTGGGACCAGGAAACTGCGCATCCCTGAATGTTCCAGTCGTGGAAATAGCATCTGGAAACATGTCGGAGCAGGACTTAGGAAAGCCCTGGGGCTCATAAGGTGACAACATTAAGGATCTCCTACAGCCAAAGACAGCACCCTAATGCACCCACCAGCAGAACAAGAGAAGCTGGTGAAAGCTCAAAGGCCAGGTATACAGGACAGCGGTCTTTTAGACCATAGCCCAGACCGGCCTTTCTGGAAGATGCGCAAACCCCCAACCCAAAAACAAACCCAGACACCGGCGCCTCAACCTCCACAAAGACCACACAGAAGAAGCAAACTTCCACTGGTAACAATGGAGGTAGGTGGGTCTGGTCCCTTACAAATTATAGAAAGAGTGGATAATACACACATTGGTGGGAGATTACACTCTTTTGGATACATGGTGTATATTAACTACAGACACTTATATCCTAAGCAGTATCCAGGGATATATCATTGAATTGTGCAAAAGGGGTAATGGGTAAACCCAACACGATTGGCTGGAATTTGTGTCTTATATCTTTACCAAAACAAAATAGATGGTGACAGTCGCATCATCATCGAATTGACCAAATTGAATACATTGTACTATATATTCAGTACAAAATGGGAACTGGTAACTGCTAAAGGACTGATTTCCAAAGGCTACTCCATGGCTAGCATCGACCTAAAAGATGCTTACTATTCAGTGCCTACACGGACTGATCACAAACGTTATTTAAAAAAATTCAACTGGATGGGGCGGCTCTGGCAGTATAGAGCTCTACCAAATACATAATCATATGATCATACTAATTGTGGGCATAACTTTGGAGTTCGCCTAACTAGCTATAACAGCCACCATACAATTGGGTGAAAACTGGGGTTATCATCCATCCAGTTAAATCTAAACTAACACCTACCAACATAATGGATTATTTGGGGTTCACTATTGACAGCTCACATGTCGGTGACTTTACCAAAGGGCAAGGCTACAGTCTTAACTGAGGCCTGCAACAACCCCACTGACATCAGTGAACCGTCTATCAGATTGGTAGCAAGTATAATTGGCATATAGTGTCTGCCTTTCCAGCCACACAATTTGGACCTTTGTATTACCAAAAATCTACAAAGGGCAAAAATACAAACACTCAAAGTTAATACTGGTCATTTCGACAGACCAATAAGCCACCAATCAAAACTTATGGTATTAAAATGGTGGAGGGATAACATTCGGCATTGTTCCAACCCTATCGTTATCAGCAAACCCTTAGTGGTGCTACAAACTGATGCCAGTGCGCTTGGTTGGGGTACTACCAATTTCCATCTCCATCTGTGGAGGTAGATGAAGGCACAGGAGGCATCATTATCACAGACACTGGGCATAAACTACCTGGAAATGTGGGGTACGTTCTATGGCCTAAAGTCATACTGCTCTGGGATAAATCACCAGTATGTTAGACTACAGAGTGACAATCTGACTAATACAATTTGGTAATGGTGTATCCAGAGAAATATTGGAATATCAGCTACTTACCTACCAGGTGATCCAAAATTCAGTGACAGAGATCAGGTCACGCAAATACAATACAATACAATACTTAATCACCAGTTACCAAACTGTGTTTCTTGGGAACCAGACCCTGGGACAGCAGGGACAGATGCTTTTCACTGCATTGAGGGGGCAATTGTTTATCTATGCATTATCTCCTTCTCTGCATCATCAGTCGGGTATTACGAAAAATACAACAAGACTCAGTGTCTGTTAATTGGTAGTGCCGATTGGCCTACTTAACCATGGTTCCCTGTGATACTCAACATGGGTTTTAACCATGCATCACCATCCTGATTATTGGTTCATCCCGTAACAGGGGAACCCATCCATGTCAAAAACAACAAACCTATCAATTTGTAGAGTCTAAAGAAACCTCTACTGCAACTGGGACTGGCGGACCGAACATTGAACATTATCTCAGCGGGCCACAGGCAGTCCACCAAAAAAAAAAAAAAAAAAAAAACTATATCTGGTATACATCAGGAAATGGGAGATATATTGTCACAGAAACAACACAGTTTGATGAACATAACGTCTGTTCTCGAATTCCTGGCAGGCCTCCATTATGATGAGGGGCTCAGTTACAGTGCCATTAACTGCGCCAGAAGTGCCCTTTCAACATATCTATGGCGAGGATCAGAGTGTCATTCTGTTGAGACTCACCCCTGGTAACCAAACTTATGAGGGGAATTTTTAATATCAATCCCCCAAGAACCAGGTACTCTCTAAATGGGATATGAGTATTGCCCTAACGTTGCTAAGGAATTGGTCTCCAGCAACAGTTCTGTCCCTGCAAAGACTGACGCACAAAACAGTCATGCTGATGGCTTTGGTCACGGCACTAAGGGTACAGTCGTACATAAGTTAAGGCTGGACTATATGACTTCTTCAACAGGAATATAACGTTCATATTACGAATTAGTCAAACAGAACAGGCCTCAAAATAGAATTTAGGGATTACCCTACAGATTTCGTCTCTGTATAATAAGACAATCATTGTTCTATATGGAGAACACCAAAAACATCTGAGGCTATGAGATGGCACTAGTAAACAGCCACAAACAAACCCACAAAAAAGTGTCGGTTCAAACTATTTCCAGATGGCTGAAACAGGTTTTAACAACAGCTGGGGTGGATACTAACATATTCAAATCTTATTCCACCAGGGCTGCAACTACATCGGCAGCTATGGAGTTGGATGTACCAATGAACCAAATCCTCGAGACAGCAGGATGGATCAGGGGAAAATGTTCCAACTATTCTACCACAAACCAGTAGTTAAACTGGAACTTTGCAGAGCCAATTTTAAGTTCTGTAATATAATTTCACCCCATAAATAGGGGCTATAATTTGTTGTTAACAATTTATCATGGATTTCAATGTTGGATTCATGTCTAAACATGTTAACACAATTCCTCCCACAGTCAATTAAGGCAGATGTGATGCATGGACTCGTTTCCACGGCATGAAATCACAGAGCTTTGAAATCTTCACGTAGTCACTCACGTGACTCCGAAGTAAAATAGTAAGATTAAACGAGAACTTACCAGTTCGAAGTTTGATCGTAATTTTATGAGGAGTACGTTGAGGGAATACGTGCCCTCCGCTCCCACCCTTGATCATATACTCAACTGGTATTTTCTTCTCTAATCTTACTATGTTCAGTCATTACAGTTATCTGTGATTTCACACCGCTGCTTTGAAGAATGACACGCATGCGTCCTGGCGGGGTTCTTCACGTATTCCCTCAACGTACTCCTCATAAAATAACGATCAAACTTCGAACTGGTAAGTTCTCGTTTAATCTTACTATTTAACTGGATGGATGATAAACCCCAGTTTTTCAAATAATTGTTTTGTGGCTGTTACCGTTTGTGTAGCCAATTCCAAAGTTTTGCCCACAATAAGTATGTCATCTAGATATGCCATTACCATGTGTTTTTGTTTCCGCAGAAACGCTAGGGCTGGTTTCAAAATTTTAGTGAACAGCCTGGGAGCTGATGTTAGTACATTAGGTAGTGCCCTGTACTGCCAGATGGACCCATCCAGTTGAATTTTAAATAACATCTGTGGTCACCTCTTATGGGTACTGTATAGTAAGCATCTTTTAAATCGATGCTTGCCATGTACTAACCTTTGGAAATCAATTGCTTAGCAGTAACAAAGGTTTCCATCTTGAAATGAATATATTGTACGAAAGTATTCAATTTAGTCAAATCTATGATGATGC
Source organism: Amblyraja radiata (assembly GCF_010909765.2). NCBI lineage: Eukaryota > Metazoa > Chordata > Chondrichthyes > Rajiformes > Rajidae > Amblyraja > Amblyraja radiata. Next base: position 18,921,892 of record NC_045959.1, on the reverse strand, counting down.
GGCAACCACCATCTTTCTTGTTTTTGATAAAGATATTGGACACGAATTCCTGTGATTCGTGTTGGGTTTTCTCAATTACTCCTTTTTTATAAAGCCGCTGTAGTTCAGCGTGTGCTTTTGATTTTTCTTTGCCTGTAAGCACGGACATTCGGTTCGGTACATGCTGAACTGGAGGGTTATGTTTTTGTATAAATTCTATGGTATAACCCTGGATACTGCTTAAAATATGTGTCGGTAGTTAACTTATTCCATGCATCCAGATAGAAGTGTAATCTCCCACCAACCTCCATGCTCCCTTCAATTCGTAAGGAACCAGACCCACCTACCTCCATGGTTACCAGTGGTAGGTTTATTACTTTTTCGGTATCCTCCGTGGACGTTGAGGCGCCGGTGTCTGGGTCTGTAGTTGGGTCGGTGTTGGGGGTTTGCGCATTTTCCAGGAAGGCCGGTCTGGGCCATGGCCTAAAAAAGACCGATGTTGAGTGTACCTGGCCTTCGAGCTTTCACCAGTTTGTCTTGTCCGACTGGTGGGTGCGTAGGGGTGCTGTTTCTGGCCGAAGTAGTTTTTAGACGTTGCTTTAATGAGCCCCAGGGTTTTAGCCTCTTCGTCAAGTTCTTTTACCTGTTTGGATAAGTCACCTCCAAATAGTAGTATTGGTGGTTTGGAGGTTCCAGGTTTGCACAGGCCTGCAAATTTGGGGTCTAAAGCCGGTTGGATGGCACTCTTCCAAATACTATTTAACTCGTATTGGGAGTTGCAAAATAAAGCCAGTGCATCCTGGTGATCTTGTGTCATGTCTTTTTCGTTTATTGTGCGGGCGAAAGCCGTAATTCCCGCTGTTAGGACTTTCAGAACTTTCTGTAGTTTCAAGTCCCTGGCTCTGATTGATGCTCCGACATGTTTCCAAATACAATGGTTGACACTGGGAACATTCAGTGATTTGCAGTTCCCTGGTGGTAAGTGTCTTGCTGTGGTGTCCAATAATGCCTGTCCTTGTAGCTGATTGAATGACATGTAGTCGATACTTGCAGCTATTTTAGGTTCCAGGTTTTGGCCAGTTTGGTCAGGTTGAATGAACTGGGACACCATATCCAATAGGTTTTCTTGCACCCCATGCACACTAGGAGTATGTTCTGCACACTCCTCTTCAGGGTCAGCCCAGAATTGACCCCCCGTACTCCGCTCTGATGAGGGAGAAGCACTGTGCAGCCCTACAAGAGGTACTGCTGTAGGACTTACTAGCTTCCCACTGTGACTAGGCTCCATCTCCCGGAGCCTGTCACTTTGGAGTATTTGCTCCAACAGCCGCTCCAACTGGCTCCAATGCTCTCGGGCACTGGCCGCTCGCGGCTGCTCCTGTTCCTCAAGCCGCTCCAACCGGCTCCAATGCTCTCGGGCACTGGTCGCTCGCGGCTGCTCCTCAAGCGCTCCAACCGGCCCCAATGCTCACGGGCACTGGCCGCTCGTGGCTGTTCAAAGTCGGACTCATCGGAGTCAATGACTGTCAGTTTTTTGCTTCGCTTTACCGCCCGGCCGTGGTGTTGATTTGGTCGGTGCGGGGGCGAAGTCGGGCACAGCTGTTCCCATTACGGGAGATTGGTGTGCCGTTGGCCGCTACTGGCTGCCCGCAACTCCGCGGTTCTCTCCCGCCAGCTTTTTCGCAGCCTTCTTGTTTTTCCTGGATCTGTCTATGCCTCCACCTGTGATAAAGTAAGTGGAAAGAACACAGAGTCTCCTTACCTGCTGTTCCCGGCATTTAAATTCTGCCGCTAAGGGGAACGTCGTTCTCCCTGCTGTGACTCGTTGCAATGCGTGTAGCGATGTGACACGCATGCGTCCTGGCGGGGTTTTTCACGTAGTCACTCACGTGACTCCGAAGTAAAATTTATTGTCATTTGCACAAGAAGGGCATATAAGGGTATATTGAAAATCTTGCTTGCAGCAGCATCTCAGGTTTATAGACTCAGACAACACACAAAATCATAAGTTATATGTAAATTTTGCAGTGATCTCAGTGCAATTAGTCACTGCTGTAAGTGGACCTCATGAACTTTTGCTATCTAGCATCTAGTTTATGGGGCCCTTAAGGTTGCCCATATTTGCTCTACTTCATTTGCTGGATGACCTTACAAATTTTCACAAATATATGTATGATCCAGGTTATTGGTTGCCCTGTCGTGAGGAATAGCATATGCTCTTATAATTTCTTACTTGACTCTGCCAGTATAGAAATATAAAATAAAGTATTCAACTTAAGGGCCTGTCCCACTGAGGGGACCTAATTTGCGAGTTGAGGAGAGTTTAAAAAAAAGTGTCATGGTCTTGTTGTATCGCTGAAGTAGAAAACCTCCTACGACCTCCTTCGACTATGTAGAGAACCTCCTACGACTATGTAGAAGACCTCCTTCGACTATGTAGAAGACCTCCTTCGATCTCCTTCGACTATGTTGAAGACTAGCTTCGGGAAGATTGGACACCGAATAGTGGAGAGTGAAGACGAACTCCTTCGACTACCTTCAACTATACTAACACTATCTACTACTACCTTCGATTGCCTTCAATTACCTATGAATAACATGCCGACCTACTTCGACTAAACCTACGAGTAAAAAAAATATTGAATTTTTCCATGCCGACCAATTTTTAGACACGGACAATTTTCAGCATGCTAAAAAATACTCCTTGACCAAACAGAGGCCTCGAGTATGCGGGAACTTCTCTCGAACATGAAGGGGAGTTACATAGACCTCCTAGGACCAGGTGTCGACCATGCTGCGAGTTTGATTTGCGCGCAAACTCTTCTAAACTCACATATTAGGCCCCCGCAGTGAGACAGGTGCTTTAGTGAACATCCACAGAATACAAATACAAAGTTCAAAAGGACTGCATCAGTCCAGAATTACAGGACACGTCATAATATGCTCTTCATTTCCGACGATGCATTTGCAAATCCTTCAAGGAGCTGTTGGAAGTGGACAATTGGGGCATTTCGGATTCTAGCTTCTAGATAAATCTATTAACCTCTCTTGGGCGACAATGCACAGTTGAAGCCAATCACCCCTCAACAGTGAGAGTAGAAGGTTATTAACTCTAATTTGTTGTTAGAAAATAAAGATGGTTAATTTCAGTGAGAATGCTAATGTGAAGGTATGGTGTGTTTAACAAAATTTGGAGGTATTGATATAATTTTCCAATGGATTGAGCACAAAGGAAATTGAGGGTAGCATCCAATGCAACATGGGGTGAGTTTTAAAGTTTGTAGTGTCACCCTCAATTTCTGGATGGCCCCAGTCTCACACGTACACTGAAGACATTCCATGCTGATGGAGTACAGAGGAATTATCCCTGGTGTCCAAACCTGTATCTATCCCTCACTTTAATCAGCTACTTAGAAATTAATGCATTGCTGTTTGCAGAAATTTACCGTGCCAAATTTATATGTTGCCGCACATTTTAACAAAGCACGTCAATGGCCACAAGGAATGGGGGTAACATTCTGACAAAAGATTATCGACCAGAATCATCAAGTCTGTTTCTTCCTCCACAGATACCTAGCAGGCCTGCTGAGCATTTCTTATATTTACTAAGTGCAAACATCAGATCTACATAAAGATGCAAATTAAGAATGTGACCACAGAGATTAATTCCCTGTCAGCTATGACACCTCAAGAAATAACTTATGGAAGGTGTATTTGAACAAAGTATTGGTTGTGCAATTCAGAATGAAGTGACCTCCAGTCATGAACTATATTTATAGAGATAAGGTTGTTATGTTATGCAACTCGGAGAACTCCTGCGCGGCCATAACCAGGTGGCTGCAACCTTCCCTCAATTGATGAACTGTACACTGCAAGGGCCAGGAAGCGAGCGGGCAAGATCATCTCTGACCCCTCTCACCCTGGCCACAAATTCTTTGAATCACTTGCCTCTGGAAGGCAACTCTGGACTGTCAAAGCTGCCACAGCCAGACATAAAAACAGGTTTTATCGACGACATGACTTGAGAATTAAGGGACTGAAGTTTAGGGGTAACATGAGGGGGAACTTCTTTACTCAGAGAGTGGTAGCTGTGTGGAATGAGCTTCCAGTGAAGGTGGTGGAGGCAGGTTCGTTTTTATCATTTAAAAATAAATTGGATAGTTATATGGATGGGAAAGGAATGGAGGGTTATGGTCTGAGCGCAGGTATATGGGACTAGGGGAGATTATGTGTTCGGCACGGACTAGAAGGGTCGAGGTGGCCTGTTTCCGTGCTGTAATTGTTATATGGTTATATGGTTACTCAACAGCCAAAAATCTGTAGCCTCCCTTGGATCTGGTATTTTGTTTGTTCACATGCTTGATCAATGGCGTTTTATCATTAATATTTTATTATTATTAATGTTTAGTGTTTTCTGTCATTCGTAACTGTCACTATATGTCATGTTGTTACATGTGGGCGGAGCACCAAGGCAAATTCCTTGTATGTGAATACTTGGCCAATAAACTTACTTCCTTTCAGGTCGGGACCCTTCTTCAGTCTGATGGGATGCTGCCTGACTGGCTGAGTTAAACTAGCACTTTGTGTCTGCAGTTCCTTGATGAATAGAACCATCTTTGGACTGGAATGTTAGTTTTATATTTGGGACCTTTGAGTACTAACATTAATTCAGGCAGACAGCCGCAACAAGTGCTGTGGGTCTGTCTGTGTGGATCTAGCAATATCTTGCCAAGGCAACCTATCAATTTTATCTATCAACCTATCAAGGCAACCACACCAAATCCTGGCATCACATCACTCCAGTCCTCAAACAACTTCACTGGCTTCCCATCTCCCACCGGATCACCTACAAAATCCTGGTCCTCACCTACAAAGCCCTCCACCATCTGCCCCCCCCCCCCCCCTCCTTATCTCACTGACCTCCTCTCCCCCTACCAACCCTCACGGTCCCTCAGATCCACATCAGCCGGTCTCCTCTCCATCCACAAGTCCAACCTCCGCAGTTTTGGGGACAGAACCTTCTGCAGGGAAGCTCCCAGGCTCTGGAACTCCCTCCCCCAACTGATCCGCAATTCCGTGTCCCTCACCATCTTCCAGTCCCGCCTCAAGAACCATCTCTTCACCTCTGCCTATCCTTAGCCCCACGTCCCCCTCCCTTTTCATCTGTGCATTAATTGCCTCATATTGTGTTTTGAATTGAATTCTGTCTTTACTTTGTGTACTAGTCATGTCTCTACTATTTATTTCATTCCCGTTACATGTTTTTCCTCTACCTGCTAAATTTTTGTAAGGTGTCCTTGAGACTCTTGAAAGGTGCCCATAAATAAAATGTATTATTATTATTATTATTATTATTATGACCAAGCAGACAGATTATTGGCCTTTGATTATTTCCACCTACACTATTCCCTCTCTTCAAAAAAAAACCCAGCAACTGCTGAAAGTACTCAGCAGGTCAGGCGGCATCCAAGGTGCGAGAAATAGTTGGCATTTCATCTCAAGAATTCTTGATACACAACGGAAAATGGGAACGAGGTGCAGACAGACAAATAGGGGGTACAGCGGTAGAATGGAGGAATCAGGTCTGTGATAAGGAGCAGAGAAAAGTTGTCAAGGTAACAGTTAAAAAATGGTTTATTGGTGGCACAAGGAAACAACTTTAAATAGAGAAATTGAGTCGCATCGGTAGAGAATAAAATACAACGGTTACCTGAAAAACCTAAATTCAACATTATATGCTGATGACTGTACATAGAAACATAGAAAATAAGTGCAGGATTCGGCCTTTCGAGCCAGCACCACCATTCATAGAAACATAGAAACATAGAAATTAGGTGCAGGAGTAGGCCATTCAGCCCTTCGAGCCTGCACCGCCATTCAATATGATCATGGCTGATCATCCAACTCAGTATCCCGTACCTGCCTTCTCTCCATACCCTCTGATCCCCTTAGCCACAAGGGCCACATCTAACTCCCTCTTAAATATAGCCAATGAACTGGCCTCGACTACCCTCTGTGGCAGGGAGTTCCAGAGATTCACCACTCTCTGTGTGAAAAAAGTTCTTCTCATCTCGGATCATGGCTGATCATCCAAAATCCGTACCCCGATCCTGCTTTTTCCCCATATCCTTGGATTCCGTTAACCCGAAGAGCTATATCTGAAGGGCCTGTCCCACTTACGTGTTTTTTTAGGCGACTTGCCGGGACCGGTCATAGTCGCAGCAGGTCGCCGAAATTTTTCAACATGTTGAAAATCCAGGGGTGACCAGAACAAGGTACGACCCTTTGGGCGACTACTCAGGACCATACAGGCTTCACCCATGTTGTCAGTCTGTTCATGAGTAGTCTCCTCAGAGTTGTAGCTTCTTTCTGGTTGCCGCTGAATTTTCAACATGTTGAAAATTTTCTGCAACCTATGACAGGTGCCGGCAGTCGCCAAAAAAGTTGCGTAAGTGAGACATGCCCATTATTCTCTCTTGAATGTTGGAGCGATGTAAGAGGCTGAAGAGAGTGAGAGTGGGATTGGATCGAAGTGCTTAAGAACAATTGGGTTGATAGCACATAAACTATCTCAAGATCCTATAGTATACAGATGGCACAATGGGCTAAGTGTTTGGCTGGCAACCGGAAGGTAGCTGGTTCGAATCCCGCTTGGAGTGCATACTGTCGTTGTGTCCTTGGGCAAGACACTTCACCCACCTTTGCCTGTGTGTGTCCTTGGGCAAGACACTTCACCCACCTTTGCCTGTGTGTGTGGATGTAATTATGTGAAGCACTTTGGGGTCAATGCAAGTTGACTAAAAATGTGCTATATAAATAAAGAAATTTAATTTTAATTTTAATTTTAGTACACTTTCAATAAAGAACAGGGGAGGTACTCTTGGTCTCTTGGCCATAACTTATCCTCAATTGACATTACAAATAGCAGATGACCCTTAAATTTGTCTCATTATGTGTATGAGTGCTGAGTATCAACCGGCTGCCATGTTCCATAAATTGTCATCATTACTGAATTTAAAAGTACTTCATTGTGTGAAGTGATTTGGGAAGATTATTAAAGGCCACAAAGTAACTATTTTCATAATGCATACAGGTAAATAGCACACATTCATTGGCTTAATTTCTGTCAGCTACATTGCTTAACATATGCATGGGATCATTTTGAAACAATTTAAACACCTAGAATGTCTTTGAATCAGTGTATTCCTTTCACATAATCATGATTCGTTCTTCCTGTCTAGGGTGATGATGGAGGTGAAAATGGACAGAGCATAAAAAAAAATCAATGGTGATTGCACCGAGAGAAAGATTACAGTGTGGTTTATGAAAAGCCAAAATAGAAAGCCTATTTCCATGTTGAATCAGTTAGAATTTCACAGAATACCCACTTTTCTTGAAGGAATTCTAACGGATCACAACCTTCCAATGAATTTAAAAAGTGATAATCCTCTACATATCACTCTTATGTAGCCATCCCTCTGTCCCAAGTCCCTAACCCTAGATTCCTTCTTGAGAAAGAACATTGAGAAGCCTCAGCTTATACTGTCAAAAAGCAGGAACGCGATACTGATTTTAGATGATCAGCCCTGATCATATTGAATGGCGGTGCTAGCTCAAAGGAGCAAATGGGGAGCAAAGGAGCATCTATTTTTCTATGTTTCCATAAAGCCATTGCTTATTCTTCTAAACACCAGTAAATACAGGCCTATCTTGTTCAATCATTCTTAAGGTATAACATCTGCAACCCAGAAGACCACCAAATGTCCTTTCTCAGAATTACTTACAGGTTCACCAAGACTTCTAATTTTGTACTCGACCCTTCTTGCAGTAAAGACCATTTATTTTGTCTCTCATTAAATATGATTCTTATATTCTGATATTATCTGAATGGTGGCCGATTAGTATTATCTGAATGGTGGCCGATTAGTATTATCTGAATGGTGGCCGATTAGGAAAAGGGGAGATGCAACGAGACCTGGGTGTCATGGTACACCAGTCATTGAAAGTAGGCATTCAGGTACAACAGGCAGTGAAGAAAGCGAATGGTATGTTAGCATTCATAGCAAAAGGATTTGAGTATAGCAGCAAGGAGGTTCTACTGCAGTTGTACAGGGTCTTGGTGAGACCACACCTGGAGTATTGCATACAGTTTTGGTCTCCTAATCTGAGGAAAGACATTCTTGCCGTAGAGGGAGTACAGAGAAGGTTCACCAGACTGATTCCTGGGATGTCAGGACTTTCATATGAAGAAAGACTGGATAGACTCGGCTTGTACTCGCTAGAAATTAGAAGATTGAGGGGGGATCTTATAGAAACTTACAAAAGTCTTAAGGGGTTGGACAGGCTAGATGCAGGAAGATTGTTCCCGATGTTGGGGAAGTCCAGAAACAAGGGGTCACAGTTTAAGGATAAGGGGGAAATCTTTTAGGACCGAGATGAGAAAAACATTTTTCACACAGAGAGTGATGAATCTCTGGAATTCTCAGCCACAGAAGGTAGTTGAGGCCAGTTCATTGGCTATATTTAAGAGGGAGTTAGATGTGGCCCTTGTGGCTAAAGGGATCAGGGGGTATGGAGAGAAGGCAGGTACAGGATACTGAGTTGGATGATCAGCCATGATCATATTGAATGGCGGTGCAGGCTCGAAGGGCCGAATGGCCTACTCCTGCACCTATTTTCTATGTTTCTATGTCTATGTTTCTATGAAAATGCCAGAAACGTTTTAAAAGTCTGGCATTGTCAGTGGAAAGGGAAACACTTAACACTTCAGGTCAGGGAACCCTTGGGTCAGAAGTGGAGAAGAGAAAAACACAAATTAGTTTTAGAAGCTCTCCCAGTTCTGGTTAAGGATCCTGGATCTGAAATGTTAGTTGTTCCTCTTTCCATGGATATTGCCTGATCTGCTCAATGTTATTTCAGATTTCCTTTTTTATTTCCATTGTCACTACATTTGCCTTTCTAATTACTTGGTGTATCTGGACATTAATATAATCATCCAACTGAAAAAGTGTGATCCTGATTCTTAGGTTTTTGGTTAACCAAATGTCTATGCATGATAATTCAATACCATAATCCTTTATGTTATGGAGCGACCTCTCCAAATATATTACAGTGCATTTAGCCTGAATTACAGTCCTCATTACAGGCTCTGGAAATGGAAAGTATTTTGCTCTTCATCACTGATGCCCTCACCTTGATCAGTGCTGAACAGAAAGCAAGTCTGAGTGTGACATTGACCTGAGCATCTGCTATGACTAATTAGCTGCTAATTAACCTGAGCACGGAACAGCAATTACACCTTGCTGGCTCACGGGGACAGAGCTTCCATTTAGCTGTAGAATAAATACATTGCAAGGTGCTCGGTATAATGCTCCTGTCTTTGTAAACCAGTGTGCCCTCCAACCTTCGAGGAGCCAATCGCTGGCATGAAAATTATGCATGAGCAAGACCTTGACCAAAACATTTCCTGCTTAATTCAAGGTGAATATAATCAAAAACAAATCAACTTTGCAGTAAAGGTACTGCAGCAATAGGCTGGAGTTCGGCTTGCTGACTTCAGTTGGATGCATTCCAGGGTATCATGTCCCCCTGTTTCACATCACCTCGGCCAGTCAAGCAACCTTCCTTTCTTATTTACAATATTTTTAAACTGGTCAGTAAAATTTTTCCAAAATGAGAGAGAACCGCTTGGTTTTTCATGGCCCGACAGTTCATCTCCGCAGAGCTCCCCAGAATTATCCTTGGCAGGACTGACAGATAAAGAGGGACTGGGTCGATAAAGCCGACATTCACCAGAGTTGAGATTCATGTGCGGATTTCATAGAGATTTCCAACAGGACTACAGGAATTATGTGCAAGAAAAATGTCCGTGACCAAGAAGTCAAGAATCAGAGGCCACGTTTGCTCTAACTATTTATATGTTTGCAACTGTAAAGTACAACTGTAGTGGGTTGGATCTGGAACAGTGACACAATGAAGTGGAGAAGGAGATAAAGAGCTTAAGTTGCATAGTTATCTAGAGCTGGCCATGTTATGGGGGGGACCGATTTAATAGGCATCTGAGGGGTAACTTTTTCAGGCCATGGGTGGTGAGTGTATGGAATGAGCTGCCAGAGGAGGTAGTTGAGGCAGGTACTATCGCAGAGTTTAAGAAATGTTTAGATAGGTACATGGATAGGACAGGTACAGAGGGATATTGGCCAAACGAAGGCAGATGGGACTAGTGTAGATGGGACAGTTGGCCGTTGTGGGCAAGTTGTGCCAAAGGGCTTGTTTCCATGCTGTAAGAATATGTTGGATGGAGCACATGCCCCATCTTTATCAATCGTGGGGAAGTGGAGTGGATCGAGAGCTTCAGGATCCTAGGCATACATATCACCAACAATTTGATCTGATCTAATCACATCAATGTTTCATCCAAAAAAAGCACACCAACACCTTAACATGGCAAACCTGGAATTCTCTACAATACAGGGAAGTTGATGCCGAAGTATTAAATATATTCAAAAAGGAGCTAGATATTTTTTTCCACAGGTTAAGGGATCAAAGGATATGTTGAGAAAGCAGGAACAGAGTAGCGAATTTGGATGATCAGCCATGATCATATTGAATGGTGGGTGGGGCAGGCTTGAAGGGCTAGATGTCTTACTTTTGCGAGTCAGAATATCCCTGGAGTAACTCAGCGGGACAGGCAGCACCTCTGGAGAGTAAGAATGGGTGACGCTTCGTTTGAGACCCAAGTTCAGACTGAGAGTCGGGGGAGAGGGAGACAGAGATATGGATGGGTGAGGTGTGCAAACGAGAGATCAAAGGGGACGATGATCAAGGAAAATGTAGAATGGATTATTGGTAGCTGAGGGGAAGGAGACAACAAGGCATACAATCAGTAAAATTTAATCAAGAGGACAGTAAAACTAGTCGGAAAACTAGGATTGGGGAGGGATGGAGAGAGAGGAAAGGCAAGATTTATTTGAAGTTAGAGAAGTCAATATTTACTCCTGCTCCTGGTCTGAGAAGCATCCTGAGTGTGAAACACGATCTGTCCATTTGCCTCCCACTGATGTTGCCTAAATTCTTCCCGCAGTCTCTTGTCTCCCACTCCTGCTTTCTATGTTTTTATTGGTTAGATCCTGTTATTTTATCAACGTGAGATCCAGTCGGTACTGGAGAGTTGGAGGACTTCTGTTACAAGTTGGTTAGAGATTGACCAATGCAACGGGTTGTGATAGCTTCGGCAAGAGAAGTATGCCAGATCAGTGAAAGGCGAAAATTGACCATACATCTCTTGATAGTTCCTTATAACCATTGAGTCCTTGCCGACCATCAACCACCGATTTATACTATTCCTACATTAATCCCATTATGTTATTCTCCCCACATTCTCAGCAACACTGTCCAAATTCTACCACTCACTTACGCACCCGGGGCAATTTATATTTGCCAATTAACCTATCACCCTATACACCTTTGGAATGTGGAATTAAATCGGCACACCCTTAAAATACCCATGTATTCACAAATATAACATGCAAACATACCATAGACAACACCCAAGGTCAGGATGGAATCTGGGTCTGTCACTCCGAGACAACATCTCGATTACGCCACTGCATTTAAGTGAGTACCTTTTGAGAGAGGACGAGGGTGAGTTTAACGAGTAAACTTTACTAAGGGGCCCATAACTTTGCCTATATCCTCCTACTGATGCAGGAAATGCTAATATGGCCATTTCAGCATATCATATTTATGGAAAGAGAGATATCTGATTATAATCTCGAATCATGATTTCTGTCTTCATTGTCTTAAAATGCATCCCTGTTTGATTGCATTAAAGGCACCATTACTCAGCATTGATAGTTGTATCAATTACAAAACAGCAATAAGTGAACCCTCGTTTTAATGAACCAAAGAGGGGGAAATTGGTGTCCGTTATTGCCGATTGTCCACTATAACCGTGTAAGGTATTATCATTGTATATTGTAGTTAAAACAAAGAACTGCAAATGTTGATTAATACACAAACAAACACAAAATGCTGTAGTCATTCAGTGGGTTAGGCTGCATCGCTGGTGAACATGGACAGGTAGATGTTGGGACCCTTCGAGTTACACCAGCAATTTGTGTCGTTTCACCATAAAACTGGGCGCCGCTGCCACCTACACCGCGGACGCGGCTATTGTTGCGGCTCGCGATGTAGCCCCTGGCACAGCGCTTTCTTCAGGCCTCTGCCAACTACACAATGCACTCGGTCACTTTGTCAGGTCCCCGCTCCACTGCTGTCGCCTTCTCCTCCTTCTCCCGTTGATCTGTTCATTCAGCCTCTCCCCTGCAGTTGCCAACATCTTCCAAGATGGAGTATGTCAGTGACTCCGGGGGGAAAGGAGGATGAGGTGGCACTGGCGAGGGGGGAGAGGCTGAGTGGACAGAGCAACGGGTGATGGAGGATCAGGCGGCGGTTGAGCAGGGAGCGGGCAAAGCAACGGCTGACAGGAAGAAACGGCAGCTGCTGAGAGGGGAGGGAACTCCAAGGTGACTCAGCACGCCCTGTCGGTGGCGGCATCCTGAAGAAAGTGCTGTCCCCAAGGGCTACAACGTGAGCCGCAACAACACCCGTGTCAACCAGACCATGCGGTGGGTTAAGAAGGGCTCGCTGGTGCACCTTGCAAGCAGGAGGTGGTGCCAGAAGCGGAGTCAGAGCAAGCTGGGGGTGGCGTCCGCTATAACCAAAATCCTTTAAAAAGGGGTCCGTTAAATAAGGGTTTACTGTATTAAAAAGTATGAATTTAGGCACAAGTTTGTTGTTCTCATTTTGCAACATTGGCATACAATGTCTTCTTAATTTTTCAGGTCAGATTCTTCTCTTGACAAAACCATGGATACTCTTGCCTGGCATGCTTGGTTTGTGAGCCAGATGTTCCTGGATCAGCTCAGAGCTTTACACTGGTGCTCACCGGAGACTTGGCTATGTGTGCTTCTTGTAGCTTTAATCTGGTTTGTGCGACTCTATCTGCATTACTGCAGCCAGTGGATCTATCTCCAGGCGATTGGTGTCACCGTCAACAAGTAGGTCTTGATGTTTATGCATAAGGTGCCAGGAACCTGCTTAAAGCAAACTTTTGCTGCCTCAGTAACTAGTTTACTGCTCTTTATCAAAGCAATTGAAATGACATGATGAATGTAGTTGTGGAGAAAATAGACACAGGATATCAATATTATATATTTATTATACCACAGTGACCTGTGGAAGAGTTTATGCTGAGAACTCTTATTTATTTTTGAAACATTGTTCATAGCCTGCCGTGTGGCAATTGTAGAATAAAGTTTACAAAGTAACTGCACAGCGTTAGTAGAATTTAAAAGATGACAGTGACTTGCTATCACGTGACGATGCCATGTAATTAATGTCATACCATCAATCCCAGATGGTGTGCATCATTCAGCTTTTGTTTAAAATTGCTCGAAAACACGATTTTCATCCATCAACTTTACACCTTGAATCCTCGTTCTGTCTTTGCAGAATTTAGCATTCAAGATTTAGAATAGACGCTGTAAAAGGAAACTGTCTTCATGAAAAAGTGTCTTCATTTCTTTTCAAACCAATGGCATCAATCCCATTGAAATGCTTCATCCTGTTGCTGGCACGTGAGATTGGAACACAAATCATGCACGGCTCATTCTGCCTCTGATCTCCGTGTATATGTGTCTCTCTCTTTTCTCTCTCCCCCCCCCTCCTCTCACTGTCTGAATCCCTCCCTGAAACATACTGCCACAAAACAATTTCTCCCCCAATTAAAAGCGATATATATATATATATATATATTAAACATGCTTAAAATTATGCTTCACACATTCATTTCATGTTCACGTTTCCACTGTTTGACCAGAGCCAGTAATCTGTTTAAATTAAATAAGATGCCTTCATTGAGGTAGGGCAGAGATTTGCCCATGGCAAATCTTTCACATGGTAATTTTAAGCCCTGATAGTTTACAGATTCAATTTGACTTTATGGGATGCGGAACAGCCAAGATTTATTGCCTATCTCTACTTACCCTTGAGAAGGTGGTGACGAACCGCTTTCTTGAGCCAGCGAAGGCTTGGTAGTTTTTAATTTATTTCGATGTAGCAGGTTGATATATCTGTGGATTGCTGGACAACTTCAGATGCCATTTAAGAGCCAACCATATTGCACGAGTGAGATTGGGTAAAGGTGGTACATGTCCTTTAATGAAGGACTTTAGTGAACCTAGTGGATTTCTCATGGACGCTCTTGGCATTAATTCCAAGATATTTAATTAACTGATTTTTCAATTCCCCTGGAACTATGATGAGATATCGCTGGATTTTTAGTCTAGGCCTTTGAATTGCTGCACTACTACTGTTCTTAACAATTATGTGTAAATGTAATCTTCAAAAACAGAAATGAAAATCTGTTGATACTTTCAAATATTTTCTAATCCCGATGCATCCAATGATTGGCACAAATAGGAAATAAAACAAATCGACAGAAGCTGGAAACATTAATTGCATATGGTACACAATATGTCTTTTCCGCAGCTTACAGTTTAGAAGAAGATTTGTGCTGGTGAGGTCATATTAAATAAATGAATTGTGTTCGTTCTTTTGTGTTAAACTTTCATATGTAAGCATATCCACAGTTCAAATACATCCAAAATCTGAATACTCACAAGTTTAGTATTCTTAAAAAGGATCATGACTTTCCAAAGGTCATTGCTTAGCTTTTCATACATTATCTTGCTGAATCCCACATAATATATCTCATATTTTTTGTGCATTTAAAATAAACAACAGATTACTACAAATAAATAGTTTATTTACAAATAAATACAAATTAAAAATTGTACTGTATATACAGAACCACTTTGGCAAAGGATAGACATAGACAAATATTTGTAATATGAATGTGGCAATACTTAAAATATTACATGGCCCTAAGAATTTAGACTGGATAACTTGCATTGTATATATTACAAGGCAACTGACCTAGAGATATGATGGAAATACAAACCGAAAAATCTCCAGTCTAAATTGATCATTTTTATTTATATTTTTTACCTGCTTTTTTTCCCCTGTAAATGTTCCCTCATGCCTCCTTTCCCCTGGGTTTCTGAAACTGTTTGCTGACTGAGAGACCATCTGCTACCACGCCACTATTAATGACGCGATGTATCTGTCCTCTTGGAAATGTCAGGTGGGCTAGGGTGACTCCACCCAGCCATTAATAGCATCTTTCATGTGGAAACAATGTTTTTCTCTTGACAATCCAGCCAAATGCCCCCATGGGAGGTTTCATGGCAGTAAGCTTACCTTGGCAAATCAGCCATTTTGCTATCCGTGAGAGGACTCTATTACTAATCATTGAAACATTTAAAGAGATCATAAGGATTATTATATAAATGTACCTCTTATTATTGATCAATGAGATTGTACATGAAGGCATAATCACATTAATATCTGCTGTCTGTTTTGTTTTTAAGGTTCCACTTTTATCCACACACAGTCGAACTTAGTTACCAGAATTCTCTATTGGAGATTCATGCGGAGTTGACCATTGTAGCCCTGGGACCCCTGACCTTGAACGTTACGTTACTTATTATGGCTATGATCAGATTGGTCTGTCACGTACGATCTGTCTCATTCCCATCCTTCTTGTCAAGGCTTTTCATGGCAATGGGATTTTGGACAGTACTTGATCCTCTGGCAATATTTATTGTGGATGGCATCCTAGGGGTAAGTCAGTTAAATTAACTCCTATGTACAGACTCTAAATAGATTCCTGTGCATCCTGAAAATAAAAACTGAACACAGTGCTGTGGTGAAATGATTGCAGATAATTAACATTTTGACAGTAGATGGAAGATCAAGGCCACTAAGTGGAGTCAGTGCTGGATTTTGTTATGTTACATCCACACTCACTCAGCCCCTTCCCTGTTGCTTGAGCCTTCTCTGATTTTGATGCCGGCTTAACTGCTCTGCAGACATGCATTGAGGCCTTGATTGGAACAAGGGCTTTGAGCAACGTAATTGGCAGGTGTGTGTGGACTGGAACTGTACAAGACATTGGTATGACCACACTTGGAATATAGTATGCACTTCTGGCCATTATAGGAAGGATGTCATTAAATTTGAAAGAATGGAGAAAAGATTCACAAGGATGTTGCTGGGACTGCAGGGTTGAGTTAAAAGGAGGAGTTGGATAAGATGGACCTTTTTATCCCTGGAGAGTAGTAGTCTGGGAGGTGATTTTGTAGAAGTATATAAAACCATGTAGATAAGATTAATGGTCATAGTCATTTTTCCAGGGTAGGGGCATCTAAAACTTGACGGCATAGAGTTAAGGTGAAAGGGGAAAGGTTTAAAGGATACCTGAGGAACATCTTTTCAACATAGATTGAATTGAATTGAATTGAATTCCTTTATTGTCATTCAGACCTTACAGTCTGAACGAAATTTCGTGCCTGCAGTCATACATACAATCATACAATAATAAACAACAATAAACACAAATTAACATCCACCACAGTGTATCCTCCAAGCACCTCCTCACTGTGGTGGAGGCAAAAATCTTAGGGCTGCAGTCTCTTCCCTCCTCTTCACCCTCTGCGCTGAGGCGATTCCCCACCGGGCGATGGCACAAACAGTCCCGCAGCTCACCGAACCCCGCAAACGGGCCGGCTCAAACACCGCGGCCCGGGGTGGTCGAAGCTGCCGCCCTCCAGTCCAGCGGACGCAGCCGCCGGCCCGCGGCTGAACCCCGGACTCAGGTCACCGCCGCCAGAACGCCGTCCCAGCCACCGGAGCACCGTTCCAGCCCCGAGCCGGATCGCCCTCATTTGAGTGCTGTTCCAGCCCCGAGCCGGATCGCCCTCACGTGAGTGCCGTTACTCCCTCGGGCTGGGCCGCTCCGACGGGAGCGCCATTCCACCCTCGAGCTGGGCTGCTCCGACGGGAGCGCCATTCCACCTCGGGCTGGGCCGCTCCAACGGGAGCGCCACAGCCCCTCACGGGAGAGTCTCAGCCCCTCGCCAGGCCGCCCTCACGGGAGCGTCACAGCCACTCACGGGAGCGCCGTTCCAGCCCCGAGCTGGGCCGCCCTCACGGGAGCGAGCCCAGGGTGAGTCCTGACTGGCTGCCTCCGGAGTCTCGAGGTCGCCAGCTCCGCCATTAGGCCTCAGCACAGACGGAGGCAGAGAAGGGGGATACGACAAAAAAGTCGCATTCCCCCGAAGGGAGACACAGCAAGCCCCGTTTCAACCCCCCCCCCACATAAACACAACCTAAAAACCAAAAACTTAACTAGACAAAACGAAAAAAAACAACACAAAAAAGTAAAGACAAACGGACTGCAGGCGAGCCGCAGCCGTTCACCAGCGCCGCCACTTCCGGATGGTGGGATTGTGAAATAAAATGCCAGCGGAATGGTAGGTGCAGGAAAAATTAAAAAAATTGAAAGACATTTGGGTAAATACATGAATAGAATATGTTCAGAGGGACATGATATGGGCCAAATGGGACAAGATCATAGAACATAGTACAGCACAGGAACAGTCCTTTGGCCCACAGTGTCTGTGCCGAATATGATGCCAAGATCAACTTTTACCTGCCTGCATTTAATCAATACCTCTCCATTCCCGGCATATCCATATGCCTGTCCAAAATACTCTTAAATGTCACTATCACATTTACATCCATCACCACCCCCAGCAGTGCGTTCCAGGCATTCACTACCTTCTGTGTAAATAAACTTACCCTACACGTCTCCTTTAAACTGTGCCCCTCCAGTATTTGATACTTCCATCCTGGGAAAAAGGTTCTGTGTCTATCATATCTATCCCTCTCATAATTCTCTATACTTCTATCAGGTCTCCCTGAAACCTGCTTTCCAAAGAGCCTTTCCCTTTAACTAATATCCCCTAATCCATGCATCATTCCGGTAAATCTCTGCACCCTTTCCAAAGCCTCGCCATCCCTCCTGTAATGGGTCTACTGGAACACACACAATACTACAAATGTGGCTTAACTGAATCCTATAAAGTTGCATCATAACTTCCTGATTCTTATACTCAATTCCCCGACTCATAAAGGCAAAGATACCATATGCCTTCTTTACCATTCTATCTACTTGTGTCGCCACTTTCAGGGAGTTATGGACATCAAGGTGTACTAGTTCAGGTAGGTAAGTTGGTTGGCATGGACGAGATGGTGCAAAGGACCTGTTTCTGGACTGTATAACTTTGTGACTCTAGGAACATGTTCTGTCCATTGAATGTCCCTGGAATGCTTTGACAAATGGCAAAGCCACATCCCACAACTCTACCTTTTATTGAAGCTGCCAAGTTTGTTCAATGCTCCTGAATTCCCCTGACATTTAGAAACTTTCAAAATCCATTAAAAATTAAATAAACAATTAGAACCATTAAAATTATACAAAAAAAAGAGACAAATGCTTATAAATAATTAACCACATTAAAGCAAACACAGTAAATTATAAATAGTAAATTATCTTATCTTTCCTTTATTTCTTGCAGTCGTACGATGACCATTCAACTGAAAGAACTTGTGTATGTTAATCCAGATCTAACCTGGCACAGAGTCACAGAGTAAATACCCCAATGTAAATGCTGGGAAGTTTCACCACCAGTGGAGTCCATGTGGGATCTAGTGGTGAAGCTTAGCTTGGAAATGGTCAGCGAAAATCAGTCGGCAGGATTGCAATTGCTCCCTTTTTTGGCAAGAGTCCTGAAACGTGCAGGTCACTTTAATCTGGAACTGCTGCCAAACCCTTCAAATTCTGGGCCAGTGCACTATCGGCAAGTTCCATGAAAAACACTGTTGGTTCAGGATACTGATGGAGTGCAGAAGATGGGGATTATCCATAAGACTAACACCAACATGTTTCCTGTCCACTGACACATCAACAACCTTGTAATATCCCAAGATTAACAATAAAGCAGACTAATAATAGCCCTCTCGGATGTCCTCAGGTGAAAAAACCTGATCATGTGACCATGTGGGCAGGACTATATAGGTGGTAGAGACCTGGGAAACATTGTAGAACAGAGAGATGTGGAGTACAGAAGCATGGTCAGCCAAATATGATGACACAGGCAATGATATTACTTATGGTTCCATCTACCTTTATCTATTATCTCAATTGCAGTTGGGAATTGTACGGGATAACTTGTGGAATTTTAAGTATTTTGCTATTTTTTAAGTTCCGGCAACTTTGTTCATAGGCATGGAGTCCATTAAAGAATGAACCACCTCCTCACATATGACCTGGTTCTGCTCTTGCATATCTTGTTGACATGAGTCGACACAAATTGCTGGAGTAAGAGGGAATTTGAACCCAATAAGCTAAGGGAGCCCAAAACACCACCTATCCCTTTTCTACAGAGATGCAGTCAGACCTGCTGAGTTACTCCAGCACTTTGTGCCGATCTTTGGTATAACCAGCATCACTTTATGATATGGCTGTTCTATTATTCCAAATGGAATACTCTGACAATAGGTACCCAATTGGGCTGCACAGTGCCTCAGCGATGAGATCTAGTGCCTCACAGCTCCAGCTGCCATGATTGAATAATGACTGAGGCTGTATGTGTGGAGTTTCAAAGTTCCCCCTGCGACCATGTGGCCAGGACTATACAGTAAATGCTAAAGATGTGGAGAGTGTTATAAAGAAACATGAGAAATCTAGAGAACTGGAGCCTGGTTGCCTAAAAGTGGCGAGTCAGTTAGATAGGGCAGTGAAGAAGACATTTGGCAAGCTTCATTGGGAAGGGATTCTATACTAAAATTTGGAGATCTTGATGAAGCTGTACAAGTAATTAGTGGGACCACACTTGGAGTACAGTGTGCAGTTCTGGTCGTGCAGCTATAGGAAGAATGTCATTAAGCTGGACAAAGTGTAAAGAAATTCACCAGGATATTACCTGGACTTGCGGGCTTGAGGCAGGGAGAGGCTGGATAGGATGGGATATTTCTTTGGATCATAGGAGGCCTTTTTGAAATGTACAAAATCAGTAGGGGCATGGATAAATGGAACATCACAGTCTTTCTCCCAGGGTAGAGTAACCTGAAACTAGAAGGCATTGGCTCAAGGAGAGAGGGAAGAGATTTAAGAAGGACCTCAGCGACAAATTATTCACTCGGTGTTTAGTCTGTATCAGGCATGAGCTGCCAGTGGAGCTGATACAAGTGGATACAATTACGAATTTCATGACAATTGACAGATATCTGATAGGAAATGGGCCAAACGTGGGAAAACATTCGCCCGGAAAGCTAATTTAGTCAGCACAAACAAGGTAGACCAAATGGTCTATTTCCATGCTGTAGAGCTCAATGACTCTTACTTATGATTCTTGTGGGTGCTCCAGTTTCTTCCCGCATACCAAAGATGTTCTTGTTGGTGGGGTAATTAGCCACTGTAAATTGTCCCTAATGTGGTACAATTTTGGGTGAATTAATGGGAATTTGAACCCAATAGGCTAAGGTGATTTGAGATGGGAAATATTCTGTGGTGTTCCTGTGATCTTTATGCAAAATCTCTTCCACGTTCAGAATGAAGCAGATAGCATTCGTAGTGAGACCGGGACCAAAGTTTTATACAAGGTCAACATAGTGTATTTGCTTTATATTGAATCCTCCTTAGGATTAGCTTTTAAAACCCTGCAGCTAGTGATTGATTACTCTGGTCATGCACCTTAGCAATTCAATCTAATCTAGCAAATTTTAAATGGCAAGCGTTTTAAACATGGAAGTGAAGATAAATCTATACTCTAATCAGAAGCTTCAGATGACACCATAAGAACAAGCAAGTGAGCGTTTGGTCATCTTGAGGATTCCTGCGATTAAATGTTGTAATAAACTTCTTAAACTTGGAGGTGGCAGTTGTTGGAATCTTGTACCTCGTGATGGTAGTAGTGAGATGAGAAGAGTGTGTTGTCGATATTTGATATTAGCAATCCCTTTAATGGTTGGTAGGTCAGAACTTATGATGGACTGGGCAATGACTACAACATTTTGCAGCTTCCTTTGTTTGTGGGCATTTGAGTTACCAAACTAGCTCATGATGCAACCAGTAAGTAAGCTCTTTATCATGTGCCTGCGGAAATTTGATAGAGTATTCGGTGACATACTGAATCTCCTCATTTTTCTAAATTGTTT
The DNA here is from genome assembly GCF_010909765.2 of Amblyraja radiata. NCBI lineage: Eukaryota > Metazoa > Chordata > Chondrichthyes > Rajiformes > Rajidae > Amblyraja > Amblyraja radiata. The sequence continues at coordinate 18,900,727 of NC_045959.1, read as the reverse complement.
CTCTCTCCTCGACATTAATGAAGACTATGAAAGCAATGGTCCTGACAGTTATCTCCTCAGACTATACCATAATTGGTCCAGAAGCAGTTTTCATTCAATAATCACACACTTGGTCCACAGTTGAGGGCCTCTGCTAAAACTTTCTTTGAGGACCAATTCTTCACAGAGAGCATGTACTAATTTCCCATTAGGCTGCTCATGACTATATCAGGTTTCTGTTTTTTGACTTGTCATCCATAATGCAAATAACAATGACGTGAACATTCTTCTGGTCCAAGCACTAAACTCAATTCTTAAAACAAATCCCTAAAGGGCGTCCAGCTGGTTTAAGTCTCCGCAGAATTTAGTCACATCTTCAGGTCCAGATAGTGGAATTGGAGGCATTCCACCATCTGCCCTTCCTCCCGATCACCAAGTTTCTGTGAAATCTCTGACAAAGACCAACGGCAGTGTATCAGATAGTAAAGAGCCACAGAACCATACCTTCAGATCCATCATTAGGTACAGATAGTTCTGCTATAACGTATGTTTCCACAACGCAAATTGGACATAACGTGATCGATGAATTGTGGAATGCTATTTGTAATATGTGGGCCTAATTGCTTGTAACACAATTACGATCAGGAACGAGAGAACCACTTAAAAGTTACTTTGGAAGTTGGCAAGCAGCTACCTTGGAAAAGGAATGTTTCCATGTAGGTCCCCGTTTGTTATCAGACTCCATTGTCTCTTAAGAACGCAGCTGCTACTTTAACTATGTGGCCATTGAAATTGATAAGCAATCACTTCTGTTGACAATTCTGCAATGACACTCTATTAATCAGTATAATAATTAGAAGATTTAGCTTGCAGGAACAAAAATAAACTTACTTATTTAAAAAAACCTTTCTTATTGTAAATCTGACATTTTCTGGCTCCTAACCCCTTTTCCCCATTGACACAATGTGCTCAGCTATTAATATCCCCCCTAACTGTACTGAGAAGGATACTCCGTATGACAATATACGCTCACTACCCTCCCCACCCCCCAAAACATTTTTTTTTTAGTTAACAATTGATAGTTTCATGGTCACCATTTCTGATTATTCCAGATATACCAATGAGCCAATTTAATATGACACAGTGGCACAGCTAGTCGAGCAGCTGCCTCACAGCTTCAGACACTGGGGTTCAGTCCTGACCTTGGGTACCTCCTGTGTGCAGTTTTCACATTCTTCCTGTTACCATGTGAATTCCCTCCGAGTACTGTGGTTTCCTCCGCCATCTCAAAGGCATGTTGGATGGTAGGTTAATTGGCTTCTGTATATTGCCCTCAGTATGAAGGAAAGCGGTGGAATCCATGGAGAGTTGGAGAATGTTGGGAGTATTAACAATGAAATTAATGTAGGATTAGTGTAAATAGGTGGCTGATGGTTGATGTGGACTCGGTGAGGTGAAGGGCCTGTTTCTATGGAATATCTCTTGATAACTATGAGTCATGAATCACCCAGCTGCTCTGCCAATATTTGAGGTCACGTCTCTGGATGGTTCATCCAGATCACTTTGGATTGCCGCTTTAGGAAAGTAATTCTTTACTGCACCCAACACACATCACCTTTAGTTTGAAGAATTTGAGCTTTGGAAGTGTGAGCATTCACTCCTAGCATTTAGCAACCTCACAATTTTCCATTCACCATCTCCTGGTGGATTTATCGTACATTTTGCTCCAGTCTCCTTATTTTTGGCAGATAGACTGGCTCCGGATTTGAAGAAAATGCATGAACATAATAGATGGTCAGTTACACTGCTTGTTTCCCCAGTTGCTCCTTCAGATAAGAATACTTGCCTACCTCGATGGTTTACCATGATACAAATCAAAAGTGCTTCAGGGCATTTTAGACTAAAAGGAGTTGCAGCACGAGGAAAACCAATATATAACGTCAAATAGCTGGCAATATAATCATGTAATGCGGCTCAAGACAAGTGAATAAAAATTAAAGTTGCATGTTGGCCATTTCAACATACCTTTGCAATACAAAGTGATTATGGCCAATTTCCAAAATAAAAGTCTACAGAATGATTTATACTGACTTCTCCATTTTGCTTCATTGACGTCTGGAACACTTTTAGAGACATAGAAACCAAATGCAAAACTGATGCTATTTTTATTAGTCAGAAAGCGCCATAAACCTCAGCAATTGAATCTAATCTAGCAATTTTTAAATGGCAAGCGTTTTAAACTTGGAAGTGAAGATAAATCTATACTCTAATCAGAAGCTTCAGATGACACCATAAGAACAAGCAAGTGAGCGTTTGGTCATCTTGAGGATTCCTGCGATTAAATGTTGTAATAAACTGCATTACAGCCAATCACCATTGTAATACATGGCGTGCAATGAGGATGAGATGCAATTACATTGGATCATCAGCACAGAAACAGACTATTGTCTAACGAGTCCATGCGCGTATTTATGCCAGCCTCAAGCTAAGCTCAACTAAGTCTGAAGAAGGGTCTCGTCCCAAAACATCACCCATTCCTTCTCTCCAGAGTTGCTGCCTGTCCCGCTGAGTTACTCCAACTTTTTGTGTCAAGCTAATCTTGCTGCTCATCTACAACTTTCAGTGGATAGTTAGTTTTTTCCCAGTAATTTTGGTTGCTGGTGTTACATGTTGTTGATTTTCTGGTGCCGTCCAGCATAGTTTGTAGAATCAACATGTTTGACTTAAGAATAGTGCCCATTGGCCCACTTGGGAAGGCAGCCAGGGTTTTGGGTCAATGTATTTTCCCAGAGACACTACATCTAGTGAAGTAATGCCTATAGATTAGTTTTCTAAAGTGGGAATTGAACTCAAAATCTGATTCAAAGACTGCTACCAACTATTCATTAGAGTGGAGTTCATCCTGACAGACCAAAATTAGATTATAACAGTGCAATACTTACATGGTAATTGGTCACCAAAAGAAATGTGCTGGTATCATAAGTTCATAAGTTATAGGAGCACAATTACGCCACTCAGTCATGGCTGAGCTAGCTTTCCCACTCAATCCCATTCTCCCCAAAACCCCTGACACCCGATGTGATGAGGGGATATTCCAGTCAAGAATCCAGGTCAGGCAATATCTGCGAGGAGAGAAGAAGATTAATGTTTTTGATGATGTCCTTTGATGAAAGATTATAGGCCTGAAATATTTTCCCAATTTCCAGCGATGATTGGGTTAAGCTATGATCAATGTTTGACAGCCCTGGGTCTGGAGTTTAGAGGAGTGAGGGGGGTCTCATTGAAACTTAACGAATAACAAAAGGCCTGGATAGAGTGGATGTGGAAAGGTTTTTTCCACTAGTGGGGGAGTCTAGGGCCAGAGGGCACTGCCTCAGAATCAAAGGACATACCTTTGGAAAGGAGAGGAGAAGGAATTTCTTTAGCCAGAGGGTGGTGAATCTGTGGAATTCATTGCCACAGCCAGCTGTGGAGGCCAAGTCTACTGGGTATTTTTAAAGTGGGGATTGACAGGTTCTTGATTAGTAAGGGTGTCAAAGGTTAAGCGGAGAAGGCAGGAGAATGGTGTTGAGATGGAAAGATAGATCAGCCATGATTAAATGGCGGAGTAGGCTCGCTGGGCTGAATGGCCTAATTCTGCTCCTATGACTTATTTACTTATGAATCACCTATCCATGTTCTCCATGGATGCTGACTGACTTGCTGAGTTACTCCAGCACTTTATGTCCTTTTTTTCCCTGAATAAATTATTTGTACTAATCCACGCTATCTGGATGGAGGTGGTTTCCCTTCTGATATCGGTATAAAATAGAATGTAGAGCAATGTGCATTATTTATAAATGCTGTTCCTCTAACTATGCCATTCCAGAATATTATTCTCTAATGCCCCTGTCCCACTTAGGAAACCTGAACGGAAACCTCTGGAGACTTTGCGCCCAACCCAAGGTTTCCGTGCGGTTCCCGGAGGTTGCAGGAGGTTGCAGGTAGTGGAAGCAGGTAGGGAGACTGACAAAAACCTCCGGGAACCTCCGGGAACCGCACGGAAACCGTGGGTAGGACGCAAATTCTCCAGAGGTTTCCGTTCAGGTTTCCTAAGTGGGACAGGGGCATTCGGATAAGCAATTATATGGGACTTGCAGGACTCTCTCCAACTCATTTCTCCACAAGAGCTTTCTTTCATCTATCAGCTTCTCCTTTCTTTTTCTTTCTTCCTCATATACCCTGTACTTCTCCTAAAGGAGGCTGGATGGCCCTTGTCGAGAGCTGGCACAAACTCAATTGGCCAACGGATTTCTTCCTATTGGATCTATAATTCTATAAGCCAATTGTACAAGTGCCAGGTTCTAAGTGCTCTGAGGATAACTAGGTTACTTTCAAATGATATTGAATTTATGTTGAACTGTCTGTCAAGACTATAATACAACATATACTGAGTAGTTACAATATATCTAATTATTACTTATTCCAAGGAAAACAGAATACATTGGCAATGCCAATTAATGTTCACACCAGCTCATTACTTTCAATTGCATTGTGTTGCAATTAGGCTGGTGAATTGGTACCTTATTTTTGCAAATGAGATTAACAAAATGCATTGCAAAATGGATCAGAAGCTATGTCAAGTATCTCTCATGGGTGAGATAGAAATGGGACTGCACTTCATCTGTTCTCAGTCTAATGCTTCAGAAGGACACTTGCCACCATTTTGCTTGTGTGATTGTAGCTGAAAGGACAAGAGCTTGCCCCTTACCTCCTGGTTGCTGTGAGGAACGTACAAAATAAGCAGAAGCATCAATACATCAAAATCCAGAAATCTGATATAATAGTCAGTTGAAGCATTAAAACAAAGATAACTGCAAAGTTAGATGGCATTGGACCTGTCCTTGAGTGCAATCCGGGATTAGACTGAAGATCTCTGCAACCTCTTCAATGCAAAGGAGGCAAGTTTTAAATTGCCAGTTTCTTTTGCAAGACTTGCAATGTCATTAAACTTTGATTGAATTTCAGCCAGATTCCCGACTCAGCATTTCCATTGCTCTTACAACCCACCACCTATGTCTGTTCACGTCAGACAACTTAGTCACACTGGTTGACAAGGAGAACCCCTTGTCCATCCTTCGTAAATATCTTCAACGTAAGCTTCATATATATAGTGCCTGATATCATCCAAAGACTATGGGATATTTTCACCTACTATGCTACAAGCTTGATCTATAGTTTGCCCAATGCCCTTTTCCGATTGGGATATTTCCGCTTTTTTATTATTTTTCTAGGATCCAATTGTCATTGGCAAGGCCAGTGTGTATTGCTTATCCCTGCAAGTCCCTTACAATGTGGCGGTGAACCATACTCTTGAACTGGTGCAATCCTTCTGGTGAATGTCTAGAATCCTACTCACACAATACTTTATGTGCACCAGGATTTAAACACGGTGATTATGAAGGAATGGTGATACATCAGGGTTAGGCTTAGAGTATAGGTTTGAAGTCCTGAAATCAGGATGATGTCTGCTTACATAGTCTTTGCTACATCCAGTGTTATCTGCCAAGTCATATGGATTAAATAGAATTAGTGGAAGACTGGCTTCTGTGTAATGGTGATCTCAGGAGGAAGGAGAAATGGATCATCCATTGGTAATTTCTGGCTGACTACACCAGTTTTGTTTCATTCGTTCATGTGTTGGACCCCAAAATTGTTGAGAATGGATTATTATAACCACTTTCCATTGTTGGCTGGTTAATTCTCCACCACCATTCACTACAAGATGTGGCAGGACTGCAGAGCTTTGAAATATCCATGAGTTGTGGAAGTTCAGAACTCTATTCCATGCTTGCATTGTACCTTCACTTGGCACTTTTCTAGGCATGCCTGGTGATGCTCCGCGGGTGTCCAATGCTCTTTTTATTGATTCAGGTTTATCCCTTGGCTGGTGTATGGTAGCATGAGAAATATGCTAGGCCATAAGTTTACATATTGTGGGTAGTGTATATGTTGCTACTGCTCGTGGTCCACAGCAGTTCATGGATGTCCAATTTGTGTTGCTTAGTTTATTATGATGGCGGGTGACCACGGTGAAGATGGGACTTTATCTCCATAAGGACTGTTGGAGGTTACTTCTACCAAACCCATCATAGAAAGAAGCATCTGTCCATAAGTTCATAAGTTCATTTATTGTCACATACACCAATTGGTGTAGTGAAATTCACTGGGCAGGTCAGTCATACAATTTTAAAAAAGCAACAGACTCAGAAAACACATTTTAACATAAACATCCATCACAGTGACTTCTACACATTCCTCACTGTGATGGAGGGCGAAAATAGAGTTCCAAGTCCTTCCCTTGTTGTTCTTCCTTGGTCGGGGACCTCGAGCCCCTCCGTTGACAGGACGGTCTTGACTCCCGTAGCCGGCGGAGTTCGGGCCCTCCGTATCGAGGCGTTCAACTCCCGCATCGGGGGGATGTCAGCTCCCACGCGCCGGGCGAACAAATGTCGCGTCGGGGCTGGACGACCCTTCTGCGGCGTTGGAGCTACTGACCAGCCTCTCCCGAGACTGTGAGCCCTTGATGGTAAGTCCGCAGGCCACGGTGGGAGCGATCCCAGGCAAGGGATTCGCTCCGATGTTAAGTCTGCGCCCCGCGGTGGGGCTCACAACAGTCCGAGGCGGCTCCCAGCTCCAGCGATGGTAGGCCGCAGAGCCCGGAGAGTGTGATCTGAAACTTGATCACCTCTCCGGGAAGGTAAGAACCTGAAAAAAGGTCTCAGGACCCTGCGGTGGTAACTGTATTCTGAGCATCCTCCTAGATGCCAGCACTGCCGACGCACTGTTTTTGCCAGAGGTATTTCCTTCAGGAGTGCACACAGCTCCTGGCAGTGGGTATGAGTCGCCCATGTAGGAAGGAACTACAGATGCTGGTTTAAACCGAAGATAGACACAAAAAGCTGGAGTAGCTCAGCGGAACAAGCTTCATCTCTTGCAATGGTTCAATTGTAAACTGAAGGTCTCGACTCAAAAAGTCACCCATTCCTTCTCTCCAGAGATGCTACCTGTCCCGCTGAGTTACTCCAGCTGTTTGTGTCTATCTGCGGCATGAGTCACCCGATCTGTTAAGTGTCTGGAGTTTGGTCACCATCAGTCAGCGTGCTACTCATCAAAGGCACGGGGGTTGTAGCTATGAGAGTGGGCCATCTTCACCCTGTCACGGTGGGTGTTGGGGAGGCTCCATGAGTGTGGAGTGATTCCGACTGAGCTTACTCCCGCTCCGTTGGAATTTCTCATTGGAGCCAAGCTCCGGGATCATTCCTGGGAGCCAGTCCCACACAACATGAGCTGCCTCTCCGAGATACTCAGCTTTCCGTTCTGCGACGCGGGGAGATGCTCAGTGTATGAGCCGCTCCAGCACACTCTACACTTCCTCACCCTCGTTTTGCATCTGGACATGCTGTGGAGTCCCGTGTTACCACTGGACAGTGAGGCAGGCCCTATTGGTGGTCTCTCTGTAGGATGGTCCTCCGCCTTTGTATCAGGGACCGGGGGTGTTGCACAGAGTAATGACGTGTGTAAAGGAGTGATAGCTGACACACTGTAAGCTTTACTGTGAGTTTAATATAGCACGTGGCACACACGTCCCAGCACTGACTGCATCCAGCCTTCAGGCGTACTGGAACCTAGTGGGAGGAACAAAGGGAGGATACTACAGTTATACTAATATGATGGGGCGTGGTTAGTGGTGATGAGGTAACTACATTATAGGTTGCATGCATAACCCATCTACATCCTTTCCCTTACGATTCAAACAAGTTACTACAGTGGCAGGTTTATTATACAGAACCTGCAAAGCTAAGCAAACTCTCCGTAGCGAGCCGGAGGTTTTACAACCCGACCCGAGCGAGTGCGCACAGCACCCTCACCCTCCCCGCCCGAAAGAATAGGAGGAGGGACAGGAACAGAAACAGGAGGGGGAGAGAAGATGGGTGGGGAACCCAGCTTGAAGGGGGAACGGAGAGGCACAGGTGAGCCAGGTGAGAATGAAGGGGTAGAACGAGCTGAAGTTGGAGAGAGAGAAGACCTAGCAGGAGACAGCAGAGCCTGGGGAGCAAACCCGGGAGGAGCAGGGGGGGCTACCCGAGGCAAATGGACCGACCGTGGCATGCAGGGAGCAGATGGTACATTAGTGGAGGAAGGCTCGACATGCGATGGAGGGGTATACGGAATCGCAGGAGGTGGTTTGGGCTCGTTAACCGCCAACAGGTGCTGGCGGCTGCGTCGGTATACAGTCCCTTCGAAATCCACGAGGTAGGACCGTGGCGCGCTGTCAAACCCGACGACGGTGGCAAGTCGGGAGTAGCCGGTGGGCGTCTGCAAACGGACGACCTGTCCAGGCATCAGTGGCGAAAGAGGGCGGCAGGATTTATCATGCGATCGTCGCTGGATCTCGTGCTTCTGGGCAATACGTTTCTGGACATCAGCAGGCTGCAGGACTTTGGGCATCAGGGACTGCTGGGCAATAGGCATCGGAGGGCGGACAACTCGGGACATGAGTCGCTGGGCAGGGGATCCCATGGTACTGTCTCTGGAAATGTTGCGAAGGTTCAGGAGACACTGATAGAAATCCCCGTTCGAGAGGCGGGTTTGTTCAAGCAGGTGCTTAGCACTGCGGACCGCCCGTTCAGCTAGACCATTGCTTTGCGGGTACTCTGGGCTGCTGGTGAAATGATTAAAGTTCCACTTCGTGGCAAACGCTCGAAACTCGGTGCTGGTGAACTGGCGACCGTTGTCTGTCTGCAGCCGGACAGGGGAACCAAATGTGGCAAAGTGGCGGCGAAGCTTGCTGATCACCATCTCGGAGGTGATGGCAGGGAGGAGGTCAACCTCGAACCAATTCGAGTAAGAGTCTACTAGCACAAGGTAATGCCTCCCGCGCCAGTCGAAAATGTCGGCAGCCAGAGAAGACCAGGGCATTTCAGGTGCCGGCTGCTGCAAAAGTGGTTGTCTTTGCTGATGCGGGGCAAGCGAGTGACAGTCCGAACAGGAACCCACCCTTGCCTGGATGTATTTAGCCATGGCCGGCCAGTAGTACTGTTCCTGGGCATGAGAGATAGTGGCTTCTGCCCCGGGATGACCCATGTGGGCGGCATCAAAATACAAGCCATGCAGCGATGCCGGGATGACAACTTTGTGTCCTTTGATAATAATACCGTCACGGAGGACTAACTCATCGCGGACCAAAAAATAGGGGTGGACGCTGGCAGGCAACGAATTCCGCTTGGTGGGCCACCCGCGCTTGATGACAGCAGCAAGCTGCTGTAGGTCAGGGTCGTTCGCGGTATGTTCAACCAAGCACTGCAGCTGGTGAGAAGGGACGAAGTTAACGTTCAGTACCTGTAAGTCCGACTGCTCGAAGGGGTGTTGGTCACAAGAGGCCCGGGGGGCCCGGGACAGTGCATCGGCCACATGCATCTCGGTGCCCCTCTTATATATGATTTTAAAGTCAAAGCGCTGTAGTTGCAGCATCATCCGCTGTAGCCTGGCAGGAGCGCAGTGTATCGGTTTGTTAAGTATTGTTACCAGTGGCTGGTGATCCGTCTCAACGGTGAACCTGGTGCCAAATAAGAAGTCCTTAAACTTCGAACACGCGAAAACCACCGCCAGCAGCTCCTTCTCTATCTGAGCATAGCGCTGCTCTGTGTCCGTCATGGTCCTAGAGGCATAGGAGATAGGCAGCAGCGAGTCGTCAGCGTGGAGTTGCAGGCAGGCAGCACCCAGACCAAATCGAGAGGCGTCGCAGGTGACCACGATCGGAAGCAGCAGATCAAAAAACTTCAGTGTAGGTGTGCTGACCAGCCTCGTCTTCAGCAGGTCAAACGCCTGCTGGTGTTGTGGAAACCATGCCCAGGCAATGTCCTTCTTTGTGAGCTGTCTCAGGGTTGCGCTCAATTCGCTGAGGTCGGGGATAAACTTCCCCAGGTAATTCACCATACCCAGGAAACGCTGCAGACTGACAACGTCTGTCGGGGCGGGCAGCTCAGAGATTGCGCTGGTCTTTTGCGGGTCAGGCTTCAACCCTTGGGCCGTGAAAATGTGGCCGACGTATGTGACCTCAGGCACCCGGAACTTGCACTTTGACCGATTGAGCTTCAAATTTATCTGCCGAGCACGGTCCAAAATCCGCCGGAGGTTGTGGTCATGTTCGGCCACATCCCTCCCATAGACCAGAATGTCGTCCACAATAATTGCGCAGGGCAGACCTGCAAATAATTGTTCCATTGAACGCTGAAATACCTCGCTGGCAGAGTTGATGCCGAACGGCATCCGTAAAAACTTAAACCTGCCGAAGGGCGTGCTGAACGTGGTCAGGTCCGTGGAGCGTTTGTCCAGTGATATCTGCCAAAACGAACTTTTGGCATCGAGGACGGAGAACACAGTGGCTTGTCCCACCTGGGCGGCAACATCTTCGACAGTCCTCATGGGGTAGTGGGGCCGTTTAATCGCCATATTCAAGTCCTTAGGGTTGATGCATATCCGTATCTCATTTTTTCCTTTCTTCAACGTGGCGACCATGGTGGAGACCCATAGGGTTGGATCGCTGACAGCCTCCAGCACTCCCATGTTGACCATGTCCTTCAGCATATTTTCCACCTTGCCCTTCAAGGCTTGAGCTCTCTTCATTGCGTCGGGACCGGCCAGGTTGAGCAGGAGTGATGCTTTGACCGCGGCTGGCTCATTCCGGTGCACAATATTAGCGTAGTGAGTGTAGTCCATCACAAAAGTCGACCATCGCTCCGCAATGTCAGCGTCGAAGACAAGGGGAGATGGCTTTCGGCATGAGGATGCCATGTCAAGGGAAACCCAACACTGGGCACTAACGGGGACAAAATAAATGAAAACCGGTAAACGGGAAACGCGAGTTTTTTTTTAAACTTCTGACACCATGTAAAGGAGTGATAGCTGACACACTGTAAGCTTTACTGTGAGTTTAATATAGCACGTGGCACACACGTCCCAGCACTGACTGCATCCAGCCTTCAGGCGTACTGGAACCTAGTGGGAGGAACAAAGGGAGGATACTACAGTTATACTAATATGATGGGGCATGGTTAGTGGTGATGAGGTAACTACATTATAGGTTGCATGCATAACCCATCTACAACGTGTAATAGATATTTAAGTTCACAGACTCGCCAGCTGCCTGTCACTTCTGTAGTGTAGAAGAGATTGTTCTATGTCTATATGAAGTGTGAGAGGTTGCAGCCCTGTTTGAGTATCTAAAGAGGTTGCTCCTCAAATCTTGGCAGCATTTCAGCCCCACGCTCCTGATCTTTTGTCGGCAAATACGGGGGGGGAACGGTCGGTGGAGGGAGGGGGGGGGGGGAACCTCTCTGTCGGTTTGCTGATGGGCCTGGACAAAATGGCCATTCTCGGCGTCAGCCAGCGGACAGTCGATGGTTCTGCCCGAGTCGATTGCCTGCCCCTCTTCCAGGTTTACGTCCTTGCCCATATGTCCCTGGAGAGGGAACACGCTTGTGTCCGCAGGAACTGTGGAGATTTTCCGTGGACGCTGGTTGCCGCGGGGGGTTGAGTGCATTGTGAAGGAGGATGATAATGTTGTAATCTGATGATTGATTGATTGGTGTTTTCAAACTGCTCAGCAGTTTTGATTTTTCCAGTATTTATAACTGTGATTTTTTGAATAAAAGCTCTTTGTTAAGAATAAAAAAACCTGTTCCCCTCACACACTTTTAGTTAAATTTGAGGCTATGGCCAGGTGGTATGTCCCAATAAAACAATTTGTTTATAATTTAAACACAGAATTGGTGCAGAGATACAGATGCTGCCAAAACCAAATCTGTTGGCTGGATAATACTACAGCTTTGCATGTTAGTAACACTACAAAGGAGCAGAAATGAATAGATGATTGATCCCACGGGCCCAGCACTGGTGTGAATGTGTCAGAAGCTCATTGTGAACTGGAGAGCTAAGAGGATTCACTGTATGTAGCACTGACTGGCATCTCTTTCTTTTCAGCGCCTGACTTACAGCACAAACCATCCAATAGGTGATGCAGCCAAGCTTTACTGGCTGTTTTACAGAACACACCATTCTGGGATCCCTGGCATACTGATTACAGTCATCTTGTACATTGTGATTCTCCTCTGCTCCCTTACAATCCTGTATTTGTATTTGTTAAGGTAAGTGTCTTTCATTTAAAATCTGATGATCTTCAGGAGTAGGCAATTTGAGGGCATACAATGATGCTTAACATCTTCTCCCTTAGCCTTAGGATTAGGAGAAGACAAATGAACGTATGTGGGATAGCTGGGAATCTAGGCTCCAGACTACCATGTAATTTTGGTTTGTAGTGGGTACAGTAGTGGTTCCTGTCTTGGAGGATGCGACTCTTACTCAGGGAAAGATCACCATATTTCAGGTGCTGCGAAGTTTTAATGCTATTGAGATGGTTCAGTTGGAGCCTTCACAAAATAAAAGTAAAAATGAATGGAGCTGTGCACTGGCTACCTGACAATAGAGGTATGAGCAGTCTTCCAGAGTCCCCAGAACTTCCTAGAAAAAGCAAGCTGTGGCATAATCAGGTGTTTATGGGAGGGGTGTGTAAAGTACTGAGTGTGAACAAACAGGCCTTTCATTCAGAAAGGTTGGGAATGATTGATTTACAGAATAGTGGTATGTTTGACTTAGCACAAGCATTAGTATCTGTCAGCGTATGCTTTAAACCCTACTTGTAGGGATGTGTACAAACACAGCACCATACGCTGATAGTTCTGCAATCTGCACTTCAACAGAAGGTTGGGTTTGAATGTGAGGGGGAAGTCTGTCAAAGTGCTTTGCACTGCTTTGAGCCGAGAAGCTGTCTGGCCTATCAAGCTGGTACTTTGTGGCTTCTGTTTCACATTATTCATTTACTGTTTCGTTTGCATCATGCTACAATCTTGTTCTCATTACATAGAATTATGGTGAATTTAAAATAGTTAGTTCTGCGGCTCTGTGTTTTGTTGGAGGTCTTCCCATGCTCCTGCCCAGAAATTCATTCCTGGTGAAAACATTCATTGGCAATTGCAATAGGGTGTTCTTACATTGCTTCTGAAACTTTGTTTTATTGACTTCAAAGAGTAAAACAATCTTCCATGTGGTGCATTTGGCATCACCACCTAGGAGTGAATTTAGCAGTTTTTTGATTCTATCTCTCTCCTCCTGTACTTAACATTTTAAAATGCACAAAGAAGAAACAAGGAACTGGAATCTTGAGCAAAACACAAAGTGCAAGAGTAACTCAGCAGGTCAGGCAACATCTCAGAAAGAGTTGGATAAACAATGCTTTGGGCCAGATTCTTCAGATAGTCCCGACCAGAAACGCCGACTATCCATGTCTTACAGAGATGTTGCCTGACCCACTCACCCCCACATTTTACGTTTTGCTCTTAAAATACACCATTGCTTTTCACCTCAAGTGGATCTAAATCCTGGCACTCCCTACCTAATAACATTGAGGAGCACCTCCATTAGAAGGTGACAAACAAAACTGAAAAAGAGTTCCTTAATATATAGGAGAAGAGTAAACACAAACAGGAGGTTCTAACAATAAGAATGGATTTAACAGACTGGCACTGACGGATGGCATGCTGGAATGAAATGACAAAATTGGGCTGATGTAGAAAGCATAGTCCACTTCCACTTGTTCAAGAACATTTAGTGGTTTGTAGTAAATGCTGGTCTTGTCCGCAAGCCAGTTGGTAGTCAGTTCTAATGACTGTGGGTAAAGAGATTTCTGCGGGATTCTCTGTCGGATTTATAAATGAACATTTCATATCTATTGCTCCTTATACTGGTCTCCCTCCTAATAGGCACAATGTGAGGAGGATGTTTCCTCTTGGGAGTCTAGAATAGTAAGATTAAAGGAGAACTTACCAGTTTGAAGTTTGATCTTGATTTTATGAGGAGTTACGATGAGCGATTACGTGAAGAAGGGCCGTCCGTCTGCGTGCGCATCAATCTTCAAAGCAGCGGTGTTAAATCACAGATAAAAAAGAAGACCTGAGAATAGTAAGATTGTGAAAAACTAGAACTTCCATATGACCTTGATAATATGAGGGTGGGAGCGGTGGGCACGTAATCGCTCATCGTAACTCCTCATAAAATCAAGATCAAACTTCAAACTGGTAAGTTCTCCTTTAATCTTACTATTTTACTTCGGAGTCACATGAGTGACTACGTGAAGATTTCAAAGCTCTGTGATTTCACGCCGGTTACGAATCCAGGCGTCACACACTGAATGGATTGACCATGGATGAGAGTATTATTAAAGCATTCAGACATAACGTAGTTAGTAAAGACACTGATGCTTTAAAATAAAGAAAATAAATGTTTTATTAGCTTCCCCTCCGAACCTGTGGGAAAACTAGGTAACAGAACTTAAGATGGCACGAGCAAATACCCCTGGTCCGATAATGGGTTTGTTATAAAACCGCTGGAACGTTCTTTCATTCACCCATCCTGCAGCCGCTAGGATGTCATCAAGGGACACGTCCATCGTTCTTGCTGCCGACGTAGATGCAGCCCTGGTGGAGTGAGATTTAAAGATATGAGTATTTATTCCCGCTACCACCATTACCTCCTTTAACCATCTGGAGATAGTTTGTGTTGACACCTTTCGGTGTGGTTTCTTGTGGCTGATGAGGACCGATTGTTCTGAGCCTCTGAGGTTCTCCGTGACTCTCAGGTAGTGGTGTAAATGTGTTACCACACACAATCGTTGGTCCTCTGGATATGCCAGGAACTGGATCTTCATCCCTGACATTCCTGGCCTGCTCTGTTTGATCAGGTCCTTAACAACGAATGTTATGTTATTCGTATTGCTGGTCATGTAGTCCAGTCGTAGTTTTTGTAGTGTCTGGACTCTTTGGGCTGTTATTAGCACCATCAGCATAACCACTTTCAATGTTAGTTTTGACAAAGATAAGGCCATTGGCTGTCCCCACTGACGAAGTAAGGTCAGTACCATGCTCACATCCCATGTGTCCGTGTACCTAGGCCTTGGGGGTATCAAATTGTAAATTCCCTTCATGAATTTTATTACGAAGGGGTGCGTTCCTATCGGCCTGTGCCCTGCCTCCAGTGTCAGATAGGAGGATAGTGCACATCTGGCACTGTTGATTGCGCTATAACTTAATTTATAGTCATAGTACAGGGCTGATAGGAACTCCAAGACATCTGTTATCCGAACTGTGTTGTATGTTATATCGTTTGCATGGCAGAAAGCTTCCCACTTCTTAATATGAGTGGCGTACTGTTTTTTGGTACTGTCCCTCCATGCCTTTGTGATGACATCCACAGTTCGTTCGGATAGTCCAATGTCTTGAAATGGCCTCCTCAGAATCTGCAAACCAACAAATTAATCCGGTCAGAAAGTGGATGGTTGCTCCCTGAAACTGGGTTTACTAGGAGATCTCTCCTCTTAGGTACAACCATTAATGGCTGGACTATGATCCCTAATATTTTCGGGAACCAGGCTTGTGTAGGCCAATCTGGTACTACTAAAAATGCCTGTGGCTTTGTCTTGCTTGATTTTAGTCAAGCATCGGTTTATGAGGCAGAATGGTGGGAAAGCATAAATATACATTCCTCCCCAGTTTAGAGAAAAAGCATCCACTGACTCTGCTCCTGGGTCCGGCTCCCAGGACACATATCTGGGTAATTGATGGTTTGATCTAGATGCAAACAGATCCAAATCTGGAGTGCCAAATCGTATAGTTATTTCATTGAATACCGTACGATTCAACATCCATTCTATATTATCATTAAACATTCGTGACATTGCATCTGCCACTGTGTTATATCTTCCTGGTAGATATACTGCCGTGACCCAAATATCCCTCTCGATGCACCAGTGCCAAATGAGGTTAGATAATCTGTCACAGGATACAGATTTTACACCACCCATGTGATTGATATATGCTACCGCAGTAGTGTTATCAATCTGAATTTGAACATGCACATGTTGCATGTTGTTACAGAGAGACTTGAGCCAATATTGTGCCCCCAACAATTCTAGGTAATTGATTCCATATAGTTGGAGTATAGTAGACTCTTGCTCATTCCATCTGCCTCCACAGCTCCTGACTGTGTTTGTGGCTCCCCATCCTAAACCGCTTGCGTCGGTTTGGAGAAACACTGATGGGCTCTCAAGTAAGATTTTTCTTGAGCTGAGTCTTATGTTTGCCATCCACCATTGTAGTTCAATAATGGCTTCAGCTGGTAACCGCATAGATTTGCCAAACTGACCTGCATGCAATTTCAATGCTCGTTCCTTTGCCCGCTGTAAATGCTGGTAATGCAAAGGTCCGTAGCGTACTGCAGGAAAGGCAGCTACCAATTTGCCAATTACACTTGCTGTTTGTCTGATAGTTGGTTTGTGTTTTTCTATCAGATCATTGCAGGCTTTCCTCAAGTCTTGTTGTTTGCCTTTAGGCAAAGTCACCAACATGGTTACTGTATTGATAGTAAATCCTAGGCAATCAATTACCTTGGTAGGAGTTAATTTTGATTTAACTGGATGGATTAGGAACCCAAGTTTTTCAAACAGGGTTTTGGTTGCCTTGACTGTTGCTTCTGCCAATTCTTTGGTGACTCCAAAGATGAAAATGTCATCCAAATATGCCATGACTATGTGATTTTGAGATCTTAGCAGCCCCAGAATTGGTTTCAGTAATTTGGTAAACAGTCTAGGGGTTGATGTCAATCCATTTGGCAGAGCCTTGTATTGCCATAATTGACCCATCCAGGTAAACTTCAAATATCTCCTATACTCTTAGTGAATAGACACCGAATAGTATGCATCTTTGAGGTCGATGCATGCCATATAGCCATTTTTGGAAACCAACTGAGTTGCTGTTCCAAAATTGTCCATTTTAAAGTGTTTATATTGCACATATGTATTGAGTTCCGTAAGATCCAAATAATACGGATCCCTCCATCTTTTTCTCTTTTGGAAATAAATTGGATATAAATTGATGAGGTTCTGTGTATGATCTCTCAATAACATTATTTTCAGATAATGTTTCAATTTCTTTTTGTATATTCATTGTCTCTTTTTGGGAAAAGACATATGTGCGAATATTAGAATGTGTTGGTGGTGGTGATGAATTCAAATTGAACTCAATTTTGAATCCTTCTATACTGTGCAGTATGAATGGATCCTTAGTAACCCAACACCATTCTTTTAAGAAGTATTTTAACCTTCCCCCCACCTGTAAGTGAGGTTCGTCTGGTATGTTCCCTGAGGAACTGGTTTGACTTACCTCTGTTGTTACTGGCGGCGTGGCGATGGTTTTCGTCCGCGAGGTTTGGGGAGCAGAGCTGGTGGTTGCTCTCTCCTCATCCTCGCTGTCGGCCTGCTGGGGCCTGCCCCTAAAAAAGACCTTGACTCAGGTGTGAATCTTCCTCCGGTGCCTGGCTCTCTAGGTGTAAAACGCCGAGAGCTGTAGGGGTGGAATCTCGTGGATGGACCCCTGGGTGTGGCCTGACCTCTTGTTATGAGGCGCACGGTTTTTGCCTGGTCATCCAGGTCCCGTACCTGTCTTGACAGGTCTTCCCCAAACAGGTAGTTTGCAGGCTGGATGTCGCTAGCTTTGCAAAGAGCTGCAAACTTCGAATTTATTGCTGGTTTTATTGCCTCTTTCCGAATGCAGTTTATTTCGAAGCGGGCATTACATAGCAGTGCCATGGTATCCTGTTCCCAGTCAGTGAGGAGGCCTCCTTCCACACCTCCTGCAAACAAAGTAATTCCAGACCCCAGCAGGTTTAATACTTTTTGGAACTTCAGTTCCTGGTTCCTGATGATGGGACCTATTTGCCCCCAATTTATACGGTTCACTGCTTGAACCTTGAGGGAAGCACAGTTAGATGGTGGGGGGTACCTGTTCAGGGTCACTTCCATGTGATTGTAGAGGTACTTCCCCCAATCTCCCCTTGGAGTGTTCCCCCCTTGTGCTTCCAAACTCTGAATCTGGGTAATCCCCGTATGTACTTCCCCCTTCCATGGGAAAGACATATTGCTGCCCAGAGTATGAGGCTGCTGGCACGGTCTGTAGAAGGGACTCGTGCTGATATTGCTCCTTTCTCCGGAGTTTATCATTGTGGAGCAGCTTCTCCACAAGCTGCTCCATGTGGGAGAGTCGTCCTCGGACGCTTCCCGATGAGGGAGGGTATCCCTCTTCCCCGGACTCATCCGAGTCTACGGGTCTGGCAGACTTATGGGTGGCTTTACGTCCCGCCGGGACCACCACGGTGCTTTCCTCCTGCACCAAGTCTGCTGCTGCCGGTTCTGATGCCGGCGGCAATGTCGGCGAAAATGACCGTCGTCCGCTACCGGGAATGCTGCGGTCTTCGGCAGCCGGTTTCCCCGCAGACCGTCTCTTCGACATTTCTTGGGGCTCTGAAAAACAAATAATTCCTTAGCCCGAACAGAAAGCGCAGGGTAAGTGGTTCAACTTTTCTTACCTGCCGCCTATCCCAATGGCTGGGAGGACGCAGTGCCTCTCCAGTCCGTTGCGCGCGTTGCTTTCAGATGTAATGATGCGCACGCAGACGGACGGCCCTTCTTCACGTAGTCACTCACGTGACTCCGAAGTAAAATCAAGGGTCACAGACTCAGGATATGGTGTACTACATTCATGTGTGATGTGAGGAGTAGCTTCTTCACCTGTGGAACTCTTTACCACAGGGGTCCGTGAAGAGCAAGTTGTTGAATATATTTTAGGAGGTAGATACATGTTCTGCGTTCAAAATGCATCAAGAGGCATGGGAATATAATATTAGCATAAGGAGCATCCATGATCATGTCAAAGGCAAAGAAGGCTTGAAGGCCAAATAACCAGCAACTACCTCCTTTTTTTCTCTGCTTCTTCATTTCCATCTGTTTCAAAGTGGAAATACCTTCTCTGCACCTATCTTCATTGTTTCTTTGCTTTTGCCCTTATTCGACCAGAGCAATTGAAATTAAATAAATGCCATGTCACCTGTTAATTTCACTCTCATTGGCAGGCTAGTTCGTGTCCTAACAGTCGGTGGTTGGTCCACCACATCCATGCAAAGACAAAGGTATCCTCAGCCTGCTGCCAGCACAGGTGCATTTGCCAATCTTTGTAGATTGTGGTGGAATCATCTTGGAGTTAAATAATGTCTGGAATTTGCAGTCAGCAGTGAGGTGTTAGTTCTCTCTGGTGATCTTGAAAATTAAAAGAAAATCCAATTTTATTATTAAAAATTCAGGTACACTTTCAATGTTTGTGGGGAGGTTTACAATCGACATGCAGAAAGCTCTTTCTTCGGACCTAGACTTTAGTTTAGTTTATTGTCACGTGTACAGTTACAGTGAAAAGCTTTTGTTGCGTGCTATCCAGTCAGCAGAAAGACAATACATGATTACAATCGAGACAATACAGTGTATAGATACATGATGAGGGAATAATGTTTAATGCAAGATTAAGCCAGCATGGTCCGATCAAGGATAGTCCGAGGGTCACCAATGAGGTAGATATTAGATCGGAGAGTGAGTAGAATGTGGAATATGCTACCAGATGGAGCTTTTTGGATTCATTTAGTCATAGATGATATACGTGTTTGACGGCTGAGTGACCTTGTGCCACAGAACGCAATAACGATAATATGTGAAGAAATGTATTTCGTCAGAGAGTGGTGAATCTATGGAATTCTGCCACAGATGGCTGTGGAGGCCAAGTCAGTGGATATTTTTATGGCAGAGATAGATAGATTTTTGATTAGTACAGCTGTCAGAGGTTATGGGGAGAAGGCAGGAGAATAGGGTTAGGAGGGAGAGATAGATCAGCCATGATTGAATGGCGGCGTAAACGTGATGGGCTGAATGGCCTAATTCTACTCCTATTACATAACCTTATAACAATAATGTTAGGGTGGTTTACAATAAAAACTGTTTGTAAATAGCAAAATTAATGCTGAGTAGACTGATTCTCCCTTGATTGTAATTCAGAAGGATGCAGAGTTCAGGAGGGACACTGAATTACTGACAGCAATTTTCAGTTTATCCGGCTAAATTATACGGACAACCAATTCCCAAAGCTTCTGGTATTTTGCAGTTTAACAATGATAAATGCTGATAGCTTCAATGTCATTAACTTTGTAACGACAGGCCAATATAGAGGGAGTACAGAGAAGGTTCACCAGACTGATTCCTGGGATGTCAGGACATTCATATGAAGAAAGATTGGATAGACTCGGCTTGTACTCGCTAAAATTTAGTAGATTGAGGGGGGATCTTATAGAAACTTACAAAATTCATAAGGGGTTGGACAGGCTAGATGTAGGAAGATTATTCCAGATGTTGGGGAAGTCCAGAACTAGGGGTCACAGTTTAAGGATAAGAGGGAAGTCTTTTAGGACTGAGATGAGAAAATCATTTTTCACACAGAGAGTGGTGAATCTGTGGAATTCTCTGCCACAGAAGGTAGTTGAGGCCAGTTCATTGGCTATATTTAAGAGGGAGTTAGATGTGGCCCTTGTGGCTAAAGGGATCAGGGGGTATGGAGAGAAGGCAGGTAGTACAGGATACTGAGTTGGATGATCAGCCATGATCATATTGAATGGCAGTGCAGGCTCGAATGGCCTACTCCTGCACCTATTTTCTATGTTTCTAAATACACCCACCTACATAGTAGGAGTAATGTACAACAGCCAATTAACTTTCTAACCTGCATGTGTTTGGATTATGGGACAAAACCAGAGGACGTGGTGGACACCCACACTATCAAAGTGCAAACTCCGTGTGGGCAGCATCTGAGGTCAGGATCAAACCTGGCTGATTGGAACTAATGATGTGTAGTTCTACTAGCCACGTAACACTAGGTGTGTCATCTAATAAATACCACTGTAAAGATTGTGGAGAAAACCAATGGGACATTAAAAAAATGTTTGCTTGTTCATTATTTTTCTGGGAACACTTTTGCTTTATTAAGAACCAGCACCAAACCATGAATGATTTTTTATTTGTCTCATGCATTTCAAGATCATAAGGTCCTAAAGAATTTACAAATAATGAAATACTTTTAAATTGTGGTCACAGCTATAATATGGCAACAGTGATAGTTATTCTCCACCCAGAATATGCTCCCAAGACCCAATGAGCTAAATTGCCAGATGGTCCTTTTTAATGATACTGACAAAGTGATAAATATTTACGATGACTATGGAGGTCATAAAGTGCTGAGGTACCTCAGCGGGTCAGGCAGCATCTCTGGAGAACATGGATAGGTGATGGTTCACATCGGGACCCTTCAGATCGATTGTAGAGAGGTTGGGGAAAGAGAGCAGGATGAGAGGAAAAGCAGGTGATAGGTAGACACAGGCAAGGCAGCCAACATCTACAGTTCATTGTTTCGACATAATGGAGGCAATGTCCTTGCCTTTCACAATAGCAAGATGTACCATTTGATTGCAGCATCAACATCAGTTCAGTTGTGGGCAGATTGGTTAGAGACCATTTTGATTTAAAAAACATTTAGTCTTGCAAAAGTACTGGTTTAGGTTTTGACAGCCCCCTACTATTCTGCTGGGAAGTGGCACTCACTGGAAAGTGTACCGACAGAGAATGTGGCGTTTGGTGGTGGTATTTCATGGAACCCTTTTCATTGTCATGAAAGACTCGCAAGTCTTTTTGTCAATCATAATCCATCCTCAGTACATGTCTCCAGACACGAATAGAATATAAATAGCGACACAGTTACATTTCAAGTTGCCCCTAGTATGTAGGGAGTAGGCGAGGATGTTTTCGAGGAGATTTTGAAATACACAGTATTCAAGTTACATTTCTCCGTGGATTGTCACCTTGTCGTGGTGGAGAAACTTGTGTGGTCCTAAGATCCTGAGAGCGATGCTGTCTGGAGCTATGCTCTTGGTAGGGTCACCCATGGCGGTAAGGTCGAGGGGGAGGTCTCTGACAAAGAGCAATTCAACCAAGATCTCAATGGTGGGACAGGTGGAGGAAGACGGTTGACGTTAGTGGAGCGTCACAACGGCAGGAAGGCGGATGAAGGCTGCAGCAGAAAAGGGTCTCCGGTCGTCTTGGATTTCATGCCACTGGATCCTGACCCAGATCTGTCAAGGACCATGCGGTGGCTGCCTGTGCAGCAGTCTCCCCACGTTAAACAAAGTCACGCACAGGCGTCCTCCATGAGAGGACAGTCATACTCGTTTCGAGTGACCGCCGATGATGATGATGATTCAATTTACAAGCAGTGGATTGAAATCCACGATGGTCCATGGGCTACCAAAAGATGTACTGAGCTTCTGAATTTGATTGATTGAGTGATTGATTGATTGAAAGATACAGCATAGAATAAGCCCTTTGACCCACAGAGTCCACGCCGACCTTCGATCACCCGTTAACACTAGTAGTAGACAGAGTTGATATGATCAAGCTTTTCCCTTTGAGAATAGGGAAGATTCAAACAAGAGGACATGATTTCAGAATTAAGGGACAGAAGTTTAGGGGTAACATGAGTGGGAACTTCTTTACTCAGAGAGTGTTAGCGGTGTGGAATGAGCTTCCAGTGGAAGTGGTGGCGGCAGGTTCGTTGGTATCATTTAAAAATAAATTGGATAGGCATATGGATGAGAAGGGAATGGAGGGTTATGGTATGAGTGCAGGCAGGTGGGACTAAGGGAAAAAAGTTGTTTGGCACGGACTTGTAGGGCCGAGATGGCCTGTTTCCGTGCTGTAATTGTTATATGGTTTATATGGTTATAGTATGTTATCCCACTTTCTCGTCCACTCCCTACATACGTGGGGCAATTTAGAGGCCAATTAACCGACCGACCCACATGTCTTTGGGATGTGGGTGGAAGCAGGGGCACCGGGAGGAAACCACCAGGGTAAACGGTTTAGGACCTTATGATTTTGAAATACATTACGTACATAAAAACGCAACACAGACAGCACGCAGGTTGCTGGTATTACCGACTGCACCATCATGACCCCCCTTTAGTTCTTGGAATCAGAGGAATTTCCTTATATTTCTCTACATGGTAGTTGTCACTGTGAGTGTGAATATTAGCGTGCAATCCATTTTGTTCCTTAGTTACTTTTTATACAAGCATTTAAATCCAATTCTTAATTGCCTGTGTAAAGAGAAACAGCCATTGAACTGCTGCAGTAGCTTTGGTGAAGACAAAACCATGATTTTGCTGGGTAGCCAGTTCCAGGATTTTGTCCTGGGCATTAATGAGTATTACATGGAGATTATTTCCAAGCTAGGATGGAGTTGCGAGGAAACCTGGAGATTGGTGGGTTCTCTTGTGCCTGCTGCTCTTGCCCTAGGCGGTAGATGTGAGTTTGTGAGGAACTGTCAAAGAAACGAGGTGAACTTCTGCACTGCACTTTGTAGATGGCACACAATGGCATTGCCTAAAACAAACAGAAATGCTGGAAGAACTCAGCCCGTCAAACAACATTCGTGGAAAAAAACGGAGTCAACATTTGGGGTCAGTGACCCTTCCTCAGAACTGTTGTCTGTCCAGAAATGTTTCATCCTGGCTGGTCATAGAAGTTCAGCAGATTGAGGTCTTGTTAGGGATGAGAGTGGGCTGCCAGGAGCCATAAATGCTTGGGACTTGGAAAACTCAGCTGCCAGGGACAGAGTCTTGGCTCTTGTCATGGCAGTCCGGTTCCTTTGTGACACTAGGCCTAATAGTGGATGAAGGACTGGTGGGTGAGCTGTTGTAGTGTGCTTTGGTTGGGAAACATACATTCCTTAAGTGGTGCCATTGTCAGTAGTATAGGATAGTACCTCCTCCAGATGACCTACAAGAGAGGTGCAAAATAGGATACATTTATGTCATGGAAGGCCTCAGTAAGCTTGGGGAAGTGGTGAAGCCCAGCACCAGTGTACGCATCTACTAGAGTTGCAACAACTCAGGAGGGTTAGTCCTAGTTGCAGCCTGAATAATGGTTATGATACATTCAATGGCAGACTGCACCAATAAGCTTCACATACCAGTTGGGAGCAGACGGGTTCATACCTTCATACCTTCCACCAGGTTAAGTAGCCCCATGGCATGCAATCCACTGCAGGTGACAATTTCATGGTACACCTTACAACTATTGGAAGTCATGATACAGTGGGGCTAGAAGATGTATGTATCTTCCAGTGAACTGAACCCAGAGACACCCTCCACTCCAGCCCCCTTGCTTACCTGCTGAGACATGAGCTGGGGGTTGTAAGGATCAGAAAAGGTGGTAGCACAACGCCAGATGCAGGTCATTCTTCCTCTGGACCTGGACATTTTTTTGCCAGATAATTCTGAGGTTTTTGGAAGGATAATAGCAGCAGAGGTAAAGTCCCGCTGTCTGCCAATGATCCAGACCTGAAAATGGCAGCCGATCCTACACAAATGAAAAGGAAATACCAAAGTAATTCAGGCGGCTCATCCCAACTACTGCACATGTCTATTGCCCATTCAAGATCTTTATTCCATAAAACACCAATTCAATGGATGCAAATGTTAAATTTAAATTCCACATGATTTGCTTTTCATTTAAACATCTTAAGATATCAAAAAGTTATGTGTGTTACTATGCACTTAAACATTATTATTTGCAAATTTTATTTGAAGTTTCAGGATTTAATATCCTGCTCCTGTATTGTATTTCTTGTTGCTGGCACCTCTCAACTAGATAAAGCAATTAAAGGGTTACAGGCTGACTCCGTGCTGTGAAGATGGCGAGGACTGATGTTTGAAGCAGGAATGGAGTCTGTGGTATTTAAGTTAGCATTTCTGTACTCTTACTTAGTGTGGTCATTTATTATGATAAATAAATTCAAACCTACATGAAGGGTGAATGAAGCTAAAACAGAGCCAGTTTATTTGTACAGCAGGTTCCAGTGCCAACCGTCAACTAACATTGAGAAGCACGACAAAAGTCCTTTCAACTCTTTTTGTCTTCAACAAGCAGGAGAGGCGGGATACCGATCAGAGGTTTAATAAACAACACACTCACACACACACACACACACACACACACACAAAATAAAACTGACTTTCAAGTATTCAGGACAGGTTTAGCGTACCTCTGGGCTGTCTTTGCATATATACACTTTCTCATTTCTTCAATATCAGTCTCAGGCATCAAAGCCAAACCATTTCCTCATTAATATCAGTAGCACATGTTCACTGCCTAATGTCATAATGTCGGCTTTAATTAAGTGACCAGTGTTAAAATGCAAGACAATAATAATGGCTTTTGCCACTCACAGTGCAGTGAATTGTTGCGAATGTAGGCCACTGATGTGTCTTGACTTCAGAAGCTGCCATTTCCTATTGGCTGTTATCGGAACTTGTGACACAGCGTATGACCTATTTCTAAAAGAGAAAGGCCTCGGGCAGTGTACAAAGATGGTCTGCGCTGTTATCCTGGTTTTAATTACATATTAAAGAGGTACACTGTTTTCTTGTAGCATTGCACTGGTTTGCTATCGCACTTTTAGAACAAAGTGATACAACACCTAGATCAGGCTGTTCGTAGAATACAGTGAACGGTGGTAGTCTGGAAGTTTGTCCATTCATATTTGTCAAATGTGCTACTGTGGAAATCTATGTATACCTAAGCCCCCCCCCCCCCCCCCCCCCCCCCTCACTTCCCTGTCACCTCAGAAATTCAGTTCCACTGAATCCAATGTAAAACAAATTTTCATAAGTATGATTCAGATGGGACTCACCACTACATCCAGCATCTGGTGCTCATAACTCTCAACCTCTGTAATTCTGGGTGACACCAATCTCTTGCTTTGAGATGCGGGCATCACTGGCAATACCATCATATATAGTGTATCCTTTGTTGTCCTTGAGAAGTGGTGTGATCTAATATCGAGCCAGTGGTTTATATTGACAGACATTTGTGTCTTGAGGAGTATATGCCCAGAGGACGTTGCTGCATTACACTCATTGTTGTGTACAATACTGAACACAAAGTTGGCAGAATAACTAAATCCAAAAGCAAAGTTACGCAGACGTTGTAAATCTGAAGTAAAATTCCGGATACATTTTAACACACTTCTACCTCTTTAAGTCTGCAGTCAACTGGGCACCTGCTGGATGTCTTCTACCGATTGCATTCCACTGAGGAGAGATTCTTCGTTCCTCGGGACTTGGAGCTGTCCAATCAAGAGCTCAGCTACATAGTGAAGAGGGCTGCGCAATGGAGGGGAATCAACGGTGAGAGAAGAAAGGTGAGTGAACAGAGCAGAGCGGCACAAGGCATAGGGAGGATAATAAAAGCCTCATGGTTTAACACACCATTGGGGAGGAACATATCCATCCATTCCTTTTCCCCCATTGTGAACAAGTAAAGTTTGGTGATGATAATTAGAATAACACATGTGCCTATGTCTACATAGTCCTTCTCCAGGCTCCAGGTACATTGGCCCATCTATTAGAGCAGCATCAGAGAAGCAAGTTCAATCCTGATTCAATTACATGGGTTTTTTCAAAGTGCGCTGGTTCCCTCTTGCATCACAAACATGGCCACTATAATTACCTGCCTTAAATTGTCAGAATCTGTGGAGAGGTAATGAGAATGCCAGTCAAATGAAAAATTGGATAAATTTAGGATTAGTGTAAATAGGTTGTCAGTGGTCTGCGGAGACATGGTGTGCCTGTCTCAGAACAAAAATGATTGGTTCATTTCTGGGGTGAAGGGATTGTTTAGATTAGATTAGTTTATTGTCCGAGGTACAGTGAAAACCTTTGTTGATTGCTAACTAGTCAGCAGAAAGACTATACATGGTTACAATCGAGCCAAACACAGTGTACAGATACACGATAAAGGGAATAACATTTAGTGCAAGATAAAGTCCAGTAAAGATGTATTAAAGATAGTCCAAGGGTCTCCAATGAGGTAGATAGCAGCAAAGAACCATACAGAGAAATGTGAGGTGTTGCATTTTGGAAAGTCTAACATGGGCAGAACCTACACAGTGAATGGTAGGGCTCTGGGAAGTGTTGTAAAGCAGAGGAATCTAGGAGTGCAGATACATAGTTCCTCGAAGGTTGCGTCACAGGTAGATGGGGTGGTCAAAAGAGCTTTTGGCACATTGGCCTTCATCAGTCAGAGTATGACGTATAGAAGTTGGCAGGTCATGTTATAGTTATATATGATGTTGGTGAGGTCACATTTAGTGGGAAACGCTGATAAGTGGGACAAGTGTAGATGGAACATGTTGGTCAGTTTTGGCAAGTTGGGCCGAAGGGCCTGTTTCCACTGTATGATCGCTTTTAAGTTGTTGATAGGATGATTCAGTTGCCTGATAAAGGTGGGGAACAATCTGTCCCTGAATCTGCCCATGTGTATTTTCACCCTTCAATAACTCTCCAGTACCAGTACAATGGTAGGGAGGTTGGTTTGTGCCATGGTCTGTGCTGTGGGAACAATTGAAGTTGGCCCTATATTCTTTGGTGCATAGAGAATGAAAAATGAAATTAATGAAGCATAAGAAATCTTGAGGGTGCTTGAAAGGGTAACAAGATTATGTATGTAATCTATCTATATTATACTAAAACTCTCATTGTGGCTGCGTGCATGCGTGCGTGTGTGTGAGAATCTGGTTAGTTTTCCTTTCTTCCAACCTCTAGGCCACAGCCTTCCCATTTTCACACATTCCACTCACATTTTTCTCGACGCATTCCCACCTTTATTTCCCAAGTTTTTAATCATTTAAAGTTTTAATAACAGCCCGAAAACTACCAAGTTTCTGACCGAGTGATGTCACAATGCACTCTCCAGCGCTCCAACGGCAACTCGCAAAGCAGGACAGGACACGCCGGGAGAGAGGAGCACTCACGTGCTCGAGAGGATGGCGGCGGCTGCCGGCAGCCGAGGCCCAATACCCAAGACCACGCCCGGTGGGGAGGGTGGTGTTGGAGCTAGAGTCAGCGCCGAGCCCGGGGCTTGGGATGGGGCCGAGAGAGAAGACGCCGCTGGAACCAAGGACGAGTCGGCTTCCGGGGTCAGGACGAGCCCGTAGATGAAGTCGGGGCCTGGACTGGAGCCCAGGCGGCGGCGAGCTGACGGCTGGAGTCTACAGCCAGGGCTGGGCCGAGTACGAGAACCAGGCCGAGTTCCAGGTCCTGGTGCTGCTCTATGATCAGGGTAGGTCCTGGGACAGGGAAAGGGAGTGAGGGGAAGAGGATGAGGGATATGAGGAGGAGGGAGATGGAGTGGGGTGGTAGAGGGAGATGGGGGGGCGGGGGGATTGTGGAGGAGGGAGATGCCCCCTCCCTATCTACCCCCCTCCCTCTCTACCCCCTCCTCCTCCCTCTCTACTCCCTCCCTCACCCTCTCCCTCTCTACCCTCCCTCCTCACCACTCTACCCCCCTCCCTCTCCCTCTACCCCCCTCCCTCTCTGCCCCTCCCCCTCTCTACCCCCCTCCCTCTCTATCCCCCTTCCCTCTCTACCCCCCTTCCCTCTCTACCCCCCTCCCTCTCTAGTGATTGAAGAGGATGAAGAGGAGGAGGGAGTGCTGGGGATGAGGAGAAATGAGCCGTGCCTGCGCAGTTGAGGCCATGCATGAGTGGTCCAATATTGCGTTGGGGGAACGGGTGAGTGGTGGAATCTGCACTTGGTCTAGTGTTATTATAAAACTCTCTCTGTGGCTGTGTGTGGCTGTGTGTGTGTGTGTCAATCTGGTTAGTTTTCCTATTTCTTTCTCTGTCTCTACCTCCCGTCCTCTCTACCCCCACCCTCTCTACCCCCCTCTCTCTCCCTCCCTCACCTTAACTATCCTCCCCACTCCCGCTCTCTGTCCCTATCCCTCTCTATCCCCCTCCCCATCACTCTAACCTCCCTCTCTACCTGCCCCTTCCGCTCCATCCCACCCCTCCCTCTTTACCCCCTCTCTCTCCCTCGCTGCCCCCATCCCTCTCTGCCCCCCCTCCCTCTCTGCACCCCTCCCTCTCTACCCCACCTCCCTCTCTAGGGATTGAAGAGGGAGGGTGAATAGGAGAAGGAAGGAGTGCTGGGGGATGAGGTGAAATGAGCCGTGCCAGCGCAGTTGGGGGCTATGTATGAGTGGTGAATATTGCGTTGGGGGAACGGGTGAGTGGTGGGATCTTGTGTTGGGGAAGCAGACCCAATGGGTCTGCACTTGGTCTAGTGTAATCTAAAACTCAGCACCAGTCATTTGGCGCTGAGGCAAGGAGGAATTTCTTCACCTAGGGGGTTGTGAATCTCAACCCAAGCCACCGATGGAGATGGAGCCATTGAATATATTTAGAATTGAGAAAGGCACATTTTTTAAACTGTGAGAGAATAGTTACGGGTGACAGGCAAGATAAATTTGTGGCCATGGTCAGAAAGGCCATGGTCATATCAAATGGTCGAGCATGCTTGTTGGGCTGGAAGACCTGGTCTTACTAGTACTTCTTGCCTTATAAATGGTCGCCTAGGTGATCTGCCTCTTCAGTGATTCATGCCTCACCTCCATCCAGAGGTTGGCCTAGTGAAACCTCAGGCTCTCTCGAGCTGCAAGGTAATCATTCGAGGTGCTTTGCATTCACCCACCTACCTGTCTCATTGGCAATATGCAGTGCTGCCCACTTCCAAACCTAGGCATGTGCAATAGAAGCTTCACTGCTTGAGCAACCAATATATTGAAAGGAGGCTTCACTCACTCACTAATATATCTGCACAGGCTTGCTGTGGAGATTTACTTTACAGAACTACAGTCACAAAACCCAACCGCATGTTCCTCTTGTAGGAATA
Organism: Amblyraja radiata; assembly: GCF_010909765.2. Classification (NCBI taxonomy): domain Eukaryota; kingdom Metazoa; phylum Chordata; class Chondrichthyes; order Rajiformes; family Rajidae; genus Amblyraja; species Amblyraja radiata. Next base: position 18,870,943 of record NC_045959.1, on the reverse strand, counting down.
AGGAACTGCAGATGCTGATTAATACAGAAAAGGACACTAAGTGTTGGAGTAACTCAGCAGGTCGTGCAGCATCTGTGGAGAACATGGATAGGGGAACATTTTGGGTTGAGACCCTCCCTCAGACTGATTGTGTGGGGGAGGGGGGAGAAGAATGCTGGTAAAGGGGAGAGGCAGGACGAAGCGTTTCAGGTAATAGATCAAAACAGGCGAGGGATTTTTTGACAGGTAGATGGTTGAAACAAAGGCCAGAGATAAGGAAGCAAGATGTGAGACAAGCTTGAAGAATTGCGGATTGTAACCCAGAGGAGATGGTTGTGGGGCGGGGGGGAGCTGTGGGTGGAGGAGATAAAAAGCTGGGCATCAATGTGGGGCACAGGGAAGGGAAGGGGATGTAAAGTGAGGGGGGAAAGGGGCGTTGAGGGGCTATGCGGGGGTTGTGAGAGGTTGGAGAATTCAATGTTCATACCATTGGGTTGTAAGTTACCTAAGTGGAATGTGAGGTGCTGTTCCTCCAGTTTACATGTGAGGATATAAATGTTGCCATAGAAATGCAAATCTTTATTTGAAAAAAAATATTTGTCACCTTTGTTAAGATAATACAAGAGAATTACATGTTGTTTGATTCTAATAATGTGGAGCATATTTGATAAATTAGATTGGAGCGGTTTCTGCTTGCAATGGCTATAAAGTAATAGAACACCGCATAGGAGAGACCATTCCATTCACGGCAGTCGAACCTATGCTAGCTCGGTTGTCTGTATATGTCCTTTTGCTATTTACCTGTGTAATAAAGGCAAAATTAGACTTTTCATTAATCATTTATGTTCGTTTTTGTTCTCCGTGGCATATTTGGATTTGTCCTTTCTAAAGTTCAATGCTTCATTGAATGAATTGTTGTGTTAGTGCGGTGAGATAAACCATGGCACCCAATTAAACTTTCAGATCAAACCAGAACATCCAGCACAGAGAAAAAAAAAGTTACAGCCAGTTTTATGTGTTGTTAGAACAAATTAAAGTTTGGTTACAATTTGGACTTCACAGGGCGTTCTGGAAACCTGATAGCTGTTGTGTTTACTTAATGTTTCCTTATAGCTTAGACTCTGCAAGGTTTATCAGTGCTTTACAGCACTATCTTAGAAATGTGTAATGCTGAGTGTGGGTTTCATTAAACAGAGATGAGGATATTTTATCATATGAAATTAATGACGTGCAAAATCCATTTGAAATATATGTGCTCACATGCAAGGCTACAATAGTTTGGCTTAAAGAACATTAACTTTAATTATCAAAACAAAATTGGGATAACAAAATAACTCAGACTTTCAAGTTCAAGTTCAAGTGAGTTTATTGTCATGTGTCCCTGTATAGGACAATGAAATTCTTGCTTTGCTTAAGCACACAGAAAATAGTAGGCATTTACTACAAAACAGATAAATGTGTCCATATACCATGATATAAATATATACACACATGAATAAATAAACTGGTAAAGTGCAAATAACAGAAAGTGGTTATTAATAATCAGAGTTTTGTCCGAGCCAGGTTTAATAGCCTGATGGTTGTGGGGAAGTAGCTATTCCTGAACCTGGTTGTTGCAGTCTTCAGGCTCCTGTACCTTCTACCTGAAGGTAGCAGGGAGATGAGTGTGTGGCCAGGATGGTGTGGGTCTTTGATGATACTGCCAGCCTTTTTGAGGCAGCGATTGCGATATATCCCCTCGATGGAAGGAAGGTCAGAGCCGATGATGGACTGGGCAGTGTTTACTACTTTTTGTAGTCTTTTCCTCTCCAGGGCGCTCAAATTGCCGAACCAGGCCACGATGCAACCGGTCAGTATGCTCTCGACTGTGCACCTGTAGAAGTTAGAGAGAGTCTTCCTTGACAAACCGACTCCCCGTAATCTTCGCAGGAAGTAGAGGCGCTGATGAGCTTTTTTGATAATTGCGTTAGTGTTCTCAGACCAGGAAAGATCTTCAGAGATGTGCACGCCCAGGAATTTGAAGTTCTTGACCCTTTCAACCATCGACCCATTGATATAAATGGGGCTGTGGGTCCCCCTCCTACTCCTTCCAAAGTCCACAATCAGTTCCTTGGTTTTGCTGGTGTTGAGGGCCAGGTTATTGCGCTGGCACCATATGGACAGTTGCTCAATCTCTCTTCTGTATTCTGACTCATCCCCATCAGTGATACGCCCCACAATAGTGGTGTCGTCAGCGAACTTGATGATGGAGTTCGCACTGTGGTTCGCTACGCAGTCATGGGTATAGAGTGAATACAGCAGGGGGCTGAGCAAGCAGCCTTGAGGTGCTCCCGTGCTGATTGTTATCGAGTCTGACACATTTCCACCAATACGAACTGACTGTGGTCTGTGGATGAGGAAGTCGAGGATCCAGTTGCAGAGGGATGCGCAGAGACCCAGTTCTGCGAGTTTGGTAACCAGTTTGGAGGGGTTGATTGTGTTAAATGCCGAGCTGTAATCAATGAATAACAGCCTGATATGAGTTTTTGTTGTCCAAGTGGTCCAGTGCGGAGTGGAGGGCCAGCGAGATCGCATCCACCGTTGATCTGTTGTGGCGGTACGCGAACTGCAGTGGGTCCAGGTTTTTGTCGAGGTAGGGCTGACTTTGCCCTGTTTACTATCTGCTACAGTAGGTCATACGTCTTAAGCTGTAGCATAATACATATTAATCAATGCATTAAAAATATGACCCAGTGTTTCAGATTTAGTTATTACGAAAGTAGACACAAAATGCTGGAGTAACCCAGCGGGTCAGGCAGCATCTCTGGAGAGAAGGAATGGGTGGCGTTTCGGGTTGAGACCCTTCTTCAGACTGAAGAAGTAATTACAATAGTTTGGACAACAATCTTGGACCTGCATTTATACTACTTGTTTCACTTACTGTGAAAACAATTTGCCTTTTTAATCATCATTGCCCTTCCTCAACTAAATGTTCCCCTATTACCACTCTGGCCAGTTAAAGTGTAATGTGATACCTTCTTGAAGGCAGTGTGTTACTGCTTTCTGTTGCATTGCTACACAATACCACTATTCTTCCCATCTGCCAGTGACTTCTGTGTATTATTTTACTTTCAGTAACAGTGACTTGTGAATACAACAAGGTGCCTCTATAGCTTGTAGATTTCAAGGGGGAACCTTTACGAATCTGATCTCATCATTTGATATGACGTGTGCTGATTTAGCAGGGAAAATATCTCTCCTTGAAGGTGGATGGAATCAAATGGAAGGAAGTGCGCTGAAAAATGTTCAAAGCAAGATTGGAATTTAAAGTAAAAACAGTAAAATGCATATTTTCAAATGGATGCGTTTACTGTGATTTAGAAGCTATTAATGGCTGCACTTACACCAAAGTAAATTAAGCCAAAAGTGATTCAAGTGGCTTGATACAATTTAGATAATTTGCTACATTATTTCTGTAGCTGCAGTGTTTTTCAACTTCTGGAATATTAACATTTCTTGTCATTCTAACAATAAAACAGCTAATAAATTGCAGATGTTCATGTGGAAAATATCAGAGCACAGAGAGGCTTTCAAAATGCACTTTGATGCAAGGGAGATGCAAACTTTTGGTGACTTTAAAGTTGGTTTCTGTGTTCTTTGGTGCCCATACATCAAGTAATAGGAGCACTCTTAGTCTGCCCAGGTGGTAAAGGGCCTGGGAACATATTGTTTCCAACTCCCACCTAAAATTGTTTGATAGAAAGACCCAATGTTAAATCAGGAACACATCTATTGAGGGGTTGATTGTTGGAGGTAGAAACCTCAAATGCTAATTCGGAGTAGAGCATAGGCCACATTGTCACGTTTGTTCCTGAATGAACAGGCTGCTTTAACTATGAGAGCTATCCCAAGAGACGTAATGTGGAAGAATGAAGAAAAAAAGCAGAGTATTGTGTCAGAAACGGAAGAAAGATGTCCAACAATTAGTGGATTGCTTCATTCCACTGAGTATGTTTAATAATGAATTTATAGTTACACAGTGCCGTTTAAAAATTGCCCCCATTTTAATTTTATAAAAGGCTGCAAACTGACATTCAAATTAAAGTTGCATTTGAGATGGAGTGGCTTTAAAGCACACAGCATTTATTTTAGGAAACAAAATGAAATGCATTAAAGCCAAACCATGGTCTTTTACTTTGCCAAGACCCCCTGGGGCTGATGGCATATCCTCTGCAAAAGCTGAATCTGATTCTACTTCTAATGCATGCAGGTTTCCTACAGTGCATTGCACAAAGAACAAACTATAATTTTCCTGGACTTTTAAATGCTCTCTTCTGCTTGATTCAACATGAAGAGTATAAATTATGAAGTCAGATATTTTTGGCAATGGATTGCTTAAAATCATTCACATTTTTAGTGTTAGTGGGATACTGATTGGGCAATTATTGCAAAAACATTGCAATAATTCTGATAGCTACTTGTAAAACATTGCTCACCCTGTCTAGGGAGATTTGAATGGTGTATACTGTTATAGGATGTCGTATTTTTGGCAATGGTGTACTGCCAGCAGCCTCCTGAAATATGTTAGAAATTAAATACTTCTTGATTCATGATGAAAATTCTTATTTATTTCACTTCGATGTTCTTCACTATGTTGAGGCATGGTTTTGTTTGAGGCATATGCCTTTGTTTATATATTTTTTTTCCTTATGCCCAGAATAAGGTCACTTTCTTCAGTCAAACAAGTCATCTTCCTATTAAACTAATTTGCCTACATGCAAATTTTGTCACTTTTACCTCATTAACTATTTATCATGGAATAAAAAAATTTATATTCATGAAGGAGAAGCCAGCAGCTTGATGGAGCGGGAACTAATATTTTGCAACTGTAATGATTTTTGCATCCTTAATTAGGTAAAATAAGGTTGATATGATTAGGTCAGGATGTAGTATTTTTCATTAAAAATACATTTCAGGCTCTGTATTCATAATATGTCCTTGCAATTAAAATAAAGGAGTAAATGTGATTCACACGATGCTCCTTGATTAATGCCAGGACTGTGCCATTTTATTGGCAGCCAGAGGTAGAGGCCCCAGTACAATACAGGTGAATGTTTTGTTTCAGGTAAAGAACACCAATCAATTCAAGTTCATAATGAACACATTAATTATTTACAAGCAGTCATGCAGATGGATCTAATTAATTGTCTCATGTCACCCTTGTGATTATTGTTCTGGCTTTACTGAGGAGGAGGGGGGGGGGGGGGGGGGGGGGGGGGGGAAGGGAGGTGGTTGGATTGCACATTTTCATAATGCTTGTGTAGATTTATAAACTGTTTAGTAGACTTTGTGGACAGCGAGGGAAAGACTATCTGTAATTTGTGTCGTGATTTCTATGAAGCTTTGCTGACATGTGTTAATAGTAGTTGATTGCCCTTAAGATGTTTTCACAACAGAAATCTGTAAGTGCCACATCAAAGTTTACTCAGCCAAGTAGTTTTTTCCTTGCATCCAGATAATCTGTGACCACGGGGAAACATTTGAAACTTAAGGTGGATTGTGACATTTCTTTTGGACAAATTTATCATGATTTAGGGTGGACGCGGATTCCTAATGATGAGCCTGCTTCTTGCCATTTGTATGCAAGCATTCCTCTTCCATGACGTGAAGCTGGTATTGTCTTCATATCTGTCTAATCCCACGTAACCTGCCCCCCCAGAAGACTCTTTACCTTGCACATTCTGTTTGTAAAGACTTTGTTGATCTGCAGTGGAGAAACAAACATAAGATAATTGAATCACTATGATTTTGCAGATGTTACACAAAACTGTCATTAAGGTGGCTACATCAGGTGTGTTAACTGTTTTAAAAAGAAATATGCAATGAATGCCAAACTATTCTTCTATAAAATCTACTTATAGTTCAAACTGATGCAATGAAAGATGCTGTTTGGAATTCATTTAAATGACTGACATAACACGGCGACAAGAGAACAAACCATATGACCAAGTAGCTTTTTAAGAGACGGTTTTAACATTTTATTGAACCCCAGCTTTAATTGAAAAATAATGATCCCGCAGATTTTGAGTACATTATTAGTATTTTTATATGTAGTTTTTCGGGTATTTTTTTGAAAATGCAAGGGTTCTTCATACAAAAGTAATGTTTACTTAGCTTTGCTCTGAATGAATTTCATTTTGAATTGTCAGTATCTCGTACGTGAGTGAATTTTCATTGTTTAGTAAACAAGGCAATATGGTAATAGAAGTACATGTCGAGAAATATAGCAGCATCAGCAATACATTCCACGGTGCCTTTAAAATTCATTACATTGACTTAAATGGAACAGAATTTTGAAGGCAGAATACTATGTGGGGATGCTATTTTGTGATGCATTTAGCAGAAGCTATGCTAGGATGAATTTCTGAGTAGCCTTGCCTTGCTTACCCATGCAGTTGTTTCCCATTTTCTCTGTATTGCACGGGAAAGGAGAGCAACGCAAATAGATTGAACTGCATTTGGCAAAAGTAGCTATATTTTTCAGTGAAGACTGATCAAGATGAGACAATAGCTGATCAAATAGTCTGATAATGAGGGGTCAGACCATGTTCCAGAAATGTAACAGCAAACTAAATTTAAAAAAAAAATGTTGTCCCTTTTTCCATTTCAAAATATTGCAGTGAAGCATGTTATTAGGAATGGCTTTAAGTGTCCATCATATACAGGTACTGGTCAACAAGCCTTTTGTTGTTGTTACTGGCTAGGTAGCCTCTTTAAGACAGGTCTGCAACAAACAGTGACATTTAATCTTCGTCATAACCTTTGCTGGCTGGAGAATAAATGTATGAATATTGATTTCTCTAACTTCAAGTAACCCCAGCATTCCCTCTCTCTCTATCCCTCCTCCACCCAAGTCGTACCAGCTTCTCGTTTTCACCCAACAAACAGCTAACAATGGCCTGTTTCCTTCATCATCGTTACTTTCAAATATTGATCTTTATCTCTCTACATCATCGTCTCTTGTTTCCCTTTTCCCTAGCTGGACTGAAGAGTGGTCTCGACCCGAAGCGTCACCCATTCCTTCTCTCTAGAGATGTTGCCTGTCCCGCTGAGTTACTCCAGCTTTTTGCGTCTATCTTCGGTTTAAACCAGCATTTGCAGTTGCTTCCTTCACAATAAATGTTGCATTTTGACTTGTTTCTAAATCTGGTTGTATCTGTAAAACTCTTTTATTTTTTCATTGTGATTTTCCCTTTTACTGTTTTCGATTCAGTTCTGCAGCCCTATTACATGTTATAAAATGCTGTCCAAATGCTTTTATTCTTTCTGGCCACATTACCTACAGAGCTTGTGCAGAGAAATGATGCTTCCCTTTCCACATTCCTGAAACTTGGTTCTCGATCAACAGGCTTCAAGTGAATATTTATTTTTAGCAGAAAATAATGAACCATGATAACCAGCAGCTGAACAGGCATCCAAATGTGTTAAATTGAAATATCCAATATTGGTGCCTAGTGATGCCTGTCTAAATATCTGCTGGTTACTTTGGAATGGCATTGTCATTCATATAAAATCAAAGCAGAGTCTCCTTAGTGTTGCCGCACGGTTTTCCTTTCAACATCCAAATGATTAGGTATGTTTGACTGTGCTTTATTTTAAGAGCCCTCCAAAAAAATATTTTCCTTCCCAGGCATAGGCATGCAAGGCTACGTTTAATTTTAAACGAGGAGGGCAGCCACACTGGGAACATTTCTCAAACAAGGCAGGCATCCTAGCTATTTCCTGGTTGCGGACCGGTTTCAGTCTCTCGCACACTTAAGTCAAGGCAGAAGCTGGCAGGGGGAATAATGAGAGCCCCAATGTTGTTTCCAGTGCACCTGTTCTTATTTTCCCGCTGCAGACTACATTGGAACAGACTGACAGGGGTCAAAATCAGAGGATTAGTTGCAGAATTTAATGTGGGTGAAGCCTGCTGTCCATCCTGAAGGCCAGGCCACTCTGTTAGAATGACACATAAATAACCTATTATGTCCCCACCCAAGGAAATTCAAATGCACCTGCCAAATTGATAAAGCACTTGCCCAGAGGGAAACATTGTTTACATTTTCACTCTAGTCTCCTGAAAAGTGAGATACTAATTATTTTCCTTTCCTCAGAAATTAATGCCGGGTGCAATTGAAGTGCAAAAAAAAACCTCACGAGTGTCATCATAAATGGTGATAAATATATTTTTTGTATGTTTTAATGAGACCTATGTTTACACTGCACCCTCATCACTTTCTTAATACGCAGCAGTTAGTTCATTGACTACAAAGGGAAAGGTTAAAGGAAAATGGCTGAATGCCATCGATGAATACAGAAAAAGCTTCTGCAAAGACGTATATGCAAATACATACACCAAGCTTATTTGCAATGCATCTATACATATGGTAGTATAATGCGTTCATATATGCACAAGGTATACACTTAAAAACTATGGCAAGAATAATATGATAACTATGTTAATTTTATTTGTCTGTGTTTGCATCTTGAGTTTTATTCTCATTTTACAAATGGGGATCAACACACAACAACAAAAGCGGATTCCACTCCCAAAGCATCAGTATATTAATTTCTTCTGCCGGTGTCTTTCCGTCAAATTCAGCTGCCTTTTGTAACTTCCTGCCCTCATCCATCATTTTCTATACTGAGAGTTGCAGAGGGGAGGGGCAATGCGAGGGGAATTCACACTCAACCTAGTTCCAGGACTGAGTGCTGCTCCTCAGCCCCATGGACATAGAAACATAGAAACATAGAAAATAGGTGCAGGAGTAGGCCATTCAGCCCTTCGAGCCTGCACCGCCATTCAATATGATCATGGCTGATCATCCAACTCAGTATCCTGTACCTGCCTTCTCTCCATACCTCCTGATTCCTTTAGCCACAATGGCCACATCTAACTCCCTCTTAAATATAGCCAATGAACTGGCCTCAACTACCTTCTGTGGCAGAGAATTCCAGAGATTCACCACTCTCTGTGTGAAAAATGTTTTTCTCATCTCGGTCCTAAAAGATTTCCCCCTTATCCTTAAACTGTGACCCCTTGTTCTGGACTTCCCCAACATCGGGAACAATCTTCCTGCATCTAGCCTGTCCAACCCCATAAGAATTTTTAAAGTTTCTATAAGGCATTTTACATGCCTAATTCAGGTTCAGAACACAAAACCATGTTTAGTTCAATATCTAGCTGCAATTATTCCCCTTTGTAGCTATTCTCTGGAGAAAGGCAAGAAGTGTTGTATTGAGCTCTGCAAGATTGCACAGGCAGCGTGCAGCACTGTTGCACGAGAATTCCTGCTGCAGTTTACAGATAGTGGATCTCCCGTGGGGCCGCTCACGGCAAATTAGATGAAACTTTCATCTCGGATGACAGGAAAATTATACTGTGCATTATTCTGCTGCTGAAGTGGAGATGGGCCCAAACAGGTTGGTAAGTTTAGGCAGTAAGGTCTAATTCCTGCATAATAGAATTCAGCTGCTGCCAGGTGAGGAAGCTTAGTCGATTGACAGACACTTGAACATTTCTGAATCCATTCAGAGAAAAAAGGCAGATCTCACAAAAGTGTGAACAGATGGAAGGACAGAGCCTAGTGATGGAAGGTGTGTGAGCAGATTTGGTTGTGGAACAAGCAGCATGATACATTGGGTCCAGAGTTGACCAAGTGCCTTCCCTTCCTAAGGATCGTACGTGGGACAATGAGAAAACTATTTAGCCTCTGGAACCTGTTGGTTGAATTTTATCTCATCCTATTTATCTGCATTAATTCTACACTCAATACCACCCTTACTTCTTAGGTCTATCATAGTCAGAGGCCCACTGTGCCAGGTCCAAGTAGAGCAATCCTGTCAGTTCTTTTCTCCTACTTTTTTTCTATGACTCAGCAAACTACTCCCTTTCAAGTACCTATCTTATTCCCTTTTGAAAGTACTGCTGAATCTCTTCCCACCGTTGTCACAGATAATGAACACCAGATCACAACTACCTTCCAATGAAAAAGTTCTTCTCTAATGTCTTTTAAACACACCTTTTGCCTCCGAGTCTAACAGATTCCCACCACTTATTTGTGTGTTTTTTGTTTGTTTTTTGTGAATTTAACTCACAATCTTTACAATTATGCTTCCATGTTCTTCTTATGTGACATGACACAATATGTGGCTTCCTATGAACTGTATTATTATGTCAGAGGTTGTAAAATTGAGAGTCCACGTTATTGTTGCTTTGCTCTCGATTCACCACTAGTCTGTCTCTATTTGTCAAATTCCTTCATTGCTTGAAATATTTTGATTAGCTTTGAAACGCATGAGATTCCAAGCTAGGCTTTGGAGATGTGTACTCCTATTTTAATCTTTTCATGTACACTGGCATCATTGTGAAATTTTGTTTAACCCTCTCAAAGGTTATTACAGCAAAATATAATATTCTATATAGGCTTGAACACTAGAATGGAACAATGAGTTCTTTCCTTTTGTGCTTCAGCTTCCTTGAGTTAAATTCAATCTGCCTCGTTGGGTGACTTTTCCTCATGCTCACCAGCTTTCATCAGTTCCTGTATATAGGCTCCCAAATCTCACTGCTTTACACAGTGACCTAAGTCATGACCTAATTTAGTGAAGGCTCAAGTGCAAGGGGGCTATTGGCTAATGTCTGTTGCTGCACAGTTACTGTAGATCAGAGATTACTATATTATTTTACATTCATTTTTGCGATCTGAGCAATCTTGGCAAGACCATTTGCTTGCCTATCTCTAAATTTACAACCAAATGGATTGTTCAACTATTTCTGGGACGTTTAAGGATCAGTCACTCAGGTTGAAGACCAGACCAGGCAAGGACATGAGATTTTCTGCACTCAAGAGCACCAGGATTTAACAATGAAACAATAGTTTCCTGGTTCAACACTAGTTGGTAGTTTATGTTTGGCTCCTAATTCCAGACTGTTAACTGAATTTAAACTCATAGCTGCTAGGAGGGATGTATACACAGATCTCTATCAATGGTGTAAGTTTTCCAGATTTATACTGGTGATTTAACCACTGCATCAACACTATAACCATGACATACTTTTGATGTATTCACTCACTGGACAATTGGGAAGGCAAAGGGTTAGTTCAATATTTAGGATAATCATCTTCTGGTAGAAGTATTAGTACTCTGCAGCAGTTAAATTGAGTGGTCTACTTGTGCAAAATAGATAAAGCAACCAGCATCTGAGCCCTTGGAAATACACAGAGATGTAGATGCTGGTATACAAAAAAAGAAAAAAGACACAAAGTGGGTCCAGCGATGCTAACTGACCCACCAGTTACTCCAGCACCTTTAAGCTGTAAGTCTGTGACACCTCTCAGAGGTGTCCCAAAATCTTATTTCCGCTGTTATTTCCCAACGGTCAGAAGGAGAACTTGCAAAGTCCGCACAGATAGCACCCAAAGGTGAAGATTTCATTGCAATTTTGATTACAATTTGCACTTGATTTTCATGTCGCAAATACTGATTCCACCCCCCCCCCAATTGATTTCTAGTAAAGCTCAATTGACGAGTTTGCTCAATATATAAACGGGGGGTTTGTTTTTGGCTAATAAACCTTCAATGTTTTCATAAAGATCATGATGGTGCACGAATGACCTTTCAAATTTCCAAGTTCCTGCTCTTAATTCTCTTGTGTGGTCTGCCACTCTGAATTAAGTCATGAGTAGGGTTTAATTAGGATATTGTTGCATTTCGCACATCACCTTGCCAAGGGAAAGCAAGGGCGCAGACTCCCACAAAGGGCACAGACGTCCACAGACACCTGAAAAGTATGAGGTGTGTGTACATTCACCCCTATAACATCAAGGATGCATGCTAGTTGCTCTTCAAGAGTTGGCAAGTTTGAATTCCAACCTGTCCATTCATTTCCAAAAATTGGTGATGCATGGTTTACATTAATGCATGTCTGGTAAATTGTTGCTGCACAAGTCGTTCCTAAAGTTTTATTTATGGAACGTTTGAGATTTCAAGAGCTTTTTATCTCCGACTGTCATATTTCACCCAGGAGAGTAATAGGAGACAAGACGTTTCTAACTTTACAGAGAAGAAAATATTTACTCTCAGACCTTTTACAAATATGTGATAACTAAAGATAAATGTTCCTTTCAAAACAGCTTTAAGTATTTTTCTATCTAATTGATCAACAGATATTGAGTAGAAATGTGTCTTTCTTTGCACTTAGCTTAAAGGTAATGCCTGTGCATTGTACTCCTGATCCCAGGAGACAGAATGTTTCCTCTCTCAACCTTAAGCCTCTGATGCAAGTCAAGTCAAGTCAAGTTTATTTGTCACATACACATACGAGATGTGCAGTGAAATGAAAGTGGCAATGCTCGCGGACTTTTGTGCAAAAGACAAACAACCAAACAAACTATAAACACAATCATAACACACATATTCTTTTACATAATAAATAATGGAAGGAAAAACGTTCAGTAGAGTTAGTCCCTGGTGAGATAGGCGTTTACAGTCCGAATGGCCTCTGGGAAGAAACTCCTTCTCAACCTCTCCGTTCTCACCACATGGCAACGGAGGTGTTTGCCTGACCGTAGCAGCTGGAACAGTCCGTTGCAGGGGTGGAAGGGGTCTCTCATGATATTGTTGGCTCTGGAGTTGCACCTCCTGATGTATAGTTCCTGCAGGGGGGCAAGTGAAGTTCCCATAGTGCGTTCGGCCGAACGCAATACTCTCTGCAGAGCCTTCTTGTCCTTGGCAGAGCAATTCCCAAACCGGATGGTAATGTTCCCGGACAAGAGTGTTAGCCTCTTTGTTGGTTCCGACCCATCTCATCCACACTTGCTAAGACTCTGTTGCCTCCTGAACCTGTCCACAGGCTCCACTGAACCTAATAAAACTAATTTTGAATGTATAGTTTAATATGCATCCAGTCACTCACACATTTCTACCCATTATATTACGCAGGTGGAGCAAAGTTACATTGGACCTAAGGCTGTGGAATTTCCTCCCTCTTTTGTCTTATGTATTTTCTTCAAGATTCTCCTGAAAGCTCATAAGTTATAGGAGCAGATTTAGGTCATTCGACCCATCAAGTCTACTCCGCCATTCAATCTATCCTTCTCAACCCCATTCTCCTGCCTTCTCCCCTTGACCCCTGACACCCATCTAAATGCTCCCTATTCCTCCCACCCATCGTGCGGCAGTATTTTTGTTCATTTTGTTACTTCATTATCAGTTACTACAAGGCTCTTCAATATGTCATAAATGGGTAGCTTGGCATAGAAGTCGCTACCTCAGTTTCAGCAGCCCAGGTTTAATCTTGACCTCTGGTGTTTTCTGTGGAGTTTGCACGTTCTCCCTATGACTACGCTGGTTTTCTTCGGGTTCTCTAGTTTCCTGCCACATCTCAAAGTTATGATGGTTGGTATGTTAATAGGCTCCTTTAAATGTCCCTGATATATATGTGAAGGGTAGAACCTGGATTAGCGCTTCCTTAGTGGGGGGGGGGGGGGGTTGGGTGAATATGGGAAAGTGTAATTGTGAATGGGTGTGAATCAGTGGTCTGAATGGCCTTTTTCTGTGCTGTATCACTCTGACTCTTAAACAAACATTTGAAGCATAGCCATGTAAGGAAATGTTAGGAGAGGGGCCCTAACGCTTGGTCAAATAGATAATTCATAAGGAGCATCATAAGGAAAGAGAGAGGGGGGGGGGATGCCTTAGCCTTAGGCCCAAGCAGCTGTTGGTTGACGTTATTGATCTACCTCATAAAATATATGTTGATGGGTAGATGGATAGATAGATAGACGATAGGTAAACTGACAGACAGATGTAAAATGATATTTTCCTGAAAGGGGAGGCCAGGCAAAATGAAGAGGTCTGTAACTTTTCATCAGTCTCACGCAGATTTGAACAACTGGGGACAGATTAATGGAAGCCTAGAAAACAAATCCTTTTACGTTATTGACTGGAGATGTAGTTTAAGGGGGGTAAATTGTGCCTAAATAACAAATAGCAATGGTATCTGCCATCTTCCATCTTCTCCAATGAACACATTCATGACTTTGTACTATTATATGCCATGTAATGAAAGCCCTTTGAAAGGAATTACAAAACATATTGTAAACAAGACAATTTTAGCTACTGAACACATGCTCTCATTCATAATGATTTAATTAAGTTTGTATATTGCTAGGTAATTGATTGTTTTCGCGTTCATGTTTCCTCTTTCCTGCTGGAATCCAAAGCACTTTGCTTATTTCCTTGTTTCTGAGAGTTGGATACACACTTTGTACAGAATTGAGGCTGATTTAGTTGTTGGGATTGGAGTGCGATGCAAATATAATATCAGATTAAGCAAAATGCTGCACATCTCTGAAGACAGCAGCCTGCTAGTGTCCAGAAAGTAACTCAAAAGGTTCAAGTGAATGAGAGGAACACATAGTAAAGAGAAATTCTGACAACTTGCATTTAATGTTGAAAATGGTGGGAGCGTTCAATTATGAGGGTTTTAATCTCTTGCAGTCAATGAGCTAAGGAAGTTCTAATACGCGGAACTATTCAACTTAGCTTGATCTTTTGCCTGTCAAACCATGTCGTGCTAATATAATCAAACCTATGCACTGGATATTCACGTACGTATATTGTTATATCATCACAGATGATTAGTGGATTATTTCCAACTATATTTATTTGTTCAAAAATATACTGCCGCAGGTTCAGCGCAAGGAACTGCAAATGGGAGAATCATGAGCAAAAAGCACAAAATTGCTGGAGTAACTCAGTGGGTCAGGCAGCATTTCTGGAGACAATGGATTGGCAACATTTTGGATCGGGAACCTTCTTCAGACTCTTTCACACTGCCATTTGGAAAGATAACGATCCAGAGAGGTTAGAAATCCAGCAGGGGGGTCCATGAGGAGGATGAATGTTGGAGACATGAAACGGGGTTGTGTGAGATGAGGGCTCCCGGCCAGAGAAAAGCCCTGAGGCAGAGGCGATGGAAGAAGAGAACATCATGGCGAGCTCGGAATCAGATCCAAAATCGAATGCATCTCCAAGTTTGCGGATGACACGAACCTGGGGGACAGTGTTAGCTGTGAGGAGGATGCTAGGAGGCTGCAAGATGACTTGGATAGGCTGGGTGAGTGGGCAAATGAATGGCAGATGTAGTATAATGTGGATGAATGTGAGGTTATCCACTTTGGTGGCAAAAACAGGAAAGTAGACTATTATCTGAATGGTGGCCGATTAGGAAAAGGGGAGATGCAACGAGACCTGGGTGTCATGGTACACCAGTCATTGAAAGTAGGCATGCAGGTGCAGCAGGCAGTGCAGAAAGCGAATGGTATGTTAGCATTCATAGCAAAAGGATTTGAGTATAGGAGCAGGGAGGTTCTACTGCAGTTGTACAGGGTCTTGGTGAGACCACACCTGGAGTATTGCGTACAGTTTTGGTCTCCAAATCTGAGGAAAGACATTCTTGCCATAGAGGGAGTACAGAGAAGGTTCACCAGACTGATTCCTGGGATGTCAGGACTTTCATATGAAGAAAGATTGGATAGACTCGGCTTGTACTCGCTAGAATTTAGAAGATTGAGGGGGGATCTTATAGAAACTTACAAAATTCTTAAGGGGTTGGACAGGCTAGATGCAGGAAGATTGTTCCCGATGTTGGGGAAGTCCAGGACAAGGGGTCACAGTTTAAGGATAACGGGGAAATCCTTTAGGACCGAGATGAGAAAAACATTTTTCACACAGAGAGTGGTAAATCTCTGGAACTCTCTGCCACAGAAGGTAGTTGAGGCCAGTTCATTGGCTATATTTAAGAGGGAGTTAGATGTGGTCCTTGTGGCTAAAGGGATCGGGGGTATGGAGAGAAGGCAGGTACAGGATACTGAGTTGGATGATCAGCCATGATCATATTGAATGGCGGTGCAGGCTCGAAGGGCCGAATAGCCTACTCCTGCACCTAATTTTTATGTTTCTAAAACATCGCCTATCCATGTCCCCCAGAGATGCTGCTTGAACTGCTGAGTTACTCCAGCACTTCCTATATTTTGATGGAGGAATTAATTGGGTCAGGAAACATCTGTAGAGGGAATTGAACAGATGACGTTTTGAGTTGGGTCTCATTCTCTTTCTCTCATTTATGCTTTGTGCTTGTGATTCCAGCATATTCAGCCCCTTGTGTATACTTTTATTTGTTGAGTGTAGAATTGTATGGAGCAGATAAGAGGTGATTTGATCTGTCCAACTTTATTTGTGAGCCAACATCTGCAGTTCCTTGCTCCTCCAATGATACTGCCCTGGTTATTCTGTATATCCCTAGAAACATAGAAAATAGGTGCAGGAGGAGGCCATTCAGCCCTTCGAGCCAGCACCGCCATTCATTGTGATCATGGCTGATCGTCCCCAATCAATAACCCGTGCCTGCCTTCTCCCCATATCCCTTGATTCCACTAGCCCCTAGAGCTCTATCTAACTCTCTCTTAAATCCATCCAGTGATTTGGCCTCCACTGCCCTCTGTGGCAGGGAATTCCACAAATTCACAACTCTCTGGGTAAAAAAGTTTTTTCTCATCTCAGTCTTAAATGGCCTCCCCTTTATTCTAAGTGGTCCTGGTTCTGGACTCGCCCAACATTGGGAACATTTTTCCTGCATCTAGCTTGACCAGTCCTTTTATAATTTTATATGTTTCTGGACTCATCCTTCTTATACTAAGAACTTTTGATTATTCATACTGAATCTGCTTCCACCTTCTTTAAGACAAATCATTACATTTCAAAATAGCCCGTAGCTGTGATAGCCTTACTAATGAAGTGAAGTTTCTATCATCATAGCAAATAATTATAAATTCTACTGGGCTTGCTTAGAGGCAACTTTTTGTTTGGACATTGTGTACAACCTGGCATGGTAAGAACCACCTGTTGACATTGAAAAAGCAGAAGAAAGTAATAATAATAATAATGGATGGGATTTATATAGCGCCTTTCTAATACTCAAGGCGCTTTACATCGCATTATTCATTCACTCCTCAGTCACACTCGGTGGTGGTAAGCTACTTCTGTAGCCACAGCTGCCCTGGGGCAGACTGACGGAAGCGTGGCTGCTAATCTGCGCCTACGGCCCCTCCGACCACCACCAATCACTCACGCACATTCACACACATTCACACACAGGCAAAGGTGGGTGAAGTGTCTTGCCCAAGGACACAACGACAGTATGCACTCCAAGCGGGATTCGAACCGGCCACCTTCCGGTTGCCAGCCGAACACTTAGCCCATTGTGCCATCTGTCGTAGTCAAAGTAGAAAATAAGAGCATGATTCAGCCCTTTTTAATTTATAGATATAGCATGGAAATAGGCCCACCAAGTCCATGTCAACTATCGATTATCTGTTCACATTAGTTCCAGGTTATTCTTCACGTAGTACAGATTAGGGGCAATTTTTACAGAAGACAATTAGCCTACAAACCTGCATGTCTTTGTGATATGCAAGGAACTGGAGCACCCTGAGAAAACCCATGCGCTCACAGGGAGAATGTACAAACTCCACACTGACAGCACCTGTAGTCAGGATAAAATCCAATTGTTTGGCGCTCTACTGCGGTGCCACTGTGCTGTTCTTTGAGCCTCATCAATACCATTACGGCTGATCATCCACTTCAGTATCCTGTTCCTACCTCTGCCACATCCTTTAAACCTTTTAGCTTTAAGAAAAATATCTACCACTTTTCAGAATATATTTAATAATTTGGTCTCCACACGCTTCTCTGGTAGAGACTGCCACAGATTCCCCAACCTGGGTTAAGAAATTTAACCTGATCTCTGTTCTACATGGTATACCCTGTATCATGAAGATAAAATTCAGGTTCTGGATTCTTCGGCCATGGGGAATATTCTCCCTGAATTTGCTCAGATTATCCTGTTGGAATTATGCAGTTTGCTGTGACATCACTCTCGTTCTTCTATACACTGGTGAATGTAGGCCTAACTAACCTAATAGTTCATTTTACATTCCATTCCAGGAATGTGTGTGGTAAACATTTGCTGTGCCAACTCTACAAAAAGAGCATCTTTCCTCAGATACGGAGACCAAACCTGCATGCAAAATTCCAGATGTGGTAGAAAATTTTAAAAAACTGGAGATTTTGCAGCATTCTGAGAGGTTTAATTCCAGATGTGATCACAACAAGGTCATATAGAGCTGTAGCAAGTCATCCTTGCTCCAGGACTTAAATGCTTTTGCAATGAAGGTCAATATACCATTTGCTTTCCTAACTGGATACTGCACATGAATGGGAAGAAGGGTCTTGAGCCGAAACGTCACCCATTCCTTCTCTCTAGAGATACTGCCTGTCCCACTGAATTACTCCAGCATTTTGTGTCTACTGCACATGAATCTTTGCTCTCAGCGACTGTTGTGCACAGACACCCAGGTCTTATGCAGAGGACAAATCTTGCTGGGCCAAGCTTCTCCGTAATGCAGTGGAACTGCAGTAACAAGGTCGCAATTGCAAGACACCTGTCAGCCCTTGACAGCTGGCAAAGCCAAACATTCAACTTCACTTACTGCAAAATCTTTCATTGTTTTGAAGTTACTTCCCCTTTGGCTCCTCATCCTTTGCCCTGAGTCTCTAATGAAATCTGTGGGTTCTCACATTATGTATTATATGTGACTGGCATAAGATGCAGGTGGTGATTCTACAAAGGAAATCCAGGCTATGGAGGCAAGACTGGGAAGTAGGGATGACTAACATATTTGATTCTCTGAATCTGCCAATTTTTATGTTTCACTGGACCAAGTTGGACCCATTGTGTCCCATCCCCTCAACACACGGTTGCGAGGGGGGGTGGGGGGCAGCCTGCGGCGTCACACACATACTTACCACCCCCCCCCCCCCCACACACACACACACACTAACCACCTTGATATTATATTAATATTATTAATTTGCTCCTTTTACCCCATCCCCGCCCTATCCACTCACGCATAGCTCCCAACTCAAGCGTTTCAGTTATGAGAAACTGGAGAAGCTGGGTCAGTTTTCCTTGTGAGATTAACAGAGAACATAATTGATGTTTTGAAAATTTTGAAGGGCTTAGATAGGTAGATCTCTCCTCATTTCAGAAGAAGATAAAACAAGAGCTCATAGATTTAGGGTAAGGGGTAAAAGATTTAGAGGTGACCTGAGGCAGCCCTTTCTCACTCAGGGAGTGGTGATTATCTGGAATACACTGCCAGAGAGTGGTGGCAGTAGAGTCGCTGACAGTATTTAAAATGAGCCTGGACGAGCACTAAAATCACCTAGGCATATGAGCCGACTGCTGGGAGATGAGATTAATATGAATGGATACCCACTGGTTGCCATGGACATGGTGGGCCAAATGGCCTCTTTCCATGGTGCATGACTCTGTGACTTAAATAGGTCAATGTTGTCAATTCCATTTGGAATTAGACATTGAAATCAGACCCAAAGTTGCTGTGATCTTTTACCACTGCTCAACCAAACACGTTTTTAAAGCATGACCAAGAGATTTCAGCCAAGAGGGAACAGAGATTTTTGAAACAGGAATCTTTACAGTGGCAAGGATTCAAATCAAAATAGACCCTGTTTTCAGCCTTTTATTTATTGAAACATTTTTGTAGTTGATGAAATCAGTTTCATTGATCGCACTTTTCATGCATTTGCTGCTATTCTTCATTGTTCACAGCGTTAGGTGGAACAAAGGTACTTTGTCCAGTTGTACAGAAAGTGCTCAATCAGGCACCTCAACATCCCCCTGTGAAAGCCAACAGACTCCTATAAATACATTACCTATGAAACGAGAGCCCAGACAAGTAGCACTTTCAGCGCTAATCCCCAAACATGTTTATAGAAAAATCGTATAACTGAAAGAAACTTAACTTGGAATTTTGGGAGCCAGCATTACATCAAACAAGCTGGCAAAATACTAACTTGTTACTACTTGCTTTCATTGTCAGTTATTATTAATTCATTTTTGCAGTGGAAGGATGATTTTTCAATGGCTTGTCAACATTCATTAAGAAAATATTTTGTGGTTTTTCACTAGCTGTGACGATACAACTTGGCCTTGTGAATAACACATCCTCTGGAGAAGGTCTTTGACCACATCTCTTAATTGAGGCAAGGGCTCTCCATTTACTTTGTTGCTGTAAAACGATGTCAAGTGCTGCACTTCCACTGAACTTGGGAATTGCTGACATGCAACACTCATTAGAAAAGCCATTGAACTCAGCATCTCCCCACTTCCTTACTTTGCACAACTCAATGGAATGTTTGCCAAGTGCTTTAAGCTGTAAAATAGTAAATGACAATAATTTGATGTAGATCTGTGCTACAATCTTGCTGCTATTTGAATGAGCTTTGCAAATAGGATGTGCCTATGAACAGTGACTAATCAAACTCAAATGGGTGGGGAGGGGGGTTGTGGGGGGGGTCTTCTTTATCTCACTAGGTGGCAGTGTATGACTACATCAGGAATAATGATCTCATCGCGTGCTCGTCCCAAGGCTGCAGACCTCAGGAGCAAAATCAAACACCTGGATCATTGCCTGGCCGGAGAGATATCACCACTCATGTGTCCATCTACATTAGACACCTCAACGACATACAAGAGCTGTACAGGCATTTCCATCGGATGCCTGATGGTGCCATTGTTGAGGTATTTACAGAAATGATATTTTATATTCTTATATTAAAAACGATTTGAAATTGAAGCATAAGAAGTTAAACTTTGTAGTGCCTCATCTCCACGCAGTTGTTTAATCCTTATTTTCTATCCCCTTGCACATTATCTTGATAAAAGCACAATTGAATGAAAATGACATGATTGTCAAGTGACACAAATAACCCTCTTTTTGTGCTCAAAAGAATATCTTCTGCAATTCATTGTTGTAGTTCCTCACCAATTCATCTCCATTCCCTTTTCTGAACAGTAATGTGTTTATATTGATTCTCAACTGCAAATTGTTATACATTTTGTGCTTTTCGTTTATCACTGTTGAAATGCTGCAACACCACTCCATACCTAAGACTACAGCACAGATTTTTATCTTTGGCAATAAATCAGCCATACAATCTGCCGCCATGAATTTCCATTTATCCAAATATTTGTTTATAGTTGCTCAGGCATGGACGAGGGAATCTGGGCACTTAAAGAGCGCTGTAGCTTTGTGAGACACAGAAATTAAAAAGTGGTTGAGGTTCTGAGTGCAGAAACCTCCTGCCACTGCAGCCCACCCTAATGCGTACTTAAAGAGCCAAGGCAACTTAGTGTTGCTTCCCCTTGCTGCGGCCTGTCTAGGGGTTGGACAGGCTAGAAGGGGTTGGACAGGCTAGAAGGGGTTGGACAGGCTAGATGCAGGAAGATTGCTCCCGATGTTGGGGAAGTCCAGGACAAGGGGTCACAGCTTAAGGATAAGGGGGAAATCCTTTAAAACCGAGATGAGAAGAACTTTTTTCACACAGAGAGTGGTGAATCTCTGGAACTCTCTGCCACAGAAGGTAGTTTGAGGCCAGTTCATTGGCTATATTTAAGAGGGAGTTAGATGTGGCCCTTGTGGCTAGGGGGATCAGAGGGTATGGAGAGAAGGCAGGTACGGGATACTGAGTTGGATGATCAGCCATGATCATATTGAACGGCGGTGCAGGCTCGAAGGGCCGAATGGCCTACTCCTGCACCTAACTTCTATGTTTCTATGTTTCTATCTTCTATACTATTACTAAAACTCTCATCTTGACCACTTCCAGTCTGCGTTGTAATTAAATGTGCGCAAAAAAGCTACCATATATTGCTAGGATTTTTTCGCCACCTTACTCACCGTGCTCCTCTACTCCAAGGCACCAAGTTTTGTTCCGATCGGTGAAATATGAGAAAAGTTACGAAGGTTTAAAAAATCGTGAGATCAGCAGATTGGTCTCCTCGCCTGTCAGTCACGATGACGGTAACGCCTCTTCTGGCACCCGCTGGAGAATAAAGCCACGGAGGCGGGGCTGAGTAAACAAGCCATGCTAATTGAGCCCACAAGAGTGGAGTCGGGAAAGCCGCTGTGTGGAGTCAGGATAACCGCTGTGTGGAGGGGAAAGCCGCTGTGTGAAGTTGGGTAAGCCACTGTGTGGAGTCGGGAAAGCCACTGTGTGGAGTTGGGAAAGCCGCTGTGTGGAGTCGGGAGGTGCTGTCTGGTGCCGCGGACGGTGGCCGCTGAATGGAGTCCCTCCCCCCCACAATTGATTATGCTGGTGGTCTTACCATGGTAGCGCAAAGTGTAGATTTGTAGCGCAAAGGAAGGGAGGTTGGTTTGTGTGATGGTCTGGGTTACGCCCACAACTCTTCAATTTCTTACGGTCTTGGATGGGGCTGTTCCCAAACCAAGCTGTGATGCATCCCAATAAAATGCTTTCAGATGTCACATCTGAAGAAGTTGGGGAGAGTTGTTGGGGACATGCTGAATTTCCTAAGCCTTCGAAGGAAGTAGAGGCATTTTTGTGCTTTCTTGGCCATAGCTTTGATGTGGCTGCTCCAGGACAAATTGCTGGTGATATTTGTTCCTAAGAACTTGAAGCTTTCAACTCCTCCCTCATATTTCTACTTCAGAACCATTAATGTATTCATTTTGTACATTTTGTACTACTTCACTTCCTGAAGTCAATCACAATGTCTTGTTGGCATTGAGGGAGAGGTTGTTGTTGTGGCAGCAGGTTACGAGGTTCTCAATCCCCTTCCTGTACTACATTTTGTCATTATTTGATATCTGGTCCACTATGGTGATGTCATCTGTGAACGTGTACATTGAGTTGGATTGGTATGTAGCGGCAATGTCATGAATGTATAAGGAGTATATTAGGAAGCTGAGATTGCATCCTCGTGGGGCACCAGTGTTGAGGATTATTGTAGAGGATGATTTGTCACCAATCTTCGCTGATTGTGGTCTGTTGGCCAGGAAGTCGAGGATCTAATGCAGAGGGGGGTTCCATGAGTTTGGAGATGAGCTTGGTGAGGATCATGGTATTGAAAGCAGAGTCTTCTAATAGGAGTCCGATGTAGGTGTCCTTCTCATCCAGGTGTTCCAGGGAGGAGTGTCGGGACAGGGATGAATGGCATCAGCCAGGCAACTGTTGTGGCGGTAGGCAAATCATAGTTGTTTGATAGACTGGATTTAATGTGTGCTATAATCAGCCTCTCAAAGCTCTTCACAATGGTGGATGTCAAGGCCACTGAACAGTAGGCAATAAGGCTTGAGATCTTGCTTTTCTTTGGCACCGGGTTGATAATGGTCTTCTTGAAGCAGGTGGGTACCTCACAATGGAGTAGAGAGACATTAAAGATGTCTGTGTGCACGCATGTTAGTCGGTCCACACAGTCCCGAAGGACATGACCAGGGACTGCATCCAGGTCAGTTGCTTTCCATGGGTTCAGTATCAGGAAGGCCGATCTACCTTCTGCAACTGTTGTCATTGCCCTGTTGGCCTTCTGCTCAAAGCAGCCACAGAACGCATTGTTTATCGGGGAAGGTCACATTATCACCAGCAATGCTGCCTCATTTCGCTTTGCAGACAATTGTGGTATTCAGACCCTGCCATGTTTGACGGATGTCTGAGTGAACATACTAGGACTCACAGTATTGTCTCTTGGCATTCCTGATGGTTTTGCTAAGTTCTAGCAACATTTCTTGTACCATTCGGGATCGTTTGACTTGAATGCAGCGGTCATGGCCTGCACTGTGGGAATTTACCTCACGATTCATCCACGGTTTCCAGTTGGGGAACACTCGGATTGTCTTGGCACACATTCCTCTAAGCACTTGATGATGAAGTCAGTCACGGCAGTGGTGTGATCATTCAGTGTTTAAGAAGGAACCGCAGATGCTGAAAAATCGAAGGTACACAAAAATGCTGGAGAAACAAACGTTGCCTATCTCCATCGCTCCATACATGCTGCTGCACCCGCTGAGTTTCTCCAGCATTGTTGTGTACCGTGTGATCATTCAGGATTGGCCACAGATTCACTGAATATGGACCAGTCCAGAGACTCAAAGCAGTCACGTAGGATGTCATTGTTTTCCGCAGACCGGTATTAAACAACGTTCCGTACCGATCTTTCAGTTTTAGTTTTTGTTTGTAGGCAGGGAGTAAAAGCACAGTTAGATGATCAGATTTCCTGAAATGTGGCTGGGGAATGGAGCTATGGGTGTTTTTTATGGATGTTCAAAGGTTATTCAAAGGTTATTTATTGGTCACATACACCTAGGTGTAGTGAAATGCTTCTTGCCAATGCAGCACATAAAGAAAGAATACAGACATAACATTAATAAGAGATTTAAACATAAAGAACATCCCCCCACAATGGCTCCCACCATGAGGGAAGGCACAAAGTCCAGTCCCCAACCCCAGTTCACCCATAGTCGAGCCAATTGAGGCCTCCACAGTTGCCTCTACGGAGGCCCGATGTTCCTGGCCGTTCTCGTCGGGTGATGGTGCTCCGGCGTCGGGAGAATCCTCACAGCGGCTTGGGACACCTGGAACGGCCGCTTCCGTACTGGAGGCCGCGGCTTCCAAAGCCAACAAGGCCGCGCCGGTTGGAGCTCCACAACTGGCGATCTCGTCGCGAGATCCCAGGCTCCCGGTGTAAAGTTCGGCGCCGCCGCCCGCAGCTGGTCGCTCCACAGTCCCGCAGCTCCACGATGTTGTTCCCGGCGGTCTTCAGCTCACCGGAGCGGCGACCCGGACAAGGCATCGCCCGCTCCACGATAGCGCTCCAGCGCTGTGCCGCTGCCGAAGCCGTGGTTCTGGGCGGTCCCCGTCAGGAAACACCGCTCCAGGCCCGCTGGTAGGCCGCGAGGACGGGTCGAAACTGCAGCCCGGAGAAAAGCTGCCTCTCCGACCAGGTAGGGACCCTGAAAGGTAGTTTCCCCCTCCCCCCCCCCCCCCCCCCCACCCCACATAAAAAAGTCTAGAACTCCAGAAACAAAAACACTTTAACTAACTAAAAAAATTAAAAAAAAGATGAAAAGACAGACAGCTGCTGGCTGGGCAGCCGCGCACAGGTCAGCGCCCCCTGTTGGAGCAGTGGTCGAGAGTGTTCTGGCCCTTGGTGGGACGAGAGACGCTGATGGTATTTTGTTGATACGCTTTTGAGGTTGGCCTAATTGAAGTGCCAATCTACAATGACCAGTGCATCGGATGTTTTGGCTCAAGGCTTTTAGGTAGTGGTGCACAGTTCTTTCAAAGCGTGACATCAGTATGGGAGGGATATAGACTGCTGTCAGGATTGCTGAGGTGCATTCCTGAAGTAGGCAGTAGGGACAGCACTTCACAGTTAGATATTCCAGGTCCGGGTAGCATAAGCTCACCAGGACCAACACATCTGAGCATCACGAGGTATTGATTAGGAAGCAGACCCCTCCATCTCTAATCTCCTCGAAGATAACATGTGGTCCATCTGGTGAAGGGAGAAGCCGTCGGGTTGGATGGTGCAGTCAGGTGAGCCATGGGTGAGCCACGCCTCTGAGACACTGAGTACTGTCTCAGTTCTCTAAGGTAGATTATGCTGGCTTTAAGTTAATCTAGCACTCTCTACGTAATGCACATTAGCCAGTAGTATGCTTGGGAGAGGGGTGGGGGTCTGCAAAGCACATTGTTTCAGTCTCATCTGTGGCCCCGTTTCACTCAGTTCCTCACTAGGTGGCAGCATTTCAGCCCCATCAGTTGGGCCCCTGGCCTGGTGTCTGTTGGATGGCCCAGGAGGTCGGGCCTCTGGCTGAGCTGTCTCTGGCCCCGGTGGTTGGCATCAGCGTTGGACCGCTCAGGAGGTGAGTGGCTGTGTACGACGGAGGTTAAGTGTCAGCCCTTTAGCCCAGCTGTCTCCCGATGGCCGGTGTCGACATTGGATGGGTCTTTGGCCTGGTCAGGCCCCGCTGCTTGGTTCCACCGGATGCTCCAGGATGTCGAGCATGTTGTCCATGGGGCCTCGATGCAACACATTAGCCTGGATTTTGTGGTTGGTGATGAATCAGCATCTATATAATTAAAAGTCTCATCTTGCCCACTTCCTGTCTGCACTGTATATTGATTTTAGCAAAAACCCTACCATATATCGCTATGATTTTTGGACATCTTACTCAACAGTCCTCCTCCGCTGAGCAGGCCCTGAGGTCTCGCGGCGGCGTCGGCCACTGCCTGCGGGCTGAGGCTTTTTCTCAGTCAGATGTCCACTGCTGTGTCCCACACTCTTAACAACACCTCCAGGTTTTGTGACATTTGTAAATTTTAATTATGTTAATTAAGGATTAAATATTAGCCTGGGCAAAAGGGATAATTTCCTTTTGAAATAATAAAGCCATGTTTTCTTTTATATCCACTTGAGGAAATAGGTGGAGCCTCAGTTCAGCTTCTGACATGAATGGTGATAATTCAGCACTCGCACATACTGTATTGTGTGGTAGATTTCTCAGTCCAAATCTTCCAATGTGTGGCCTATAAACCTCCAACTCAGAAGCAAGAGAGCTAACCACTGAGCAGCAGCTGATCAATGGAATGACAAGCATCAGCCAAAGAAAAGTAGATTGGGTTTGGTAATCCGATGTAGACCAAAACGACATCTTAATGATAACATAGGAGACTAAAACCACAGCATCGACAACTATGGGCAATGCTAATTTAATACTGATGCAACACATTAGCCTGAGTTTTGTGGTTGGTGATGAATCAGCATCTATATAATTAAAAGTCTCATCTTGACCACTTCCTGTCTGCGCTGTATATTGATTTTAGCAAAAACGCTACCATATATCGCTATGAATTTTGGACATCTTACTCACAGTCCTCTTCCACTGAGCAGGCCCTGAGGACTTTGCCCATCGATGAAAAATAAAAAAGTTATGATTGTTTAAAAAACCTTGAGATCCTCTCGCCTGTCAATCACTGAGATGAAGGTGACGCCCCTTCCGGCGGGTGGGGGGGGGGGGCAGGACTATAAAACCCGGGATGCCTGATCATGACTCAGTCACTCTGCAAGACTGCGAGGGAGAGGTCAAGACTCTCATTCTAGGCTGTGAATCAACTGAACTGTGAGTCTGCAAAGAGCCCTTCCGTCCCATCAGGCCTGTACTAGCCCAGGATGAGCCCTTCGGTCCACCAATAAGTATTCCCCCTGCATGTATTAAACCTCACTCCAGTATTTTTCTCCCTCCCTTCATTGGCTCCCTGTGAGATCCAGGCCAGGATAGACTTTCCTCCTTCATTGCTGTAATCTGCAGAAAAATATGAAAAATGTATTAAATTGATTCTCCACCCTCTCCCCCTTCTCTCTCATAGAGTCTCTCACCTGTCTTGGGCAGAGATTCTGGCTGTTTCTGAGCTGCCAGCCCACCAGGCCTGAGTGACTGAGCTGCCAGCCCACCAGGCCTGAGTGACTGAGCTGCCAGCCCACCAGGCCTGAGTGACTGAGCTGCCAGTCCATCAGGCCTGAGTGACTGAGCTGCCAACACAAGAATCCATTTGGCCCACAATGTCCATACTAGCCCCCTGGAAACCAGTCCCATCGGCCCACAACACCCATACTAGCGCTCCAGAAAGCCCCCCCCCCCCCACTGGCCACCAATATTGGAATTGGTGGAGAGGTGGAATATTGCATTAATCTAGTTGTCTTTTATCTAACTCAATAAAAAATGCACATTTTCTCTTCAGTAATCGTCATAACCTGAACTATTGAGATGTAACATTGGAAGACCTTTTCTGCAGGTACACAAAAATGCTGGAGAAACTCAGCGGGTGCAGCAGCATCTATGGAGTGAAGGAAATAGGCAACGTTTCGGACCGAAACCCTTCTTCAGACTCCGTTGCGGCCTGAAACGTTGCCTATCTCCTTCGCTCCATAGATGCTGCTGCACCCGCTGAGTTTCTCCAGCATTTTTGTGTACCTTCAATTTTCAAGCATCTGCAGTTCCTTCTTAAATACTTTTCCTGCAACCATTCCAAGTACAGTATAGTGGTATAGTTAGTGGAGGTGCTGCCTCGCAGTTTCAATGACTTGGATATGATCCTGGCCACATGTGCTGCCCATGTGGAGTTTGCACATGCTGCCCGTGTGGAGTTTGCACATTCACTCTGCAGCCGTGTGGGATTCCTCTAGGTTCTCTGGTATCTCCCCATATCCCAACGTCATGCAACTTTGCAAGTTCATTGTTTACTGCAGATTGCCCCTGGTGAGTGGTAGAATGTGGGAGGCAGTTGATGGGAATGTGGAGAGAATAAAATGGGATTAGAGTAAATGAGTGTGTGATGGTGGGCCAGAAGGCCCCATACTGTGTAAATCTATAATGATTAAATGTGACGTCACATCGGGAATTTGAGACACACAATCAGACGGTAGTCTCGGATACATGCCAGATTTGGTATGGATGACCTGGAAAGTGAACTGTGTTTAAACTTACATACAAAAACATTCGAAAACTTTCAAAAATGTTGAAACATTTGTAAACACTTCTGTCAGCCGTCCTTGTCCATTAACAACTTCTTCCAGGATGTGGCAGTCTCTTTGTGCTGCCTTAGAACTGGTACTGGATCACTGGGCGTGTACCCATTACATTTCAACTTCAAAGCCTGCAGAATTGCATCGAATTACTGGCAATAACATTGGACCATGCTTGCTCCGAAATGTAGAAGTTATTGTCAGTTCTGTGCAGGAATGATAGAGAGCGGAGACAGTTTCACTTGTGTTGCAGTTGCAGAGTCCAGACCATTTATTTCTCACTGCATTTCCAACTGCCCGACTGCGTAACTTTCCAATTGGCATCACCAAACTCAGAGTAAAGACGTGTTTAACTCCTGGGAAATAGGTGGGGTGTAGGAGGCATTGGGTTTCTGGGCAAATTGACTACGTCTGACTGTTTTGCTTAAAAAATGTTTTCCAAAAATATTGCAGAGCATTTTGTAACCTGAAAGTTAACTTTACAAATTAGCAGAAGTGTTGATGAAATCTGAAACTCCAAAAGTTATAGCAAATGTCAATAAACCAGAGAGTAGTTGATATAAAAACAGGCCCAGCGATATTCCAGGATGAATGCATATTATTCCCTGCATGTATTACACAGGGAATAATATGTGTTGCTCTGTGTCACACTGTTAGCTGCAACTATCTGCAATTGACCTGTTGCCCCCCCCACACCACCTCGTCCCTGCACCCCCACCCCCCCCCCCCACAATCTTCTTCGAAGATAAAGCGGATGGTGATTTGATCCTGAATGTGGTGTACAAGATAAATGTGAAGGTTCCAGTACAAACTGGGGCAAATCAGAAAAAAAAACTTCATCCTGCTAAATAGAAATAGTGGAGAAGGCTATTCATTCCTTCAAGTCTGTTTTTCTGTTCACTTAGATCATGGCTAATCTGTATCCAACCTCCATTCGTATTTCTTAATATAATTGACTGAGAAAATGCTATCAATTTCAGTTTAATAATGTATATCTATACAACTTGAGGATTCCAGCATGGTTCCAGAAGTCCTAAATCTGCCCATATTTTCCCTCCAAAGTTTGGCCTACTATAAATGTGTTGGTAAAAACTTCTGGTAAATGCACAAATTAAAAAAAAAAAAACGATTTCCTTGGAAACAGAAACATACTTTATTGCTTGGCTCCGAGGTATGGGAGCATCACAGGCAGAGTCAACATTTATTGTCCATCTCTATAGCCCTTGGTATAGTGAGCTATCGGAGCAGAATTAGGCCATTCGGCCCTTCAAGTCTACTCCACCATTCGATCGTGGCTGATCTATCTCTCCCTCCCAACCCCATTCTCCTGCCTTCTCCCCACAACCCATGACACCCGTACTAATCAAGAATCTATCTATCTTTGCCTTAAAAATATCCATTGACGGCCTCCACAGCCTTCTGTGGCAAAGAATTCCACAAATTACCACACCCTCTGACTTAAAAAAATCCTTCTCATCTCCTTCCTTAAGGAACCTCCTCTTATTCTGAGGCTATGATGTCTGGTCCTAGACTCTGCCACTAGTCTCCACATTCACTCTATCCAAGCCTTTCACTATTTGAAGTCCTGTTGGTGAAGGACTGACACTTTGCAGTTGTATCCCTTTTACTTCTAAGTGGGAGTGATGGTGTTTTTGGGAGGTCCTGTCAAAAAGGCATTTACAATACCCGTGTGTGTAGTAAACCTCAACCATTTTATGCTAAAAATCCATTGAGCGGTCCGTTTAAATTGGTCCTCCCAGGAACATGTGTCAGGGGGAAACGTTGGTGTTCTTCAATCTTCTTTGCTTTGTTTCTCTAAAAATGGACAGACCAATTCTCAAGTGATGATCAAGCTTGGAATGTTTCAGACAAGCTGTCAGGATGAGGGAGCCAAATTAACAGAGGCATTCAAAATGACAAGCTTGCCCAAGCTTAGTCAGGATAAATGGCTCTTTACTGGTCCTAATTCACTCTCTTGACACAGTTAAATGGTGCAGCTCCTCCCTGCTGACCAATCTTTAGTACTTAAAGATCTCAATTGATTCAGCACACACAAGCAAAATTTGCTCTCCGCTTCCAGCATATTGGGTAAAGCGGAGGGAATAATTTTAAAAGGCAGGTTATGGTTTATAGGGAAATGGGCCAAATGCAGGCAGGTGGGACTAGTGTAGTTGGGACATGTTGGTTAGTTTGAGCAAGTTGGGCCGAATGGCCTGTTTCCACGCCGTATGACTCCTATGGCATCCTTTCCATTCTTCAGGGGAGGGAGTTCCTTGGGACCTCCAAATGCAGCTGTTGGGCTATGAAGGAGTGACAACAATTACCTCCTTAATCCAGCTGAAGGGGGCTTGAATATATTGAGCAGACACTGACATTGATACGAATTGCCAGGTCAAAATGGACTGACTGTTCGAGCTTCTCCCATTTCCTCTCCTCCACCCCTTGTCTGGAGCAATCATCGATGGACAGGACCAATGACTTTAGAAGGGTCAGATGATGACTGCTCAGCAAAGGCCACGAGTCCCTTTGGGTGTAACCAATTCCACATTGGAAGCCATCCTTCAAAACGTGGCAATGTTTAAATAGATTTAGACTTAGACTTAGATCCTTTATTTGTCATTCAGACCTTTCGGTCTGAACGAAATGTCGTTGCCTGCAGCCATACATGTAATAATAAACACCAAAACACACAATAAACACAAATTAACATCCACCACAGTGAGTTCACCGGGCACCTCCTCACTGTGATGGAGGCAAAAATCTTAGGGTTACTGTCTCTTCCCTCCTCTTGTCCCTCTGCGCTGAGGCGATACCCCACCGAGCGATGGTAATCAGTCCCGCGGCTCACTGAGATCCGCGAATGGGCCGATTTAAAGCTCAGGTGCGGCCGGGTGTGGTAGAAGCTGCGACTCAGTCCAGAGGAACGCAGCTGTTGAGAGGGAGCCCGGAAAAACAGGCACCAGCCTGTGACCTGCGAGCTCCCGACGATGTCGTCCACTGGCCCGCGGCACCCCGATTCAGGTCCGCCGCGGACAAACGCCGCTCCGCTCCGAGCTCCTCTACCACCGCCGCCAGACGGTCCCAGCCCGATCGTGCCGTGCACCGAGCCTCACCAGCACCGTCTCGCGCGCCGGCCGCCCTCACGGGACCTCCCAGCCCCGAGTTGTGCCGCTGCCACCGGGGCGTGGTCAGCCAGCACCGTCCCAGGCCCCGACAAGAAGGCCGCCCTGGTTACGGTAGAACTGCCAATGCTTAATTGGAGAGACTGAATTATAGGGGGTCGCACGGAAATGTATGGAAGTGGTGGAGTGTTATTTTGTAAAGAGAGAAGAACTTAAGTGCCTATTTTTTTTTGAGAAATGAAGTGAAGAAAGCAAAGGGACCTTTGGTCAAGGAAGTAATTGCATATTAGCACAAGGGGATCAGGACCACAAGACCACGAGGTGAGTTAGGTTTGACAAGATGAATCAACGAGTTGCAGATTAATTGTTGATGCAGACAGGCATGAATCGGCCATTCTGCGATACTGGATGGTAGACAGTAACCTAAACTAAGCGAATCATTTAGTCATACAGTATGGAAACAGGCCCTTTGGTCCAACTCAGCCATGCAGATCAACATGCTCATCTACGCTTGTCTTATTTGAAAGCCCATATCAATTCATTTTCTCTACCCACTTATCCCTTCTCCCTCCTCACTCCCACTCTCACTCTCTTTCTCCTCCCTCCCTCTCTCTCACTCCCTCTCCCTCTCCCCCCCCCCCTCTCCCTCTGCCTCTCCCCTTCCCCCTCTCCCTCTCCCTCTCTCCCTCCCCTCCCCCTCTCCCTCCCCCTCTCCCTCTCTCACTCCCCATCTCCCTCTCCCCTTCTCTCCCTCTCCACCTCTCCCTCTCCCCCTCTCTCCCTCTCCCCCCCCCCCAAATAATGTGATTTATTAATTAAGCAAATGGGATAACTTGTCCGGTTCATATCCGGTGCTCATGACAAATAAACTCTTAAGTATCTGTGAATCAAGACATTTTCCCCAGCAGCATTACCAGTTATTATTATTATTGTAACCCCAAATACATGTGGTCGTAATTTTTTTACTGAAAATTATGTGCTGTGGCATATTATTGGTAGATCCAAAATCCATTTCCTAGTTTGAATAAATTCAACACAAAGTCTCTCTCTCGGATGGATTGCCTGTCAAATGTGTTCATATATACAGGTTTTCAGGTGTAATCTTCAATATTTTCAAATTATATGGTATTTTAATGGAGACTTTTAATTAATCTGGTTTAGTATCTTGTGGAATTGCTGGTAATGTTTGATGAAATTCTCCAGCTAGCACTTAAGTAACACTTCCCAATAATTTATTGTTGTGTCTACGATCCTGCAAAGTTTGATCTAATGCTTTGTAGCTGCTTTGTGATCCATTGTGCATACATCCCAGACAATAAATCTACAATATTTTAGAATTGATTCCCTTTACATTTCCCTGACCATGTTATAGGGTGGAATCTCCACATTTGTCAAATTCAAAGACAGTTTAAAATAATGTACAGATTTCTCTCCTGTCAAAAGTATTGAAGCAATGCCTTATGATGCCAGGGCCAGGGCCATCATATTTCCCCTTTGAACTCCAGTCAAATATAGATTAATAAGGAAAACACCATAAACCGAAGCACCTCAAAAAAAAATCAGATTCCTTGGTCATTGTAGACATTCTCTGCAGTGGTATCCAAGATACTGTTTGATATCTCACTAAACTTTGTTGTTTCCGTCAGATATATTTGTGTAACTGGTTTAACGCAGCTGGTCTCCTGTAGAAACTCGGTATGCACATGTTCAGTTTCTCTTTGTAGTTCAGGTGGATCAAGACTAAGTGGGTTGGATCCACACAAATATTTAGTACTTCACAAATAGATCTGAAAAAATGTCATAAAGTTTCAAATTGAAAATTGTGTCCTTTTAGGCTATGGAGTGTCTCCTATGGGGTAGACATAGAAACATAGAAAGTAGGTGCGAGAGTAGACCACCAGGTCCGTCGAGCCCGCACCGCCATTCGCTCATGGCTGAACACTAAACAGACACACTTACCCACAAACAGTAGACACAAGACACAGAACACAAGACACTACCCTCCCCTTTATACCGCTATCACCCCTCTCCACCCCAAGAACCTCGTGATCTCCTGGGGGAGGCAAAAAAACGGATAAAAACCCAGGTCCAATTCGGGAAAAAAATCCGGGAAATTCCTCTCCGACCCCAATCCAGGCGATCGACACTTGTCCAGGAGATCACTCAGGTCTTACTATACTAACCATACCTAGGTCCATATCCCTGCCCTCTCCCCGTAGCCCCTTATCCCCTTGGCAGCTAAAAAAACATCTATTTTAGTCTTAAATATATTTAACGTTTCTGCTTCCACTGCTCCCTGGGGCAGTGAATTCCATAAATTAACCACCCTCTGGGTGAAGAAGTTCTTCCTCATCTCAGTTTTAAAAGAGCCCCCCCTTATTCTGCAACTATGTCCCCTAGTTCTAGTTTCCCCGATCATTGGGAACATCCTCGGTGCATCCACCCGATCAAGGCCCCTCACAATCTTATATGTTTCAATGAGATCGCCTCTCATTCTTCTAAACTCCAAAGAGTAGAGTTCCAGCCTACTTAACCTTTCCTCATATGTCAATCCCCTCATTGCAGGAATTAATCTTGTAAACCTTCGCTGCACTGCCTCCAGGGCTAGTACATCCTTTCTTAAGTATGGACCCCAGAACTGTACACAGTATTCCAAATGTGGTCTCACTAATACTGTGTACAGCTGCAGCAAGACCTCCGTGTTTTTATACTCAATCCCCCTAGCAATAAAGGCCAAAACTCCATTGGCCTTCCTGATTGCTTGCTGCACCTGCATACTAACTTTTAGTGATTCATGTACTAATACCCCTAGATCCCTTTGCGTTGCATTACAACGCAGCTCCTCCTCATTTAGAAAATAACTTGCCCTATCATTTTTTTCCCCAAAGTGAATGACTTCACATTTATTAGTATTAAATTTCATCTGCCAAGTTGTTGCCCACTCACCTAGCTTATCTATATCCTTTTGCAGACTCTTCCTATCCTACTCATCCCCTACTTTTCCTCCCATTTTTGTATCGTCCGCAAATTTTGATATATTACACTTGGTTCCCTCCTCCAAATCATTTATATAAATTGTGAACAACTGGGGTCCCAGCACCGACCCTTGCGGAACCCCGCTAGTTACCGGTTGCCATCCCGAGTATGAACCATTTATCCCCACTCTCTGCTTCCTATTTGTTAGCCAATCCTCTACCCATGCTAATATATTACCCCCAATCCCATAATTTTTTATTTTTAGCAATAGTCTCTTATGTGGCACCTTGTCAAAAGCCTTTTGGAAGTCCAAGTATACCACATCCACCGGTTCCCCTTTATCCACCCGGGTTGTTACTTCCTCAAAGAATTCGAGCAGATTCGTTAAACAGGACTTCCCCTTCACAAAACCATGCTGGTTCTGTCCGATGAAGTCATGTTTATCCAAGTGCCCCGTTAGTGTTTCTTTAATAATTGTCTCTAACATTTTACCCACCACCGATGTTAGACTAACCGGTCTATAGTTACCCGCCTTCTGTTTACTTCCTTTTTTAAATATAGGTGTTACATTGGCCATTTTCCAATCCACTGGGACCGTTCCTGCCTCCAGGGAGTTTTGGAAAATTATCACCAATGCATCCACAATCCCCACCGCTATCTCCCTCAAGACCCTTGGATGTAATCCATCAGGCCCAGGGGATTTATCCTCCTTCAGTCTCATTAATTTCCCTAATACCACCTCCTTGGTGATCTTAATAGTATTTAGCTCCTCCATTCCTACCGCCCCCTGTTTATCCAGCGTTGGAATATTTTTTGTGTCTTCTATGGTGAAGACTGATACAAAATACTCGTTTAATGCCTTTGCCATTTCCATGTTCCCCACCAACAACTCTCCAGTCTCACCCTCCAATGGACCAACGTTCACCTTAGCCACCCTTTTTCTTTTTATATAGCTATAAAAACTCTTACTATTAGTTTTTATGTTGTTCGCTAAATTCCTTTCATAGTCTATTTTCCCCGTCTTAATTAATCTCTTAGTTATTTTTTGCTGACCTTTAAATGCTTCCCAATCCTCTACCCTCCCACTATCTCTGGCTACCTTATATGCCCTTACCTTCAGCCGAATACTATCCTTTATAGTTTTACTGAGCCATGGCTGACTGTTCTTACCCTTACCCCTTTTTTTCTTCATAGGAATAAATTTTTCTTGAAGGTTATACAGTATACCCTTAAACGTACACCACTGCTCATGTACCGTCTTATTCTTGAGTCTGCTATCCCAGTCAACTTTGATCAGCTCAGTCCTCATACCTTCATAATCCCCCTTATTTAGACTAAGCACCCTAGCCTGAGTTTCAACCTGCTCCCCTTCTATTTGAATATGGAATTCGACCATATTGTGGTCACTTGTTCCCAACGAGTCCCTAACTATGACATTTTTAATTAATCCTGCTTCATTACACAGGACCAGATCCAAGATTGCCTCCCCCCTTGTCGGTTCTGTGACATACTGTTCTAGGAACCCGTCTCTAATACATTCTATAAACTCTTCCTCTAGTCTACCCTGCCCAGTTTGGTTTGCCCAATTAATATGAAAATTGAAGTCCCCCATGATTACAGCAGTTCCCTTTTTACATGCGTCAACTATTTGCAGATTTATGTTCTGACTAACAGCGTCACAGCTATTTGGAGGTCTATAAATTACACCCACTAGTGTTTTTTTCCCCTTATTATTCTCTATCTGTACCCAAGCTGTTTCACTATCCTGATCCTTCAACGCAATATCCTTCCTCTCTATTGCCGTTATTCCCTCCCTTATTAAAAGGGCCACCCCTCCTCCCTTTCTTTCCTGTCTATCTTTCCTAATTGTCGAGTACCCCTCTATATTTAACTCCCAGTCCTGATCCCCTTGCAGCCATGTCTCCGTAATGGCCACGATATCATAACTATATATACTTAATTGCACCGTTAATTCATTTATCTTATTACGAATACTCCGTGCATTTAGATAAAGCACTTTCAGATGATTTTTACTACCCTTCCTTTCCGTTTTTGCCCCTTTTACATCTAGAGCTTTATCTTCACACATTCTATCTCCTGTCACATTTTGACTTTCCGCTTCCCCACTGATACCCTGCTCTATTTCCTCTACCCCTGCCGTTATTACCCCCCTTGATACCTCCCCCCCGCTACTTAGTTTAAAGACCTCTCTACTGCCCTAGTTATATGATTTGCCAGGACCCCAGTCCCAGCACCGTTCAGGTGAAGTCCGTCCTTACAGAACAGATCCCCCCTGTCCCAGTACTGGTGCCAGTGGCCCAAGAAACCAAACCCATTTTTCCCACACCAGTCTTTGAGCCACGCATTCAGCTTTTTAATTTTACGTACCCTTGCCGATTTGGCCCGTGGCTCAGGTAGCAATCCGGAGATCAGTACCCTCGAGGTTCTGCTTTTTAATTTATTCCCTAACTGCTCAAACTCCTTCAGCAGATCCTCCTTCCTCGTCCTTCCTATGTCATTGGTCCCCACATGGACCACGACCACTGGATCCTCCCCCTCCCTCTGCAAATTTCTCTCCAGCATCGCAGAGATATCCTTAACCCTAGCACCGGGTAGGCAACACAGCCTTCGGGACATGTTCTGCTGGCCGCAGAGAACCTTATCTACCCCCCGAATAATACTATCCCCTATCACTACGGCATTTCTTCTAACTCCCCCCTCTTGAATGGCCCCCTGATCCACGGTGCTGCAGCCAGGTTGCTCATCCCTCCCACAGCCCCTGATCCCGTCCTTACATTGAGTAAGAGCCTCGGTCATGCTCGTCAGGGACAAGGGCTGTGGCTCCTGCCGCATCTCCTCCTGGTTCCCCCTACCTGCCTCGCTTATGGCCACACCTTCCTTTCCTTGCTCACTGCCTACTGAATTAGTTAAACTAGTCGGTGTGACCATCCCCTGGCACAAAACATCCAGGTAATACTCCCCCTCCCTGATGTACCGCAGCGTATGAAGTTGGGTCTCCAGCTCATCAATGCGGAGCTCGAGTTCCTCTAGCCTCAAACACTTACTGCAGCTGTAGGGATCTTCTACATCAATGGTGTCGACAAATTCCCACATCTCACAGTATTGGCACATCTCCTGGCCGCCCATCTTATATAAGTAATTAACTGGTCCTATTTAAGAATCCCCTACCCGGATTACTGTATTGATACACCCTTTATTTATATAATCCTACCTCCTATAAATGGGAAAGTACTCACCCCAGCCGTAAATTACCTACTGGTTTGGCTGTCTAGTGGTAATTCCGTCCGCTCTTCCTGTCTGGTCCACTGCTCCCTTGCAGTGCGTGGCAAACCTCTTTGCCTCTGTTAGTCTCTCGAGCCGCGGCTCCGTCCGTCCTCCCTCGGCGACAGCACCTGTGGCACCGCGGTCTCTTCGAAAATCTAAGAGTGCCTTATGTATCTTAATACCATACCTGATTTATTTGGAAAGTTTTAGATACCAAAGTGGCTTTGTAACTGAGCTATGTGTGGAATACACAGACATTTTATTTCATTTTTACCTTGAGATAAGACAGTACCTGACAACAACCTTGTGAATAGGCATTCCTCAGCACAGAAGTGGCAGAATCCAGAGACCTCTGGTGTATCATCCAACCTCTGAGTTGGATGATCAGCCATGATCATATTGAATGGCGGTTCAGGCTCGAAGGGCCGAATGGCCTACTCCTGCACCTATTTTCTATGTTTCTATGTAGGGGAAAGAGGTTGGCATAGCTGCTCAGTGGTCATGTTGAGCTGGAGGAGCCCCTTGGACTACCGCTCTGGACCCTATGGTATGAAGATGCTAAACTACCACTTTGATGTGGTGCATGTGGATAATGTAGGATTCGGGAAACATAGGTTAACTAAATGATTCTTCAGTCTTCACTCTCACAATCTGAGCCATCTGTCCCAGAACCCCTGCAGAGGTATACTTAGGGGGAGGTTAGTATATCATTAAATGTTTCATGACAAACCCAAGGACTAACCAAATTAGTGAATTGGCTACATCAGCTCTGGAGGTTTATGCTGGAATGTGGGAGTAGGGTTGTAACATGCTTATTTGAAATGGCATTGTGAATCATTTTATGCATAGTAATCTTATTCATGTGTATGCAAGTGAAATCTGGCAGGCGTTTAACCCTAAGCAAGAGATTACGGAGGGCCTTTTGCATCTGGAACTTTTGCTGCTGCCGATAGTTTTGTTTCAAGTATTAGCCTACTGTGGAATAATTTTGCCGTGCAATCTATGGTGTGGAGCATGCTCACTCTGACTTTGGGTGTTGTTACTCACTCGAGCCTTCACTGAGACCTGAGTGCAGTGTGACCAGGAGCAGGACTGAGAGTTGAATATAAAGTACACGAAGGAATGAATTCTCACCCCCATTACATAATCAAAAGCCACTGCACATACAAACAATTCCACACACACAAACAATGACTTGTACACGCGTGCAACATAAACATTTTCACTGTGCCTCAGTACACGTGACAATAATAAACTAAACATAGCTAAATAGG
The DNA here is from genome assembly GCF_010909765.2 of Amblyraja radiata. NCBI lineage: Eukaryota > Metazoa > Chordata > Chondrichthyes > Rajiformes > Rajidae > Amblyraja > Amblyraja radiata. The sequence continues at coordinate 18,831,809 of NC_045959.1, read as the reverse complement.
CACACATGCACACATATCCACACACAAGAACGGGTGAGTGGGACTTGCTGTGAGATAGGGTACAGGTAGCCATGTGTTAGGAGAAATGTTAGATTCACTGAAGGTACAAGGTATGACGCTGATACCGGTATCCGACTGAAGTTATGATATAAGCAGATGTTAATTGATGTGATCAAATGAAACAAATGATCAAGCACACCTTAGCTACAGGCCAGAACTATGCCATTGTATGGTGCATGCAGTTTGATGCGCCTGTGAGTTGGCAAAATATCAGTTAGTAAAGTTGTAACAACGGCGTTAACCTTTTGTATAGGCAGCATAAACAATTAGCAATTTATACATTGAAATTCTATTCTTAGATCAGATCATGTGCTTTCAGGGATTTGAAAGTTGATTAAAAGTACCCCACAGAGAATGAATTTGGAAAATTCATGACGATATTAACTGCATTAATGAACCAAAAATATCTCTGATGAGTGATATCGAGCAATTGTAACATAGCAGTGAACTGCAGGTTAAATCACATGGTGATTAAACAATTCAAGCATATACTATATATCTTATCCTATCTATATAATTAAAACTCAAATCTTGACCACGTCCTGTTTGCACTGCATATTGATTTTAGAAAAAATGCTACCACTTACGGCTGTGATTTTTGGCCATCTTACTCAGAGTCCCCCTCCACTGAGCAGGACAAGAGGATTTTTCGATGAAAAAGAAAAGACTTATCAATGTTTTAAAAATGTTGAGATTCTCTCTCCTGGTGGGAGGGGGAGGGACAATAAAACCCAGAAGTGTGGACTGCCTCAGTCGTTGCAAGATGGACGGAGAGGTCACGCCTCTCAGTCTGAGCTGTGAATAACACTGAACACATGTCTACTAAACTGTGAGTGGTTTTACTGACCTGTCAGTGCCCTTAATGTGGTTTGAAAATGTCGTTTGAAAATGCAAAATTGGTTTTGGTTTGAAAATGCAAAAGTGGTTTTGGTTTGAAAATGCAAAAGTGGTTTTGGTTTGAAAATGCAAAAGTGGTTTTGGTTTGAAAATGCAAAAGTGGTTTTGGTTTGAAATGCAAAAGTGGTGTTGGTTTGAAAATGCAAAAGTGTTGTACCTTATTGAAAAATGGTGTGCCTTATTGAAAAATGGTGTGCCTTATTGAAAAGTGGTGTGCCTTATTGAAAAATGGTGTGCCTTATTGAAAAATGGTGTGCCTTATTGAAAAGTGGTGTGCCTTATTGAAAAGTGGTGTGCCTTATTGAAAAGTGGTGTGCCTTCTATATAATTAAAAGTCTAATTCTTGACAACTTCCAGTCTGCACTGTATATTGATTTTAGAAAAAATACTACTATGTATGCCTGTGATTTTTGGCCATATTACTCAGAGTCCCCCTCCTCTCATCAGGTGCCGAGGATATTTCCCATAGATGAAAAATAAGTTATTAGTGTTTAAAAGATGTTGAGATTCTCTCTCCTGTCAATCATGCCATGAAGGCCACGCCGCTCCGGTGGGAGGGGGAGGGACTATAAAACCCGGAATGTGGGCGTGGCTCAGTCTCTGCAAGATGGGTAAGGGAGAGGTCACGACTCTCTGTCTTTGGTGGCCTTGCACCCTGCTTGAAATGGTATGAAACTGCACTTGAATTTGGTCGCCTTGCACACTGCTTGAAATGGTATACAATACAATACAATACAATACCATTTATTGTCATTTGAGCCTCAGTGAGGCTCAAACGAGATTCCGTTTCCACAGCCATACAAACAAAGACAATTTCCTACAGACATACACACAATTTAATTCACACAAACATCCATCACAGTGAACCCACTGAGATGGAAGGCAAAGTCTTTTCTCTCCCCTGTTCTCCATTTCTCTCCCGATGTCCAAGCCCCAGGCGCTGCACTTGAATTTGGTAGCCTTGCACCCTGATTGAAATGGTAGGAAACTGCACTTGAATGTGGTGGCCTTGCACCCTGTTTGAAATGGTAGGGAACTGCATTTGAATTTGGTGGCCTTGCACCCTGCTTAAAATGGTAGGACACTGCACTTGAATTTGGTGGCCTTGCACACTGCTTGAAATGGTATGAAACTGCACTTGAATTTGGTAGCCTTGCACACTGCTTGAAATGGTAGGAAACTGCACTTGAATGTGGTGGCCTTGCACCCTGCTTGAAATGGTAGGAAACTGCACTTGAATTTGGTGGCCTTGCACTCCACATGAAATGGCAGGGAATTGCACTTGAATTTGGTGGCCTTGCACCCCGCATGAAATGGCAGGGAATTGCACGAATTTGGTGGCCTTGCACTGTGCATGAAGTGGTAGGAAACTGCATTTGAATTTGGTGGCCTTGCACCCTGCTTGAAATGGAATTTCAAGGAATAGCCGTGAGTCAAGGCTCGGTGTTGGGGCCACAACTGTTTACCATATATATTAATGATTTGGAATTAGGAGCAACACTAGCAAGTTTTCTGATGACGCAAAGCCGGGTGGCAGTGTGAACTGTGAAGAGGATGATAGGAGGTTGCAGGTTGACCTGGACTGGTTGAGTGAGTGGGCAGATGCATGGCAGATAATACAGATAAATGTGAGGTTATCCACTTGTGGCAAAAACAAGGGGGGCAGATTATTATCTCAATGAGGTTAGGTTTGGTAAGGGGGGGAGGTACAGCGAGACCTGGGTATCCTTGTACACCGGTCACTGGAAGTTGACGTGCAGGTACAGCAGGCAGTGAAGAAAGCTAATGGAATGTTGGCCTTCATAAAAAGAGGATTTCAGTATAGGAGAGAGGTTCTTCTGCAGTTGTATGGGGCTCTGGAGAGATCACATCTGGAGAGTGTACAGTTTTGGTCTCCTAATTTGAGGAAGGACATCCTTGTGATTGAGGCAGTGCAGCGTAGGTTCACGAGATTGATCCCTGGGATGGCAGGACTGTCATATGAGGAAAGATTGAAAAGACTAGGCTTGTATTCACTGGAGTTTAGAAGGATGAGGGGGCATCTTATAGAAACATATAAAATTATAAAAGGACTGGACAAGCTAGATGAAGGAAAAATGTTCCCAATGTTGGGCGAGTCCAGAACCAGGGGCCACAGTCTTAGAATAAAGAGGAGGCCATTTAAGACTGAGGTGAGAAAAAACTTTTTCACCCAGAGAGTTGTGAATTTGTGGAGTTCCCTGCCACAGAGGGCAGTGGAGGCCAAATCACAGGATGGATTTAAGAGAGAGTTAGATAGAGCTCTAGGGGCTAGTGGCATCAAGGGATGTGGGGAGAAGGCAGGCATGGGTTATTGACAGGGGACGATCAGCCATGATCACAATGAATGGCGGTGCTGGCTCGAAGGGCCAAATAACCTCCTCCTGCACCTATTTTCTATGAAGTCAACTGACGGCCCACCAGCTGTGAGTGAGTGAGCTGCCTGCCCAAGAATCCATTTGGCCCACAATGTCCATACTAGCCCACTGTAAACCAGTCCCTTCAGCCCGCAACACCCATACTAGCGCTCCAGAAAGCCCCTCCCCCCCACCACTGGCCACTAAGAATGGAATTGGTGGAGAGGTGGAATATTGCATTGAGGGACCAGCCCTCTCGTGTGAACATGGGACCCAATAGGTCCCACTTAATCTAGTATATAGTCTATATCTTATCTTATCTATGTAATTAAAACACAAATCTTGCATATAATCATGACGATATTAACTGCATTAATGAACCAAAAATATCTCTGGTGAGTGATATCACACAATTGTAAAATTGCAGTGAACTGCAGGTTAAATCACATGGTGATTAAACAATTCAAGCATATAGTCTATATCTTATCTTATAACTATTAAAATTCTATTTGTTAGTTCATTTGTTTGTTTGTTTTCACGTCACTCATATATCCTCCAAAACCCAACGCAGTAATGGAGACATTTTTACATATTCCAGAAGAGATTTTCCTCATGAATTCAACGCGCAGACTCACTTTTTTCCATGAGTTACATCACCACCCTCCCCCCCCCCCCCCCCCCCCACCGGTTCTCATCGCGCAGGCGTGGGGCAGCGCAATGGGAAGGTGCTAGTTCTGCAGATCCCGAGGTCACCGGAGGTCACCAGCGCTCACCGAAGGTCATCAGAGGTCACTCCACCTGCCCGTCTACCCCTCCCCCCTCTTCCCTCCCTCCCTCCCCTTTCACCCCTCTCCCCTCCCCCTCACTCCTCTCCTCCACCCTTCCCTCCCCTCTCCACCTCTCACCCCCTTTTCCCCCTCTCACCCCCTTCACCCCCTCTGCCCTCTCACTCCCCCCCCTCCACCCCCATCCCCCTCCCCCCCCATGTGTGGGGGGTGGTAGTGTGTGCATGACGCCACAGACCTCCCCCCCACAACCGCGTCTTGAGGGGACGGGACCCAACTGGTCTCCCTTGGTCTAGTATAGTTATAATCTCATCATGTCCTCTTCCGGTTGTTTTTACATTTGCATAAAAACGGTACCCAATAGTGCTACAATTCTTCGGGAGGAGGCTGCCGGGGGAGGAGGGGGGGGAGGTGGAGGGGGGGGGAGGTGGGGGGAGGGTCCTACGGAGATTAGCAATGGCAGCGCTGCCCCCACTGGCCCCCAACAGGCCCCGCCTGAAGCCGCCCCCCACCCCCGGTTGCAGGAATCTCCCCACTCCCCCACCGGATTGCCCCCGCCTGAAGAATGTAACAAGAGGCGCAACACATACCATATAACCATATAACAATTACAGCACGGAAACAGGCCATCTCAACCCTTCTAGCCCATGCCGAACACGTATTCTCCCCTAGTCCCATATACCTGCGCTCAGACCATAACCCTCCATTCCTTTCCCGTCCATATAAGTATACAATTTATTTTTAAATGATAAAAACGAACCTGCCTCCACCACCTTCCCTGGAAGCTCATTCCACACAGCCACCACTCTCTGAGTAAAGAAGTTCCCCCTCATGTTACCCCTAAACTTCTGTCCCTTAATTCTCAAGTCATCTCCCCTTGTTTGAATCTTCCCTACTCTCAGTGGGAAAAGCTTATCCACGTCAACTCTGTCTATCCCTCTCATCATTTTAAAGACCTCTATCAAGTCCCCCCTTAACCTTAACATACACACCTCCCCTCCCACCCCACAACCCCCTGCCACCCCCCCCCCTCCCCCACACCCACACCCACCTCCTACACTCACCTCACCCCACCCCCCACACCATTCTCCCCCCCCCCCCCCCACCCTCTGCCCACACACACCCACACCCCTCCAACCGCACACCTGCCTCCCCTCCTCCCCTCCCACACATGAAGAGGAAGGGGGGAGTGCTGGGGATGAGGGGAAATTAGCCACGCCTGCACAGTTAGGGACTATGGGTGAGTGGGGGAACGGGTTGCATTGGGGGAACAGGTGAGTGGTGGAATATTGCGTTGGGGAATTGGTTGGAGGACCAGGCCTCCCATGTGACTGGGACCCAATGGGTCCCACTTAATCTAGTAATCCCTATATTTGCCTAAAAATAAAATAATTATGTTAAAGATAGAGCCAATTTGTTGAGGATGACCCAAGCAGTAGTCTTTGTAATGACACATATCATGATTGGCAAAAAGTTATAGACTAGCATTATTCCATTCATTCTTGAAAAATCAAATGATTGCTATTAAAATAATGTTAGTAATAAATAATTTTCCAGAGACATTTGACATTACTGTACTATTATGTCCCACTATTAAATAATACACATGGGTTGAATAACCTCCTGCATGTATAAAGTTAAGCTGGCAATTTCTTTTGGAGTAACAGCTCTGAGTAGCTGTGACAGGTCGACATGCTGTAATGTGGCCATACATCCAATTTTAAACAGTAAAGCTTCAATGGCCAAAATAGCCTCACTGACAATTTCTTCAAGGCTTCAAGCATCCACAAAATCAAGGCACATCATTGATAGCAACTAATTGTATCCCAACTATTAAAAGCTTAACTAAAAACAAGTTCCACCTTAAATTGCACGTTTGTTGAGCACAACAACGCACTTCAATAATACTGAAAATAAAATGTGAAACACAATTACACTAATAGTAGGTATGTTGCAAAGCCTACCTGAAGCGTCGCTGAAAATCTGTCGCTGCGGGTGTGCGCGATTTTGGCGCCGTTTAGAGGGGGGCGGGTTTAAAACGCGATTTTCTCTAGGCTGTTCCAATCGAAGATGTTCAGCCTAGTTAATTATTAATGAAAAATCACTGGAAGACCCCGTCGCAAAAGCTATTATTGGTTTTAAAGGCCTCATATAATAGCTATAGTAGTTTAAAAATCAATCTCTAAACCCGCGACCACCGGCAGCTGTCAGGGTCGCATAGAGCAAATAATAGAAGGTAGGCTGCTTATTTTTACATTAAAAAGGGCTTCTTAAGATCCCTTTATACAAAGTTTAATATTGCGAGTAGCTCATTTTGGGCCCATTATTTCCCGCAGTATTTTTCTGGGCATTTGAGGCACAAATCTACCGCAATGTGAACGTTCTAAACCAGCGCGTTCACAGGAACCCACTAGAAAGCTGATTTAAATGGACTTTAATTTACAGCAATTGAACACTAAATTCCTTCCATTTGGCCTATAAATTAATGTAAATGAGATTTAAAAATCATGTTTTATTGTGAATTATTTATGAATATTATTTGGACACAGGCTATTTAAAAATGTTAATCATTTATTAAGAAATGGATAGATGTTTAGATCTAGTAATTGAAGTTTGAAATTAGCTACACTTGGGTAACTAACTAATTATATGCTTTAATTTCAGGTCATCCAAGTAAGATTATTTTATATATGTTTCAGAATGCTTCAATCTATGATAACTGAAAATTTCATTCAGTTCTCTTAATTTTTAAGAAGGTTATGGGCTTTTGACTGCCCACGATCACAGCTTTTTTATTGTCCATAGAAAATCAATAGGGAACAAGATGCTCATTTCCGAGTATGAAAATGGCCATAACTTTTTAAATACTTGAGATATGAAAGTGAATTAGGTGTCAAATTAAACTTCTTTTTATGCTTTATCTGATGGGATAAATTACAGACTTGATTTTTTAAATCTCAAAATTTTGTAACATTGCTACTAATAGTCCACTTAAACATTTCTTTCCATTTCCTGATTTGAAATGAAAATCCTGGTTCAGGAAATTAAAACATAATAATATCTGTATACTTGATGACCTGGGTATTATAACCTTATGTGATTTTGCAGCATAGGCTCATTGGTAATGTATGTTGGGAACCAGTGAAACATGGAACCAACATTAGTTAAATGGTGATGAGCAAGCTCAACGGAGCTAGAACGGAGACGAGGAAACACTTTTTCTCACAGAGAGTGGTGAGTCTGGAATTCTCTGCCTCAGAGGGCGGTGGAGGCAGGTTCTCTGGATGCTTTCAAGAGAGAGCTAGATAGGGCTCTTAAAACTAGCGGAGTCAGGGGATATGGGGAGAAGGCAGGAATGGGGTACTGATTGGGGATGATCAGCCATGATCACATTGAATGGCGGTGCTGGCTCAAATGGCCTACTCCCGCACCTATTGTCTATTGTCAAGGCAATGTCCTCTCATATTTCCTTACAACATAGCGGAAGGCCATTTAGCCCATTGAGTTGTGAGAGAAAAAATAGCATCAATCCTATTGTCTCACTTATTTACCAGGAACAGGTCCCTGTGACCTGTTCTATCAGCTCCACCCTGACCCTTCCATTCATCCACCAATCAGCCAGCACGTCTTTGGGACATGGAAAGGAACTGGATAGGGAAACCCAGGGAGAACGTGCAACCCCCAGCATCTGAGGTCTGGATTGAAACTGGACCTTGCTGGGATAGTAGAGTGTTTGTGACAGAGGATCCTCGCCCTTACGCTGCAAAGGTGATTAAATTATGAAGCCAATCTTTATTACTGAATCAGAGTTTCAAGCAACTTCTGGAAATTATTCAAGCATTGAACGCCGTCCAAAGTTGGTAGAAAACCTCAGACAGTTGGGAAAATATTCAACAGAGCAACGTCAATCTTGATTGAACAGTGTTCACATCTGCTGATTAGTGTATGTGCACTTTTTGAGTAACATTTTCCATTATGTGCCAGATAATCACTCAATTGATTAATGCTAATTATTTATGGATTGGTGCTCCAGATAGGCAGCTTGGCAGCTTTGCTGCAATGTTTTAAACAAAAAAAAACAATTCCCACAAAATATGAAGATGCATGTGTGCTTATCCAGCAAACAAAACAGAAAGCAATACACTGTGGCACTGAGAGAATAAAACAGCAGCTCCAACAGATTCACTGAAGTGAATGTGACATTGCTGTTTTATTACTACAGAGGAACATCCAGTATATTGGCAGTATAAGAAGAGGCTTTTCTCTTTACATTTTTAACACAAGTACAGAATAAAATTGCCCTTGTTTTATCCATAAAGATTTTACTAACCGACAATTCCTTCAGTGGATTAGATCTTTTGGCCGTTTTTAAGAATGTACAGAAAGTATACAGAAAATGGGCTTCCCATCAGAATTGACAAAAAGCTCCTTGGAAGATTTGCAGATTTCCCCTGACACGACTGAAGTCCTGTTGGGCTAATAATGAGGTGACAACATTATGACTTGCACACCCAGTGATGAAGGAGTAATCTGTTTCCATTTGATCATGCAAATGGTGGCAAAGATACCCCATTCACCTTCAGACGGCATTGTGAATTGCAGTTGTGTGTGGGAAAGGTGCTGTCAACTGGTTGCTGGGTCGGGGTATTATATGAGTTTAACAGATGAGTTGGGTTGTGGTTAGGATTGAGCGGGTGGTTCAGGAGCCTGATTATTGATGTGAAGAAAGTTTTCTGGAACCTGGAGGTAACCATTCTTCGGCTCCTGTTCCTTCCTCCCAATGGAGAGCAGAAGGTGGCCAGTCTTTGATGATATTTGCCTTTCTGCAATGCTTTCAGTAGATCGCTTTGATGGCGGGGTGGTCAGTACCCATGATGAATAAGTGAATGTCCTTCATTTTCTGCCGCCTCCCTCAATCTTGTGTGTTTGTAATTATAAACCAGGACATGAAGCAGACTATCGGCATGCTTTGCACTGTACACTTGTAGAGGTTAGATAGTGTTTTCAGCCATATGCCCTCAATCTCCCTAATCCTGACAAGTTGTGATGACCTTTCACTGGAATACCCTACAGCTGCTGTGGTGCAGCGTGCGAATATTCAAGGTAGTGAATGGGAAGTCAGACAAGGAGACTGCGATTTTGGCTCCTTCAGTATTGTTGGAGCTGCACTCTCCCAGGCACGAGGAGAACATTCCACCACACCACTAACCTGTACCTTTAGGTGAGAGAGAGTCAAGAGATGAGTCTGATATACTCTTGTAGACATACTATTTTGCCCTATTAGTTTTCTGGTCAATATGCACAACTAATGGGCCTGTACCACTTAGACGAATTTTTAATGCGACGGCAGGAGTCTATGCAGTCGCCACATGTTCGCGGGTGGTTGCCGGAGAGTCGCCTTCATGGTCGTGAGGAGTTCCCGCATTCTGGGAATTAGTCGCGGTGTGTGGCTGTTTCACCTTGGCTTTGCACCGTGTGAATTTTTTAGACAGCTTGCCCTGTCCCCCGCCTGCATAACGGGTTGGTGAAGGAAGTGATGTGTTCGTGTGTGTGTGTTGCACTCTGACAGTCGCTGTTCCAGTTGCCGGTTTTTCAGGTGACTGCCGGCAACTGACAGTCTCCTGCAGTCCTCTGAAAAATTGCCTATGTGGGACAGGCCCATTAGAGTGTAGATGCAGATAGCCTCAACAATGGTAGTATCACTGCTTATTGAATTCCTTTTGTAATGTAAAATAATCAAGTGACACAAGTAATAACAAGGAACTGCAGATGCTGGTTTGTACCAAAGATAGATGCAAAACTCTGGAATAACAGCGAGTCAGACAACATCTCTGGAGAAAATTAATAGGTGATGTATCGGGTCGGGACCCTTCTTCAGACTGTCTCCGCTGAGTTACTTCAGAATTTTGTGTCCCACTGAGTTACTCCAGCATTTTTTGTCCCATTTTCTCAAGAGATGTTGCCTGACCCCCTGAGGTAATCAGTATTTTGTGTAATATTTTCTCCAGAGATGCTGCCTGATCCGCTCAGTTACTCCAGCATTTTGTGCCTATTTTGGGGGTGGGACATGTCTTGGATTATGTTAGCTGCTTTTTTTGAAACAAAGTGAAGTGTAGTTGGAGTCAATGGCGGCGTGTCTAGTCTGTGTGATGGGCTGGGCTACATCCACAACTCTCCACAATTTCTTACGGTCTTGTGCAGAACTGTTCCCAAACTAAACTGGGATGCAAACCGACAGTAGGCTTTCTATGGTGCATCTTAAAAGTGTTTAAGAGTCATTGGAGATATTCCAAATTTCCACACTCCTCAGATAGTAGAGGTGTCAGTGTGCCTTCTTCGCTGTTGCTTCAATGTGGTTGGTCCAGAGCATAGGTAATATTAACGCCAAGGAACTTGAGGTTGTCAATTGTTGCTGAATGGTGCATGTACTGTATACGCTCACCTTTGTTAAGGTTTTGCATGCTAAGCTGCTCTGGAAAGTTAAATCGCATGGAATCCAGAGAGAGCAAGCAAACTGGATTAAAAAATTGGCTTTGTGGTATGAAGGTGGTGGAAGGTTGTTTTTCTGACTGGAGGCCTGTGGCTGATGGTGTGCCTTATGCCTCTGTCCCACTTAGGAAACTAGAACGGAAACCTCTGGAGACTTTGCGCCCCACCCAAGGTTTCCGTGCGGTTCCCGAAGGTTCCTGGAGGTTTTTGTCGGTCTCCCTACCTGCTTCCACTACCTGCAACCTCCGGCAACCACCTGCAACCTCCGGGAACCGCACGGAAACCTTGGGTGGGGCGCAAAGTCTCCAGAGGTTTCTGTTCTAGTTTCCTAAGTGGGACAGGGGCGTTAGAGATTGATGCCTGTTCTATTGCTGTTTGTCATCTATATTAACGGTTTGGATGAGAATGTACAAGGCATGATTAGTTAGTTTGCAGATGACACTAAAATAGGTGGTATTATTGACAGTGAAGTTGGCTATAAAAAAATGCATCAGAATCTTGATCATTTGGGCAAGTGGGCCAAGGAAGAGTAATGGAGATTAATTTGGATAAGTGTGAGGTGTTGCATTTTGGAAAGTCAAATCAGGGCAGACCCTTTTCAGTGAACGGGATAGGGCATTTGAGAGTGTTATAGAGCAGAGAGATCAAGTTCAAGTGCATAGGTCCCTGAAAGTGTGTTTGCAGGTAGATAGAGTGGTGAAGAAGGCTATTGGCATGTTTTCTTTCATTAGTCAGGAAATTGAGTTTAGAAGTTGGACATTATGTTACAGTTGTACAAGACGTTGGTGAGGCCGCACTTGGAATATTGTGTTCAGTTATGATCAACTAGCTGTAGGAAAGATACCAGTTAGCTGCAAATGGTGCGGCAAAGTTTTGAGGGACTGAGCTACTAGGGACAGGATGGACAGTATAGGATTCTGTTGGTGCGCAAGAGGCTGAGGTGTGATCTTATTGAGAAGTATAAAATCAAGAGGAGAATACATAGGGTGAATGCACAGAGTCTTATTCACAGGGTAGGGGAATCAAGAACTAGAGGCATAGGTTTAAGAAAGAGGGAAAAGATTTAATAGGAACCTGAGGGGCATCTTTTTCACACAGATAATATATGCAAAAATAATTTTCTCTGCAGTTGCATATGTGACAAATAAAGCACTATTGACTATTGAAGGAGCATAGACATTTGGACAGGTACGTGGTTAAGAACGCTTTAGAGGGATGTGGGCCAAACATGGGCAAATGGGACTAGCTTAGATGGGACATCTTGGTCATCATGTATGAATTGGGCCAAAGGGCTTGTTTCCCTGTTGTAGGGCTCCATGACCCTGTGACTCTAACAAGAATGGTAGCCAACTGCACAGAGTGACTGACGTGATTAGGCAAGGGTTGACTGGAGGAACAAGGGATTGTTTTGTAAGATATGTTCCCAAAGGCAACCCTGAAACTATTAATGAAATTCACATACTGATACTGTACTAGGTTCTCATCTGCAACATGCCTGATGCCATGCCAGTTTACTTTATGTCTTACCAGTGACATATTCATTATATAGTACAGTATAACGTAGGAACAGGCCCTTCGACCCACAATGTCTGTGCCGTTCATGGTCATCTTAAATTAATCCTATGCCTAAACATGATCCATATCCCTCTGTTCCTGCATATTCATGTACTTATCTAAAAGCCTCTTAAATGCCAAAATGGAAGAAGAGGACTAGCTGTAGCGGCAGATTTTCATATCTTTCAGGTAATTAGCACCCTTGCCGCTATTTGGATGAGAATGGTTGAAGGGGGTGTCTTCTAAACGCATGCAAGCTCACTCACAGAGATCTTCTCAGATATGGCTTAAAAACACAGTCTTTTGATGAATAAATGCTTTATTGTTGCAAGAAAACAGTAAGATACATCCAAGTTTCTTCCGACTCGTTACTACAATCTTCTTCGAACTCCAGCTTATTACTTTAAACATTAGAAAACTCCTCGTGTCTCCGTAACACTGGCATGATCTGGCATATGGCCCGCTTGATCACCTTTAGATCTCCCGTGGACCCCGCATGGCCCGCATGGCTTGCATGATCTTACATGTTCTTACATGTGGCTCTTACACGATAGAAGGGTTAACCTTCCCCATGGTCTCTCCAAACTAATCTAAAAACTAAACTTCTGCGCAAGCATCTAAGCTCCAAACACGCCCAAAAACATGTAATAAATCCCACCCACAATATAACGGGCAGTCTAAAATTTAAAGGCACATGCCACCCTCAATGACATGCAAAACAGGCCAAATGGCCACTACACTAGCAAAGAATAGAATCTTAGTAATTATGTCTCAAAGTGATTGGGCAGCTCCAAACATAGTAGTATCCAAGGCTAACAGGATAGTTAGATTACGTGGCAACTATAATGTGACTGCTAATCAGAAGCTGATGCTGAACAAAACCCACAAACAATACATGAAGGCCTCAGTGCAGGACTGGCATGAAGCAAGTTCTTCATAGAGGTGGACTTGACAAGAGCATTTGTTCCATAAATGTAGATAAACAGAGTCAGCAAAACCTCATCGTAAACATGCTCAAGGGTTTGTATCCTTGTAGTCAAATCACATCTAAAATGGACAGTCCACAATAGATAAAATCCACAGACGAGTGCCTGTGCAACCAGTGTGACATTCCCATTGCCTCTGTTAATGAAGAAAACCATCACAAACATAAATTAACATCAGTTATTCTTGGTACAACATCAGAGATTGTAACCTGATTGGTTCCAGAATGGTGAGATAGGCAATTTTGTCGTCCCAGTATAACTGGATCTTTGAACATTGATTTAACAAGCAAATCGTAAACACTGAAAGATCCTGAAAGATGCACCTTAGACTGAACATGATAATTCCAGTATTTATATCCATTAGTCTGTTCAGTGAAAACACTAGAATACTTTAAGTCATCCTTTATTTCACTATGGTGACCAGGTTTCTCTGTACCGCCCTGGGAAGCTCTCCCAGTGGATCATGGAGAAACACGTGCTCAAACAAAGAAATTAGCATATATATATATATATATATATATATGGTTGATACAGTGGGAGGTAACTTACAAAGGGTGGTTATACAGGTGGGGATGATCTTTCTACCCAATTACAATCATACACAGCATAATGCATCTTAGCCAATTAAATAGCATTAAACATCACATAAACATCATATGTTTTCCAGGAACAACTATGTCACAGCAAGGATAATGAAACTTAACTAAATGATGTCAACATAAAGAAATTCCAACTTAACTTGCCACAGAGGGTAGTCGAGGCCAGTTCATTGGCTATATTTAAGAGGGAGTTAGATGTGGCCCTTGTGGCTAAGTGGATCAGAGGGTATGGAGAGAAGGCAGGTACGGGATACTGAGTTGGATGATCAGCCATGATCATATTGAATGGTGGTGCAGGCTCGAAGGGCCGAATGGCCTACTCCTGCACCTAATTTCCATGTTTCTATGTTAACTCAGAATACTTAAACCTTAGTCCTAAAGTATCCCCAATCCGTCTGCGCTGAGGCCTAATGGCGGAGCTGGCGACCTCGAGGCTCAGGAGGCAGAGCCCGCCAGGACTCGCCCTGAGCTCGCTCCCGTGAGGACGGCCCGGCTCGGGGCTGGAACAAGGCTTCCGTGAGGGGCTGTGACGCTACCGTGAGGGCGGCCGGCCCGAGGAAGGAACGGTGCTCCCGTCGGAGTGGCCGAGCTCGGGGAGGTACGGCGTTCCCAGCCCGAGGGAGAAGCGGTGCCCAGTCGGGGCGGCCCAGCCCGAGGGAGGAGCGGCGCCCGGTCGGGGCGGCCCAGCCCGAGGGAGGAGCGGCGCCCAGTCGGGGCGGCCCAGCCCGAGGGAGGAGCGGCGCCCAGTCGGGGCAGCCCAGCCCGAGGGAGAAGCGGCGCCCAGTCGGGGCGGCCCAGCCCGAGGCTGAGACGGTAACGGCACTCACGTGAGGGCGATCCGGCTCGGGGCTGGAACGGTGCTCCGGTGGCTTGGACGGTGTTCTGGCGGCGGTGGCCTGAGTCCGGGGTTCGGCCGCGGGCCAGCGGCTGCGTCAGCAGGACTGGTGGGCGGCAGCTTCGACCACCCCGGGCCGCGGTGTTTGAGCCGCGGGACAGTTGTAACATCGCCCGGGGGGTATCGCCTCAGCGCAGAGGGAGAAGAGGAGGGAAGAGACTGGAGACCTAAGACTTTTGCCTCCATCACAGTGAGGAGATGCTGGGTGGACTCACTGTGGTGGATGTTAATATGTGTTTATTGTTGTTTTTTATTGTATTGTATTGTATGTATGACTGCTGCAATTTCGTTCAGACTTCGGTCTGAATGACAATAAAGGCTATCTAATCTAATCTAATCTAATCCCCAATTCTACATATTCTCAAACAGAGTGGCATTTTACCTATGAAAGCTATTGCCAGAAGTTTTGTATATTTGGAAGATATTGATAATGACTTGTAATTCTGTACAAATATAAACAATCTGACAAAAGTGCAGAACTAAAATGACTAGGACAACCTCCCAGACATGACCACTTCAGAGAGTCTACAAAGACTTTGTCAAAGGGCAATGACAGAGTTCTATTCTCTATGTGCACATTTGTAATGGACTGAAGTTGAATGTGGAATTTGGCATTAGAAACAACGAAACATGGAAAATATGTGCAGGAGGAGGCCATTCGGCCCTTCGAGCCAGCACCGCCATTTATTGTGATCATGGCTGATCATCCCCTTTCAATAACCCGTGCCTGCTTTCTCCCCACATCCCTTGACTCCACTAGCCCCTGGAGCTCTATCTAACTCTCTCTTAAATCCATCCAGTGACTTGGCCTCCACTGCCCTCTGTGGCAGGGAATACCATAAATTCACAACTCTCTGGGTGAAAAAGTTTTTTTCTCACCTCTGTCTTAAATAACCTCCCCTTTATTCTAAGACTGTGGCCCCTGGTTCTGGACTCGCCCAACATTGGGAACATTTTTCCTGCATCTAGCTTGTCCAGTCCTTTTATAATTTTATATGTTTCTATAAGATATCCCCTCATCCTTCTAAACACCAGTGAATACAAGCCTAGTCTTTTCAATCTTTCCTCTTATGACAGTCGACATTACAATGGAACAATCAGTTAAAGAGTGGAGATCAGATTTTGGATCTCGTGGTGAACTTGTAGAATTGGTGCCAGACAATGGACCTCAGTTTGCAATGTATCTGTTGAATTCCTCCTGAGGATGAATGATATTAAAGATACTTTCCTTCCCCATTCCAGCCGGCCTGGGGTAGTGGAGCCAAAAGCTCTGTATGTATTCTTAAAGAAGCCTTGAAGGAACAAGTTTACCAAGGTTGTTCGAGCTTAGCTATGAATCATTATCTGGCTAACTTTCTGTTTACGTATCAAGCAACACCACAGGATTTGCCCCAGCAAAGTTGGTAATACGTTGCAGATTTTAAACGCTGGAAATTAATACAGCCTAGTCTGGAGGAGGGAGAGAGAGGAGGAACAGTAGTCAAAATAAAAGCAAGCTTGGAATAGCTCGGCAGTAGTTAGGGAGATGTACATAGCGAGGGAATGCGACTGGCAAACCAGTGTGACACAGTGAAGTTGGGTATTGGTGAAACTGGACAACCTACAGTCCAAAAACATAACTGGGGGGAAATTCACTAGTCATCTTGTCAACTACAGGAATGCAGTGAGAAAGGTACCAGGAGATGGTGGAGAATCGGATGAAGAATATATACCCGACGTGGATGTGGGAACAGGCACTGTTGAAACACCAGGGAGTTCAGTCAGGATGTCTCACAGCCTTCAGATTAGAATCCAAACACAGGCCAGAGACCTCACCACAGGTCTCAGCGTTTAAGGAAAGTCAGTTAACAGACTGTCGCTGTGTACATATGGGGAATAAAACACATCTCGGGGAGAGAAAGCAGTGTGATACTGTATGCGTAAATGAGTCGCGTGTGTGCTTTACAAAGACATAATTCTGCATATGATGTAAGCACATATGTTAGCAGTTAGTTGGCACCAATGGCATTGGCACATGCTCTGAAGAGCTCTCTCTCTTCCGGAGTATTTTAAAGGAGTTCCCATTAGTTCCACTGCTGTGATATGAGCACACCTCAAAATACCATCCAACAACACATGCTTTACAATACAATAAGCTTAAGGGCCTTAAAATAAAGGTGTTTTAGCCCATGGACAGATCACACTGAAGTCAGATGAAAAAGCTGTCACCTTGCCATTGTCCTACAATTTCAAGCCACTGTTACCCTTCTCTGTATCGAACACATCTGCAATGGTCGCTCCCAGATAAAACCTGACATAGATTCCATTAAAACCACTTTAGTTATTCAGTAAATTGATTGGGAACGCCTTATCTAAGTATTCATAAAACAGTACAGTGCAGGAACAAGCCCTTTGGCCCACAAAGTCTGTGCCGTATATGATGAATATGAAGTTAAATTAATCTTCTCTGACTACATGTGATCCATAACCCTTCTTTCCCTGCATATCAATGTGTAGATATATAAGTGCTACTATTATATTTGCCTTCACCACCATCGCTGGCAGCGTGTTCCAGATACTCACAACCATCTGTATGAAAAAGGTGCTTACACGTCTCCATTAAACTCCCCCCCCCCTCCACCACACACTCACCATAACGTTATGCCTTCTAGTATTTGATTTTTTTCCATCCAGCGAAATTGGTTCTGACAAATTAAATTCCAACTACATTTCTCCGCCAATATCTGTAAATGATCTAACTTCCTGGTCTGAAGAAGGGTCCCAACCCAAAATGCCATCTGTCCATTTTCTCCAGAGATGCTGCCTGACCCGTTGAGTTCCTCCAGCGCTCTGTATTTTTCTCTATATCCCGATGTACCCTTTTACAGGTTTCCTTGCTGTCTGCAACTCCATCAATTTTGGTGTCATCTGCAAACTTAGGAACCAACCCATTCCTTCAAGAAAACAACAGCAAGCCAAGTTGGGACAATGTAGAACCATTTGCCTGGTCCCTACCTATTCCCCAGCAAACAATACCCAGAGAGTTGCATCAGTTCCGCCTGACCAATTTGATCCCTCCATATTAGCAGAGTAAGAGTATAGATTGCACTAGTGAGGGAACCATGCTTACTGCATGCCTCACCACCATTGAACTGAATTCAGCAGTGACATTCTGCTGGCTTGTGTTTGCCATTTCTTGCACATGTCTCTAAAATCAAGGAAATAAGTAAGTGCTACTTTATAAGGACAATAAAGTTCTACAAAGACTTTCTGTCGCATTATCACAAGAATGATTCTGGATCTATATTACTGTTGGCTCAAGTCCACTATCGGTAGTTGTTGTAACGCATCACTGACTGCATTCTGTGTGGAAATCACATTATGTTTCTTTTCAGCATATGACTGGGACTCTGAAAACAAACACAATGCAATCCACAGTTCGTAGTGTTAGAAATAGAGCTCGGGAGCAAGACGACATGACAGTCACATAGGGAGACACACATGCAAATCTGTGGCACACGCCCTTAATGGTTAGTTAATAGACACGTTTAAATGCCTTTAAATATTAAACAATGTTAATTTTAAAATAAAACTGCACTCCAACTAATGTAATGTAATTTTAGTCACAATTTAAAAAAGTATATATTTTCAATTATTCACAGGTAATTGATGAACCTAAAAAGGCTAATATTTTTGATAACCCCATTTCCAGTTATATAAATCTAACTGGGCCAATTTATCACTCTTAAGCATACCATAGATTGGTTTTCAGTCCCAGAAGTAACTCTTTTCTAAAACAATGCCTGATTGTGGTGGCTTTCAGAAGATTTTACATTTGATGTTTATTCAAAAAGGTTTGCTGGAAATTGAGCAAAAAAAAATATTTTAAGGGAACCTTTAGAAGTTTGTGGGTAATTAACTCGGGTTGCTCACGTTGTCCTCAGGGAAACTCGCAAAACGCCGGCCAGCTGCATTATCAGAGGAGCCTGTATTCCAGATTCATAACTGGGCCGAAGATCAAGAGAGAAATTCTTCCGCATTGATGCACATTCATGTAATTTGTCCCACCAATCTTGCTGTTCTCCAGTGATACAGGTATGGCGGGGAGGAAATAACAGAGAAAGCATTGGTCAGCACAATGAGAAGCAAGTAGTGAGAAGCAGATGGTTCCCTTTTGAAAGGCAGATCTTGGAACTTTTCCCGAGTCTTTTTAGAAGGGTTTGCAAAATTAAACCAGGACTGTGCTGTGGTGCTTTGATTACTGGGTGCTGGAAAACCGATGTTGTCAGAGATTAAAAAGGAAATAAGT
Source organism: Amblyraja radiata (assembly GCF_010909765.2). Lineage (NCBI taxonomy): Eukaryota > Metazoa > Chordata > Chondrichthyes > Rajiformes > Rajidae > Amblyraja > Amblyraja radiata. Next base: position 18,812,881 of record NC_045959.1, on the reverse strand, counting down.
ATCTGATGTGGATAAACACAAACATGTTTGTGACATCCCTAATTCCCTTTTGTTCTCTCCATCAGCTTAAAGCAGAAAACTAGGGACTAGAAGACAATTCGTGCAGGGCATAGCAATCTCATTTTCCCATCACCAGAAGCAGTGAGCAGTGGTGAAATGAAGGTGATTATTAAGAGATATATTATTCAGGGAAGGTAAATTATAAAGTTTGTGCTTGTGAATTAGGAGTCAAAGAAAAGATGAATGCAACAAGTTTACCCCAATTTACTTTGAACTGATTGCATTGCTGCATGTATATAGAAGGGGATGTATATGCTGCAGGTAGACACAAAATGCTGGAATAACTCAGTGGGTCAGGCAGCAATTCTGGAGGAAAGGAATCAATGATGTTTCAGGTCAGAACCCATTCTCAGACTGAAAGTGTAGCTGTGCTTTACAACTATGACTTATGGGTCCTCACCCTCATCTCCCTCATTCCCATTCACAGCAAGGAAAAGCATTGTCTTGTGAAGATTATGTGGGTCTCTTGTGGCTCAAAGCCAGTTGGTAGTAAAGCATCACAGTGAAGGTGAGATGGTCAACATGAACATGGAATGTCGAACAGTACTGCACAGGAACAAGCCATTTAGCCCACAATATCTGCGTCAACCACGATGCCAGTCAAACTAATCCTATCTGCTCGCACATGATCTCACAACTCCATCCTCTACTATCTCTTCTAAATGCCTCTTAAATGTTGCAGCTGATTTTCATAAATCATTTAATTATGAGGGGTATAGATAAGGTTGACTGCAGGATTTTTTTCTCCATATCAGAGTGATAAAACTACAGGTCATTGAGTAAGGGGGAGTCATTGAGCCTTGGGTAAGGTTCCCGGAGGTTGCAGGTGGTTGCCGGAGGTTGCAGGTAGCGGAAGCAGGTAGGGAGACTGACAAAAACCTCCGGGAACCGCACGGAAACCTTGGGTGGGGCGCAAAGTCTCCAGAGGTTTCCGTTCAGGTTTCCTAAGTGGGACAGGGGCATTAGGCTGTGCACGCCATACGCAAGAAGAATAAGATTGAAAAAAATCCATTCACTGCAACCTAAAAATGACTGAGAACTTGAGTGTCAACAATACTGGTAAACTTGCCAGTGAGTCATAAAAACCCATCTGATTCACTCATTTCCTCCAGGAAAATAAATCTCTCACCAGATGTCGCTAGTAATCTTGACAGGCAGTCCAGTGTGGTTTTTGAGGCAGTATTATTGTCATGCGGCTCTGACGACTGGACTGGAAGTAAACCACCTCTTCACTTGATATTGAAGCCCTTATTTAAGAAAGGATTTACAGACATTGATAGCAGTCCAAAAGAAATTCATTTTGTTGATTCCTGGGATGGGAGGGTTGGCCATTCACAAGCAGCTGATGAAATTACATCTCTTCTTTTGAATTTAGGAGAAGGAGGGGTAATCTTATTGAAACATATGAGATCCAGTGGAGGCATGTGAGGGTAGATGTCGAGATGTTTTCACTATTGGATGAATCTCAAATGAGGGAATGTAGTTACAAGATAAGGTGGTGGTTGTTTATAATGAGGTGCACAGGAAGTTCTTGCCATGGGTGGTAATTCTCTGGAATTCTCTCAACTGAGGACTATGGAGGTTGGATCATTGGAGATATTTAAAGAGAAAGTAGATTCAGTTTTGAAAGATCAGGGAATTGTAGGCTATGGGACATTGTCACAGACAAGGACTGGGGCAGAGATAAATTCCGACCATATTGAATGGCGGGACATGCTTGCTACACCAAGTGGCCCTACTCCTGCTCCCATTTTCTTGCATTCGAGTGAATTTTCAGTAATTGTATTGGATGATTATGATGAAAGCAATATAGTTTAGAGATACAGCATGGAAACAGGCCGTTCGGCCCACCATGTCCGTGTCGACCAGGATCCCCGTACACTTGCATTATCCTACACTAGGGACAATTTACAATCTTTACTGAAGCCAAATAACCTACAAACCAGTACGTCTTTCGAGTGTGGGGGAAAACCAGAGCAACCGGGGGAAACCTTGCAGTCATAAGGAGAACATACAAACTCCGTACAGACAGCACTCGTATTCAGGATTGAACCCAGGTCTCTGGTGCTGTAAGGCAGCAACTCTACCGCTGCGCTGCCATGCCCGCCCAACATACTTGCAACCTTCTGCACCTCACCAATATCTCAATACAAAATTATTGCTTTACTTGGCTCCTTTTTGGGATTTGCTGCCTCCTAGAATCGGTTGCAACTCAACAGGGTAGATTTTGCAAATCTATGCCAGAGCATAAATTTGTCCTTGTTCATATCCCAGAGCAGTGCCAGCCAGCACATGGTAAGCAATCAACAAGCAGATCAAGTGGTGGCCCATTGCCAGTGTCTGGACAGATGATTTTGGTGTCCACAAGAAGGACAGTGAGTGTGTGTGAGTTGGTGTGAGTGAAGCATGGCATTTGCAACATTAGATTCAAATTAAAACATAATTAAAAGGCAGGCAGCGGGGGGTGCTGCCTAGTCTGATTTATCACCTCGGAAGCAACATAAACAAAGACACACTTCCCAGAAGTTTATTACACAGCAGAACATAAGGACACAGCAATGAATTACACGTGTTGTGATAAATATTACAGACTGTTCAGTTTATAGCCACACAATATCGGTAAGGGGCTTGTCTGGATCCCAATCTTGTGCCTGTTTCTAAAGAGAAGACATACCCATTGCATTTGACTATCATTGCCAAGGACAACTTCCAGTTAAGTGGCACTTTATTAGCTGTAAACAAACAAAATTATTTCACCGAGACAGATGGACACAACCGCAATGTAATCAATAAAGGAGCTGCAGCCTCACAGTTTGGTCACCAGGGTTCTAATCCTAACCTTCAATCTTGTCTGTTTGGAGCATGAACGATCTCCATGAGACGGTGTGGTTTTCCCTGGGATGCTCCAGTATCCTCTCAAATTCCATAGAGATGTGGGTTGGCGGATTAATTGGTCACAGTAAAATGCCCCCAGTGTGGAGGTGAGCAGTAGAATCTGGAGGAAATTGCTGGGAATATGGCGAGAATAAAAATGGGATTAGTGTAAATGGCTGCTTCATGGCTGGCACTGACTCGTTAAGATAGTAGCCCTTCTGATGATGGTATTCCCATAAAGCTGATAGGTAGAGAATTCCAGGATTTAGATCCAACAATGGAGAAATGGTAGTACAGGTGCACAACCTTTTATCCGAAATTCCAAATAATGAAAAGCTCCGAATAGCGGACATTTTTTTGGTCCTTGAAGAAAGGTCCTTGAAGACGTTCACCGAGGGCGGCCCGCAGAGGTGACAGCGGAACCTCCGGTCGGTCCTCGAAGAAAGGGGAACTAAATCCCCATTCATAAAAGAGAAGGTGAGGGTATATAATAATAATAATAATAATAATAACTTTATTTATAAAGCACTTTAAACAACTACAGTTGCCACAAAGTGCTGTACATGAGAACTCATGAACAAAAAGCTATTACAAACAATTAAAAACCATTAAAAACCGTAAAACGAAGGACTATAAAAAACACACTAAAAATTAAAAGACATTAAAAGCACTAAAAACAGGAGCAATGCCTCAGCCAGTGTCGAAAGCCAAAGAATAAAAATGTGTTTTTAGGGAGGATTTGAAGATGGACAGTGAGGGGGCCTGTCTGATGTGCAGCGGCAAGGTGTTCCAGAGTGCCGGAGCAGCAACAGAAAAGGCTCTATCCCCTCTGAGCTTCCGCTTAGACCTTGGTACCTCAAGGAGCAGCTGATCAGCTGACCTGAGGCACCGGGCAGGAGCATATAGGTGGAGCAGCTCAGAGAAGGCGGGGCGAGCCCATTCAACGATTTAAAAACAAATAAAATAATTTTGAAATGAACTCGAAAGTGCACTGGGGGCCAGTGTAGGGAGGCCAAAATTGGCGTAATGTGCTCCCTCTTTCGAGTTCCAGTCAAAAGGCGAGCGGCAGCATTTTGAACAAGCTGGAGACGAGCCAATGAAGCTCGTGCGACTCCAGAGTAGAGTGCGTTACAGTAATCCAGCCCAGATGTAATAAAGGCATGGATTACTGTTTCAAAATGCTCCCGCTCGAGAATGGGCTTCACCTTTGCCAGCTTCCTTAGGTGAAAGAAGCTGGACTTAACCACCGCGCCTATTTGTTTATCTAGTTTAAAATCACCGTCCATCCTAAAACCCAGGTTCAAGACGGTTGGCTTTACAGACAATGCCAGTGGACCCAAGTCAACAAAGGGAGGTTCACGGCAGCCATTGGGGCCAAACAAAATCACCTCTGTCTTCTCTTCATTAAGTCCCAGAAAGTTTAAGGCCATCCAGGACTTAATGTCCTCAAGACAAGACAGAAGTGATTTTAGAGAATAGTCGTCTTCTTTCCTGAGTGGCATATATAACTGGCTATCATCTGCATAAAAGTGAAAGGAGATGCCATGCCTTCTTAAAATTGAGCCCAGAGGAAGTAGGTATAAGGAGAAGAGCAGGGGCCCTAAAATTGAGCCCTGTGGAACCCCATATACCAAGGGAGTGGAGGAGGATTCAAAGCCAGCAAGGCTTACACGCATGGTTCTGTCTGCCAGATAGGACCTGAACCATCCCAGGGCACTGCCACAAATGCCCACTTGGTGCTGTAGTCGGGAAATTAAAATTCCATGGTCCAAAATTCCATATATTGCGCGGGAGGGTTAATAATTGACAATCTGCTGCTGCCTGCCCGCTGAGTTAAAAAGTTCCCACAGTAGACTCACGATACACAGTGTATCGTGAGTCTTGCGTGGGAACTTTTTAACTCAGCGGGCAGGCAGCAGCAGATTGTCGCTCCCTTCAGTTTCACCCCACCTACACCCCTCTGCTTCCCGGCCATGTGTGTGACCCCTTCCCTCCCCTCTCCAGCTCCCCGCCCATTGCACCAGCGCGGGGGCTTTGCACTGTCTTCACGTCGGCGATGCCAGCAGGTCAGTGCCAGTCACCGGAGACGCCAGGACCAACGGGACACCGATCCCCAGGCCCACTGCAAGCACGGAGATCCCAGAGACCCACAGCCAGCAGCAGCCCAGCCCCGTTCCAACTCCAGGGGAAAACTGCAAACTGGCCGGAGACATCTGGACCACTAGAAGCCACTCCCCGATGGGGCGCTTCGGCGACAAGTGGCAGTTCGCCCACAGCCCGAGCTGCGCCCCCTCATCGGGACACCGACCCCCAGGCCCACTGCAAGCACGGAGATCCCAGATCAGCAACTCCAGCCCAACCCCGCTCCAACTCCAGTAGGGGAGAAGCTGATGGTGTGCAAGGTACGTCTTGTTCTTGGGGTGGCGCAGCTCGGGCTGTGGGCGAACTGCCACTTGTCGCCGTAGCGGCCCATCGGGGAGCGGATTCCTCTGGAGTTGGAGGGGGAGGGGGGTATTGTGCTGTTTGATCGCCCCCTGCTATCCCAGGGACAGGGAGACACAGCGGCTTTTGAGAATGGTGGGCAATCACTTCCAAAGTTCTGCCCACACAGTCAGTACACCTCTCCTACACTTGTCTCCCGCACTAAGATCATCTCGCAGAGAATGATCCCAGCCTAACCCTCCCTATTCTCTCCTATTCTGCAAGAAAAACTGCATTGAAGACTCAAACTCACGATCGAGTAACTGCCGGGATCGAGGCGCAAACTCGCGACCTTGCGGATATGAGCCGAGCACTCTACCACTGAGCCAGCCGTTAAAATCTATGCTAAAAATCTTCGATTCCGAAAGCCGAGAAATTACGAAAAGTGTCTGGTCCCAAGGCTTTCGGATAAAAGGTTGTGCACCTGTATATTTCTAAATCAGCAAGCTAAGTGACTTGTAGTGGAACAAATAGATGCTGGCTTTCCTTGCACCTGCTGGTCATGGAAGTAACATGTTTGAGAGGTGCTGTCAGAGAACCCTACATGTATAAATGCAGTGCATTTTGTATATGCTACGCCCTACATCCCAATGGAGTGCATGAGTGTTTGGGGCAACGGACGGATACAAATAAAGTGGGCTGCTTTGTCTTGAATGGTGGCATTTCTTCATTGTTGTTGGAGTCGTACGCATCCAGCCAACTGGACAGTATCCCACTTTAGACTTTATTTTAAATTAGACTGTAGAGATACAACGTGGAAACAGGCCCTTCGAACAACCGAGTCTATGCCAATTAACATACAAACCTGTACGTCTTTAGAGTGTGGGAGGAGACCAAGAAAATATATGTACAATGGCTTGGCATGAAGGATCCATGGATGAGGAATCTGGGCAGCAGTCCAGATCCAGGAAGAACTGTCCATTTAAATCTATACCCGATTAACCTTGTTTCCACTGGAAGGAGATACATTTCCATCTACCTGAAGGTATATTCAAAATGAAAAAAAAATTCTCAGCTGAAAATCAAGCAGAACTCTTTCCATATATATTTATTATTCCTTTATTTGGACAAAAACATCTCAAATGACAGTGGATTGAAATGATCTTGTCAACTATAATGGTTTGAAACTGATTTTTTTGCTATTGCCAATATGTTTTAGGTAAAATTAAATCCTGCAAAAAAAAGTTTTCGAATTTTCTTCAAAGCAATGATTCTAACCTCAAATTCTTTGAAAATCAAGTTCAAGTCTTGTACTGTGTACTGAAGAGCTTATTTCTAATTAAGGTTATGAGACGGCATTGTTTGTTATGCTAAAAGTTCCCTCCCCAGCAATAAGGGATACAGTAATTACAGTGGAAGGAAGTTTGAAGATAAATAATAAATTGCGACAGATTTTATCTCTCTAATTGAGAAAAAATCTCTGTGTGGCAAGCTAGTGGTTCAAACTAGATGGGTGTCCTGGACCAACAAGGTTAGGATTTCCCTAATGCACAAAGGAGGGAGTCCAAGCATTTAATCATGAACACGTTAAACATCCCTCATTCCAGATTTATCTTCCTCTCTTCATTTGCCCATTGGCTTAGACACACCCTCCCTCCTCTCTCCTTCTCTCTCCCTATAATGAAACGTTCACCTCCTACCCCTTCCCCCACTCCAGCCTCACTTCCTTATTGTATAGTCCTTTCTGGGATCTTATTAATTATTCTCCCTCTCTCCCTCTCTCCCTCTCCCTCTCCCTCTCTCAAACTAATGATTCACCTTTTCTGAGGAGGCCTTCCACATATACTTGAATATCATGACCACCTGAAAGAGCATGTGGATGCTGCATTCAGTAGCTGATAGTAAGGATCTCAGCGTTCAGTACTCTCCCATAAAGAAATAGAAATATTTGCTTGAATTCTTGAAAGTTCATTTACTCGAGAAGTGGAAAGTAGATGAAAGTAGACTGTTCCTGAAATGTCATAATTCGACAGGCCAACAGGATTTGTTCCTTTTATTGTAGCCCAGTGGAGACCAATTGCTTTATTTTACTGAAAAGGTTGAGGTTAATGGACACTTCATACTTAGTCACCGGGAATTGTTTACAGTCCATTAAAGGCTGGTACATTATTATCTGAATAAGGGTGAATATTGAGTCTGAAGAAGGGTCTCGACCCAAAATGTCACCCATTCCTTCTCTCCAGAGATGCTGTCTGTCCTGCTGAGTTACTCCAGCATTTAGTTTCTACCAGCATGTGCAGTGCCTTCCTACACTTTATCTGACCTTTGTTGTCTGGAATAATAGCTGGATCGTGTCACAGGAAGATGTGCATGGAACAACGTCAACTGTGTACAGTTTCCCAGTTTCAACAAAGGGACTTGATTACACAACACGTGTTGCAAGAATGATGCAGGAGCTAAGTTGAATTAATTGTAAAGTCCGTTTGCATAACTTTGCTCAGCATTACCTTGACCCGAGAAGATTGGAAAAAATCTCAAATGAATATAGATTCATTTGATCACAGTTTTGAAGATATCCATGGGGTAAACCTTCAAGCATTCACAAAGTTAATGAAGACATTTCCTCTCACCTTCAGCCTGGATGGCTGACACCTTTAGCTGGCAGTGATATTCCTTTACTTGCATTCATCCATCTGAGTCCCAATCATAATTTAACATTTCTGCAGGCCTGAAGCCCACCATTCTCATCAATGGTCGAAACTGATGCAAAATAACAATTCAACATACAGTACTCTCACCTTAATTTACGATGGCCTATGTGGGATAACACAGTGGCTCTGCGGTAGAGTTACTGCCTTGGAGCGCCAGAAACCCGGGTTCCATCCTGACCATGGGTGTTGTCTGTATTGAGTTTGTACGTTACCCCTGTGACCATGTTGGTTTTTCCCGGGTACCCTGGTTTCCTCTCACACACCAAAGTCACACAGATTTGTAGGTTCATTGGCTTTGGTAAAATACATAAATTGTCCCTAGTGTGTAGAATAGTACTAGTGCACTTGGATCGCAGGTTGTCGCAGACTCGGTGGGCTGAAGGGCCTGTTTCTGCGCTGTATTTCTAAACTAAAATATAAATAACTATCCATAATTCTGTATTTATTTAATTAACATGATATTGGTTGTAACTACACTTGAACTGAAAGATTTGCTTGGATATTTCAGAGGGTAGTTATATGACCCAAAATATGGATATTAGTTTTTATGGCAATCTAATAGTTTTATGGTCACTGTTGCGAATACTAGCTTTTTATTGCAGGTTTTTATTTTTCTCATTAATTAAATTTAAATTCTTCACTTAACGTGATGGATTTGTATTCATATTTTCAAAACATTAGTCACAGCCTCTGAGACTTAACTATTTCTTGGAACTTAACTACTTCACCACCATAACCAATAAACACAACACAGATCATCAAGCTCTTAATTTATATGATGGTGATGAATTTTGCACTTTGCCATATCTGCGCAAAATATTATCATTTGCTCCTACCTGTTCTCAACATGTGGCCTTGAAACCAAATCACCAACTTCAGTTTGGGGTTCCAGCTGAAAAACCTGAATATGGTATAACCAAAACCTAACTTTGTCACGCCGCCCACTGCGGCGACCTAATCTGTGAGTTCTGGCGAGTTTGCCCTCGACTCATACTCGCAGCATGGTCGACACGAGGTCCTAGGAGGTCTTTGTAACTCTCCTTCATGCTCGAGAGTAGCCCCCGTGTACTCGAGGCCTCAGCTAGGTCGCGGCGTATTTTTCAACATGTTGAAAGATGCCCGCGAGTAAAAAAAGGTCGCCATGGAAAAAATCGATACTTTTTTTACTCGTAGGTTTAGTCGAAGTAGGTCGTAGTAGGTCGGCATGTTATTCGTAGGTAATTGAGGGTAGTCGAAGGTAGTCGTAGATAGTCTTCAACATAGTCGAAGGGAGGTCGAAAAGAGATCGAAGGAGGTCGCCTTCACTCTCCACTATTCGGTGTCCAATTTTCCCGAAGCTAGTCAAAGCTACTCTTCAACATGGTCGAAGGATGTCGAAGCAGGTCTTCAACATGACATTTTTTCAAACTCTCCTAGACTCTTCTAAACTCGCCAATTAGGTCGCCCCAGTGGGACAGCCCCTTAACTACTACTCTACCACAACTGAAGAACAGTAAATGACTTTGCTCAAACACCTATTTGAAAACGCTTTGAAAATAAATTGATGTGGTTTGCTTTGGAATAATTTAGGCATGTTTTAACTTTCAACAAGCAACACCTGTTTCTGCCAACCTCTTTCTCTCATGTCTTCCCACTAAAAAAAAAAGTTTGTCTGACATGGAAATAGCATTGCTTGTCTGAACACGTTTGTCATCAGCAAAAACCTAGCTGGAATGATTTAACAACAACATTAGATGCGATGGTTATGGTGGAAGAGCTGTTATCCTTCTAATGGCTATTTTCTCTGTGTGTTTGAACCCTTTAAACAGATGGTGGCTTCCACACATTTCAGATAGTTTTATTATCACAATTTTATTGTCCGTATTTTCTGGTTGTTGCAAATGTATATACTTTTGTTTAGTGCCGGTCTTGTCATAGGCAATCTCTTGATTTGACCATGTGTTACTGGCACTCGGATGGTTCTCAGATGGCTGATGAAGCCATTGTGGGCCTTGCAGAGTCTACAACAGACGGAGTATAAGGTGCTGGATGGGACGCACAGGTGGGTGGTTGGGGTAATGTGACACTCCGCCATTTATGTTGGACTTCTGTAGGCTTCGTGAAGTTCTGAATTACATTCAGAATGTCCCTTCTTTATTTTGAGTGGTCAGGGGCCTGCAATTCCATGGGTAGGTGGGGATCTTAGAAGATTGAGGGGGGATCTTATAGAAAGTTTCAAAATTCTTAAGGGGTTGGACAGGTTAGATGCAGGAAGATTGTTCCCGATGTTGGGGAAGTCCAGAACAAGGGGTCACAGTTTAAGGATAAAGGGAAAATCTTTTAGGACTGAGATGAGAAAAACATTTTCCACACAGAGAGTGGTGAATCTGTGGAATTCTCTGCCACATAATGTCATTGAGGCCAGTTCATTGGCTATATTTAAGAGGTAGTTAGATGTGGCCCTTGTGGCTAAAGGGATCAGGGGGTATGGAGAGAAGGCAGCTACAGGATACTGAGTTGGATGATCAGTTGGGACATCTGGACAGCTACCTGAATGAGCAAGGTATAGAAGGATATGGAATTAATGAAGGCAAGTGGGATTGGTATTGATAGGCATGACATAGTGGGCCAATTAACTGGTTTCTATGCTATGTAACTCTGACATTACGCCTCAAATAAAATCCTGGAGCACTGCAGGTAATGGTGAATATCATCATCTGTGTCAGTCTTCACTGAGCGGTGGCTCCTGAGATTAGGGGGCTAGTCCATCATTTTACAGGGTCTTGGCATTGAGTCACAGAAAGGTGCAGCAAGGAGACTAGCCCATTTGACCAATGAGCCTGCACTGACCATCTACAAACCATTTACACCAATCCCGTATTAATCCCGTTTCGTATTTTCCCACATTCCCATCAACTTGCCCAAAATGACGTCATTCACCAACAAACTAGGGGTAATTTATAGTGACCAATTACCCTATTTCTTTTTGTCAAAAGGCAATGTTGTACAGCTGAAAGAGAACTGTTATTTTGCTAATTGTAAGATACATTCTCTCGAAGACTTCAGTAAACAAGTAGATAATGATTTGGAGTTTAATCTTGGAGTACTTTAGTACAGCTCAAAAACAGGCCCTTCGGTCCACCGAGTCTGCGCGGCCAACAATCTCCGCACACCAGCACTATCCTACACACACAAGGAACAATCTACAATTTTACCAAGCCAATCAGCCTCCAAATCTGTACGTCTTGGGAGTGTGGGAGGAAACTGGAGCACCCGGAAAAAACCCACGCAAGTCACAGGGAGAACGTACAAACTCCATACAAACTGCACCCGCAGTCAGGATCAAACCCAGGTCTCTGGCATTGTAAGGCAGTAAATCTACCGCTGCGCCACCGTACTGCATATTCAAGCACAATCTGCAGACTGCAGCTGGATGACGAGTTCACAGTGACCTCAGAGCAACAGTGGGTTAGCTTTCTGTAGAGTAACTTCATTCCAGAGGGAAGCACGTTGGAGTTGTGGTGCAATCTTGTTGCAAGAAGCGAAGTGTTGCTGCGATGACGCAGCCTTGTTGGCATCAATCTGCACTGAGTTTGAGCCTAGTGTGTACTCATTGGTAAAGATCATCTTATGCATGCCATCATACAGCAGGTGGAAGATGGAGGCAGATTTTTCTGAGGGCAACCAAACTGAAGAAGGAAGGAGGGAGTAAGGAAACTGATATCCCAAAATGTTTAGGATATCATCTTGTCATAACCAACACCCTGTGTCACGAGAGAGCAAACATATGACTTGATGGCAATATTTCCAGTCTACTTCACCCGTGCCATATCAAATTGCAATGTCTATGGCTGACCATTGCTGAACCAGCTCTGTATCTCCATCTCCATGTACCTGCCTGTAGGGGGCGCTGCTCTGGCAGCAGCCATGTCAGCAGCGCGTTAGTTTTTTCAACTTTTTTTATTTTTTTAGTATGTTTTAAAGTATGTGTTTGATGTTTCTCGGTGTGTGCTGTGTGGGGGGTGGTGTGGGGGGGTAAGGGGGAAACTGCCTCGGTCGCCTCCTCCATGAAGAGGCGACTTTTTCCAGGTCGCCTCCCCCGTGGCCTAACATCAAGGATCGGCGCGGCCTTTCCCGGAGACGCGCCCGGGGCTTCAGCGGCGGGCGCAGCGTAGACTCTCGTCGTGGAGCGGGTTAGCCCTCGTTGGGGCTCGCTGGAGGGGAGCGCTCCGTTTCGCTGGCCCGGGGCAGCCGGCAGCCTGAAGTCGCGGTCTGCAGTGGTCCAGCTGGTGCGGCGTCTACAGCCCGGGATCCCTCGTGGGGGACCCAGGGGGGGTAGAAAAAGCCACCACTGCCGGCCCGCGGCCAACTTCTACCGCGGGCCCGGCGTGAACTTAACATCACCCCTGGAGGGGAGCTTCGACCGCCGGCCCTGCAGTCCACGGTGCTTCTGGCTGCGGCGGAGACTTTAAATCTCGACCGTCGGCCTGCGGCCTACACCAACTTAAAGCCGCGGTCTCCGGTGAGGAAGAGCCGATCCTGGACTGACTCTGGACTCTGGTCCTGTCCACGGGGGGGAAATGGAGGAGGACTGGCCAAATGTTGTGCCTTCCACCACAGTGATGAATGCTGTGGTGGATGTTTGTGTTACATTTTTATTGTGGTTGTGTGTTCTTTATTATTGTACCGCTGCAGACAACCCAAATTCCACCGACCCTGGTTGTGTGGCAAATAAATTCTATCTATCTATCTATCAATCTGCCCCAAAACAACAGCAGCAACAGAAATGCTACCAGAAGTAAATAGTAAGATTAAACGAGAACTTACCAGTTCGAAGTTTGATCATTATTTTATGAGGAGTACGTTGAGAGAATACGTGAAGAACCCCGCCAGGACGCATGCGTGTCATTCTTCAAAGCAGCGGTGTGAAATCACAGATAACTGTAATGACTTAAACATAGTAAGATTAGAGAAAGGAATACCAGTTGAGTATATGATCATGGGTGGGAGCGGAGGGCACGTATTCCCTCAACGTACTCCTCATAAAATAATGATCAAACTTCGAACTGGTAAGTTCTCGTTTAATCTTACTATTTTACTTCGGAGTCACGTGAGTGACTACGTGAAGATTTCAAAGCTCTGTGATTTCATGCCGTGGAAAGAGTCCATGCATCACATCTGCCTTAATGACTGTAGGAGGAATTGTGTCAACATATTTTAGACATGAATCCGACATTGAAATTCATGAATTGATTAACACAAATTATAGCCCCTATTTATGGGGTAATTAAATTACAGAACTTAAATTGTTTCTGCAAATGTTCCAGGTTTAATGACTGGTTTATGATAAAATAGTTGGAATGTTTTTTCCCCTGACCATCCTGCTGCCTTGAGGATTTGGTCCATTGGTACATCCAACTGCATAGCTGCCGATGTAGCTGCAGCCCTGGTGGAATGAGATTTAAAATATTAATATCCACCCCAGCCTGTGTTAGAACCTGTTTCAGCCATCTTGAGATGGTCTGGACCGATACTTTTTTGTATGGTTGCTTATGGCTGACTAAAAGTGCCTTCTCATTGCCTCTGATGATTTTCGTTTTCTCCATATATAACGACAAATGTTTTACTATACAGAGACGATCATGTGTTAGGTAAGACCTAAATTCGATATTGAGGCCCGCTGATCCCTGTCTGTTCTGTTTCACTAATTCATAAATATGAAACGTAATGTTTTCAGATGAAGAAGTCATGTTGTCCAGTCTTAATTTATGTAATGACTGTACCCTTTGTGCCGTGACCAAAGCCATTAGCATGACTGTTTTTAATGTCAGTCTATGTAGGGACAGAGCTGTTGCTGGAGACCAATTCCTGAGCATCTTCAGGACAATACTCACATCCCATATTTGGGAGTACCTGGTTCTTGGGGGATTGGTATTAAAAATTCCTCTCATAAGTTTTGTTACCAGTGGGTGAGTTCCAACAGAGTGACGTTCTGGGGGGCAGTGTTAGCTGGGGGGAGGATGCTAGGAGACTGCAAGGTGACTTGGATAGGCTGGGTGAGTGGGCAAATGTTTGGCAGATGCAGTATAATGTGGATAAATGTGAGGTTATCCATTTTGGTGGCAAAAACAGGGGGGCAGACTATTATCTAAATGGTGGCCGACTAGGAAAAGGGGAGATGCAGCGAGACCTGGGTGTCACCAGTCATTGAAAGTGGGCATGCAGGTGCAGCAGGCAGTGAAGAAAGCGAATGGCATGTTAGCTTTCATAGCAAAAGGATTTGAGTATAGGAGCAGGGAGGTTCTACTGCAGTTGTACAGGGTCTTGGTGAGACCACACCTGGAGTATTGCGTACAGTTTTGGTCTCCAAATCTGAGGAAGGACATTATTGCCATAGAGGGAGTGCAGAGAAGGTTCACCAGACTGATTCCTGGGATGTCAGGACTGTCTTATGAAGAAAGACTGGATAGACTTGGTTTATACTCTCTAGAATTTAGGAGATTGAGAGGGGATCTTATAGAAACTTACAAAATTCTTAAGGGGTTGGACAGGCTAGATGCAGGAAGATTGCTCCCGATGTTGGGGAAGTCCAGGACAAGGGGTCACAGCTTAAGGATAAGGGGGAAATCCTTTAAAACCGAGATGAGAAGAACTTTTTTCACACAGAGAGTGGTGAATCTCTGGAACTCCCTGCCACAGAGGGTAGTCGAGGCCAGTTCATTGGCTATATTTAAGAGGGAGTTAGATGTGGCCCTTGTGGCTAAGGGGATCAGAGGGTATGGAGAGAAGGCAGGTACGGGATACTGAGTTGGATGATCAGCCATGATCATATTGAATGGCGGTGCAGGCTCGAAGGGCCGAATGGCCTACTCCTGCACCTAATTTCTATGTTTCTATGTTTCTATGTTCTGTTCCTTGCCATAGATAAGTCAATAAGGCACTTCTGGCGCAGTTGATGGCACTATAACTGAGCCCCTCATCATAATGGAGGCCTGCCAGGTATTCCAGAACAGACGGGATGTTCATATCTCTGTAGGTGATGCTGTTTTTGTTACAATACATCTCCCACTTCCTGATATAGACCAGATACTGTTTCTTGGTGGACTGTCTGTGGCCCGCCGAAATCATGTTCACTGTTCGGTCCGTCAGTCCCAGCTGTAGTAGAGGTATTTTTAAACTCTACAAATTAATAAATTCAAATAGTTAAGGCATGGGTGGCTATCCCTTGTTACGGGATGAACCAACAAGTCTGGTCTATTCGGGATGGTGATACATGGTTCTAATACCATGTTCATTATCACTGGGAACCATGGTTGAGTAGGCCAATCGGGTACTACCAAAATACCAGATGCAGAGTCCTGCTGTATTTTCCTTAATACCCGACTGATGAGGCAGAAAGGAGGGAATGCATAAATAAACAATTTCCCCCCAATGCAGCGAAAATGCATCTGTCACCACTGCCCCAGGGTCTGGTTCCCATGAAACATAATTTGATATCTGGTGATTAAGCCTGGATGCGAATAGATCGATATCTGGTGTTCCATATCGTGCTGTAATATCAGCAAACACTTTTTATTCAACATCCATTCGGTGTTTTCATTAAATTTGCGTGTCCTGGTGTCTGCCACTAAATTTAGTTTACCTGGTAAGTAAGTAGCTGATATCCAAATATCTCTCTGGATACACCACTGCCAAATTGTATTAGCCAGATTGTCACATGATGTTGATTTGTTTCCACCCATGTGGTTGATATATGCTACCACGGTGGTATTGTCAATCTGTAGTCTAACATGCTGGTGATATGACCCAGTACAATATGACTTTAGGCCATAGAATGCACCCAACATTTCCAGGTAGTTTATGCCCAGTGTTAGTAATAATGATGCCTCCTGAGCAGTCCATCTACCTCCACAGCTGGAGATGGAATTGGTGGCACCCCAACCAAGTGCACTGGCATAAGTTTGTAGCACCATAGAAGGGTTGCTGATAATGATTGGATTGAAACAAAGCCAAATGTTATCTATCCACCATTTTAGTTCCATTATAGCTTTGATTGATAGCTTCATTGGTCTGTCAAAATGACCAGCATTGATTTTGAGTGCTTGTATTTTTGCTCTCTGTAAATTTTGATAATGTAAAGGTCCAAATTGTGTGGCTGGAAAAGCAGCCACCATTTTGCCAATTACTTTTGCTACCAATCTGATGGACGGTTACTGATGTCAATGAGGTTATTGCAAGCCTCTATTAAGTCTATAGCCTTTCCCTTTGGCAAAGTCACTGACATGTGAACTGAGTCAATGGTGAACCCCAAATAGTCCATAGTAGTGGAAGGCGTTAATTTAGATTTAACTGGATGGATAATAAACCCCAGTTTTTCAAATAACTGTTTTGTGGCTGTTACAGTTTGTTTGGCCAATTCCAAAGTTTTGCCCACAATAAGTATGTCATCTAGATATGCCATGACCATGTGTTTTCTTTTCCGTAGAAACGCTAGGGCTGGTTTCAAAATTTTAGTGAACAGCCTGGGGGCTGATGTTAATCCATTTGGCAGCGCTCTATATTGCCAACGCTGTCCCATCCAGTTGAATTTTAAGTAACATCTGTGGTCACCTCGTATAGGCACTGAATAGTAAGCATTTCTTAATCGATGCTAGCCATGAAGTAACCTTTGGAAATCAATTGTTTAGCAGTAACAAAGGTTTCCATTTTAAAATGAATATATTGTACAAATGTATTCAATTTGGTCAGATCTACGATGATGCGACAACCACTATCTTTTTTGATTTTGGTAAAGATATTGGACACGAATTCTAGCGGTTCGTGTTGGGATCTTTCAATTACCCCTTTTGCGTAAAGCCGCTCCAGTTCAGCCTGCGCTTCTGATTTTTCTTTACTGGAAAGTACGAACATTCGGTTCGGTATATGTTGAACTGGAGGGCTGTACTTGTGTATAATTCTATTGTATATCCCTGGATACTGCTTAAATATAAGTATCGGTAGTTAACATACTCCATGCATCCAGAAAGGAGAGTAATCTCCCCCCCCCAACCTCCATGCTCCCTGCAATTTGTAGGGAACCAGACCCACCTACCTCCATAGTTACCAGTGGCAGGTTTACTTCTTTTTGTAAATCCTTCGTTGATGTTGAGGCGTCGGTGTCTGGGTTTGTGGTTGGGTTGGTGTTGGAGGTTTGCGTATCTTCCAAGAAGGCCGGTCTGGGCCAGGGCCTAAGAAAGACTCATGTTTGGTGTACCGGACCTTCGGGCTTTCACCAGTCGGTCTTGTTCTACTGGTGGGTGCATAAGGGTGCTGTCTATGGCCGTGTGTTGCAAAGCAGTGCCAGTGCATCCTGTTGGTCCTGCGACATGTCCTTCTCATCCACTGTGCGGGTGAAAGCTGTTATCCCCGCTGTTTAGGAGTTTTCATATACAATTATTTACTACAGGAAACATTCCGGGATATACAGTTACCCGGTGTCAGGTGTCCTCCAGGTTTTGGCCAGTCTGGTCTGGCTGTATGAGGTTGGACACCATGTCCAGTAGATTTTCACGTTCCTGCACCCCCTGCACACTTGATTTCTCTTCTGCAAACCCCTCTTCAGGATCAGCCCAGAACTGACCCCCAGTGCTCCCCTCTGACGAGGGAGAAGCACTGTGCAGCCCTACAAGAGATGCTGCTGTGGGTTTTACATAGAGCCCACAGTGACTCGACTCCATCTCCCGGAGCCTGTCACGTTGGAGCAAATGCTCCACACACCGCTCCATCCGGCTCCAGCGCTCACGGTCGCTGGCCGCCCGCGGCTGCTCAAAGTCGGACTCCTCTGAGTCCACGACTTTGATGGTTTTTTGTCTTGCCTTACCGCCCGGCCGCGGAGTGGATCTGGCCGGTACGGAGGCGACATCGGGCACAGCTGATTCCATTATAGGTGATTCAAGTGCCGCTGGCCGCTGCTAGCCCACCAGCTTTGTCGCGGCCCGTTGGTTTCTCCACCTGTAATCAGCATGGGAAAACACAAAAAGACCGCAGCTCTTACCTGCAGGTCCTGGTTTAAATTGTCGCTACGGGGCGTCCTGGCGGGGTTCTTCACGTAGTCACTCACGTGACTCCGAAGTAAAATCAATGTTGAAGGGCGCAAAAACCCTGCAGAAAAACCTCTTCTTAGACAGCCCTAGAACCCCAAAACTATTAGAGATGCAGATCGCAACAGACGATGGCTTGCCCTGATGTCAACTGTAATTAACTGCAAGGAAACTATTTATTTCACAACCTGAAAATACCAAGATTGGTATGACAAGAATGACCAGGAGATAATTCAGTGGTTCAATGGTTCTTTATTGTCATGTATGCACAACACAGTCAAATTATTTTGCACAACCCACAAATGCACACTCGCCATATTTTGGCGCTGTTTACAAATAAAAAGAAAATGTCCAAAGTTTGTCCACATGCTGGAATACTAACTGGAGTGCCCCCGATTCAGATAAGCCCAGGTAAGCTTCAGGCTGCTGCAAGCCCGTGACCCGACATACCTCTCCTCACCAGACCGCCTCGTCACCAGGGGCACGTCTTCGAAGGCGCTGGGGACAATACTCCGGTTCCGGTCCAACTGGCCCACTCGTGACCATAGTCACCAATGGCTCCCTCCTCGACTCTCCGGTCTTCGGGGCTTCCAAGCTGCCCGCTAGCGGCATGCAGTTTTTATCTCGGTGGCTGCTGAGTCTTTGTTCTCGTTGGCTGCCGGATCCGTCCTTGATCTCGTCAGTCATCACGTCCATCCTTGTTCTTGGCAGGCCACTGGATGTTCTCGTCGGCTGCCGGGTCCATCCTTGATCTCAGCGGGCCACTGGGTCTGCTCTTGCACGGCTCCACACCTCCTGCCTGGAGCTTTCCTTGACCTAAAAACATAAGGTTTTTGGATTGGAAATGTAATCACGCCTCAAGAGCCAATTCTACTCTCACATGAGGCCAAGACCAACAGAAAACCCACGGCGCACAGAACATTTGGAAGGTAGAAGGAATGCAAGAAGATCTCAACACACTGACAACTATGATATACTCATACTTACTTTATTAGCCAAGTATGTTTTGCAACATACGAGGAGTTTGTATGGATTTTTCAGCAATGTCAAAACCATCTTTGTTTGATATGCTCAGCGGGGCAGTCTGCTGAGAGCCAAGAATAAAGGAACGGTTATTCAGGATAGAGGCAGTTAGACCTGCTGGAAGGAGTACTTTGAAGAACTTCTCATCCTTGACTGGGCCTTTGCCATGAGTGGCCTTGACTCTATCTCACTGCAAGTTGAGTCTGACTTGGTTTCACTGTCACATTTGATGACACGAACTTGATACAAGTTCTCACAAGAATTACAAATTTACAACCTCAGCACAGAGAAGAGGATGATACACCAGGGCACCTAAAAAACCCTGTATTATGACCATCCTGCTATCTGCTGCAGGGAACATCACTGCCAGGGTTCTCCCCAAACGTCTCCTCCCACTGGCCAAACAACTGGTTTGCCAATCATTGTGTAGATTTAATTGTGTAGATGGATGTGTTTTTCACTGCACATCAGCTGCAAGAGAAATGCCGGGAGTGGTGTCAACTGTTATACATGGCCTTATATAACCTCACAGGAGACTTCATTGCTGCTATTTCTATAACAATACTTGTGATGTTTGTGTAGGAAGGAAGTGCAGATGCTGGTTTAAACTGAAGATAGACACAAAATGCTGGAGTAACTCAGTGGGACAGGCAGCATCTCTGGAGAGAAGGAATGGGTGACATTTCGGGTCGAGACTCTTCTTCAGACGGGGGTCCCGAGCTGGTTTACTCCAGCATTTTGCATCTATCTTGTGAAGTTTGGTTACTTTGAGTAGTTCTGACTAAAATTATTATTATTTTTCTTCTTAAATCGTTGAAAACATTAGCGACACAGTGGTGCTGGTTTCCGTCAGGCACAAAGCTGACTAAAAGCTGATACGTATTGGTGAATAATCCACAGGTCCACAGTCCCAGGAGCCCTAGAGTGAGCCAGGATGAAGCAATGCCGTCGGCCCATACCTGCACTGAACCACATTTTGTAGACTGAGTGTGAAGTATATTTACATAGTGGCTTGTCAGTTGTCATGGAAACACAGCCAAACTGCAAAAGCTTTTAACATGTTTAAAAAGTTAGCAAAGGAAGTGAATTAAATGTGCATGGAAATAATTAAAAACATTAAAATGTATCAAAATAGTTAAAGGAAATTGCTTAGCCATTGCCTGTGTCGTCAGTTTTAATGCCGAATCCCAGAATCTATACCTCAATATCATTGGGAGTCCTGTGGCAGTTCAGACTATTGGACTTGGCACATCAACTCTATTGATAAGTTCTGGACTCAGTGATTAGGTAAAGGTCTGGACTCATAGAAACATAGAAACATAGAAAATAGGTGCAGGAGGAGGCCATTCGGCCCTTCGAGCCAGCACCGCCATTCATTGTGATCATGACTGATCATCCCGTATCAATAACCCGTGCCTGCCTTCTCCCCATATCCCTTGACTCCACTAGCCCCGAGAGCTCTATCTAACTCTCTCTTAAATCCATCCAGTGACTTGGCCTCCACTGCCCTCTGTGGCAGGGAATTCCATAAATTCACAACTCTCTGGGTGAAAAAGTTTTTTCTCACCTCAGTCTTAAATGACCTCCCCTTTATTCTAAGACAGTGGCCCTTGGTTCTGGACTCGCCCAACATTGGGAACATTTTTCCTGCATCTAGCTTGTCCAGTCCTTTTATAATTATATATGTTTCTATAAGATATCCCCTCATCCTTCTAAACTCCAGTGAATCCAAGCTTAGTCTTTTCAATCTTTCCTCATATGACAGTCCCGCCATCCCAGGGATCAATCTCGTGAACATACGCTGCATTGCCTCAATCACAAGGATGTCCTTCCTCAAATTAAGAGACCAAAACTGTACACAATACTCCAAATGTGGTCTCACCAGAGCACTATACTCGCTTCCATTTAAATGGCCAAATGCCAGCTGAACTGTTGGGAACCATGGATGACAGCCAGCAAGCCCAGACCCCCTGTCTCATTGAATCTCCCAGCAAATTATTATGTTTCCCACAAGCTAACCTTTCCGTGACTCAGTTGGTGGCCATCATGTCTCCCAAACACAATTGTTTGTGGGCTCAAGTCCCAGCAGAGTGCCCAACATCTCGGTTGACCCTCCAATGCCCATCTTTGTAGGAGACATTAACTGAACCTGATCTGCTCTCCAAGTAGGAGATTTTAAGATCATTCAGCAGGACAAACAGCATCTCTGGAGAGAAGGATGGGGTATAGTTTCAGGTTGAGACCCTTCTTCAGTCTCGACCTGAAATGTCACATTCCTTCTCTCCAGAGATGCTGCCTGTCCCACTGAGTTACCCAAGCATTTTGTGTCTACACAGTAAACCAGCATCTGCAGTTTCTTCCTACACATGTTCGGATGGATCATCATTTGGAAGGAAAGCAGGAGAGTTATTCCTCACTCAATATTACCCAGCTGATAAATTTCACGTTTCTGCTGCTTGTGGCAGCTCGTTGTGTACAGTTAACAACTTTGTGCGTTGCGACAGCGACTATTCTTTAAAAATATGCATCATTGGCTGTAAAGTGCCATGGATATTGACCAGTTATCTCCCATCTCATAAAGGCACAAGGCGATTAACAATGCTAAACTTCCCTGCAGCCCACGAAACACCAGTACGGCTGGTGTATCCCAATCATCTGCACATAGTTTAAAATCTGTGAGCTCAAACCTGCTTCAGAGTATTGAACATATTAATATTTGAATACAAATAACCTTTTTAAATAAGATACAAAATTGCTGGAAGCCACAGCGATTGGCAGAATATGTACAGTATAAATTATTTGTGGCTATATTATTTACCCTTTAATTATACACATCAATGACATGGAAAGGAAACCTCAATATATATTTCATTAACTGTAAGGTCATTAGAAAATTATGCCGTGCAGAAAATCCATACCACACTGTATTTTGGAGAACTTGTGAGCATGTTTTATTAAATACAATTGATCATGTTGAATTACTAAATTACTTACTGGTTGCTCCATCATTTCATCAATATTGTTTAATTTATTTGATTTATTAAATCAGCATGTCAAAATCTTTGAATGGAAGTTAATCAGAAGATTCAAACGGATCGTTGTTGTTTTATGGAGTTTGCAATGTTGACCAAGTACACAGAGCTTGCTTATGTGTCAAAGATAAAAAATACTGGGTAAAGTTCCCACTTTGGGTCCATGAGGTGACACAGCAGATAATGACACCCAACATTTCACCCAGTTTTAGAGAGGCAGTTTATTCTTTTGTGAATTTACTTATAACCTGGCAAAATAAATTTAATTCTGATATGTGTGAGTTGTTGCATTTTGCTTTGTCAAACCAGGGCAGGACTTTAAATACTGTAAATGGCTGAGCCCTGGAGAGTGTTGTAGAATAGAAATCTGGGAGAAATGGTGCATGTTACCCAGAAAGTGACAAGTCAGGTGTACGGGTTAATGAAAAGGTGTTAGCCACGCTTGCCTTCATGGGGAGAGGTGTTGAGTACTTTGGAGAAAAGATGCAACTGTACAAGTCATTGTTGAGAGCACAGTTGGTATACAGTGTGCAGTTTTGGTTGTCCAACTATAGGAAGGATGGAAATAAGTTGGAAAGAGTACACAGTGGATTTACCAGGATGTTACCTAAGGTTAAGCGCTTGAGTTACAGTGAGAGGTTGAGACCTTTACCTTTAGTGCCCATTGGAGACAGAGGGGATGTCCTATTGGGGGTACAAGATCATGTGGGGATAGATAAAGTGAATGCTCACAGTTTTGTTCCATGGGTAGAGGATTCTAAAATTAGAGAGCATAGGCTTAAGGTGAGAGGGAAGAGATTTAAGAGGGATCTCAGAGTCAACTTTTTCACTCATTGGGTAGTATGCGGAATGAGTTGCCAGAGAAGCTATTGAAGTGGATACAATTACGACTTTTAAAAGACATTTGGACAGACTTTTTCTGAGATTTGAATTCTGATTTAAAAAAAAAGAAAATGTTCTTTTTTAAGGCAGCACAATGGCACAATAGTAGAGTTACTGCCTCATAGTGCCAGAGACCCGACCACAGGTGCTGTCCATAGGGAGTTTGTACATTCTCCCCGGGATCGCTTGGGTTTTCTCCAGGTGCTTTGGTTTCCTCCCACATTCCAAAGACATGCAGATTTGTTCGTTAATTGGCTTCTGTAAATTGCCTGTAGTGTGTAGGATGCAAAACTAGGATAACATGGAACTAATGTATGGATGATTGTTCGCCTTGGCCATATTTAAGAGAGCAGATGTTATGCTGTTGGCATAGTACAACTGAAAGTGGGCTTATTACATAAAGAAAGTATTTCTAATCCCAGTGATGGGATGGATGGAACAATGGTGACTTGCAGCAAAGCTGGACTCTGGTTGTCTAACCCTCTGGAAACCTGAGATCTCTGCATTCAGCAGTGCGTTTGGAAAAGACCCGTGCTTTATTTTTCAAGTTGACCCAGCAAGAATGTTCACTTTCTCCTGGATCTCTTGGCTAATTATTTTCTTCTCTTGAAATGGCCATTCCAACTTGACTGACAACACTCTTACATCTCTGGGTACATATCCCAGTATGGAAGCATTTGTCCAAGTATTCGGGCAGGTCCTCAACTGCAGGAATGCTGAACTTTGTGCTACTCATCACTCTATGCTGCAAATTATCATCAGCACTACCACTTCTCCTGGTCTCTGGCCTACCACAGAGCTTTTGGTCTGTTTTTCTCTACCCCTGAGCCCCCCCCCCCCCCCCCCCTTATCTTCTTAATTTACGACAAAAAATCTTAACTTCTTAACGTTTCCCAATTCTCGTAATCTCTTTTATTTTCTCTCTCTACATACATCGCTTGCTAAGTTTTTCCAGCATTTCCTCATTTTTTGTTAGTGTTACTTGCCTGTTTTACATAAATCATCAGCAGGAATTACACATTGAAATGGAAATGATTGAGTACCAGGGAGAACGACCATATAAAGTAGCAGAATTATTCAATTTAATTATTTTTAGTGTTCATAGATGCTGTACATTTAAGCAGAAGTAAAAGAATTTAAAGTATATTTGTCAGTTTTTTAGTGTTTTCCAGAGATATTCATGGGACAACATTTATTTTGACAGGTGATAAGCCGGGGTAGTGTGTTTTTAATCAGCTCATAATGCATTTCCATAGATGGTACCTAATTTTACACTTAAAAGGTCATGCACCCTGTTCGATCTTATGCCTTAGGTGGGCTCTTGCCAACTTGTCCAAATTAATTCCAGAAAACCCATTCTAGTTTAGGAAGAGAATTAACAGCCATGTGACCAAAAGTATTGGCAGCTGTTGTTGCTCAGAAGAAAGTGCAGATAAATATTTTGGATTTCTTTGGCCAATTTTATGCAAGTTTCAATGTAGTGAAGCATCAACATCATGTGAAACCAGCAGCAACTTCAGGACTTGCGTTTGTAGTTTGACAAATAATTCACAGAGGTGCTGTGTTAGTGGTGGAATTTCTCCACAGTCGGCACTGATTTACAACTTTTAGTTAATGTACAATGAACTTGTCTCACTTAAAATATTGTGAAAAGATCATGTTTAATAGTTCACAGACCATTATTCAGCAAATGTTCTGACTCTAAAAGGAATACATTTAAAGACTGCAATTCCCATGGATCGATATTTTTTAAAATAATGTATTTTAAACTACTTTTTTAAAGTACATGATATTTAAGCTCCTATCAATCTTATGTGGGTTTCAGTTTTTACTTCATAGTCTGTAAAATGTTCCAATGTTAGTGAAAAGTTGCTATCTATGAATATTCTTTAATCTTCAGCTAATCTAATGGCAGCTGCCTTGTTTCAACGA
This sequence comes from Amblyraja radiata, assembly GCF_010909765.2. NCBI lineage: Eukaryota > Metazoa > Chordata > Chondrichthyes > Rajiformes > Rajidae > Amblyraja > Amblyraja radiata. The sequence continues at coordinate 18,787,888 of NC_045959.1, read as the reverse complement.
GACTGCTCCATCTTATCAATTGCTATTGAAAAACAAATAAATCCTACAAGGGACAAACAACTTCTGTAGGACGGTGAAAGAGCTGGACTTGTTCTCCACAGCAAGAGAAAGTTAAAGGAAAATTTAGCGTCATACAGGACAGAAACAGGCTCTGACTCATCAACTGCACATTGACCCTCAAGTGATCATTCACACTAATCTTATATTGATTATTCTTACCAGACTCATCAACTATTCCCAGATTCTGCCAGTCAACAACACACCAGGGACAATTTCCAGAATCCAATTAACCAACCAAAAATCACACACCTTTGGGATGTTGGGCAATCCCAACCAGCCACACCCTGATCAAACACTTACAGCCACAGGAAAAACATGCAAACTTCACACACACGACACCCCAGGTCAGGATTGAACCCAGGTCCCTGGTGCTGTGAGGCAGCAGCCCTACTAACTGTAGCACTCATTTTGTTAGAGGTTGAAGCAGATTTCAAAGATATAAAATTTAAAAAACGCTATTTGCAGTGGTAGAAGAGTCAGTAACCAGAGAAAACAGATTTAAGGTAAAAGAATCTGGAGAATTTTTCATGCGGCAAGTTCCAGAATTGCTGGTGGCAGCAGGTTGAATAATGATTTTCTAAAGAGCCTCAGCAGTATCGCAGTCTAAGTTCCAACTTCAAAGGAGTACCATGCATTGAAGCGTGTGACAATTTCATTCTCCACACATTGTAATCAGAGGCAATAGCCAAGAAATGTTTTAGCATTTTTCTTCTTCATTGTGGACTTCATTCATACTTACATAACATAAATATTGCCTGATATTACTGTCAGCATAGTGGAGTTAGTTGTCAGTTCCACTTGTGAGGCACATCTAGTAATGTCTCTGCTATTGAAACACTGCTCAGATCATTACTAGAGTGCAAGGCTGCAAAGTTTCCACGTCAGGATCACAGTTAACGGGAAGCTAAATGTACCTAAGGGTGGGATGTGAATGCCGTGTCTATCGTAAACATTAAAGATGTGTTTAAATAAATTGCTGCAATTTGCCACTGAACCAGCCACATAACTAGAAGATGGACACATAAAGCTGGTGTGACTCTGGCAGCATCTCTTGAGTAAAGGAATAGGTGACATTTTGGGTCGAAACCCTTCTTCAGATTGAGATTGTGGGTAAAGGAAAATGAGAAGGTACATAGAACAAACATATGTAAGATGCAAAAAGCATGATGACCAAGGAAAGGTGGAGCCCACAATGCTCCATTGTAGGCTGTGGGGTAGATGATAATAACTAGTATGACGACTAGGGTGGGGGAGCAACAAGAGAGAGAGTGGATGCAAGGGTTACTTGAAGTTAAATAAATTAATATTCATACAGCTGGGTTCTGCTGGTCAGAGGCTGGGTATCCTAGGACATGACCCACCTCTTGGCATAGAAAAATAGGTGCAGGTGTAGGCCATTCGGCCCTTCGGGCCAGCACCGCCATTTAATGTGATCGTGGCTGATCATCTAAAATCAGTACCCCGTTCATGCTTTTTCCCCATATCCCTTGATTCCTTTAGCCCTAAGAGCTAAATCTATCTCTTGAAAACATCCAGCGATTTGGCCTCCACTGTCTTCTTTGGCAGAAAATTCTACAGATTCCCAACTCTCTGGGTTAAAAAACAAATCCTCATCTCAGTCCTATATGGCCTATCCCTTATTCTTAAACTGTGATCCCTGTTTCTGGACTCCCCCAACATCGACAATTTTTTTCCTGCATCTAGCCTGTCCAATCCCTTAAGAATATTTTATGTTTCTATAAGATACCCTCTCATCCTTCTAAAGTCTCGCCATCCCGGGTATTAACCTGGTGAACCTACGCTGCACTCCCTCAATAGCAATAATATCCTTTCTCAAATTAGGAGACCAAAATTGCACACAATTCTCCAGGTGCGGTCTCACCAGGGCCCTGTACAACTGCAGTCAGACCTCCTTGCTTCTGAACTTGCTTCTGCAGATTCTACTGCAGTTGTACAGGGTCTTGGTGAGACCACACCTGGAGTATTGCGTACAGTTTTGGTCTCCAAATCTGAGGAAGGACATTATTGCCATAGAGGGAGTGCAGAGAAGGTTCATCAGACTGATTCCTGGGATGTCAGGACTGTCTTATGAAGAAAGACTGGATAGACTTGGTTTATACTCTCTAGAATTTAGGAGATTGAGAGGGGATCTTATAGAAACTTACAAAATTCTTAAGGGGTTGGACAGGCTAGATGCAGGAAGATTGCTCCCGATGTTGGGTAAGTCAAGGACAAGGGGTCACAGCTTAAGGATAAGGGGGAAATCCTTTAAAACCGAGATGAGAAGAACTTTTTTCACACAGAGAGTGGTGAATCTCTGGAACTCCCTGCCACAGAGGGTAGTCGAGGCCAGTTCATTGGCTATATTTAAGAGGGAGTTAGATGTGGCCCTTGTGGCTAAGGGGATCAGAGGGTATGGAGAGAAGGCAGGTACGGGATACTGAGTTGGATGATCAGCCATGATCATATTGAATGGCGGTGCAGGCTCGAAGGGCCGAATGGCCTACTCCTGCACCTAATTTCTATGTTTCTATGTTTCTATGAACTCAAATCCTCTTGCAATGAAGGCCAACATGCCATTAGCTTTCTTCGCTGTCTGCTGTGCCTGCATGCTTACTTTCAGTGACTGATGTACAAGCACACCCAGGGTTCATTGCATCTCCCCTTTTCCTAATCTGACACCATTCAGATAATAATCTGCCTTCCTGTTCTTGCCACCAAATCTGACATTTATTCACATTTATGCATCTGCCATGCATCTGCCCACTCACCCAACCTATCCAAGTTACCCTGCAGCCTCTTCGAATCCTCATCGCAGCCCACACTGCCACCCAGCTTTGTGTCATCGCAAACTTGGAGATGTCACATTTAATTCCCTCATCTAAATCGTTAATATATATTGTAAATAACTGTGGTCCCAGCACTGAGCCTTGCGGCACCCCACTAGTCACTGCCTGCTATTCTGAAAAGGACCCGTTAATTCCTACTCTTTGCTTCCTGTCTGCCAACCAGTTCGCTATCCATGTCAATAACCTACCTCCAATACCACGTGCTCTAATTTTGCACACTAATCTCTTGTGTGGGACCTTGTCAAAGGCTTTTTGAAAGTCCAGATACACCACATCCACTGACTCTCCCTTATCCATTCTACTTGTTACAAATTCCAGAAGATTTGTCAACCAGATTTCCCCTTCATAAATCCATGCTGACTTTGGCCGATCCTGTCACTGCTTTCCAAATGTGCTGCAACAACATCTTTAACAATCGACTCAATCATCTTCCCCACTACCGATGTAAGGCTAACTGGTCTATAATTCCCCGTTTTCTCTCTCCCTCCTTTCTTAAAAATTGGCTACCCTTCAGTCCACAAGAACTGATCTATAGTCGAGAGAACATTGGAAAATTATCACTGTGCATCCACGATTTCTAGGGCCACCTCCTTGAGTACTCTGGGATGCAGACTATCATGCCCTGGGGATTTATCTGTCTTCAGTCCTAATGTAGAATTCCACCATATTATGGTCACTGTTGCCCAAGGGGCTCTGCACAACAAGATAGCTAGCTAATCCTTCCTCATTACACAACACTCAGTCTAGAATGACTTGCCCTCCAGTCAGTTCTTCCACATATTGGTTTAAAAAAACATCCCTTGCGTATACATTCCAGGAAATCCTCCTCCTCCTCAATCTAAATATAGATTAAAGTCACCCATGATAACTGCTGTACCTTTGCTACACGCATCCCTAATTTCCTGCGTGATGCTATCCCCAACCTCCCTACTGCTGCTTGGTGGTCTGTATACAACTCCAAAAAGCGATTTTTGCCCTTGGCAATTTCGCAGTTCTACCCATACCGATTCTACAGCATCCAAGCTAATGTCTCTTTTTGCTATTGCATGAATCTCCTCTTTAACCAGCAATGTCACCCCACCTCCTCTTCCTTTTTGTCTATCCTTCCTGAATATCGAATACCCCTGCATGTTTATCTCCCAGCCTTGGTCACCCTGAGGCCGTATCTCCGTAATTCCAACTATATCATATTCCTTAACTACTAACTGCACATTCAATTCATCCACCTTGTTACGAATGCCGCTCACATTAAGGCACAAAGCTATCAGGTTTGTTTTTCTTATTTCCCTTCTACCTTTTGGTTCTGTCCTCACTTTATGGCCCTCTGTCTCCCTGCATTGGTTCCCATCCTCCTGCCTTGTTAGGGCATCTCCCAGTGTCTTCACCACCCTTGTCTGGAAGAGAGCAACTGTGACAGGTCTCTGGAAGTTTACATGATCCAGAACAAAGCAGCCCCCTTCAATGAATGCCCACTCCCAACCCAAACATTGATCCCCTCCATCACTGGCACACAGTGGCTGCAGTGTAGTCCACATACAAAATCAACTGCAGTTACTTGCCCAGGTTTCTCTGACATAATCACCCCAACCCATCAGCAACAAGACCAAGAGAGCAGGTACATGGGAATACCGCAGCCTCCAGGTTCTACTCTGGGTTACACACCATCCTGACCCAGAAATATATTGCTGGTCCTTCATCATTACATGATATAAACCTTGGAAATCCTTCCTCAACAGTGCTGTAGGAGCACATCCACCTGAGGCAGGCAGAGGTTCAAGAAAGTCCTCGCCTCCCCCGATAAATAATATCACACATAACAACTGGTCCACTTTCAGTCCAAAAGCAGACAGACCCCCACCAGATTTTGTGTGAGCAACATCTCTATCATCAAGGAAGAATAAGAACAAGCCAGGAAAGAACAAATATCCACAGTCAGTAACAGGCAGCTGCTCTTTGAAGTCAACGGACCACAGGCCCTGTGTAGATGGATGGGATCATTGTAGATAGGGATAGCGGTGGCATGGATGTAATGTTTCTGTGGTATGTGACTACATTCCCCTCCACCACCTCCTTCTCCTCCACTATCTCCATCTGCTCTTCATTCTCCTCCTCTGGGTCAGTTTGTGCCAGCTGTGTTGGGGAACAGATGTTGGTGGGATGGAGAGAATGGGTTGGTGGTATAGATGACACAGTTAAAGACAGGCCCATATCTCCAGAGTTTGAGTGGTTTCATTCTCCTCTCTTCTGTAACGGTCTTAGGTGTTCGATGCTGAAAACAGCGCAAGTTTCATGCGGCAGCAAGTGAGTGGTCTGGACACTGAACAGCAATCCTCCACATCACCAGAGCTCCGAGAGAGACAGAAGAAGATGTGAGTATCGTCATGCAGTGCCTGTGTGCCATTTTGAAACATGATGAACTGATCCAATATTTGTCATGTCATTTATTGCCAGTAGACTATGGACTAAGTGCTGAGATTAGCATAGATAGGTGCTTGATGGTCAACAGAGACCTGGTGGGCTAAAGTGCCTGTTTATGTGCTGTATGACTCCATAACCTAAAAAATAAGGATTAAACAAAATAAGAAATCAATAGGGTGAATCGTTGGTGGCACATCAATGCTATTAGTAGCACCTAATAGCATCGATGTTTAAACAATGGGTTTAATCTTGACCTCCAGTGCTGTCACTTTAGAATTTGAATGTTGTTCCTGTTCTACCAGGGTACATGGTTCCTTTCACATCCCTAAGACATGAGGATTGGTAGGTTAATAGGCCACCGTAATTTCTATTTTGATGCCCAGGTAAATTGTATAGTTGATGGGAATCTAAGGACGATAGGTAACATGCAAAAATGAGAAAATGGCGTTTATCAATGTCATGTGGACCTGGGGAACAGGCTGAACTGGTCACGCTGTCTCGACTTACATTCCATGGCCACCATATTTGTCGCTCTCACCCGAGCCAGATGAGAAGATTTGAACTCAATGCCTCATCCTGCCCAGGAGTCAAGTGACAAGATTTGACCAATCGCTGGCCTCAGCTGGCACAATGCCGAGCCCCCCACCCCCATGAATATTTGACTATGGACAAGGGCAGGGTCAAGTTGAGGCTTTGCCGGCTGTCAAAGCTGTCAATTAAGTTAATAGGCTTTGAGTGTGTTTGACATTTAGGTACACTTAAGAAATACTGAAACTGAAGTAAATAAATAAAAAGACAAAAATCATACTTTCTTAACTAGAAGTATATAAAAGCACATCCAAATTATTAGAAAATATTGCATTAAAATAATTAAAATAAAATTGCCTTTGTACCTGGTTAATGTTGGGAAAAGTTGTTGGCATTCAAATCAAGTTTCTCAATAATATTGCACCGAGATAGATGGTAGTTATCCTGAGAAGAAACTTTTTCAATTCACAGTTGAATGAAATAAGAACACAACCAATTAAATTATAACGTGATGACAACAATTCGTATTTACAAGTTGCCTTTGAGACAGTAAAATGTCCTAAGGTCCTTCAGAGGAGCATTTTGAAACACCTAAGAATTTCTGAGGACAGGTGACTGAAGTCTTGGTCAGAGAGTGGGTCTGTACAAGCTTCTTAAATTAGGATAGAAAAGGAGAGTTGAAGAGGTTTGGAATGGAATGGAATGCTTTTAATTGCCATTCAAACAACTTGGTTTGAATGAAATTGCATTTTCTACAGTTTTTACATTACAAAAAAACCCAAGACCCAGTTTAGAGGGGGAATTCCAGAGCTTAATCAACTGAAGGCATTGACATAGTGGTGGAACAGTGAAAGTAGAGGATCTGGTTGATGTATATACAGACATGGAGACATATAGACATGGGCTCTTCATCTCACTGAGTCCATGCCGAACACCATCCATCCATTTTATTCTGTTGCATATTCATCAACTTCCCTCACATTCTACCCCTCATTTACATTTCACCAGCAATTTACAGTGACAAATTAACCTCCCAATCTTTATGCCAATGGATGCAAGAAGAAACCAGAGCACCCACAGGAAATCCACATGGTCAGGGGAAGAAAGTGCAAATTTCCTCAAAGGAGTTTATAAACAGTGGCAAGTATGGTAGATTGTAATGAATTGGAGCCAGTGGTGCTTCCACTCATGGGGAAGCTCTAGCTCTGGGTGGATTTGTACAAGGGAAGGGAAAGTGGAGATGAGGACATATTCTTTTTCAGAGGGTCGTAAATTTGTGGCATTCTCTAACCAGAGAGCAGCACAAGTTGAGACATTGAAAATATTCATGGCCAAGGTAGATACTTGAGCTAAAGCAGAGTCATGGAGTGTGTGGAGCAATCAAGAAAGTCCAGCAATTAGATCAGCAATGACCTTAAAGAATGTTATTGCACCCTCGAGGGGCCATATGTCCTACTCTGGCTTTTATTTCTTGGGCTCTTAAATAACAAATGCAAATATGTTGAAATGACAGATTAACTTAAATATACATTTTGTCACAAATATTTTTAGCTCTTCGAGTCATGGAATATTTTACTTTGGTTGTATGTTTTTTTTTTAAACAACCTTAGGTTTCATAAATGTCACCACTACCCAGTTTGTGGCATCTTTGAGGGTAAGAAAAGCCTATGGCAATTCAAACTGCTGGCTTCCATTTTACTGTCGTGCCGCGAGTAATGTCATTGACTCTCTAATTTTATTTGATTCCTTGTAAAATTATGTTATTAGCCAAGGCAAATGCGTAAATGAAAGCAGAGCAAGGAGGTGTAATTAGATTCTAAAGATTATCTCATCCATAAAAGCCCATAGCATTCCCATTGACTGTGGGCAACTTGCAAATGGTGGAGGATAGTTTTATACTATGCGAGCCTAGTGCTAACATAAGAACATTAGGGGATAAGAATAGAAGAGCAGTAGGCCATTCAGACCCTTGTGACTGTCCTTGGTTTCAATAGCACGTGACTGATTTTTTACCTCAAACCCATTTCATGTATGAATCCCATATTCCTTTATTCCCCAAAATTTGCTTTATTTCCACGGCCCCTAGTTGGATAATTCCAAGGACTTATTAAACTCAAAGTGAAGAAATGTCTTCTAATCTGTGGTCAGCATAATGCACTTTGTTCTGAGACCCCCCCTAACCCTGGTGCCTGGTACCACATTCAGAGACACATCATCCTTGCAATTACCTTGTCCCCATGTAAGCAGGCGGTGAAGAAAGGGAATGGCGTGTTGACCTTCATAACAAGGGAAGTTGAGTATAGGGTCAAAGAGACCCTTCTGCAGTTGTGCATGGCCCCAGTGAGATCACATCTAGAGTATTGTGTGCAGTTTTGGTCTCCAAATTTGAAGAAGGACATTCTTGCTATTGAGGTGGTCAGCGTAGGTTCACAAGGTTAGTTCCCGGGATGGCGGGACTGTCATATGTTGATAGAATGGAGCGGCTGGGCTTATATACTCTGGAATTTAGAAGGATGAGAGGATATCTGATTGAAACATATAAGATTATTAAGGGTTTGGACATGCAAGAGGCAGGAAACATGTTCCCGATGTTAGGGGAGTCCAGAACCAGGGGCCACAGTTTAAGAATAAGGGGTAAGCGATTTAGAACGGAGATGAGAAAATACTTTTTCACACAGAGCGTTGTGAGTGTGGAATTCTCTACCTTAGACGGCGGTGGAGGCCGGTTCTCTGGATGCTTTCTAGAGAGAGTTAGATAGAGCTCTTAAAGATAGCGGAGTTAAGGGATATGGGGAGAAGGCAGGAATGCGGTACGGATTGTGGATGATCAGCCATGATCACATTGAATGGCAGTGCTAGCTTGAAGGGCCGAATGGCCTACTCCTGCACCTGCTGTCTATTATCTATTGTCATTTGGAATTTTGCATGCATCCTGACATGAGGATGGAGCAATTGGATGTGATTACCTAAAATAAATGTTTAAGAAGGAACTGCAGTGTAACATTTACCACATTTTTTGTGATAGAGGGAGTGCAGTGAGGAGAATTTAAACAGGCTAAGCCTATTTTTGGTAAATTGCATTGAATTGTTCAAAATCCTGAAGCGGCCTGACAAGGTGAGTGTGAAGTTGATGTTTCCTTGGGAGCAATGTCTAGAAACAAGGGACCACTCTCTGAATATGAGATTGGCCATTGAGGATGGAGGTGAAAATGTCTTCACCCAGAAGATGGTAAAACTTTGGAATTCACTAATTCAGGAGAGTGGTGGAAGTTCGTTTGCTGAGTATATTCAAGACAGAGGTCAATAGAGTTGAAGGCTACTGGCCAAGTGCTACCAGGGATGCAAGCAGAAGCCGCCACGTGATGCATCCCGGGCAATGCTGACGACAGGAACTGTACCACAGTGACTGACTGAAGTAGCCAATTCTGCAACCACCGACCGTCGCTTGCCAGACACGAGGAAGAAAAAGTGCTACCAGATGGGGTGATGCAGATGGATCCCCACTGGTTGGCAAAGGGATGATGGGCCAAAAGGTATTTTTCCAGGTTGTATGATCCTAATACATTTTTAGATATTACAGAAGTCAAAGGTGCTGATTCGTTTCTTTGTTCTATGTCGGGCAGTGCAGAACAGAAGAGCGGAGATTCAAAAATCAGCCATGATTTTATCGAATGGCAGAACAAGGAAAAGATGCTGAATAGCTTACTCCTTGGCCTATTTATTTTGTTCTTTTGTCTTATGTCCCAGGCATTTACATCACAGGAGTAAATGGGAATGTGTACTAAAGCACACATTCCCATTTTACTCACCACATATCAAACTTCGATGCAGTGCGGAAACAGGCCCTTTGGCCCACCAAGTCCGCACTGACCAACGATCCCCGCACATTAACACTATCCTACACACACTAGGGGCAATTAAATATTTTTTATACTAAGCCAATTTAACCTACAAACCTCTACATCTTTGGAGTATGGAAGGAAATCGCAGACCTCGGAGAAAACCCATGCGGTCACGGGGAGAACGTACAAACTCCGTACAGACAGCACCAGTAGTCGGGATCAAACCTGGATCTCTGGAGCTGCAAGGGCTGTAAGTCAGCAACTCTGCCGATGTGCCCTTATGGATTAGTTTAGTTTAGTTTAGAGATATGACATGGAAATAGAATCTTTGGCCTGCCGAGTGCATGCTGACCATCAATCACCCATTTAGACTAGTTCTATGTTGTCCCATTTTTCCGTCCACACCATGCACTCTTGGTGCAATTTACAGATGCCAATTAACTTACAAATGCACACATATTTGGAATGTGGGAGGAAACGGAGCACCCGGAGGAAACCTACACAGTCACAGGGTGTATGTGCAAACTCCACACAGACAGTACCCGAGGTCAGGATTGAACCTGGGAAGATACATGTTCCATTCTCCACCTTCTACATTTAAGAGGATATGTTGGTTCACACAGCCCTCACTGTATTCTGTTGGTAGGTTCATAAAATCATAGTACTAATGCCACTTCCCATTCTGATGACAAACAGTCCGTTTCTAATTAATGACAATCACTACAATCTAAAATCTGACATTCTTACTGAGAGTCATAGAGTTATACAGCGTGGCAACGGGTCCTTTGGCCCAGACCGACCAAGATGCCTCATCTACACTAGTCCTTCCTGTCTGTGTATAAACAAAATCCCCCTAAACTTATTCTATCCATGTACCTATCTAAATACTTCTTAAACATTGCAATAATACCTGCCTCAACTATCTCCTCTAGCAGCTCATTCTATATACCCACCACCCTTTGTGTAAAATGTTACCCCTCAGGTTCCTATTAAAGCTTCCCCCCTTCACCTTAAACCTATGTCCTCTGGTTCTTGATTCCCCAACACTCGGCAAAAGACTGAGCATTTATTCGATCTATTCGTCACATGATTTTGTAGAGCTCAATAAGGTCACCCCCCTCTTCCTTCTCGACTCGAAGGAATAAAGTCCTAGCCTGCTCAACCTCTCCGTATCTCAGGCCCTCGAGTCATGGCATCATCCTTGTAAAGGGCCTGTCCCACTTTCACAACCTAATTTATGACCTCTGCCGAGTTTACCCTTGACTTATACTCACAACATGGTCATCACGAGGTCGTAGGAGGTCGTGGGTAGATCGTAGAAGGTTGTGATGCTAGTCGTAGGTACTTGTGGCATCAAGTAAGTCGCGTACTGATGAAAAATGTCCATGAGTAAAAAAGGTCGCGAATTAGGTTGTGAAAGTGGGACAGGCCCTCTAATCGCCTCTGCACCCTTTCCAGCTTGGCATCTTTCCTATAACATGGTGACCAGAACTGAACACAATACTCTTAAATATAGGTACACAAAAAAGCTGGAGAAACTCAGCGGGTGCAGCAGCATCTATGGAGCGAAGGAAATAGGCAACGTTTCGGGCCGAAACCCTTCTTCAGACTGATGGGGGGTGGGGGGCGGGGAGAAGAAAGGAAAAAGGAGGATTCATGGGCCTCCTCCATGGCCAGAGCGAGCAACACCGGAAATTGGAGGAACAGCACCTCATATTCCGCTTGGGGAGTGCATCCTGGGGGCATGAATATTGAATTCTCCCAATTATGTTAGTCCTTGCTGTCTCCTCCTCTTCCTCAGCCCTCCTGCTGTCTCCTCCCATCCCCCAGCCTTTGGGCTCCTCCTCCTTTTTCCTTTCTTCCCCCCACCCCCCATCAGTCTGAAGAAGGGTTTTGGCCCAAAACGTTGCCTATTTCCTTCGCTCCATAGATGCTGCTGCACCCGCTGAGTTTCTCCAGCTTTTTTGTGTACCTTCGATTTTCCAGCATCTGCAGTTCTTTCTTAAAAACTCTTAAATGTAGCTTCACCAATATCTTATATAACTGCAACATGGTATTATGAAAATTGGCATATAAATCTACCACTGCGAATTATGCATCAGAATATTCAATTAAACCAGACAGAAAATTTGACATTGGTTCCTTTGCAGTTGCCAGAATTTGCATGCTTTTGTACATGTTAATAAACATTATTTGACGTATTGAAATTGTAAAATATAACAGTTTTGAAGGAAATATGTTTCAATCCAGGAAAGCCTTTTTCCTAACGTTAAAGTCCCCAAAAGACTGAAATGTATACAGGGCTCTGTAAAAGTATGAGCTTTATTTTCTGCTTTGTTGCTAAACACTGCAATGTCAAGCAGCATGGAACCGTTGCCATTGCCTCTTTGCTCTTATTATTCATTTCCTTCAAAATTATTTTTGTTTTAGCATGAATCTAAGGCAATGAAACGTGTGAGATTCTTTCCTTTTGGATTGTGAGAGGTCACACAAGGGAGCAGACTAACTTGTAACCAAATATTTTTTGATTAAAATTTCAATGGCATGAATTATAGCTGACTTGGAGCGTGAAGTATGAAAAAAATTATCTCATCCCTTTCTCTTTCATTAACTAAATGATGAAACTCCAAGCCTCGATTCTCCTGCTGCAAGCCAGGGAACATGCTCTCAAACATAGCAAAAAGCACAGCGGTTATTCTGAAGGATAATTATGGCGGCAGGGTCCCTTAGGCCTTGGTGCTAACTGGCTTGGGATACCAACAGGCCATTAGAAATGATCTATACAGGAATGATCTGAAAGCAAAGGCATTTAATGCTTGATCTGCTGTAATGTGTTCTTGCTTTTAAAGACAGTATAAGAAGACTGATCTTTAAAGCCTTTAAGATAATCAAGCTCTTTAATTAGAAATAATCTAGTCTCCATCTCCATTCTGGGAATGTTCTGGAATCTCACCAAAGTCTAGAAAAGAACAGAATAGAACAACGCGGTTGTCCAAAAAATACTGAAGAACCAAATATTCCACCCATGGGTTTTGACGTTCCTCTGAACCACTGATGTGTTCTTGATGTGCTTCATAATATCAACAGATCAATTGGCACATGGGTTGTATCAATGGAAAATGGAAGACCAACACTATATGTCAATGGCTATGCCGACCAAAGTGTGGACTATAAAATAAATCACCTCAGTCAGAGCTTCTTCACTAGAGAAGTGAAAGGACAATAGCCCTTGCTTGCCATTTTAATTTCCCTTCCCATTTTCATACCAACATGTGTATTCTCAGACTCCTCCACTGCCAGAGCGAGGACACAGACAAACTGGAGGAATAACACCTTATATTCCACTTGGGTAGTCTACAACACAACAGCATAGTGTCACACAGCATGGTAACGGCCCAACTTGTACATACCGACCAACATGCACCATCTATACTAGTCCCACCTGCCTGTATTATGCCCATATGAGCATGTTGGTCGACATGTACAATGTTTGACATGAACATTGAATTATTCATTTTTAAGATTTCAAGTAAACCCAGAGCATATCTCATTCCACCACCCATCACTATCCCCACCGATCTGCCTGTGACCTCATGGGTTTAATCCGGGTGCTCCGGTTCCCTCCCATGTTCCAATGTTCCAAACTACATACAGGTTTGTAGGTTAATTGGCTTCGGTAATAAATTGTAAATTGCTCCTGGTATGTTGGATATTGTTAGTTAGTCGAGTGTTAATCATAGAAATGGTGGATCTGAGAAATGCACTTTGGTTGCCAAGTATAAAAATAATTGTTGAAAATATCCAACAGCATGTCATTGTGCTGGACTGTGTCCTCATTCTGTGAAGTTTGAGCCAAGATTTGTTGGGTGACAGAAAGATTCTAGTTGTCCTAACGGATTGAGATGGAGGGGCAGGGGGCCAGGAACTTCAATCTGAACATCAATTTATTATTAGTTTTATTATTAATGTTTTATGTATCATTCCTAACCCTCGCTGTATATTATGTTGTCACTTGCGGGCGGAACACCAAGGCAAATTCCTTGTATGTGAATACCTGGCCAATAAACGCATTAGTTCATTCGTTCATTCAATACGGGGGCACACAGTAGCGCAGTGGCAGAGTTGCTGCCTCACCACACCAGAGACCCGGGTTTGATCCCCACTACGGATGTTGTCTGTACAGGAGTTTGTACATTGTCCCTGTGACCCCATGGGTTTTCTACAGGTGTTCTGCTTTCCACCCACACTCAAAGACATACAGGTTTATAGGTTAATTGGCTTTGGTAAAAAATTGTAAATCGTCCCTAGTATGTAGGATGGTGTCAGTGCACAAGGTGATCACTGGTCGGCAAGGACTCGGTGGGCCGAAGGATCTGTTTCCACGCTGTATCTCTAAAGTTAACAAAAATTATCAATGAACAAACTGTGATTATAGACATTTAAGGTAAAAACAGTGATTTTGTGTGTCTGTAAATGAACTTTAAAAATAAAAAATAACTAATTATTAAAGCTCAAAGGCATTTTGAAAAAGCTGTGACATAAAGACATTTGACAATGTGGAAATGCTTGAGTTTTAGAAATGTCAACAACATTTTAGAATGGTGAAGAGACAAGATCGTTGCTTATAGATAAATGGTTTGATTGATGAAGTATGTTTTGAGGAATGTCTGCATGAGAAAAAAAAAGACAAGTATTGAGGTGCTGCACTGAGCTGTAGGCGGAGAAAGTAGGCTAAGGGAGAGAATTCCAAAGAATGGAGAAGAAATCGCATGTGGTTAAGCCATTAAATTTGTGGATTATTAAAGGACTAAAATTGAAGGTTATGAGTAGAGCCAAGAGTTTGCCATAAATGCCATGTGCCTTTTCATGCCATTTTTGATGATTTCACCAAGATAACGCCTTTTTCATGATCAAGTGCCTAAATCAGCCTTTTTTTGCCGTTTTGCTTAAAAGTCGTGCTATTTTCTCTAATTGTGCCGTGATTACAATTACGTTTTCTATGTTAACACGTTAATATATATGTTATTATTAACGTGTTAACATAGTATAACTTACAAGAAAGTTTCCACCACCGGGGCAAAACTGGGGACGCCACCGTCGATCGTTCATTCGTTCATCCTTCTGCCCGCTGGTTCAGCCTTCTCCAAGATCTATTTAAGAAAGAACTGCAAATGCTGGAAAAATCGAAGGTAGACAAAAAATGCTGGAGAAACTCAGCGGGTGAGGCAGCATATATTTAGAGAAGGAATAGGCAACGTTCTGGGTCGAGACCCTTCGTCAGGATGGTGGGGCGGGAAAAAGAAAGGAAGAGGCGATCTAAAATTAGAGGAGTAAATGTTGATACCGCTGGAGTGTAGACTACCCAAGTCAAATACCCAAGCTTGTCTCCTCACTCCATTTACTGCTGGCTCCAGACGCAAATCTGAGTTTGATTGATCTGTGCAAGGCATTCATTGACGCTGGAAATCCACTGTGAAAATTGGAAAACAAATCTCTCAGTGTTTGTTTAGAGAAATACACAGAGGAACATATACGAAGTGAGTCATTACGGAAAAATTATGTTGACAGCAACTTTAACATTGTTGTGCAGAAAATTAGAGATGAAGTTGCATGCAACAAAATATGAATCTCAGTAGACGAGACAACCGATGCTGTGGGGAGATATGTTGCTAATGTGGTCATTGGTAAACTGGAGGCAGGTCAACCATCAAAGGAGTATTTGTTGACATCGGAAGTATTGGAGAAGTCAAACAGCTCAACTATTGCTCAGTTGTTTATATTTTCACTTGCTGTACTTTAGCCTAAAGGTATATAACACGAGAATGTTCTTCTGTTTGTGACTGATGCAGCACCATACATGAAAAAAATGCTCGTGCTCTTAAAGTTTTATTCCCCAAAATGTTGCATTTGACATGCTTAGCTCAAGGACTTCATAGAATTGCAAAGCACATCAGTAGCTCGTTTCCAAATGTCGATCGCCTAGTTTCCAATGCCAAGAAAATCTTCCTCAAAGCACCGTCAGATCCTCAAAGCACCGTCAAGGAAATGGCACCCGAGATTCCGCTACCTCCTCATCCTGTTTTGACTAGGTGAGGTATATGGCTCTCTGCTGTACTCTGCCATGATTTGAAAAGATAAAATAAATCGTCAACTGTTTTGAAGAAGAAGAATCTGCTGCAATCATGATCGTCAGTGAAATCATGCAGAAAAAGTCCCTCCACCGCGATCTTGTATTTATTGCTTCCAATTTTGCAAACTTCCCAAAAGCTATCATTTCCCTTGAGAAACGTGGCGAAACATTAACGAATAACTTGCAGGTTTTCAACAAAGTAACTGACGATATCCATGAAATTCCTGGCGAAGTAGGTAAAGACATTCAAGGAAAATGTGCGAGAGTGAATTTAGCTAACAAAGATCTTGAAGAAATACAAAACATAACTAAAGTTCTCAAAGGCAGTTGTAATGCACAAGATATCGACATGAATATAGAGTCGGTAGCTTGTTTCTGGTATGCACCAGTGACCTCAGCTGAGGTCGAAATAAGTTTCTCACAACTGAAGCATATTCTGTCTGACAGACGGCATAGTTTAACACTAGATAATTTGATAAAAATGCTAGTAATTATGTGCAACCAGGCAACTTTGATAATTTAATGTAGAATGCCATTATATTATCATTTTAAACCATATTTTGGTGGTGGAAATACATGGCTTTTTATGTCTTTTTTGTCAATAAATGCCTTTTTCGTGCCTTTTTTGTAATTTTATTAGGCCGTTTTGCCTGCCTATTTCGGAGTTTTTTAGCACCTAAACATCCTGGCTCTAGTTATGAGTTTAGTTTAGTTATTGTCACGTGTACAGTGAAAAACTTTTTGTTGCGTGCTAGCCAGTTAGTGGAAAGACTATACTCGGTTACAATCGAGCTGCCCACAATGTACAGATGCATGATAAAGGGAATAACATTACAGATTATAGAGATAGAGAGAAACAAATCTTGTAGGGGATTTGAAAATAAGGATGAGAATTATAACATAGGCTTAACTGGGAACACTTAAACCCCTGTCCCACGGTACGAGTTCATTCCAAGAGTACTCCCGAGTTTGCCCGGATTCGAACTCGGAGATTTACGGTAATGACCACTCGTCGGTACTCGGGGCTCTCGTAGACATTTTTCATCATGTTGAAAAATCTTCACGAGTCTTCCCGTGCTTACCTGCCGTTAGCGAGTCTTCCCGAGTATCTGCCGTTAGCGCTAAGAGACGTCCCCGAGCTCCGACGTACCTGCTACGTTCATTCTCCGTGCGTATCACGAGTTTGATTTTTTTTTAAACTCGGGAGAGTTCTTGGAATGAACTCGTACCGTGGGACAGGGCTATTAGTTTGAAAGGACAGGGAGGGGATTGATGTGGACTTGGTGCTATTAAGAACATCGGCCGCGGAGCATTGGATATTGAGGCAAATTGAGCCCAGTGGGGTAGGGAAAGGTGGAGATAGTAACTGAGGCTGAGGAATGATAAGCGGAGACAACAAAGGGCTTCAAATTATTGAATTTGATCAGAAAGGATGAGTGGAACTATACTAGGAGAGTTATTTGGATGAGGGGTGACTATTAGAATATAGAAGATCATGAGAGGCAAAGATAGGATAGACGCTCAAAATCTTTTTTCCAGTGGTAGGAGTACCAAAAACAAAAAGACATGTTTAAAAAGGAGTCTCAAAGGGGATCTGAGGGGAAGGTTTTTCTTACAGAGCGGTAGTTCTCTGGAAGCGCTGCCAGAGGAGGTGGGAGATTCAGAAACAATCACTACATTTAAGAGTCACTAGACCAAGTGCAGACCCGTTGGGTCTGTTTTTCCAACGGCGTTTGTGTTGGGGGGGGGGGCGTTTGTGAGTTGCTGCGGCAACACACTCACATTAATCACACCCCAAACACACAGGTGTGTGGAGGGGTGTGTGAAGAGGGGAAGGAGGGGAGAGGAGGAGGTTGAAAAGAGGCAGATTTTGGAGGTCAAAGGAGAGCGTGGTAGGGGGTGAGAGGGGTGGATGGGTTGGGAGATGTGTGGGAGGGGTGGGATGGGGATGGAGTGGAGGAGGGATGGAGGGGGAGGGGGGTTTTGGGGGGAGAGAGGGGTAAGAGTGGGGAGGGAGAGTGGAGGGGGAATGGGGAGAGAAGTGGTAGCGTGGGGTGGGAGGGGTTGCGGTAGTGTTGGAAGAGGGACAGAGGGTTTGGGTTTGGGGGAGGGGGGAGATGGAAGGGGGTGGGGTAGAGAGTGAACGGGGTGGGGAGGAGAGGGATGGGTTGGAGTGGGGGGGGGGGGATTTGTGGAGAGGGAAACATAGAAACATTAGAGTCTATAAGATATCACCTCAATTTTCTAAATTCTAGCATGTACAAGCCGAGTGTATCCAGTCTTTCTTCATATGATAGTCCTGATGTCCCTTGAACCAGTCTGGTGAACCTTCTCTATGGCAACGATGTCTTTGGGTATTGGGCATTGTGTCATCACACGATGACACGGTCACCAGGGGCTGGGGCTGGTTCAAAGGCATATGTAAATGGATCCATCCCGATTGGACGTCTGTGAGCATCGGGCATTGTGGCATCACACGGCGGGAACAAATCGAAAGGCAGAAAGGCAGCCGGACGGATGTCGGACGGATGGGGCTAGAGTTTTAATATATAACTAGACCAAGTGCAGACCCGTTGGGTCTGTTTCCCCAACGGCGTTTGCAGGTGGGGTGGGGGGGGGGGGGGTTGGGGGGGCTGCGGCAACACACTCATATTAACCACACCCCAAACACACAGGTGGGGGGAGGGGGGTGAGAAGAGGGGAAGGAGGGGAGAGGAGGAGGAGGAAAAGGGGCAGATTTGGGAGGGAAAGGAGAGCGGGGTAGGGGGTGAGAGAGGGGGATGGGGAGAGAGATGTGTGGAAGGGGAGGGATGGGGAGGAGGGAGGGAGGGGGAGAGGTGTGGGGTGAGAGGGTGGAAAGTGGGGAGGGAGAGTGGAGGGGGAAGGGGGAGAGAAGTGGAGGCGTGGGGTGGGAGGGGTAGAGGGAGTGGTGGAAGAGGGACAGAGGGATGGGGGCGGGGGGAGATGGAAGGGGGTGTGGTAGAGTGTGAACGGGGTGGGGGAGAGAGGGATGGGTGGGAGAGGGAGAGGGGTGAGGAGAGGGAGACATAGAAACATAAGATTCTATAAGATCACCCCTCAATCTTCTAAACTCTAGCGAGTACAAGCCGAGGGGTGAGGAGAGGGATACATAGAAATAAGATTCTATAAGATCACCCCTCAATCTTCTAAATTCTAGCGAGTACAAGCCGAGCCTATCCAGTCTTTCTTCATATGAAAGTCCTGACATCCCAGGAATCAGTCTGGTGAACCTTCTCTGTACTCCCTCTATGGCAAGAATGTCTTTGGGCATTGGGCATTGTGACATCACACGATGACACGGTCACCAGGGGCTGGGGCTGGTGCAAAGGCATATGTAAATGGATCCATCCCGATTGGACATCCGCGAGCATTGGGCATTGTGACATCACACGATGGAACGAATCGAAAGGAAGAAAGGCAGCCGGACGGCAGCCGGTCGGATGGCACAAGAGTTTTATATATTAGATAGATAGATTTAGGCAGCAGAGCATTGGATTAAATGGGCAAGGGATAGAAGTATAGAAAGATAGAAAATAGCAGGAGTAGACCATTCGGCCCTTCGAGCCTGCACTGCCATTCAATATGATCATGGCTGATCATCCAGCTCAGTATCCTGTACCTGCCTTCTCTCCATACCTCCTGATCCCTTTAGCCACAAGGGCCACATCTAACTCCCTCTTAAATATAACCAATGAACTGGCCTCAACTACCTTCTGTGGCAGAGAATTCCAGAGATTCACCACACTCTGTGTGAAAAATGTTTTTCTCATCTTGGTCCTAAAGGATTTCCCCCTTATCCTTAAACTGTGACCCCTTGTCCTGGACTTCCCCAACATCGGGAACATGTTGGGGAAGTCCGAACATGTTCCCGATATACGGGGTATACGGTTCTAGTGCAGGCAAATTAGATTTGTGTGGATGGGCAGAAACATCGGCTGCCATGGACATGATGGGCCGAAGGGCTCTTTTCTGTTTCCTACAACTCTATGCATATGAATCTCTGTCTCTAAAGATCCTCTTGCTGGATATGGCTTAGTACATCTTTACTGCACTTTTTCAAAAGTGTCACATCCCTTAAGACACATGCTTTCTAAAGTGTAACATAATATTCCAGTTGTGACAGAACCATTGTTTTAGCGGTTTAAAGCGGTCTCCCACAGGGGAACCGCGAGCTCCCGGTGTCACCATCCACCGGCTGCGACCCGACTCCGGTGGATGGTGACACCGGGAGCTCGCGGTTCCCCGGTGGGAGACCGCTTTTACGGGGCACCGGCAATGGCGACTTCTCCCGCCCGAATTGCGGGGTTGAAAGTGACCTGGAGCGGGGCCTGACATCGCCCGGCGCGGCTTTAAATGGCCGCGGAGTTGCTAGTGCCTGCTGGGGGCTTTGACTTTGACATCGGGAGAAGAATGGAGAGCAGGGGAGAGACAAGACTTTGCCTTCCATCACAGTGAGGAGGAGATTCACTGTGATGGATGTTTGTGTAAATTGTGTTGGTGTGTGTCTTGGTTCTTTTCTTGTATGACTGCAGAAACCAAATTTCGTTTGAACCTCATGTGAGGTTCAAATGACAAATAAATGGTATTGTGTATTGTGTTGTTTTAGAAAATTCATGACTTCCTTGCTCTGGTACTTTATGCTCCCATTTAGAAAAGCTAAAATCCTATATGACTTTTGTATCCACTTTCTCAGCTGAATCTGCTACTTTCAACAAGCTGCAGGTTTGTTCATAGGTCATCCATTTCTGATACCCTTTGAGAATTGTTCCTCCTAGTTCATATTATGAGTCCAGAACATAATTTCTTCTCCTTCGCAGGCATCCCTTAGGATTGAGGATGACTTGCTTCCACTCCAGGCTTTGTGATGTCTAAGGTCAATGCGGCAACTCTTCCCAGGATTGATCAGGGGGTACAGAATGGGGTGGGTGGGTAGTTTACCAGGTGGTGTGCGTCTTTTTCCACTTCTGCAAGTGCCTCTTTCAGCACCTAACGCGTGGACGGAAGGTTTACAACACCATCCTGAATACTTTTCCACAGTGAGAAGTCAAGGGTCAGGACTACCAGGGAAGATGCATTCATCAAGTAGTACTTCCTTGAATCGTTTCCTCTGCCTGAATGTTAATCTCTTTCTGTGGCAGAGCTCCGAATAGAATCGGGTGTCTGGTATGGAGAATGCAAACAACTGATTGAGTGCACTATTATTGAATTGCCACACATACTGCTTGCTAAATGTTGACTGTTTGATTTTGTACACTGTACTATTCAGTGGCTCAGATTTCCTGTCATATTAATTTCAAAACATGATCAGCATCCTGCAGTATTTTCCTTCAGCTGCTGATAAACTCTAAGCGACATTTGTGCCTTGTTATCTCCTCACATGTTCTTGTTGGAATAAAGGTCAGACTGCAAAGTTGAGAGGAGGCTGTGAAGGAGTCGTGAATATGGGAGCCTGGCAGTGCCATCTTCTGAATGCTAGCAAAGCAATGGCATCTGCTTCTCAACCTCCGCTTTGCAGCCAACTTTGCTTTCCCCCTTTTTTTTCACCAGAGTCTGCAACTCGTGTGAAGGAAAATGCAGCCCGAATGTGTTGATTTGCATGTTAATGGTGCTTGCCTGTATCACAAGGCAGGTGTAACACAGAGCTGGATCTGATCAGGACAGTTCAAGCTGTGCTGTGTTGTTGAGGTTTGCCATAATTCCACACATGCAAAGCCAGGCCCACTGTCTATCGAGGAATCTACTGTTCCGTTTTACCGATTGAAAAAAAGAGATGAGCAAGCAGGGATTTCTTTCTTTCAAAGCAGTCTCTGTTCGTTCAATTTCAATTTCCCTGCGTTAAGTGTGTTAAATTCTCCATTCTGTCCAGATGACAATTCCATATGAAGAGTTGGATGTTTTTCTTAAAGAACAATGAATTGTGACTTCCTTTTCTAGAATTGTAGCCTTCTTTTAATTCTGTCTTCATGTGCATCCCTAAGGCTCTAAATTGTGGAATTTCTTCTCCAAGCCTCACTTCCTTCCAGCATCTCAAGACCTACCACTTCATTCAATCTCCACCCCTGCGTAGAAACATAGAAACATAGAAAATAGGTGCAGGAGGAGGCCATTCGGCCCTTTGAGCCAGCACCGCCATTCATAGTTCATTTAGAATTTTAGGACCAAGATGAGAATCTTACAGCATGGAACCAGCCCGTTCGTCCCATCATTTTCACCCCAACCAATGAACACATTCATTATTAATCCCATCTTGCAGCATTTGGCCCGTAGCCTTCTATACCGAGGTGATTCAAGTTCTCACAATCACCTTGTCCCAGAAGGTTGTGAATCTGTGAAATTCTCTACCATGGAATGCAATTGAAGGCAAATCAAGGTGTTACATTTTATTTTTGGGGCTAGAAGGATGAAATGATGTGGGGAGAAATCATTAAAGGGTTTCTGAGTTTGAATGATCAGCCATGATCATAGTGAAAGACAAGAAGCACCGAGGGCTAACTGGCTTATTAGACAATAGACAATAGGTGCAGGAGTAGGCCATTCGGCCCTTCGAGCCAGCACCGCCATTCAATGTGATCATGGCTGATCATCCCCAATCAGTACCCCATATCCCCTGACTCCGCTATCTTTAAGAGTCTTTATTGATCCTACTTTATATATTACTGTAACATGCTTTTAACTTTGACGTCGTAAGTGAAAGGGGTGATTTGCATTGTTTACTCTGGTACAAGACATTTGATAATATGCACATCTCTTGCTACTCTTGTTCAAATTAATTAATACCATATGATGACCGACTGTTCCAGCCCTAAAAAAAAAGCACAACAGCCCAAGTTTGAGCCATACAAATGGCTTTCTGTAACCAAAAAAGATTAGAGCATGTCACATATTCCATCACAGCGAGAACAGAACAAATTTAAAGCACCTTCAGGAAGTTAAATTATTTACTTATAATTTAGCAAAGCAATACTTTAATTTGTCAACAAATCAGTTTTAAATGTTGAGCACAGCTTAATTCAATTACATCCACTGGTTTTATACTTGCTTTTGGGCTAATAAATTGTTGGATTCCAATACAAGAAAAACTCAAAAAATATATTAATGGTAAATGAAGTGCAATTGTTGGCGTAGTTCATTTATAACCAGGAGGGTGATGCAAAATAGTGAGAATATATTCAAGATGCGACAAATTCATAGTTAGCATGTTAGCTACACAAATATATATCACAGCCAGCTTATTGTCAAGCCACTTGCTCCTGTTTTTATTATTTTGAAATGTGAGCCATAATAGCATAGTGGCGCAGCTGGTAATGCTGCCGTAACAGATTTAACAACAGAGGTTCAATCCTGACCTCCGCTCCTGTCTATGTGGACGTTTTACATTATTCCCTTTCCCCCTGGTCCTCTGGTTTCCTCCCATTTCCCAAAGCTGTTCGAATCTGGTGGATTACTTCATAAAATTCTCCTCGTGTCTGTGAATCAAAGAATCTTGAGCAAGTTGATGGGTAGTTTTAGTTTAGGTAGTTCAGCTTATTATTGTCATATGTACTGAGGTACAGTGAAAAGCTTTTGTTAGCACGCAATGCAGTCAAAGAAAAGACTATAGATGAATACAATCAAGCCGTTCACAGATAAAGGATAAAGGGTACAACATTTAGTGCAAGATGTAACATTGAAGTCTGATAAAGTCTGATTAAATATAGTTCAAAGGTCTCCAATGAAATATAGATAGTTCAATGAGTAGAGAATAAAATGGATTAGTATGAGTGGGTGCCTGATGACCAGTGTGGAGTGTTTTTCATGCCATATTACTTAATAAATGTTTCCATACACAATGAGTAGTAGAAACAACAAACTAGATGCTGGTTAATACACAAAAGGACACTTGATGGGCCGAATGGCCTAATTCTACTCCTATTCCTTATGACACAAAGTACTGGAGTAAATCAGCAGGTTAGGCAGCGTCTCTGGAGAACATGGATAGGTCGAGACCCTTTTTCAACCAGATTATAGAGGGGGGGGGAGAAGAATGCTAATGGAGGGGAGATACAGGACCAAGCTTGAGAATGAGTAGTACAGTGTCAAACACTTCCATTTATATTGCTTGCTCAGCATAAGCAAAACACAACCAATGGCATTTCACACCATACTTTCAATGCAGATAATATGCCATCGACCAACTTATTTGGTCGTGGTCAAAAGCTCAGTTAAATGAACTTCTTAAAAGAGGAAAGTGGATGGGTACGAAGTACAGTGGCCCAGGCTGAGCACTGTGGCAGGGCTTGAGTGCCCAGAAGCTGTCGAATTTCATCAAACGTTTTCATAACTCTCTTCAATGTCCATCAGAAAACCCAGAGACAGTCAACTTCAGTTTCAGTTTATTGTCAAGTGTACCGAGGCACGGTGAAAGCTTTTTTTGTGGCGTGCTAACCAGTTAGCAGATAAACAATACATGATTACAAAATGTGTATACATTTACAGTGTATAGATATGTGATAAGGGAATAACGTTTAGATCAGATCAAAGCATATCCAGTATTGGGCAGGAAACTGCGTATTTGTCCCATTGTTGCCAATATCTTATATTTTTCAGATTCGATGCTGTGAGAACTGGAAGCTAAAAGGAATGGGACTGAAAATTATTTGCATTATCTCGATTTATCTTAGGAAATTCTTTGGACATTTCTGTACTTGAAACATTATATCAGAGTTGCAACTTGTTTGATGTAAGCACATGATAATTACAATTAGAACTAACGTCAACCATTGCTCATCAGCAAACATGGTCACTGGTGCTATTTGCACTCCGATACCCAGTACTGTTGCCTTCAGTAGAACAGTGAATCCGAAAATCACAGAATTCTTTCGTGTCACTTGCTATTAGCAACCAAAGGACATCTACCCCAAAATCCTGGAAAATTCAGAATGTACAGGTTGATGTGCAAGTGTACTGGGAAACATTGTCCATTTCCCTCCACAGATGCCGCCTAACCTGCTGAATTCCTCCATCAGTTTTTTTCTTGCTTATTAATGTTGTGCATCCAACAGAGTGCTACCTCACTGCTCTGTTATCCTGGTTTTAATCCTAACTTCAGGTGCTGATGTGTAGAGTTTACACTTTTTCCCTGTGACTGCAACAGATTATAACCATAAAAACAATTACAGCACGGATACAGGCCATCTCGGCCCTTCTAGTCCGTGCCGAACACTTACTCTCATCTAGTCCCATCTACCTGCACTCAGCCCATAACCCTCCATTCCTTTCCCATCCATATACCTATCCAATTTATTTTTAAATTATAAAATCGAACCTGCCTCCACCACTTCCACTGGAAGCTCATTCCACACAGCTACCACTCTCTAAGTAAAGAAGTCCCCCCTCATGTTACCCCTAAACTTTTGTCCCTTAATTCTCAAATCATGTCCTCTTGTTTGAATCTTCCCTACTCTCAATGGAAAAAGCTTATCCACGTCAACTCTGTCTATCCCTCTCATCATTTTAAAGACCTATATCAAGCCCCCCCTTAAGCTTCTGCGCTCCAACGAATAAAGACCTAACTTGTTCAACCTTTCTCTGTAATTTAGGTGCTGAAACCCAGGCAACATTCTAGTAAATCTCCTCTGTACTCTCTCTATTTTGTTGACATCTTTCCTATAATTTGGCGACCAAAATTGCACACCATACTCCAGAATTGGCCTCACCAATGCCTTGTACAATTTTAACATTACATCTTAACTTCTATACTCAATGCTCCTACATTTACTCCTGCATTTCAAAGACATGCAGATTGGTGGGTTAATTGGCCACTATAAATTGTCCCAAGTGTGTAATTGAGTGGTAAAATCTAAGGGAAGTTGATGGTCAGAGTGGACTTGATGGGCCAAGAACCTGTTCAATGTCTATGTCAAAGTCTGAACTGGAAGATCAGTTCAGCTTGCCTCAGCACTGTACTTGAGAGACAGATGGGTTTGTCCCTTGAAAATGAAGTCTGTCGGACTGAGATTTTGTTCAACCACCTGAATCATCTGGAAGATCTCATGACATTTTTGAAAGACTTATGGGCCCGTCCCACTTACGTGACTTTTTCGGCGACTGACGGCACCCGTCATAGGTCGTCGCAGGTCGCCGAAAATTTTCAACATGTCGAAAATCCAGTGGCGACCGGAACAAAGTACGACTCTTTGGGCGACTATTCATGGCCATACAGGCTTCACCCCACGACATGTCGCCAGGGTATCGCCTGTATGGTCGTGAGTAGTCTCCTGAGTCACCCAAAGAGTCGTAGTGTCTTTCTGGTCTCTGCTGAATTTTCAACATGATGTTAAATGCCATCGGACTAGCTATCACTTTCACTAAAACTAGCACGGAGAAGTATCTTACCATTGAACTAGCCATCAATGCCCCTTCCCCACCAAGTCCATTAAGGTTTTGCACTGAAATCTATAGATGGCGTTGATGCCAGATTACATTGATGAATGTTCATAGGAAAGATTGGCCAGTATTGTTTCTTCCAAACTAAACTCTGCTGCCTACGTCTTATAGTGGTCAATGTTAATGGAATAAATTACAGGACCAGGGGACATCAGAGATATCCCACTGAGATATTTTTTTTGGGAACACCTTGAGTGGTGCAGAAAGGTTTCCTCTCCATTGGGAAATATGTTTCCCAATTAGTATTTTTAATCAGAATCACAAATATTGTGGGTTAACTACCAAGAGCATCCAGCGAGTGTTTTTTTGTTATTTACTTTGTCCACCTTAATGGACTTTCTATCAATGTTTGTTCAATGTCATTAAAGTCTAATGATTGCCCTGTAATTTTCTGGATGACTCCCACCACATATATATTTTTTGAGGTGGTCTCACACACTAACTTGAAAGCCACTGGTCAGTGTACTGCGACGAGCATAACCCTCAGCTGCTCAAAGAAGAAATTCATGCTGTGTGGAATGGCAATAACCAACATTTATCACAGATATTATTTGCTTGGAAAGTACAAGAACAGCAGTTCACTTGAGATGATCAGGATTAATGAAATGGTTGTTTGCAAGAATTGCACCAGCTCTTTTCAAGGCCATTGCACTTTTCCACATTTGGATTCCCATCCTAATTTGGAAGTCTGAGTTTGCGGTTTGTTCTTTCCCTGCTGTTTCCTCACAGCAGTCTGATATAAGATTTCTCATTCCCGACAATAGAGTGCAAAGTTAAGAACTAAGGTGAAGGACGAACTTTATTTCGCCTTGCATCACAGTGAGGAATGTGGAAACATAGACATAGAAAATAGGTGCAGGAGTAGGCCATTCGGCCCTTCGAGCCTGCACCGCCATTCAATATGATCATGGCTGATCATCCAACTCAGTATCCCGTACCTGCCTTCTCTCCATACCCCCTGATCCCTTTAGCCACAAGGGCCACATCTAACTCCCTCTTAAATATAGCCAATTAACTGGCCTCAACTACCTTCTGTGGCAGAGAATTCCAGAGATTCACCACTCTCTGTGTGAAAAATGTTTTCCTCATCTCGGTCCTAAAAGATTTCCCCCTTATCATTAAACTGTGACCCCTTGTCCTGGACTTCACCAACATCGGGAACAATCTTCCTGCATCTAGCCTGTCCAACCCCTTAAGAATTTTGTAAGTTTCTATAAGATCCCCCCTCAATCTTGTAAATTCTAGCGAGTAACTGTGGGAGTCACTGTGGTGGATGTTCATGTTAAAATGTATTTTTGAAGTGATCTGTTACTTTTAATTGTATGACTGACCTGGCCAATGAAATTCCTTGTATGTTGCAAAACATACTTGGCGAATAAAGTGTGATTCTGATTCTGATTCTGATTCTGATGTTATGGGTAATTCCCAGCTCTTAAGCTGGGGAACCACCTGTAAAACATGCGGCAGGTTAAGAGTGGTGCTGGTACATTGACCCTACCTCAGTGGAGCGGTGCAACTGCAAGGGATCAAGGTACGTCAAAAAAACGTTTACATCCTTGGGTTAATCAAGGTTACTTAAATGTTTCAAATTGTCCCTAAATTTACTTAAGCATTTTTGCGTTAGTTAATTGTTGGCAGTTTGAAAACCTTTTCTCTATTTTCAAATTGAATTTTAATAACATTGAAGGATTTAGAAGCATTCCTGGTTTTGACAGCGTAATGCATGCCATGTGTGGACTTGTTCATTACTTATATCCTGGGCAATGCAGAACAAACAGGGAAGCACAGAGATACACAGAGAGCTGCTGGAACATGAACAAGTGTTTCATACGCACAATTATGTATCCTGTGCCTGTGTACGTATATTTGAATCATAATTGTATATCAATTATTTCCACGTGCAACAATGCCAGCCAAGCAAAACGACATGGCTTACATGACTGTTAACATTCTGTTGAGCTCTTTCTTTAACCCCTTTCTTTCCCCCTCCACCTCTCCCATTCTTCTATCTGCTGACGGCATGGGGATCTTGTCCCTGCGGATGGTTCCCTTGCTAAGCAGGAGACTGACAGAAGGAGATGTGCAAAAAATAAGTAGATTTCTTTCAAATGTTAAGGGGTGATTGTAGCTGGTCAAATTCCTATAGAAAATTCCAGTTGAAAAAAGGCTATGATTTTCTTCATTCTGATTCAATTCAATTTATTGTCATTTCAATTTATTGTCATTTGGACCCCTTGAGGTCCAAACGAAATGCCGTTTCTGCAGCCATACATTACAAACAAATAGACACAAGACACAACATAATTTACATAAACATCCATCACATTGCTGTGATGGAAGGCCAAAAAACTTTTCTCTCCACTGCACTCTCCCCCCCCCCCCCCCCCCCGATGTCAGAGTCAAAGTCAAAGCCCCCGGCGGGCGATGGCGAATTGTCCCGTGGTCATTAAGCCATGCCGGGTAATGCAAGGTCGCACACCGGGTCTTGGTGTTAGAGCCCCCGGCGCGCGCTCGCAGAGACCCGCCGCCATTCCAAGCCGCGCGGGGCGATGGTGTAAGGCCCCGCTCCAGGTGCTCTTCAACCCCGCAACTCGGGCGGGAGAAGTCGCCGTTGCGGAAGCCCCGAAAAGCGGTCTCCCTCCAGGGACCCGCGGGCTCCCGGTGCCGCCCGCCAAACCCGCAGTTGCAGCCACCGAAACTCCGGGGGTCGGGTCGCAGCAGCGTCCACCACAGCTCCACCCGCTCTGGACTCGGCCAGCTCCGCGACGGTGAGGTGAGTGTCGGCACTGGAGCCCCCGGTTTTCCTGTTGGAGGCCGCTCCTCGTTGCAGCCCCAACGACAACGGAGACCCGACAAAGAAAAGGTCGGGTCTCCCGTGCAGGGAGAGATTTAAAAGTTACCCCCAACCCCCCCACACCACCCCACACACATACCCCAACAAAAAATAACAAAAACTACATAAAAACATAGACATAAAATAATAAAAACGCAGACGGACTGCAGAGGCCGCTGCTGACGAGAGCCGCGCCGCCTACCGCCTACCTGGGTGGTATTCATTGTTGAGTTGTCAGAAGGACACACATATTCCAACTCTTAAATTCTCCACTAGCATTTATTTCCTTTGGTTTGAATGGCTCACATTTTATGGAACTCATCATTGATCTCAGACGTAAGGCACAACCCAAGACCCCCCTACTCATCTCAGGCGAACCCATATCCACCACTGACTCATTCAAATTTCTTGGCACTCACATAAGCAATAACCTCAAATGGAATATCAATTCAAATCACATCTACAAAAAAGCCAACCAAAGACTCTTCTTCCTCCGCCAGCTCAAGAAGTTTAGAGTAAGGAAACACCTCCTAATCAAATTCTACACAGCCATCATCCAAAGCATGCTCACTTCATCAATTACAGTCTGGTTCAGCAGTTTAGACACTCACTCCCGTAATAAATTACAACGCATAGTTAACAAAGCATCCAAAATCATCAGCACTCCCCTTCCATCAATAGAATCACTCCATCACAAACGGTCCGTGTCAAGGGTGAAGAAAATCATCTCTGATCCCTCCCACCCAGCTCACCACATCTTCCACCTGCTGCCATCAGGAAGGCGCTACAGCTCACTGCCCGCCAAGACATCTCGATTTAAAAACAGTTTTTACCCACACGCAATCCGAATTCTGAACACACTATGATAACAGCACATATCCTCCCCATGCATGTACTGTATATTGTATGATGTTGTGTTTTATGTTATGTTTGACGGGAATCAGCCTACCTTGTAACATCCTTTACTGAACCTGAATTCCACCAGCTTGACTGTGTGGTCATTAAATAATCTAATCTAATCTAATCTAATTTTAATGAACAATTAATTTTGTGTGCATTTTGGTAGTGGCAAACTCTCTTTCCATAGTTTGCCATTGCTGTCAATGAGGTAGTAGCGTTATTCAGAAGAGAACAATCACTCTTCTTTCCTTTTCCACCTTCTTTCTAACAACTTATTTCCCTCAGGGCAAGAATAATGTAGTTTTGCTCCTGTTCTGTGGATTCTGAGGTAGCTGGCGAGGTCAATGTGGGACCAGCAAAGCCAGGCATAGGGAGGGCAGGAGGTGCTTGGCAGAGTGAGTTGAAGAGCAGTTTAGGAGGTTGTGCCCTCTTGTTATTTTCCCTGTGCTTCTGCGTACCCCTATCAAAGGGATTCAATCATAGAAGATGGAAAAAAAAATACTGGAGTAACTCAGCGGGTCAGGCAACATCTCTGGAGAAAAAGGATGGGCGACGGTTCGGGTCAGGGACTTCTTCAGACTAAATGTAGAGGGGAGGGAACTAGAGGTAGGAAAAGACCACAACAAAGAAGGGCAATTCTGCAGATGTTGGCTTGGGAGATGATGTTGATATTGTTTGCTTATCCTGCCAGGTGGATCTGCAGGATGTTGCTGGATCAGCACTGATGTTCTCTCCCAGTGCCTGCTGTCAGCAGTCTATGTTTCAGAAGTATCCAGCTAGATGGGAATGATGGACCGTGAGCTTTGTGCCTGGTTTGAAGACTTCATAGTCACACCCGTTATAAAGCACAGAAGCGGGCCCCTTGTTCAACCAAGCCCATGCCAACCTTTTTGCTATCAATGCCACTTACCAGCCTCTTTGAACTTATTTCTTCAGATGACCAACTACTCAGTTGATGGCAATAGTGAACTCCATCATCAGTCTCTGACTGAGTTGCGGCTCCCAGATATAGGAAGTACTCCAGGTCTTCCAGATCTTGTTGTAAACCTTTATGTCAGGGATAGACACAAAAAGCTGGAGTAATTCAGCGGGACAGGCATCATCTCTGGAGAGAAGGAATGGGTGACATTTCGACCTGAAATGTCACCCATTCCTTCTCTACAGAGATGCAGCCTGTCCTGCTAATTACTCCAGCTTTTTGTGTCTATCTTTGGTTTAAACCAGCATCTGCAATTCCTTCCTACACATTTATGCCAGGGATGATGTTTTGCATTGCGGACTGGTTGGTAGGCGTTCATACTTTTGCCGGCGTTTAATGTAGGGCCCATTCTCTCATATACTGGTGATCGCTTGTAACTCAGTCTCTGAAAATGGGCAATAACGGCAAACCAACAGACAAACTGGTGTTCAAGATAAATGCCACTGTGTGGAATGGTTCAGGCAATGGAAACAGCTGCATGATTAAAAGAAATACATTTGATTTAAATACTGATCTGGGAACTAGAGAGCTTTTTATTTTCTAAAGCTATGGATTACAATTAATTTTAAGTGTTCAGACATTCTAAGCTATCACGAGGCAGTAGTTTTCACAGCTATATAGATGATTAAAAAGTCATTTTCTCAAATGTTCTCACTGGAGTTTTTAGGAAGAAAAACATTTAATTGCGGCTATAAAGCACACATGCTTTCTGCACGAAATTGTAATCTGTATGGTGGTGTGACATGGCGTGTCATATTTCAATTCACGTAATTCCCAATTGTATTTACACAGTGCTATCATTATGAGCAACTGTTTGGAAAAGGAAAGCAACAATTTATCACTTAACGCATCAAATCAAAATCACAAGTCACCATCTCTTAAAGGGGATCAGTTCTACAGGACCTTTAGGTAAGGGGTCAGGATGCTATCAAGGCTTTCTCTATGTTCCTCTCTCAGAGCTATTTCCTGGTTGTAAAAACATGTAATAATTCCTGCAAATGGGCATATATTGTACTTTGGAAGCTAGTGATGCAACATTCTTTTCCTATCGTGTCCATATGATTTCTCTGAATGAGGAAGCTTTTGTCAATTACTGTGCATGGCAAAATCACTAAAAGTTTTCCTAAGAAACATGCTTTACAATTTTACTGGAATTCCCAACCGGAGGAGGTATTCCTGCTGTGTTACGGTATCATTAACACACAGCACATAAACCAAATCTTCCTCTGTAATTACTATTGTATCAACAATAGGGGGTAGTGTGGGAGGCAATTAGTACACACACATTGAGTAGAAATACAGAATGCCTGTACAAGCTGAGGTGGCATAATGGTTACGTTATTGAACTGTGCAAAAGAGGGCTGGAAATACGAGTTCAAATTCAATGACAGTCGCTGGAGAATTTTAATCAATTAATTAATTAAGTACATCTGATGGCAAGTGAAAACACCTAGGATTTACCAATGTCCTTACGGGAAGGATATCTGCCAGTTTGATCTCTGGCTGCGCGCCTGATACTAAATTCAAGGTTTTTCAGGGATAAATGATGGCCCTGTCATAAGTATATGAGTGAACGTAAAATGGTCATTGCTGATTCGAAATATTTTGGGTCTAAACATTGGAGCAGACCTTTTTATTGGCCCTGAGTTTACTTGTTATCTATCCTTGGTCCATGTTGTCCTATCCAGTATGGTTGAGGTAGAGTCTTTCAATGGCAGGGTGACTTGGTGAGGCCAAGAATCTCATTCAGTGCAACTGCCCAACAACACTGGCAGAAAAGCTTTGACAGCCAGTAAGGTCCCGCTTTCAAATGAATTGACTATCAAAGCTATCGCTAGAATTTAATGGCACTGATAGACCTTGATATACACAAACATTCAAAGTCACTGATAACTTCTTAAAGTTACGTAAATAAAATTAAAATAATAAAGAAAACACACGTATCTAAGAACGATTGAAAACATTTGAGCTAATCTGAGCAAATCAAATGGAGATAGATAAAAATGCTGGGGAAACTCAGCGGGTGAGGCAGCATCTATGGAGCGAAATAATAAAATGGAGAACTACACTTGATCTTCATCGAGCAAGCAATGTCTCCTGTGGAGGAAGGAACTGCAGATGCTGGTTTACACCAAAGATGGACTCAGAAAGCTGGATTAACTCAGCGGGTCAGGCAGCATCTCTGGAGAAAAGGAATAGGTATCGTTTCTGGTCGAGACCCTACTTCAGAGTGAGATTCAGGGGAAAGGGAAACTATATATATAGAGGGTGATATAGAGAGATATAGAACAAATGAATTATTTCTTCAGATGACCAACTACTCAGTTGATGGCAACAGTGAACCATCATCAGTTGGAGTGGGCTGTGGGCTAGGTATTAACGAGTTATACAGACAATGAAACTTACCTCTCCTGAATGTGAATGTCTTCTGTTGAATTTAATGGTTTCGATATTGTCCAGGTTTTTCTTAGGGTCTCTGAGCAGTGTACTTGCCTAAGGTGGGAAATCCAGCAAAGTTGGCACTGCACCATATGGGCTTACATATGTAGAATGAGCAGCTAGGTGATCGCTTACAATTGGGAATAGCCCAGTTACGTGCTTACCTGCTGGCAAATCTATGCAGGTCTTAGTGAAAAACCTGCCCCAGATTGAAATGAACTAACCCTGTACAGTCAATGCACTGTTATTTATATATTAAGGTGGTTGGGCAGCAGTCTGAATGTGAGTTTAAATAAGCAGAAAGAGATATCAACATACCATCTTTTACTGATGGCTAACTCTAAACCAACGAAATGCCAGGTACAAAAATGTATCAAATGCCGAAGCACATGGCACACTCAGTTCTTTATATTTACTGCAGCCATGATTTGGAGTTTCTGGAAAATTTTATCAATGACAGGCAAGTTCTTTTCTCAGCTTTAATGTATACTAGACTAAATCACTCACGGGCTCACACACACACACACACACACACACACACACACACACACACACACACACACACACACACACACACACACACACCCACACACACACACACACACACACACACACACACACACACACACACACTCACACCCACCATCACACACACATACACACTCCATTCACACACACTCACACCCTCCATCTCTCACGCACACACCCTCCATCACACATACTCACACCCACACACACACACACCGTCCATCACACACACACACGCACTCACACCCACACCCTCCATTTCTCTATCACACACACCCCCTCCAACTCTCTCTCACACACGCACACACCTTCCATCACACAAACTCACACACTCTCCATCTGACACACACTCACACATACACACCCTCCATCACACACACACACACACACACACACACACACACACCCTCCATCACACACACACAAACACCCTCCATCACACACACACACTCACACACACACACACAGGACATATATATGACAGTAAAACTCTCTTGAATCTACTCACGCCGCTGAGCGGGACTTCCGGAGTGAGCGGGACTTCCGGAGTGAGCGGGACTTCCGCAGGGAGCGGGACTTCCATAATGAGCGCGACCTCTGGACTGAGCGCGACCTCTGGACTCAGCCACGGCGTAGACTCAAAGTTCAGTCACTCACGGCGTAGGCTCACAGTTCAGTCAGCACGGATGGCATAGACTCACAATTCAGTCACTCACGGCATAGACTCACAGTTCACTCACGGCGTAGACTCACAGTTCAGTCAGCACGGACGCCGTAGACTCGCAGTTCAGTCAACACGGCGTAGACTCACAGTTCTGGACTCAACTGTCACTCACAGTCTTCTGGGCTGACTGACTCATGTCCAGCCACCGGGACTTTATTCTCCTGGCCCCCAGAAGGGGCGTTACCTTCATCATGGTGACTGACAGGCAAGAAGACCAATCTGCTGATCTCATGATTTTGGGGCGCTTCTAGTGGAGGAGGACGGTGAATAAGATGGCGAAAGAATTATAGCGATATAGGGTAGCGTTTTTGCGAATATTTATTTACAATGTAGGCCGGAAGTGGTCAAGATGAGAATTTTAGTAATAGTATAGATAGTGCACATTAAATAGCATTTGAACTGAAGGATGCTCATATTGTAATGAGGAACCAAGGTGGAATTGACTTTTAAAGCAGAGGGTATCAGTTCATTTATCTGTTTTACATCCTTCCATTTACTTGGCTTGGTATAAATGTAAGATTGTCCCTTGTGTGTGTAGGGTAGTGTTAATGTGCAGGGATCGCTGGTTGGTGCGGATTCGGTGGGCCGAAAGGCCTGTTCCCTCACTTTATCTCTAACCTAAACTAAACAACATAGATCTCCAAAGAAAAAACCTGACCATTCATGCACTAGGTAATATAACGAAGCCACCAAAGTGATTACAAGAGGTATGGCTGACAGAGCAGGGCATGTTCTAAGAAGACTAGAAGAAGGTTACCAAAATGGCAGCATAAAGGAAGAGGAAGATTTAAGAGACAAAAGAGTGACGTTATGAAGAAGGATGTGAGCGGGAAAGGGAGCATCCAATCAATGTTTTGGGTCTGGATCCTTCTTCAGACTGATGGAATAGGGGGGAGAAATCTGGGGAAGAGATGAGGCTGAGCAAAGCCTGGCAAGTGATAGGTGGATACAGGTCACGGGGTGTGATGGTCAGATGAGTGCAGTAAGTAACAAACGTTAGAGGTGAAAATGAGATAAAAGGGTGTCAGATAAGGAAAGAGGAGGAGAATGGATATGGGTGGAAGGGGGTGGGACAAAATAGGGGTCCCTAGCATTCAATCAAAGCAGATAAAGAACCATTATTGGAATTCCCTACTGTCTGAATTACTTGCAGTCATCAGAAATGTAATGGCATGATGATTAAGTTATTGGACAGCATCCAAAAAACTAGATCAGTGATTTCCCATCCTCCACCAGGAGGATCGCAAGGCCCTCCATTTCTTCCTTGAACAGAGACCCAACCAATTTCCATCCACTAACACTCTCCTCTGCCTAGCGGTGCTTATGATCACCCTCAACAACTTCTCTTTCAACTTCGCTCACATTCTCCAAGCTAAAGGTGTACCCATAGGAAATCACATGAAGCCCCAGCTATGCCTGCCTTTCCCCAGGTTACATTGAATATTCCATGTGTACACTGGACTTATTCTCCAACTCTTTCCACGCTATATCGAAGACTGCATCGGGGCTGTTTCCTGCACATCACGGAACTCATGGATTTCATTGACTTCACATTAAGTTCCACCCTGTTCTCACATTCACCTGGATTATTTCTGACACCTTTCTCCCCTTTCCTGATCTCTCTGTCTCCATCACAAGAGACAGAATATCAACTGATATCTATTAAAAACCTACCGACTCCCGCAGTTATCTTGACAACATTTCTTCCCGCCCTTCCTCTTGCAAGGACACTACGCCCCAGTCTCAATTCTACCATCTCTACCACATCTTCTCCCAAGATGAGGCTTTCCATACGAGGACATCATTCATTTATGAACGTGGTTTTCTCCTGTCTGTCATTGATGGATCCCACCACCCCTTTCACCCACCCACCGAGAGTGCTCCCTCCGCAACTCCTTGGTTCACTACTCTCTTCCCTCCCAAGTCACCCCCTGCCCAGGTACTTTCATCTGCACTCGCAGGAGATGTAACACCTGCCCTTCCGTCGACTCCATGTGAGGACCCTGACAGTTCTTCCAGGCGAGACAAAGGTTCAGATGCTCCTCCTCGAACCTCTTCTACTGCATCCAGTGTTCCTGATGTGGACTTGCGTACATTAACGAGACAAAGCGTAGACTCGACAACTGTTTCGCTGAACACGCACTCCGTCCACCAAAGCTCCCGGGTTTGCCTGGATGCTAACCACTCTAACTCCCCTTCCCATTCCCAGACTGACCTCTCTGTCCTGGGCCTCCTCAATTCCCAGAGTGAGGAACAGCACTTCATATTCTGCTTGGGTAGCTTACAACCCAGCAGTATGGACATTGAATTCTCTAATCTTAGGGGACTTCTACAAACACCTTTCTCCCCCTCCCCTCTTCACTCCCTCTCCCCCCCCCCCCCCCTCCCACCACTGAATGTCCATTGACCAGTTACACAGTTCATAATGCTGTATCCCTCTTCAGCTCACACCATCTCTAGTCAGCAATTTGCCTGTCAGAGAACCTCCTTGCTTGAGATCATCTGTTGCTAGCCCCATTTTCTTTCTTGGCCACCCCCCTCCCCAATCCCACTCACCACAATCTGTCCGAATAACAGTCCCAATCCGAAACGTCACCTATCCATGTTTTCCAGAGACGCTGCCTGGCCCCGGAGTTACTCAAGTCTGTAAATGATTTGGGGATTAGGGCGGCACAGTGGCGTAGCGGTAAGGCTACTGCCTTCCAGCACCAGAGACCCGAGTTCGATCCTGACTACGGGTGCTGTCTGTACAGCCTTTGTAACGTTCCCCACGTGACCTGCGTGGGTTTTCTCCGAGATCTTCGGTTTCCTCCCACACTCCAAAGACGTACAACTTTGTAGGTGAATTGGCTTGGTGTAAATGTAAAACATTGTTCCTGGTGTGTGTTGGGTAGTGTAAAGGACCTGTCCCACTTTCCCGAGTTACGAATTCTCCCGAGATTTCCCCTTGATTCATACTCGGAGAATGTCCGTAGCAAGTCCGTAGGATTCCGTAGATATACCGTAGCGGCTCGTTATGGCCAGCCGTAGGTAGTCGGAGCATCGGGTAAGTCGGGACGTTTTTTCCAACATGACAAAAAAGTCCACAAGTAAAAAGATAGTCAGGGGGAGGAGTTCGTAGATCACAAAAATCTTGATTTCTTTATTAAGGTCCTTTCAACTCGGCAGAGGACTCGGGAAAGTGGGACAGGCCCTTTAATGTGCAGGGATTGCTGGTCGGTGTGGACTCGGTGGGCCAAAGGGCCTGTTTCCACATTGTATCACTAAACTAAACTAAACTAAATTTGATTTCACATCCAAGGAATTAAATGAATTTGTTATAAAAAGCTGACACCATTTAAGAGTCAACAGGAACATCACAAACCCCTCTGGCTCCCTGCAAGTCTTCAAGAACAGGAATTTTACACACGCTTCAATTAATGTTAATCTTCCCAGGTACATTCACACCTCATGAATGAATTAAAAAATCATTCATGGAAGGAACAAAGTGATGTCATCAGATGGAGTTTGACAGCAGATGAGGCCCCAGCACCAGTTTCATGTCTGGTCAGTCAGGGTGTTCTGGAAGTGTGGAAGGGTATCAACCCAAAACGTCACCCATTGCTTCTTTCCAGAGACGCTGCCTGTAGCGCTGAGTTACTGCAGCTTTTTGTGTCTAGCCTCAGTCCTTTGTTGCCTGAGAGCTTCTCAGGTCCTGTGACTTGCTCTGACTTGTTGCCCGATTGCCACGCGCTGAGGGCCACATACACTGATCCCAGCTAAGTGAGGGTTGGTAGGCTGTGGGCAGCGAGTCCAGTTCAGGTTCAGCATGGCCTGCCACATCGCTGCCTAGTTTGTGCCACTGCCTTCAGAAAGCCTGCAGAGGGAACTACAGATGCTGGTTTATACAGAAGATAGACACAAAATGCTTGAGTAACTCAGTGGGTCAGAGAAAAGGAATAGGTGACTTTTCAGGTCAGAACCCTTCTTCAGACTGAAAGGTAGAGTTGTGGGTGAGGGGGGAACTACAGACGAGAAAAGACCAAAACAAATCAGAACTGGCAACAAATGACCTCTGGTAGACTGGAGTTGGGTCATTATGGACTCCACCCTTCCTGATGTTATCTGTTTGTTGTAGCCTTTTCTTGCCTCCAGTTGCCCACCCCCCCACGCACCTCTATCTTTCAGCCTGAAGAAGGCTTCCGACCCGAAAAGTCACCTATTCCTTTTCTCCAGAGACACTGCCTGACCCGCCGAGTTACTTCAGCATTTTGTGTCTATGTTCAGTACCACATGAGAGTGTAGGTGAGTGAGGAAAGAAGGGATGGGCAGGGTCAGGGGAAGAGGAGGGTTGAACGAGGACTGACATTAACAACCTGGCTAACTCACCCCTACTCAGAACTCACCAATTAACATTTCCAGTCAGGAACATTTCCAGTCAGGAACCTTTCCTCGGAATTCAGGGTTCCTGAATTTGAGAATTAAGGGACAGAAGTTTAGAGGTAACATGAGGGGGAACTTCTTTACTCAGAGAGTGGTAGCTGTGTGGAATGAGCTTCCAGTGGAAGTGGTGGAGGCAGGTTCGATTTTATCATTTAAAATTAAATTGGATAGTTATATGGACGAGAAAGGAATGGAGGGTTATGGTCTGAGTGCAGGTAGATGCGACTAGGGGAGAATAAGTGTTCGGCACGGACTAGAAGGGCCGAGATGGCCTGTTTCCGTGCTGTAATTGTTATATTGTTATATGATCAAAAAGGTTAATTGGTTTCTCTTTCAACAGATGCTCCTTCTCTGGCTGAGTTCTAATAATATTTTCTGTTTTTATTTTCCTGTTCCAGCATTTATAGTCTCACTTGTTTTCCAACCCCATCTCTACTCAGGCATTAAGGGAAATAGACCTCCTACGAAGGAGCATCCTAAATTAACTTTGTAATTATTACCACCAGGAGTGCCGTACGATTCGCAGCTCTGCCAACAATTTGCTGTTTTTTCGTCTTTTAAAACATTTTTAGTGTGTGTTAAAAGTCTGTGTAAATGTTCTCCGATTTGTTTTATGTGGGGGGAGAGGTCATGGTCAGAGGAAACTTTTATTTCAGTTTTGTATCTTGCTGGAGATGCGATTAATTTTCAGATTGCATCTCTGGTCGCTCTGCGGCCTACCATCGATGGAGCTGGAGGCCTCTTCGGGCCTTGGGCCCCACCGCGGGGCATGGACTTTCATCGCAGTCGATCCCTTGCCTGGGATCGCTCCAACCACAGCATGCGGACATTACATCGGAAGCTCGCAGTATCGGGAGAGGCCGTGGATGTCGGGAGCTCCAACGTCACGGAAGATTCGACCAGCCCAGACGCGGGGTTTGTTTGTCTGGCGCGGGGAGCTGACATCCCCCCGATGCAAGAGCTGATCTCCTCGAAACGGAGGGCCCACTTCTGGCTACGGGAGTCACGATCATCCCGTCAACGGGGGGGCTCGAGGCCCCCGCCCGCAGGAGAGCAAAGGGAAGAGATTGAACTTTTATTTCGCCTTCCATCCCAGTGAGGAATGTGGAGGAGTCACTGTGGTGGATGTTTATGTTAAAATGAGTTTTGTGTGTTCTGTTGCTTTTTATTTGGATGACTGACTTGTCAAATGAAATTCCTCGTATGTTGCAAAACTTACCTGGCTAACAACGTAATATTGTGTGATTATTTTAATTTGCTTGGATAACAGCACATCAATACCCATGGAGTATCACCAGCGGTATGAACATTGCATTCTCTAATTTTAAGTAACTTCATCTTACACCTGCTCCCCTCCCCCTTTCCTATCCCCCCCCCCCCCCCCCCTTCATCCACCCCAGCTGTTTTACCAGTTCCACAGTTCTCCACATTGTTTCTCTAGAGATCACACCTTCCCTAGCCAACAAAGGACCTACCAGGCACCGCCTTGCCTGAGACCATTTGTGGTTGGCCCTAATTGGTCCTGGTCTTTTCTTGCCACCAGCCTTTCACCCCCATTCCCCCCCCCCTCCTCCTGCCCTCACCCCTTACCCCTTACTTTCAGTCTGAAGAAGAGACCCAACCCGAAACGTCATACATCCTTTTTCTTTGTCCGCGGGTCAGATGTTGCCTGACCCGCTGAGTTACACCAGCACTTGGTGTTTATCTTTGATATAAACCAGCATCTGCAGTTCTTTGTTTCTACTTCCCAGTAGGTTGTTCTTTTCATGCTTTTACCCCATCATTTAAGTTGAACAGCAGCGGTAGAGTTGCTGCCTTACAGCGCCGGAGACCTGGTTTCGATCCTGACTACGGGTGGTGGCTTTATGTTGTTTGTACGTTCTCCCCATGAACTGCGTGGATTTTCTCCGGGACCTCAGATTTCCTCCCACACTCCAAAGTTAATTGGCTTGTTGTAGTTGTAAATTGTCCCTAGTGTGTTAAGGGCCTGTCCCACTGTACGAAGTAATTAAAGAGCTCTCCTGAGTTTAAAAAAAAATCAAACTTGTAGTAAGCACTTAGAAT
This sequence comes from Amblyraja radiata, assembly GCF_010909765.2. NCBI lineage: Eukaryota > Metazoa > Chordata > Chondrichthyes > Rajiformes > Rajidae > Amblyraja > Amblyraja radiata. The sequence goes on along the minus strand of NC_045959.1, from coordinate 18,746,726 downwards.
GTACGTCGCGGGTACGTCGGAGCTCGGGACGTCTCTTAGCAGCTCGTAACGCTAACAGCAGGTACTCGGGAAACGCGGTAAGCTTGTGAAGACTCGTGAAGATTTTTCAACATGTTGAAAAATGTCCACGAGAGCCCCGAGTACCTACGAGCGGCTATTACCGTAATTCTCCGAGTTTGAATCAGGGGAAACCCGGGAGAACTCTTGAATTAGCTCGTACAGTGGGACAGCCCCATAAATGTGCGGGGATCACTGGTGAGCCGAAGGACCTATTTCCACACTGTATTTCTAAACTAAACTAAACTAGACTAAATCGAATAGGTGTTAACTTCAACTTCTTATTTCTTTTTTAGTCTTGTTGTTGCCACCTGATTTGTGCTGGCCTGGTGAAGTGGATGCAGGTTAGATAATATCCTCCAGAAGGGAATTAGGTAAGAATTTGCAAAGCAGCAGGTTGTGGGCAACACTGGGAGACTCATTCAGAGGGACGGCACAGGCAGAATGAACTGAACCGCATCCTTCTGTGCTTCGTGACAGACTGCCCATAACAGCAGCCAGAGACAGCTCATGGCCATGCTTCAGTTGCTTGCAAGGAATGACAAGTAAAATTCCCGAGATATTTCAAGTGCAACACACCTACTTAATATAAGCACCTATAAAGCAATTAAGCTGTTCATTTTGGGAACCCGTCACATCATTCAGTGGTTGAAAACATAAGATAAACTGACAGATAGATAGATTGATTAGAAAGCCAGGCGGAATGGCAGAGACAAAGAGAACAGTAGACAATATATGTGAAGAATGAAGTTACCTGTTGGTTTATATTTATTGATTGATTGCCACGGAGTTCTATGAAAACCTTACCTGAAAATGCAAGCGTGAATCCATAAAATGAAAGGGTGCAACTAAGATATCCACTGCATCTCTGCTCAGCCTTCTGAAGTGGTTTAAATATCTTACAAATATGCAAACACATGGAATAAGAACAAGAGTTGGCTTTTCAGCCCACTAGCCTCTTTTGTTCCTTAATAAACTCATGGCTAATCTGATTGTGCACTCAACTCTGCATTCCCACCTATCCCTCCTTGCTTATGAAGAATATATGTATCTCTGCCTTAAAACTATTCAAAGTGCTTCCAGCAGCCTTTGTGGAAGAGAATTCCACAACTCTTTGAGAGAATGAATTTTCCCTCACCTCCGTCTTAAGCGGGCGATCCCTTATTTTTAAGCAGTGACCTTTATGGCTTGCCCATTGATCAGATTTCATTCATGTTAAACGTTATCATATGGGACAAAATAAACCTTTGGTTTTGCAGGGTGCGATTCACAATGTCCGATCCACAATGTTAAACTCTTTAATGGGCTTTTGTAATTAAATGCAATATCTGCAGTCATAACACGTAATGTCGATCACCAGTAGATATGGTCTTCTACAACATCAAAAAGGAAGCAGCCCTATTTTATTCTGCCTGTGGATAGCACCCGTCATTTTAATGAAGTACTGTTCATGGTGGTTCTAATTTCAGCTTTTTTTTCCTGAACCTCTTACCTATTTGCATTTCAGCGAAGAAGCACAAACATTCATCATGGTATAACCGAGAGCTAGTTGGATCTAAATTACCCTAATCTGGCACCACTCCAATACACTATAAATGGAGTAATTGTCCTTGACTATAAAATTTGCATTTTTTGTCTTTAATTGCTATCATTAAATTTTTGTAATTCTATTAATTTACCCTATGAGAAATTTTGCATTTAATACTATAAATTTGCATAGAGAAAATGTTGGCTTCAGCACTGATTTTCATGTTGTGTTTGATTTCTACTGTTGCATGAACATTTCTTGACTATAACGCACTGAAGCTACAATTAATCAGACGAACAACCCTACACACTGCACACCCCTTTGAACTACATTTCCTGCTTCATAGCCAACGCTGCATTTTCCTGTTCAGTTTTATTTTATTTATGTGCACATTTGAGGCATTTATTGCTCCTCTGCACTTCAAATCAGCACTAAGCATTATTAGGTCAGTGACAATAGTTAGCCCAGGTCCCTCCTGAATGCAGCCTCAGCCATTAAATGAGTAACATCTGCTGCTAGGGGCTCCTCCATTTATTAAACCCAGATCCTCTCTAAATGGGAATTTTGTCAAATAAAGAGCTGGACTATGGACTATAGTGTGCAAGGTGACTACTGCAACTATTAGATTGATTGAAGTCAAGACTGCGGGACCTGGTTTTACTTTGAAATAATCAGAACCATCTGAGGGAGTTGCCCTTCACCCTTCATTTGTACTGATTAATTTAAGAAATGGAAGATTTTGTGTCTTCTGGAACAGCCTGTGTTCAAGGCCAGCAGCTGAATCAAAGGACAGCCCTCGCATGTTTAGAACAGGGCTGTGTTGGTGATGTTATGTTCATCTGCTGTACCTACAAGTAAGGTAAGTACCAGGGGGTCGTGAAGGGTGAAGTAGGGGGATATATGGAAAGCACATTAATTAATTCAGACTGTTAAACTGAAAGATGAAAGACTTGCATTTATCTGGCATCCTGCTCACCCTCGTACCCTGTCGAAAGGCATATCATTGCCAGTTAGGTTATTTATCTGCAAATACCTGAGAACCTGAGGGGTGATATTGTAGAGGTGTATAAATTATGAGGGGTACAGAAAAGGTGAATTCAGGATCTTTTACCCTAAAGTAGGAGAATCAAGAATCAGAGGACATTGATTTAAGTTGAGAGGGGAAAGATTTAATCACAAACCAAGGCTAACTATTTCACAAAGAGGGTGGTAGGTAGATTGGACAAGCTGCCACAGGAAGTGGTTGAAGCAGGTAAGTTGTACATACATTTGGGGTGAATATTGGCCAAGGCATCGGTGAGAACTGAAAAGCAAAATACTGCAGATGCTGGACATGTGAAATAAAAACAAATGCTGTAAATGCTCTTCAAGTCAGGCAGCATCTATGGAATTCTGACCGGAAACATCAGAGCATTGTTTCCTTTTCCTCAGTTGCTGTCTGACCTGCTGAGTATCGTCAGCATTTTTTGTTTATTTTTTAACTGGTGTTAAGTCCCTGCTCATCCACAGAATGTGCTGCAGGATCTATTGTGTCTTCAAGAGCAGGAGGGTCCTCGGTTTAACACCTAGTCTACAATGTGGCACCTCCAACAATGTAGCACAGCATTGGTGCTGCAATCTGGATGGACTTCCATGCTGAGAGCTTGGGAGCTGTATGGCTTTAAACAGAGAGTGCCACATGGTCATCACAGTAGATAAAATAGGATTGGTGAAGGATTATTTTAAATGGGCATGGACTCTGGATTGAAGCTCATACGTTTTGTGACTCCATTTAATCTCAAAACTTCACAAATAAACCAGTCTGAAGAAAGGTTCCAACTGCAAACGTCACCCATCTTTTTTTTCCAGAGATAATGCCTGATCCATTGAGTTATTCCAGCACTGTGTCTATCACAAGTAATTATTTCATCTTGCAACTTTCAACAGGAAAACGTAGCTGACATAAGTACACGGCAAAGACACACATATATTATGGTTAATACCTAGTTAACCTGTTGTAGTGACATTGGTCAAGCAGTGTTGTTGGCCATGATATTAGAATAAATACCTGCTCTTCTCTGACGTTTTATATTCACCCAGAACAGACCAGAGAAGATCTAAGTTTAAAGTCTCAGCAAATGAGAATGGCCTCGATATGCCTCAGCATCAGTGCAGAGATAGTTTCGAAAATCTTGTGGGTTGGAGTGAAGACCTTGTTGCAAGGACAGGGAAGGACAAAAGGGGTTGGACCTTGATTTGGAGGGATTGATGTGTGGGGGGGAGGTTGCATAACCGAGGTGGGGAACCATGAAAAATGCCGATGCCACCTAGCAGGAGATAGTAAGAGCACATTGATTTCCAAAATCTACTATCTACCTCAATGAAGACATTCAGACTATTTTTTATCGGACATAACTGGACAACATGTGATTCCTTTTATCATGTCTCTGTACACTGTGGCCGGCCTGATTGAAATCATGTATAGTCTTTCCACTGACTGGTTAGCACACAACAATAAAGCTTTTCACTGTACCTCGGTAGACGTGACATGAAACTAAACTGAACTACTCATTATGTAGACGTGGTAGTTCCTGAGAGCAGAACACTGTTAGTTGACCCTTAATACCTGTTCTTAAAACACCTCTCTCACCTCTCTCACTCCCATCCAGGGACACCAACAGCCTATCAAGGTGAGATAGAGGTTCATGTTACCTCTTCTGACCTTATTTATTACATTTGGTGCTCCCAATGTGGTTTTCTTTACATCGGCGAGACCAAACGCAGATTGGATGGCCATTTTTCTAAACGTTTGTGCTTGGTCCACAACTCCTGGTTGTCAACCATTTTAACTCCCATTCCCATTCCCATTCTGACATTTCTATCCCTTGCCTTCTCAATTGCCAAAGTAAGGCCACGTGTAAACTGGAAAAACGCCAACTCATATTCCACCTCGGTAGCTTACAACCCAATGATATGAACATTGAATTATCCAATTGCTAACAAACTCCACCCCCTCTAATTTAAAACTTCTACCATGGGATCCATGTGTGCCTTTAAAGACTACTTTTAGGGCACCTAGCAGCCTTTTGTTGCCTGGACACAATAATCTCAACCGATGCAGCTTTTCCTAACACCTCCCAGTATTGGTATCATCTTTGTAGAGCTTGCATTAATTCTGGTATAATAAAACTAAAGTGCTGGAGAAATTCCAAGGGTCAAGTAAAATCGGTGTTGACAATAGACAGATGACAGGTCTGAAGAAAGATCATGATCCGAAACATCATCCATCCATTCCTTCCACAGATGGTGCATGACACGTTGAGTTCCTCCAGCACTTTGTGTTTTGCTTGAGATGCTAGCTTCTGCAGTTTCTTGTGTCACTATTCCTGGTATGACATTTGAAAAAAAGGTCAATTCTCCCTTGTCACCATCTGTCCATTAATCAACTGACATCACTGAAAAATGTGAACAAGTCATCATCACATTTCTGTGTCCGTAAACATGCTGTAATCAAAAGGCTTTTATTCCAACTTTATCACCACAAAAAAGCTTCAGAGCACGTCATTCCATGAATGGCGGGATATCCTGAGGTTACAAAACGATTTACCAAAAAGAAAGTGCTTCCTTTTATTTATTTAGTGCATAGTAATAACATATTTATTCTTATTCCATTCCTTATTCAAAGCATGCCCCTACATGCCAGTTAGAACAGTGGTAGTTTCATTATATGGTATTTTCAACAACATAGCTTTATTCTATAAATGAGCGAATGGAGTGTATGTTGGTGGCTATGAAGGCCAACCTGATTTTGATAATGATAGTATTTAAAAAAAATATTGTACTGACTGCACTAAGTTCAGCTGATGAAATTATCCAGGCTTCACAGCTTTGAACACAGAAATACATTAGCTGTCGTTTTACATGTCTATCTGACCTTTAATGCATTATTCTCCAATTATGTTGCTAAATGCTGCAAATGTGCCAAAATGTATTAATCTCATTAATGTCTTCAGCTCATTTAAAGGGAAATAATAGGGTATATGTTAGAGAGTGCCAAGCCCTGACATGTGAATAAATGTCGGGATGGGGGGAGGGATGAGATACTAGAAATGTCAGGTTGAACAAAATCTTTTTTTTACTTAAATATGATATTTAACTTAATGAAATGACGCAGAAGGTTTAGAGGTGCAGCTATTCCTGGATAAGTTGCAGCTATATCCTTTGATGGGCCTTGTACCTTTGTGAATCAAGATTTATTTCGAGCAAGCTTGAAATTTTAGAAATGTTTGGATGCTGTTGGAATGAAGCATCACTTTCTGAGTTTATTGTTGCATGGAATGGTAAATATGGGACTCTTGCACATTATATTCCATTAGTATCTGTCTTAACTCAGTTGGTAGAGGTATAGCATCTCAAGTTAAGGTTTTGCCTATTCTCAAAGATGGGTAACAAAGACAGCCTGCGCTATTTCAAAGAGCACAGCACAGTGGCACAGCAGGTTGATCCAATTCCACTCAATCCACATTTACCATTGACCCAAGGTGCTGTCTATGTGGAGTTTGCACATTGTCCCTTTGACTGCATGAGTTTCCTCCAAGTACTCTGGTTTCCTCCTACATTCTAAAGATTGCGGGTTGACAGGTTAATTACCCCTAGTGTGCAGGTGAGTCGTAGGATCTGGGGGAGGTTGATGAAAACAAGGGAAGAATAAAACCAGATGTGATAAACATTGGTAGACACAAATTGCTAGAGTAACTTAGGCAGCATCTCTGGAGAGAAGGAATGGTGACGTTTCTGGTCGAGACCCTTCCTACCTTTGATTTAAACCAGCACCTGCAGTTCTTTCCTACACATGATAAACATTGGATTCATTTGAATAGGCGGTCGATGGTTAACATGGACTCAGTTGGCTGAAGCACCTGTTTCTAGGGTGTGTGTCTCTCTATGATTCTATGACTAAGAGCAGGACGATATCCTAAGAACGTAAAAGGAGCAGGAGTTAGCTATTATAATCAAGCCTGCTCTGCCGTTCAACAAGATCGTGCCTGATCCTCTACCTCAACGTAATTTTGCTGCCCTATCCCAATATTTATTTTTCCTTCAATATCCAGGTCTATCGAACTCTTGTTAAATGAAGGCAATGACCAAATGTCCACTGCCCTCTGTGATGGAAGATTCCTCTTGCAATAGAGGCCAATGTACCATTTGCTTCGAAACTGCTGATTGCATTTGAGAGCAAGAATTGGGACATCGTATTACAGTACCTAAGTCATTGGTAAGTGCACCTCATAATAAGAAGAATGTAAGTAAGCTGAAAAGAATGCAGAACAGATTCACAAGGATCATATTGGGATTGGAGGGTTTTAGTTATATGAAGAAACTGGGTAGGCTGTGACTTTTGTCCATGAAGGATAGGAGGCTGAGGTATATAAATTCATGAGGGGCATAGATAAAGTGAATAGTCATAATTTGTTCTCAGGATAGAGGGTACAGATTTAAGGTGAGAGTGGAAAGATTTAAAGAGGAGCTGAAGGACAACTTCTTCAATCAAAGAATGGAGGATATGTGGAATGAGTTGCCAGAGGAAGTTGTAGGGGCAGGTTCAATTACAATGCTTACACGGCATTTAGACAGGTACATGAAAAACGGTTGAGAGGGATATGCGTCTCACGCAGGCAAATGGGACTAACTCAGGTATGTAGTTTGGTTAGTATGAATAGATTGGGCCGAAGGGTACATTTCCATTCAAATATGCACTTGCAGATTTACTTTCAGTTACTTGTATCCAAAGACACCTGAGTTCCTTTGAACATTATTACTTTGAGTTTGTCATTCTTTTTTTTTTTTAAACACTGTATTTCTAACCTCATCCTTCCACTTTGCTGTCCATATTGTTGCTCCCTTCCTCATCTTGTCAGCATCACCTGAAGCCTCTTTGCATACTCACATTCCCACTTAGCAAACTTACTACGGACCACATTTGTTACCCTCAGTGAAATTACTAATGTAGATTTCAAATAGTTAGCATTCCAACAAGACTTCCCTGAACCTTACTAGTAACCATTCCAAAAGGGCCGATTTATCCCCACTTGAATCTATTCTTCATCCAAGATAATACTGCCATCAAATCCATGAATCTTGGTTAAAACCTTATTGAAAGCTTTCTGAGAATCTAAGCACACATATGCAATGGATCCCACTATAAGGTCCCGACCCAAACTCACATATCTATACACTATAAATGGAATGATTGTAATCTTGTATTTTCTTTCTGCTGACTGTACCTGGGTACATAGAAACATAGAAAATAGGTGCAGGAGTAGGCCATTCAGCCCTTCGAGCCTGCACCGCCATTCAATATGATCATGGCTGATCATCCAACTCAGTATCCTGTACCTGCCTTCTCTCCATACCCCCTGATCCCTTTAGCCACAAGGGCCACATCTAACTCCCTCTTAAATATAGCCAATGAACTGGCCTCAACTACCTTCTGTGGCAGAGAATTCCACAGATTCACCACTCTCTGTGTAAAAAATGATTTTCTCATCTCGGTCCTGAAAGATTTCCCCCTTATCCTTAAACTGTGACCCCTTGTTCTGGACTTCCCCAAAATCGGGAATAATCTTCCTGCATCTAGCCTGTCCAACCCCTTAAGAATTTTGTAAGTTTCTATAAGATCCCCCCTCAATCTTCTAAATTCTAGCGAGTACAAGCCGAGTCTATCCAATCTTTCTTCATATGAAAGTCCTGCCATCCCAGGAATCAGTCTGGTGAACCTTCTCTGTACTCCCTCTATGGCAGGAATGTCTTTCCTCAGATTAGGAGGAATCTCCTAATAAACTAAACTGAACTGAAATGTCAGCTATCCATGTTTTCCAGTGATGCTGCCTGACTCGCTGAGTTATTCCAGCACTTTTTTCAAAATGCTAGTCACTTCCACGTTGCATATACTGATGTATCAAATAAAGCAATATTGCACTATTGAACTGTTCCTCAAAGAACTCCAACTGATTCATCAATTCCCCTCATAAAGCTATGCCCATATTCTCAAAGTCTGATCATTATTTTTCAAAATTACAAAATAAATTAGCAGGTCATTGCTATTTTTGCGAGATTGTTTTGTGCATATCAATGAATTTTGTATAACAATGACCACATTTGACAAGGTATCTTAGTTATTGACTTTAAGTGCTTTGAGTTGTCCTCAACTGTATTACAGAAATGAAAGGCAATCCCACTTTCATTTTCCTGTATGGTGATTTGGTTATTCTAGTGGGATAGTGTTGAGTTACATTCAGGAGACAATTGATCAGAGGCCAAAATTTGTAGGTAACTAGCAGCATGTTAAATGTGTGCGTTATTGTGTGAATCAACCTTTAATATACAGTATGTGAATCAAGAGATACACTGTTGGATGTCTTGTGTTACTTCACATGATATTTTGGCGAGTTGAGACAAGAGTCAATTTCCAAAATGAGTTTTATTAGCGAAATGACAAAATCAATGGTATAACACAACACAGCCAATACAATGGTCGAACCACAACGGTGTTCGAGAACGACTGAAGGGGCATCGCCCAGAAAGCGCGCGAACACACAACCCCCCCCCCCCCCCAGAGCCACATGGCCGAAGCACCCGACCACAGGGTTCGATTACCCGCGGCCACCAGCAGGTGCCGCTACAGACCCCCCCCCCCCCCCCAGAACCCGAGGTACGGAACCGAGCAGGGACCAGGATGAGACGACCAGAAAGCGTGGTGCGTGAAGGCGGGCCGGGCGTAACATGAGTGGCCGGCAAAACAGGGCCGGGACGATGTGAGGACAATGAAAGTGGGATGGGCGTAACATGGGGGGGCCGGTGAAACAAAACCAGGAGCAGGCGAAAAAGCAGCAGTAACAGTGGTGGATGAAATGGACGTACTCATACGAGCAGAATGGCCGGCAGACGACCTCTACATCACGGTGTAGCAACGACAACTGGGCTGTCCACATCCACGTGGGCGGGCTTAAGACAGCTGATGGAGACGAACTCCACCCGGCCACCCACATCCAACAAGAACGTGGCGACTCCGGCTCGCAGCACCCAGAAAGGCATTTCGAGGCGAAAGACGTGCTGGTGCGGACACGCTGTTAATGGCGCAGGTATCATGGTGCTTGGTCATCCAGAGCTCGTCGGCCCGTTCCGCGAGTTGCTGAGGATCGGAGAAATCTGCGCTGGCGAGCATGAGGCGGACATCGTCGGGCATCCGCTCGAGAAAAGCCTGTTCGAACAACAGGCACGGGCGGTGGCCGCCCATGAGCGCGAGCATCTCAGCCATGAGGACAGACGACCTGCGATCCCCAAATCCGTCCATGTGTAAGATGCGGGCGGCACGGTCCCAGCGGCTGAGCCCGAAGGTGTGTAAGAGGAGGGGCTTGAGGCCGTCGTATTTAACGATCGCGGGAGGGTCCCACAGATAAGGCAGCAGACGGGAGGCAGACTCTTGCGACAGGGCTCCCACCATATGGAAGTACTTTGTCTCGTCCACGACGATGCGGCGCAGATGGAACTGCGTCTCAACGTGTGCGAACCACACTTTCGGCTGATCATGCCAAAACACAGGCAGTTTGAGGCTGACAGCATCTGATGGGCTTTGGAAGCGGCGGCGGGAACGTAATTGTCTTGCATGCTGGCGTCCAATTTTTGATTGGGAGCGTCGGGGTCACCAATTTGGTGAGTTGAGACGAGAGTTTTTCCAAAATGAGTCTTATTAACTAAATGACTAAATCAACGGTATAACACCGATAGCCAATGGTCTAACCACAACGGTGGTCAAGAACAACTGAAGGGGCATCGCCCAGAAAGCGTGCAAACACACAACCGCTCCCCAGAGTCACATGGACGAAGCACCGGACCGCATGGTTCGATTAGCCACGGGCATCAGCAGATGCCGCTAAAATATCATGAGAGCCCATGATAAACAGTCTTTCCACACCCACCTGACTTCCCAGGAAATTTTAAGAAACTTCTATTTGTTAAACTTCCACAGAAAGTTATGTATGCTGTTTGCTCGCATGGGTACATTTTTAATAGTCTGGCCTAAGTCTTTCCAATGTCATTCACCCTTTTCAGTTCAGAAATTTAAAATCTCTTTCCAGCAGGTAGTAAATAGTAAGATTAAACGAGAACTTACCAGTTTGAAGTTTGATCGTTATTTTATGAGGAGTAACGTTGAGGAATTACGTGAAGAACCCCGCCAGGACGCATGCGTGTCATTCTTCAAAGCAGCGGTGTGAAATCACAGATAACTGTAATGACTAAACATAGTAAGATTAGAGAAGAGATACCAGTTGAGTATATGATCAAGGGTGGGAGCGGAGGGCATGTAATCCTTCAACGTTACTCCTCATAAAATAACGATCAAACTTCAAACTGGTAAGTTCTCGTTTAATCTTACTATTTTACTTCGGAGTCACGTGAGTGACTACGTGAAGATTTTAAAGCTCTGTGATTTCATACCGTGGAAACGAGTCCATGCATCACATCTGCCTTGATTATGGGGAGAATAGTGTTAACATCATTAGACATCAATACGTTATTGAAAACCCAATGATAAATATATTAACACCAAATTATAGCCCCTATTTATGGGGTAAATTATATTACAGAACTTAAAATTGTTTCTGCAAATGTTCCAGGTTCAATGACTGGTTTGTTATAAAATCGTTGGAAAGTTTTCTCCGTTGACCATCCTGCTGTCTTGGGGATTTGGTCCATAGGAACATCCAACTTCATAGCTGCCGATGTAGCTGCAGCCCTGGTGGAGTGAGATTTTAAAATGCTAGTGTCTACTCCAGCCTTTATTAGGACCTGTTTTAGCCATCTAGAGATGGTCTGGACTGTCACTGTTTTGAGTGGCTGTTTGTAGCTGATTAAAAGTGACAATTCTTTCCCTCTGATGATCTTAGTATACTCCATATATAATAGTAAGTGTGTTACAATACAGAGACGATCATCTGTCGGGTAGGCCCTGAATTCTGTTTTTAGGCCTGCTGACCCCTGTCTGTTTTGTTTGACTAATTCATTGATGTGATAAGTTAAATTTCCAGATGAAATAGTCATGTTGTCCAGCCTTATTTTCTGTAGTGACTGGACCCTATGTGCCGTGACCAAGGCCATCAGCATGACTGTTTTCATAGTCAGTTTCTGTAGGGACAGAGCTGCAGCTGGAGACCAGTTTCTTAACATGGTCAGTACAATGCTCACATCCAATATTTGGGAGTACCTGGTTCTTGGGGGATTAACATTAAAAATGCCCCTCATGAGTTTGGTTACCAGGGTGTGTCCCAACAGAATGCCGCTCTGTTCCTTGCCACAGGTATGTTGACAGAGCACTTCTGGCGCAGTTGATGGCACTATGACTGAGCCTCTCATCGTAATGGAGGCTTGCCAGGAATTCCAGAACAGACGGGATGTTCATAGATCTGTGGGTGATGTTTATTGTTGTGACAGTACTTCCCATTTCTTGATGACACCAAGTACTATTTTTTTATTTTTGGTGGACTGTCTGTGGGCTGCTGAAATAATATCCACTGTTCGGTCCGTCAGTCCCAGGTGTAGTAGAGGTGCTTTCAAACTCTACAAATTAATAGGTTTATATAATTATGACATGGGTAACTTCCCCTTGTTGCGGGATGAACCAGTAAATTAGGTCTATGATGGATGGTGATGCATGGTTCTAATACCATGTCGTGTATCACCGGGACCCATGGTTGAGTAGGCCAATCGGGTACTATCAAAATACCAGACGCGGAGTCTTGCTGTATATTCCTAAATACCCGACTGATGAGGCAGAAAGGAGGGAATACATAAATAAACAATCCCCCAATGCAGCGAAAATGCATCTGTTGCCACTGCCCCAGGTTCTGGTTCCCATGAACATAATTCGATAGCTGGTGTGAGCCTGGATGCGAATAGGTCGATATCTGGTGTTCCATACCGTGCTGTAATTTCAGCAAATACGTTTTTATCCAACATCCATTCAGTGTTTTCATTGAATTTGCGTGACCTGTTGTCTGCCACTAAATTTAGTTTACCTGGTAAGTAGGTAGCTATATCCAAATATCTCTCTCTGGATACACTATTGCCAAATTGTGTTGTCCAGATTGTCACATAATGTCGATTTGTTTCCACCCATATGGGTGATATATGCTACCACGGTGGTGTTGTCAATTTGTAGTCTAACATGCTGGTGATATAACCCAGAACAATATGACTTAAGGTCATGGAATGCACTTAACATTCCCAGGTAGTTTATGCACAGTGTTTGTAATAATGATGCCTCCTGTGCATTCCATCTCCCCCACAGCTGGAGATGGAATTGGTAGCACCCCATCCAAGTGCACTGGCATCAGTTTGTAGTTCCATAGACGGGTAGCTGATAATGTTTGGATTGGAACAATGCCTAATGTTATCTTTCCACCATTTTAGTTCAATTATGGCCTCTGTTGGTAGCTTCATTGGTCTGTCAAAATGACCACCATAATTTTTGAGTGCTCGTATTTTAGCCCTCTGTGATTTTTGATAATGTAAAGGTCCGATTTGTGTGGCTGGAAACGCAGCCACTATAATGCCAATTATTCTTGCTACCAGTCTGATGGATGGTTTTGTGATGTCAATGATTTTGCTGCAAGCCTCCATGAAGGCTGTAACCTTTTCTTTCGGCAAAGTCACTGACATGTGAACTGAGTTAAGGGTGAACCCCAGATGATCCATTGTGTTAAATAACATCTGTGGTCACCTCTAATGGGTACTGTATAGTAAGCATCTTTTAAAACGATGCTTGCCATGTAGTAACCTAGGAAATCAATTGCTTAGCAGTAACAAAGGTTTCCATCTAGTAATGAATATATAGTACGAATGTATTCAAATTAGTCAAATCTATGATGATGCGGCAACCACCATCTTGTTTATGATAAAGATTTTGGACTCGAATTCCTGTGATTCGTGTTGGGTTTCCTCCATTACTCCTTTTTTATATGGCCACTGTAGTTCAGCATGCGCTTTTGATTTTTCTTTGCATGTAAGCATGAACATTCGGTTCGGTACATGTTGATCTGGAGGATTATGTTTTTGTATAAATTCTATGGTATAACCCTATACTTCTGAAAATATAAGTGTCGGTAGTTAATTTATTCCATGCATCCAGATAGAATTGTAATTTCCCACCAACCTCGTAAGGAACCAGGCCCACCTACCTCCATGGTTACTATTGGTAGGTTTGTTACTTTTTCGGCATCCTCCGTGGACGTTGAGGCGCCGGTGTCTGGATATGTAGTTGGGTCGGTGTTGAAGGTTAGCGCATTCCCCAGGAAGGCCGGTCTGGGCCATGGCCTAAAAAGACCGATGTTGAGTGTTCCTGGCCTTTGAGCTTTCACCAGTTTGTCTTGGCCGACTGGGGTGCTTTTTCCTGGCCGAAGTAGTTTTTAGACGTTGCTTTAATGAGCCCCAGGGTTTTACCCTCTTCGTCAAGTTCTTTTACCTGTTTTGATAAGTTGCCTCCAAATAGTAATATTGGTGGTTTGGAGGTTCCAGGTTTGCATAGGCCTGCAAATTAGGGTCTAAAGCCGGTTGGATGGCACTTCTTCCTAATGCTGTTTACTCGTATTGGTAGTTGCAAAATAAAGCCAGTGCACCCTGGTGATCTTGTGTCATGTCTTTTTTGTTTATTGTGCGGGCGAAAACCGTAATTCCCGCTGTTAGGACTTTCAGAACTTTCTGTAGTTTCAAGTCCCTGGCTCTGATTGAGGCTCCAACATGTTTTCAAATACACTGGTTGACACTGGGAACATTCAGTGTTTTGCAGTTCCCTGGTGGTAAGTGTCTTGCAGTGGTGTCCAATAATGCCTGTCCTTATAGCTGGTTGAATGACAAGTAGTCGATACTTGCAGCTATTTTAGGTTCCAGGTTTTGGCCAGTTTGGTCGGGTTGAATAAACTGGGACACCATATCCAATAGGTTTTCTTGCACCCCATGTGCACTAGGGGTATGTTCTGCACCCCTCTTCAGGGTCAGCCCAGAATTGACCCCCTGTACTCCCCTCTGATGAGGGAGAAACACTGTGCAGCCCTACAAGAGGTACTGCTGTAGGACTTACTAGCTGCCCACTGTGACTAGTCTCCATCTCCCGGAGCCTGTCACTTTGGAATATTTGCTCCAACAGCCGCTCCAACTGGCTCCAATGCTCTCGGGCACTGGCCACTTGCGGCTGCTCCAGTTCCTGCAGCCGCTCCAACCGGCTCCAATGCTCACGGGCACTGGCCGTCGCGGCTGCTGCTGAAGTCGTTCCTGCTTCAGTTCCTGCAGCCGCTCCAACCGGCTCCAATGCTCACGGGCACTGGCCGTCGCGGCTGCTCCTGAAGTCGCACCTGCTCCAGTTCCTGCAGCCGCTCCAACCGGCTCCAATGCTCACGGGCACTGGCCGTCGCGGCTGCTCCTGAAGCCGCTCCAACCGGCCCCAATGCTCACGGGCACTGGCCGCTCATGGCTATTCAGAGTCGGACTCATCGGAGTCAACGACTCTGTTAGTTTTTTGCTTCGCTCTACCGCCCGGCCGTGGCCGGTGCGGGAGCGAAGTCGGGCACAGCTGTTCCCATTTCGGGAGATTGGCGTGCCGTTGGCTGCTGCTGCTAGCTGCCCGCAACTCCGCGGTTCTCCCCCGCCAGCTTTTTCGCAGCCTTCGTGGATCTGGTCCATGTCTCCACCTGTAAGGTAAGTGGAAGGAACGCAGAGTCTCCTTACCTGCTGTTCCCGGCTTTCAAATTCTGCCGCTAAGGGGAACGTCGTTCCCCCTGCTGTGACTCGTTGCAATGCGTGTAGCGATATGACACGCATGTGTCCTGGCGGGGTTCTTCACGTAGTCACTCACGTGACTCCGAAGTAAAATTGCTCCTGCACTGTTTACAATCTAACTTTTTGGTCTCATTTTCTTTCAGCTTCAATCCAGTCTTTCTATGATTTGACACTAATTTATCTAATGACCTTCCTTGTTTTGCTATTTTTATTAATTCATATGAATATTTATGGGACCTGACAAGGTAGTGTTGTGAGACACATGAAACTGTGGAGGCTGGAACCTTGGGAAAAACACAAAGTGCTGGAGGAACTCAGTGGACAGGGAAACAGGAAACATTTAGGCTGTGGGCCGAGGTGCTTTTTCGTTTAAGTTCGTGACCCAAATCACGTAACTACCTGAATTTTGTTTAAAAGTATTATATAAATCATACCTGAAACTCGTCAAGACCAAAACCTGCACATATTTTTAAAATATGAGAAAAACTCAAATTTTCTGAGTAGTAATTATCCAATCAATGCACGTTTGACATTGCATCGAATGCCAATTGACCAATCACGCGTTTCATGGTAGCGAGGCAGCGAGCACTCTGGGATCATGGCTGCCTCCTAATTACATCAAAACAATAGCACGGTTTCGAAGGAATAAATGTAATGCTAACCTTGCTGATAATTTTGTTTTACAATTGATTTATCTTTGTAAAGTTATGATGTGAACTGTAAAATAAAAATGATAAATAAAAATGTAGAGCTAGGGTTGGGATTAGGGTCAGTCAGTTGGTCAGTCAGTCGGTCGGTCGGTCAGACGGTCGGGCTGTCGGTAGGCCAGTGGATGCTGTGAAGGATTGGTCGGGCTGTCAGCTCCTGCAGCATGGTCGACACGTGGTCCTAGGAGGTCCTATGAGGTCACTGGAACTCTCCTTCATGCTCGAAGGAACTTTCCCCATACTCACGGCCTCAGCTATTTTCCACGAGTAAAAATTGGTCGGCTTTGTTCTTTTTGACTCGTCGTGCAGTGGAGTGGGGTCGCTATGTAATTACAGGCAGTCGAGGGCAGCCGTAGGCAATCTCCTTCGCTGATCGGGCATTTTAATTGGCTCATTGGAGTTTTCAGGACCAAGGAAAACCGACCGGTAGGTAAAATGCCCGCTAAACTTTATTATAAGTTGTCTGGCTTCTTAAAAGTGTCCCCACTCCTTTTCCCCCCCCTTCTCTCCCCTTCTCTCTCCTTCTCTCTCCTTCTCTCTCCTTCTCTCCCCTTCTCTCTCCTTCTCTCTCCTTCTCTCTCCTTCTTTCTCCCCTCCCCCCCCCTCCGTGCTCTCTAAAGGACTTACCGTACACTGTGCAGCCGTCTTTTACCTTCCTCTTCATCGCGGGTGTGAATTTCAGACAGCGCTTCCCCGCTTTCCCTGGACCCCGCCTTTGCGATGTGTTTGTGTGTGTGCAGTCGGTCGATCCAGCTCGCGGTTTCATCGCTGACGGTCGATCCAGCTCGAGGTTTTTCAGGTGAGTGCCCTCGAGCTTGAAGGTCGAAGACGCTCTTCTGAACTCACGGATTAGGTCGCTGCAGTGGGACAGCCTTTTGAAGGGCCAAACTGTATGACTCTCTATGAAAATCTTATTCACTCTTTACTCCTGAGGCTGCCAAACCAGGTAGAACTCTCTCTGAAAATAACTGAAAATTAAAAATTCCTCCATGACTTCTCCCATGACTTCGCCCAAATACTCCACGATCTCTGCATTCTTTAAATTCTGTTCTTTCTTGTTCTCTGTTTAACATTCTCCCACTCTCAGGAACTGAACCTATTTTTCACCCTAAACACATTTTGGAACTCTAGAATGCTGTCCCTAAATCTCTATCCCTTTCCTACTTTAAGACTTTTGTAAGCCTAACTTTAACCAAGAACTTGGTAACGTCAATCCGTTTTTTCTTAAGGTGTCAATTTTTTTCTATTCGCACATTCTCTTGATTTGGGACACCTAAGATGTTAAAGACAAATGTAAAGACATAATATAAATGCAAAGAGTTTTAATGTTGCTTTCATGCAATTTGACTTAATTGGTTGCAATCTTCTCTCAGTTCATTAACTTGAGACCAACGTCATGGCTTAAAAATTTAGCATCAAGCAATAACTAAATTCTAACTTTGTAAACTAATCAGTTGGAGACATAAGTGATTGTAGGTGCTGGAATCTTGAACAAAGTAGCAAATTGCTGGAGGAACTCAGTGGGTCAGGTAGCATCTTTGGAGGGTCTGAAGAAGGATCTCGACCTGCAACGTCATCTGTCAATTTCCCTCCAAAAATGTTGCATGACTTGCTGAATTCCTCTCGCAGTTTGTCTTTTGAAACTGACTCCATGCTAACTATCCCTCAACCCACATATTAATACCAATCCCAGATTTTCATCAGTTTCCCTTGGATTCTATCACTTACCTACATAAGGCTATTCGGCCCATCAAATTTGCTCTGCCATTGGATCATGGCTGATCGATTTTTCCTTTTAAACCCCATTCTCTTGCCTTCTCCCTGTGACCCCTTGATGCTCTTTACTAGGGGAAATTTACAGCAGCCTATTAACCCACCATTCAGTATGTCTTGATGATGTGGGAGGAAACATACATAGTGAGAACATGCAAACTCCACACAGACTGCACCTGAGATCAGAATGAACGCAGGTCTCTGATGCTGTGAGACAGTAGCTCTATCAACTACACCACTGTGCCGCTACACTTGTAAGACAAAGCAGACTCTGACATCAGTGATGAGTCATTGCTGTCGCTTGCATTGTATGTAAACCCTAGTGATGGCAGTGGAAGGAGTGGAGGTGACGTGGGTTGCCTCTGAAACTGCCAAATAAAAGTTGCCAGCGAGCCTACCCAGTTGCCAATGCTTTCAAAGGACTTGAATGTTTCTGACATTCAAGCCATTTAAAAATTGTTTCCTTTTAAGAGGATCAGGTTATCACAAAATGTAATAAGAATAAATATTCACAATTTTTAAAATATAGAAATAAAACAAAATCTCCAAATACTTGCATTTATTTGCCTTATTGGGTCATGGTGTCCCCCCACCTACTGCGTCCAACCATCTTCATCCTTACCCTTTCCTCATCTCTACCCCAAACACAAATGTATCCAAACCCATCTGATCCTCTCCACCACCTCTCCAACCCGGCACCCCCTTCCCATCCCCAACCCAAACTTCCCTACCTCATCTATCCCTCTCCACTCCCACCCATCCCTCTCTGCACCCCTAACCAAAACCTCTCTAACTCCACCTGTTCCCCTCCACCACTTCTCCAACCCGTCCCTCTACCTATCCCCAAATCAAACCTTTCCACCACACCCATCCCTTTCCACCCTATCTATCCTTCTCCACTATCCCCAACACAAACCTCACCGCCCCTCTCCATCGTACCCCCACCCATTCCTTCTTCCACCCCTGCCCATGCTTCTCCAGCATTTCCCAGCCATCCCTCTCCAGCCCTACCTATACCTCCCTTCTACTCCCAATGCAAAGCTCACTATGCCTTTCCACCAAACCCCACCCATCCCTCGTAACCACCTTCCTCATCCATCCTTCACTACCTCCTACCTCATTCCTCATGCATTGTTCTCCACCACCTCCCCCACCCATCCCTCTCCACCATCTCCCCCACATTCCGTGCCAGATCTAAACAGTCAGGAGAAGACATGGAGATTTACCATAACTCTCTGCTAATCCTCTGACTCCATAATGAAATGCCAGTGGACAGTTGGCAGGAAGTTCAACAGTTCTGTTTTTGCATGCACTTGCATGGGAGTCGTGAGCCCCAGGCACTTCAAGATGAATGGCGCCACTTCTCTCCAAGAGCATAGGACAAGGACCAGGATATAATACTGATGGCTGAAGGTGGTTAAAGATATGGGACACATTTAGGCAGAGATCCTTGGACACCCTTTCAATAGAACAATATTTGCTTTTATTCATTAATATGGGGCGTGCAAATTTCCCCTTGTCCTTCATCACCCACCCTTCCCTGGAACAGTGCAATAAGGTACACATGTCCAAAGACCAATGCTCATTTTCAGATTTGCTAACATTGCAGGGTCACAAAGAATCATAATAACTTTTTTGACATGCGAGTGATGCAGAACTGGCTTTGTGTGTGGTTTCCAGCCCCAGGTGAGCATAGCATAATCCACAGAATCTTTTCCAAATTATTCCTAGTTTACGGGACAATATTTATCTACCACTTAACATCATAATTCAGATTTGCTATCACGTTGCTGTCTGAGGGAGTTTGCTGGGCACAAATTACCTCCTGCTTAACAGGCCTGTAAAAGCTATACACACATATAATAAATAATAATTGAAATAAAATTAAATAAATTAATAAACATAATACTAGTGCAAAAAAAAGTTAGTGCAACCAAAGAGAGTCCATAGTTCATTGTTGCTGAGGCTAGTGTTGTATAGTTAAGTCTGCTAGTTGTTGGGAGGAAGCTGTCGAACCCAGTAATTAAGGTTTTTGGACTCATGTACCTTCTTTCCAATGGTAGGAGTGAAATGAAAGCTTGGCCATGTAGTGTAGATGGAATTCTCTGCCACAGAAGGCAGTGGAGGCCAATTTACTGGATGTTTTCAAGAGAATGTTAGATATAGCTCTTGAGACAAACAAGACCAATTCTTAATGAGTTGGTCCCCATTTATTGGTTTCTTGGATTCATGTGGTGACATAGTATCATGAAAACTAAAAGCTTCAGGTATGGGTGAAAGATGATTCAGAATATTTAAAAAATCATCTCCTTGTGGCGACTGGACAATCTCCCTACTGCTTTCCTTCTTTTTTTCACTTTTTCTTTATCTGTTTTTCATTCACGTTCACTAGTCTGTCTTTCACCTTTCATAACCTCTTTTTCCTCTCTCTTTTCTTACTTCTCTCTTTAAAAAAAAAAGGAAGTTGTACAGAGCATGTAATATGTTAACATAATTTGTGCACCAATGTATTGTACTTACTTCTAATAAATAAATAAATAAACAAATAAATAAATAGAGATATGGCTCTTTGGGCTAACAGAATCAAGGAAAAAACAGAAAAAGCAGGAACAGGGTACTGATTTTGGATGATCAGCCATGATCATATTGAATGGCGGTGCTGGCTTGAAGGGCCAAATGGCCTATGCCTGCATCTATTTTATATGTTTCTATGTCTTTGATGATATTGGCTACCTTTTAGAAACTATGCCTCCTGTAGCTCCCTTCAGTACCTGTGATGAGTCAGGCAGTGTCTACCACTCTGTAATCTTCTTGTTAGGCCTTTTTTACAATCACTAAACAAACTTTAATGATAAAGTCACAAAGAATTGAAGCAATG
This sequence comes from Amblyraja radiata, assembly GCF_010909765.2. Lineage (NCBI taxonomy): Eukaryota > Metazoa > Chordata > Chondrichthyes > Rajiformes > Rajidae > Amblyraja > Amblyraja radiata. The sequence continues at coordinate 18,725,974 of NC_045959.1, read as the reverse complement.
GAGTGGTGAGGCCAGCATTTTTATGTGTGCTCATCGGTAATTTAATTCTCTTGGTCATGCTGTGCCATGAAGCCCTGAATCTGCTTGGAACATGGAACTGTGGGAACAGGAGACAGTTCTAGACTCCCAAGCCTGTTCTACTTGATTTTATAACGCTTACATGATCGAATGCACCTGTATCTGTAACATACTGTGGGCCAAACCAGTCTGGAGAATGTTGTTAACTTTGTGGTCTCGATGATAGTATAAGTTCATTAATATCAATAACTATATCGGATCATGGACTGTTGTTGGTGAAGGAGGCAGATGGGGTGGTGAAGAAGGGGCTTGCCATGCATGGTCGCAGTACTGAGTACAGGAGTTGGGATGTCAGTTAAAGCTGTACCGGATGTTGGTAAGACCACATTTTGAGTTTGTTCTAAATCTCTCTACATGAGTTTATCTCTCATTTCCCATTCCCCTGACATTCAGTCTGAAGAAGGGTCTCGACCCAAAACGTCACCTATTCCTTTTCTCCAGTGATACTGTCTCTCCAGGTTTTTGTGTCTATCTTTGGAGTAATGTGTGCAACTTTGGTTGCCGTGCTATAGCAAGGATGTTATTAAGCCGGAAAGGGTGCAGGACAGATTTGGCAGCGTGTTACTAGAGCTTGGGGGCTTGTGTTACAAAGAGAGGGCGAATGAATTGAGACCTTTTTCCCTGGAGTGTAGATGGGTAAGTAGTGATTTTATACAGGTGTGTAAAAACACGAGGGGCATTGATAAAGTGAGTGGTCAAAGTCTATTTCCCAGGGTAGAGGAGTCCAGAACTAGAGGCCATAGGTTTAAGTTGAGAGGGGAAAAATTAAAAAGAGACCTGAGGGGCATGGGGATCAAACTGCTAGTGTAGAGGTGGGAGCAACAACAACATTTAATAGACAATTGGAAGTCGGGGAAAGGTTTAGAGAAATACAGTATGGGTGAATTGGAGGCAGATGGGACTAGCGCAGTTGTAAAACCTGGTCGGCATGGATGAGTTTGGCTGAAGAGACTGTTCCCGTGGTCAGCACAGGGAGTCTGTCACCTATCAGCTCGATGAGGCTGCTGTGTGCTTTGTTGGTTTTAATATTCCATACACTCTGCACTGTTGCTAGTGACTCAGAAGTGAAAGTGTGGGTAGAATGAACATTTTAATTCCCAATGTACTGAACGGAGAATATTCTTCTGTGCCATCCCTTACGGTACATTCGATTGTCACAATCACATTACATATCACACTGTTCATTGTGCACTATGCACGCTCCAGGGCAGAAAGTCAAGTCGGAGGCAAACTGCTCAGTATACATTTTATACAACGGCAAGTGGATGTTGCTGAGCGCGAAGCTGCAATTCAATCATGGGTCGATCTGCTGATGTTTCTAACCTGTTTGAGCTTTGCCCTGGTGGTTTATGATCTGATCAGAACCCATTGATTGAATTAAAGGCTTGCAAAAGCCCCACCAGCTATCCATTACCCTATGTGTAATTTATTGAGAGGAGATAGCAGGGAGGCGGGGAGGGGGGTCGCATTAGCTGCAAGGAATTGCATTATGCTGCTTTTAAAAAGCAATGACCAGCCCCTACTGCTCTGCTTGTCACAACTGAGGCTCTAATAGCAGGTTTGTGTATGCGAGATGAATTCGCCTCCATGAATGATGTCCAGGATTATGCTTAAATATAGGTTTGAGGGTCGAGTCCACCGATGTTTGGGTCTAGTAATTTGTGGGATCGGAAAAGGAGCCTGTATTTAACGTCTTCAGAGTGTGGGTTAGAGTTGCCTGTTCAGATACGGTTAGGAACCTTGAGCTTCAGTGACAACCAGCCAATAATGTTGAATCATCTGCTAGATCCCTGGCAAATGATCATATTTGCACACATTATTTTTATGGTTAATTACATGCATTACCCAAAAATATTTATTATTTTTATGCACTCCCAAACATTTATTTGCTCGAAGCAAAACTTGGGTCCGCATGAGGAAGAGGGAGCAGAATAAAAATAAGTTATTGCTGAACAGATTTTGACTTTTAGACTTTAGAGATACAGCGTGGAAAAAGTCCCTTCGGTCCACCGAGTCTGCACCGACCAGCGATTACCCTGTACACTAGCACTATCCTACGCTGTCCTACACACTAGGGACAATTTACAGAAGCCAATCAACATACGAACCTGTATGTCTTGGAGTGTGGGCGGAAACAGGAGCACACGGTGAAAACCCACGTAGTCACAGGGCGAACGTACAAACTCTGCACAGACGGCATCCATGGTCAGGATCGAACCCAGGTCTCTGGTGCTGAAAGGCAGCAACTTTACCACTGCGCCACTGTGCTGCCCTTAAACGCGTAGATGTGCTCCCTTGTGCACTAGAAGCCAATATATAGACCACCAGCCTTCCAAACCCTCCACTCCTGACCTTCTTTGAGAATTACTGGTTACAAAACTGCAGCGCCGGAGATTCAGGTTCGATCCCGACTACGGGCGCTGTCTGTACGGAGTTTGTACGTTCTCCCTGTGACCTGCGTGGGTTTTCTCCGAGATCTTCGGTTTCCTCACACATTCCAAAGACGTACAGGTTTGTAGGTTAACTGGCTTGATAAATGTAAAAATTGTCCAGTATAAAATTGTCCAACTTTCAGTATAGTCCCTGGTGGAAGGTACAATTGCTTCACCATTAGTGAGCAGGCCTTCAGTTTCCTGGTGCTTAAATTCTGGAGTTCTTTCCCTCTCCTCTATTTCATTGATACCTTCCAAAGGGAAGAATCCTGACATTCAATCGCTGAATAAAATGATAAATTTGCCTTAAATACTCTGCTTTGCCTGCCCCCATGAGTCTCGGGCAGATGGGCTCGTCAGCCCGGGAAGGCAGTCCATCTAGGAGAGGGGAAACTCTGATTTAAAACCTCCACTGCCTTGTGGGCATATCCAATCATGGAAAAGGCTCCTGGAGTAAAACTAAAGAAAATCCGGAGTCGGAGCCCCTAAGGCAGTTCGTCGTTGCCTACAACCTCGCTCTGGCAGCTCCTGCGACAGCGCTGGTACCAAACTGTAACGGCCCTGCTGTTCCTTTGGATCGATCAGCGATGTGGAGAGGGGGACGTGCTGCATGGGCAACAGCCTGTCCTCCATATGACATCGCCCAGGCTTGCATCCGACTACACATCACCTGCAAACTAGGACGCATCACCCATGGTGAGCCATGACCGAGGGGGGCCTACTCCTCTACTTTGCGCAGGGGAAGAGGTAAAAGTAACAGTAACTTGCATTTAAGTAGACATTTTCAATGTGTTCACACAGCTCAAAATGTTTTCCTGAAACATTGTCAGACAATGTTATTGTTATTGATTCAAATAAGGACAATTTGGGACAAGTGACAATTGCTTGGCCAAAGATTTATCCATTAAAGAGCAACATAATGGAGGTGAAAAATAACAGAGTTTCAGGAAGAAAGGTCCAGAGCTCCGATATTCAGTAGCTAAAGGACATCTGCTAATGAAGGAGTGATGGAAATCGGTATGCGTCAAAACTGATGGATCGGTGGGTAGTAATCATGATGACTCTGGTCTGAAGAAAAATCCCCACCCAAAATGCCGTCTGCCCATTTCCCTCCACAGATGCTGCCTGACCCACTGAGTTCCACCAGCAGTTTGTCATGCATTTGCATTCTATTGTGCCTGCATCTAATTGATGATTGGTGCAGGCTATCACGGATTCAGACCAGGTTTATTATGTACTAAGATAGACACAAAATGCTGGAGTAGCTCAGGAGGACAGGCAGCATCTCTGGAGAGAAGGAATGGGTGACGTTTTGGGTTGAGACTCTTCTTCAGACTTCACTCTGCTTACTATGTTCGATTTACCCAGTTGCGTTACACAGCCCAGTTTGCCAGGGCTACCAACAAACCTTCCTTACAGAAGGATTGATGTTCACACTGCCAACTGCCTGCTCTGCTTGCTTCCAGCTTGTGCAACACACACACACACACACACACACACACACACACACACACACACACACACGCACACGCACACGCACACACACACACACACACACACACACACACACACACACACGTAACTGAAGTAGCTCAAGAGGCGCCAGATAGCTGCAATCATAAATTGGAATGGAAACTCTTATCAAATCAAGGTTGAGATGAGCTAGATTATGAGTCCGTTTACGGGCCAACTATTTTTAATTGGATTGATTGAGGAAATTGCAATATCTTTTGATGACATTTATAAATTGCAATAGTAGTTATCAGTTCTCCTGCTTTCAAATAGAAGAGATTTAAGTTTCTGCCCTTTTACCCACAGTATGCGCATGTTAAAGCCTCAGTACATTTGAATACAAATCGTAAATATTTTTCAATGCAAAACTTAAGTAATTTATTTAGCAACACACAACATCCTGGATGAAAATCTCATTTGCTTTTTAGGTCATTGAACTTCTAGGCAAGAAATGGACAATTTTAATGTTTTGGATCATTTTCAAAGATTAATTAAAAAAGCACGAAGTGTGTGCAATTATCATTTCGGTACATTTTTAATTTGGGATTAGGTAATGGCAGTATATGGTAATCTGAATTCTTTCTGTTGTGATTCAGAGAAACTCTGATCTGAAATGTAAGACCAAACATCTTTCCATCAATAGTGCCTTTAAAATCATTCCTCTCCTGGCAGGGGAAATGTCAAATAACACAGATTGCATGGTCTGTGTTTGGCCTTGTCATTGCCAGCAGAGGTTCAACATAAGGTCCAGGAACAATAAAAGATGGCAGAGCAATGGGAAAATTCAATAGATCCGCCCAACAACATTGCAAAACGCTTGCATTGGCACAAAGACCAAAACGATTTGGGGAAGAGGGAAGGAGGCAAATTGATTTTAATTTATGATCGTCACCACGAAGTGAGAAAGAAAATGCTCCTCCAAACATTGTTGGAGCAAATGTATTTCCTGGGAAAATGCGTGGGAGGTTATCTTCCACATCTTCCGAGGATGTTGGATACTGCGAGCGCAGCTGTGCCAGTGTGGAAAATCTGGAGAGCTGATTTCGGGAGCAGCCGCGACTTAGCACAACGCGTCAGGAAGCAATGCTCTTGTGCTGAAATGTCCGTGTGATGATGACAGATTGGCGTGGAGCGACTCTGCCAGGGTGCCTGCAAGAGAGGTGCAGGTGGATGTGGTGGAGGGTGTTGATGGACTGTCTCTCCACCGGGAAGCTGAGATCTCTCTCGCAGCCATGGCAAAGAAAAAATAATAATTAAATGGGCTTGAAAGAGCAATTTCAGACCCAGATCAGAATGTACTATAGGCTGATGCTGCTGCACTCAATCAGAAATGTACAAGGACAATAGGCACAACTCCAGAACTATTATCACATTGCAGTGGGTGCTAAGAAAGAGCTATTAAAACACATCAGTACACCTTCTGTCTGACAGACGCCACATTTTGCCTTCGTTCTCTTCCAATTGGCAGAGGGAATGAATTAGACTGACTTGTGAAAGTAGTTCAGTAAGCCTAGATAAGGAGAAAGCATGGTGGGGGGAGGGTGCCATAGAGTATAAGATCAAATAGGCTGCTACGGTGGAATAAGATTTATAGCTTTTTATTTTTTGGTGGCTTTTTCGGGAATTTTTGCGGGCTTCATCCAGCGTTGTTCCTGCAGGATCAGGCATCACTGTGCCACTGATAGCGTATTCCACTTAACAACGGTCCTACAGGGTAGCTGAAATTAAAATTATGAGAAGCAATTGTAATCTTAGCTGTCTGAAAAACTGATGGGATCAATGGAAAAATTACTTTTACATCCAATTTTAATCTTTGAAAAGAAGTGATTAAAAAATAATAGCCATTTGGCCCCTCCCAATAGCTCTATTGTTCAAAAGGATTATGGCTGATCTTAGCCTCACTCTTCATTCCTTCCTGTTCACATACCCCTTTCAAATAATTAATATGCCTACTGATGGTGCCACAGCTCACTGGGGTAAAGAATTCCTAAGATTCATGACCATTCAAGGGAGAGGTTCCTCCTCATCTCCTGTTAATTTGAATCTGTCCCCTTTTCCTAGATTTTCCCAGGAAGGAAGACATCTTCGTTATGCCAACACAGAGGAATATTGGTCTGTGTATAAAAAGACCAGTGTTTTGGACTCCCAGACAACTGGTTGTATTTCATTCTCCCTTATTGTATATCTAGGGAGGACAATCCTTCTCCCTCCCTGTACTTTCCTCCACAAATCAACACATAGAAAAACTTTGCACATATATGCAGGAAAGGAAAACATTGAATTTCCAGAACCCTATATGAAATCCCCAACTCAATGTGCAGACAGATACAATCCAAGACATCCACGCTGATACTCTGTACCCATTCTACCTGTGGTGTAAAATAACAAATTTGGTCTTGTCACGGCATATGATCAGGTATTTGGCACTTTGTGTTGGCTGTACTGTACTAACAAAAGGCCCAACCTAATCAAAATTTGAACAATTACCATTTGAACAAGGGCGAGCCTCAGAGCTTAGTCTTCTCACATGCACTGTCTCTAATTTTACCCAGGTCATTGATCACCCATTTTAAAGAAGTCTGATGAAGGGTCTCGACCCGAAACGTCGCCTATTTCCTTCGCTCCATGGATGCTGCTTCACCCGCTGAGTTTTTCCAGAATTTTTGTCTACCACCCATTTTGAAGAGATGAGCTTAACTAGATTAGTTACTTCACTCATGTCACTCATGCCTTGGTTCGCCTGCCACTTCTTGTTGAGGGTGTCCAACCAATCAAAGGCAAAACTCAATTTCAGTGATGACAGCACAGAGACACAGTTAAATGAAGCTGCTGCCTCACAGCTCCAGTGACCTGCCTTCAATCTTGCCTCTAGTGCCATCTGTGTGGTGTTTGTAATTCTCCTTATAACCAGGTGCTCATTTTCCACTCACCACCTGAAATCTCATGGGCGGATAACGTTAATTGGCCATGTTGCATTGCCCCTGGTGTGAGAATAATAGAGCCATAGTTATTCAGCATGGAAACAGGCCCTTCGGCCAAACATTCCCACGCCAACCAACATACCCCATCCACACTAGTCCTGCCTGCCTGAATTTGGCCCATATCCCACTAAACCTAGCTTATCCATGTACCTGTTTGTTAAAAGTTGTCATAGCACCTGCCTCAGCTACCTCCTCTGACAGCTCGTTCCATATACCTAACATTCATTGTGTAAAAATGTTGCCCCTCGGGTTCCTATTAAATCTCCCCCCCCCTCACTTTAAACCTAAGTCCTGTGGTTCTTGATTCCCTTACTTTGGGTAAAAGATTCTGTTCATGCAAACAAAATAGTTGTTTTGTTTGCATCGTTCCTATAACATGGCGATCAAAACTGAACACAATACTCTAAATGCGGCCTCATCAATGTCTTGTCCAACTGCAACATGACCTTCAAACTTCTATACTCAATGCTCTGACTGATGAAAATGGGATTAGTGTTGGATTGCAGTAAAAGGTTGCTTCACGGTCAGAACAGACCCTGTGGACTGAAAGCCTGTGTCTGTACTATGCCGCTGTTACATCTAGCATCTCTCCCTTCTAGAGTAGAGAATTTGAAGGGAGGGAGTAAATTAATCTTTTCTCTTCCTATTCTATTGTGAAATTAAAACATGTACTTACTTTATCAGGCATACAAACCTTTAAAACATCTCTGATAGCAAATTGTTAATTAGTAAATAAATTACAGCAGAGAGTGCTGCTCGTGTTGGTCATGGGGACCATGCCATTCATTTATTATTCACTTCAAGGGCTTTAGTAACACTGGCAATACTAGCATTAAATGCCCATCCTGAACTTCCTTCAAGTGGAGTGGTTTCCTGCTCTGCTTCAGGGTTAACGGTTAATCATGTTGCTCGGGTCAAGAATCACAAAGACCAAAGCAGGTTATAGCATAACAACTTCTTCCCTAAAGGCCACTAGCCATTAAATGACAATGCTGGAGTCACCATTACCAGATTCAGATTCCAATTAGTTTATTGTCATATACACCAGGGCGCAATGAAATTATTTTGTTTGCATGAAGCTCATTGAGTAAATAGTATACACGGCTATGTGTATAAAGGATCTGCAGATGCTGGTTTACACCGAAGAAAGACACAATGAGTTGGAGTAACTCAGCGGATCAGGTAGCATTTCTGGAGAAAAGGATTGGATGACGTTTCGGGTCGGGGCCCTTCTTCAGACTGCATATATACATGGTTACGATAGATTGAACAATAAATACAATGTTGAATACTAAAACAGAAGAATGGTGCAAAAATTGTAGTGAAGTTGTGTAAAAATCAGACATCAGAAAGCAGTGGGGAACAAGCTGGATTTAAATCTCGATATATAGTTATATGGACGGGAAAGGAATGGAGGGTTATGGTCTGAATGCAGGTGTATGGGACTAGGGGAGAATACGTGTTCGGCACGGACTAGAAGGGTCGAGATGGCCTGTTTCCGTGCTGTAATTGTTATATATATTATATATATGGTTATATGGGATTTTAAATGGAAATAAATGATGAGCCTGGCTTTTCATTCCACTTATTTGTATTTGGGTTCCCTAGCTGTCTTGATGGGATTTGAATTTCTCCAGATTATTTGTCCAAATCATTTCATCACAAGTTCAGTGATGAGACCATAAAGCCACCACATCCCTCTGCCAATTGAGGTCCTCTTATGAAAGCAGATTGTTGATGTCATCTTAACCTGACATCAAACCTGATGACATGCCAACAATGCAACCCTGATCTGACCATAAAAGCTTTCCTCTGCAGAGCTCGGAGGGTCAGGAGGGCTGAAGTCATAGTCAGATTCATTCTGCGTGGAGAAACAAAAACAGCGTTTCGGCCTAACTTCCCCACTCCGACCAGTTTCGGGATGCAGCGGAGAATGCAAATGTGTCGACTGAAGCTCCATTTCATTGACTGCTGAGGTTGGGTGGCGGTGTAGAGCAAATCCAGGAAGAGATGGCATGGTCCCCTTTGACCTGGATGAGCAGTGCTGTGCGCTGTCGTTTATTTACTAATTGCCGCTCTGAGGGAATCAGATATGTTAAAAACAAACATGGACTACTTCAAAAATCAAGCAGAGCACAGCTCGATGCAGCATTGTACAATGCCGCACAGTTGGTTAGACTGAAAATTTGCCAAAACTAATGTTGAAATTAGATGTTTGATTTGGCAGGGGCTGCGTGGTAGCACAGTCTCGGTGTAAAGTGGTGTCAAATGGTGCATGTGCTCATTAGAAGCAAGTCTCCCAGAATTGGAAGGATCTTTGTTCACTGCATCCAGTTTTCACTCACAAACACCTGCTGTTATTAGTATATTACTTGGTTTTACACACGTCGCGAGGAGAGAATATGAGATTATTTCAAACAAAGGGAACCACAAATCTAATGTGTATAAACTTGGAAAATATACAACAATAAGTTTTTGACGCTGAACTAATCATGTTTAAAAGCTGGGAAGTTGTGGAATTGAGGGGCTGTGATGCAGTCATATTTAACAGCAGTAAACAGATTACTGCAATGGGAAAACTCATCCCTTGTCAATGCCATTCATAATCAAGGTTTAGAATCCTCAAGAGAATGTTTCAATAAATTTGCTTTATTTTAACATGTCAATAATATGGGTATTGTGATAATCTATTGTGTCAGTCAGTAAATAAATCCTCAATTTACTGCTCATCAGGTTAAACATTTCCAAAGAGAGAGCCTGTCATCTGTTGGTCTGTGCTTTGAAAACAATAAATCATTGTAGTTCGACATAATTTGACAGACTAACAGAGACTGAAGTTTGCTTCAAAATTGAACCATAAATTGTGATTAAGACAGTGTCAATAAAATGCTCAATCATTGCTTTTGGAGTTGATAATCTCATTAGAAGCCTTTATTGTGTCCATGTATAATTCTTCAATTGTTTAACAAAAAATGCAGAGAGGGGTTTTGTGTGGGTTGCAGCTGTCATTATCAGGGGTTGCTTTTGAATGAGACAATGTGTCCATCAGGAAATGGCGATATTAGGGTAGGTTATTCCATGTCGCAGAAGTGCTCTCTGCCTGAATCTGAGACACATATGTGGCTCACAGCAGAGCCTCACAAGGGGAGATCAGAACCCAATGCTTCACCAAGGACCACCTCAGCATAAGCATGAGGGGGAACTTCTTTACTCAGAGAGTGGTGGCTGTGTGGAATGAGCTTCCAGGTCGAGATGGCCTGTTTCCGTGCTGTAATTGTTATATGGTTATAAGAGCTATCTCAACGCTGCTCTTATGGAATTACTTTGGTAGCTGGTCAAGACCTGTCTCTCCTGCTCACCAGCCAAACAGAGCTGCTGCTATTACTGAATGGTTGTCAAGGTTTTTACATTCACAACAACTTGTCAATACTTGGTAAAAGTTAATTTTGTTAAGAAAAATTAAACAATTGTTTTCACATTTTTAAAAACTAGAAAATAAACATGTACACATATTTTATTATGTCTTACATGCAAAGTGTTTTCACAGGTTTGTGTAAAGAATCACGTAGCCATTGAGACAACAGAGAACATATGTGAGAGTTGTAGAGAACAAAAGAAAGGGGCAGAGAGGAATTGGGAGAATGTGTTACATGGTGAACGAGGGCAGAAAAGACAGTTTCAGAAATCGCAGCAATCAAATGGCAACTGAAATGGAATTACAAGAGTGCAGGTGCTCGAATCATGAGCAAACAAATGAGACTGCTGGAGGAACTCAGTGGGTCAGATGGGTCGGGACCCTTCTTCAGACTGAAACCCAAAACTGTCTCTGTCCATTTCATGGTATGGAGAGAAGGCAGGTACAGGATACTGAGTTGGATGATCAGCCATGATCATATTGAATGGCGGTGCAGGCTCGAAGGGCCGAATGGCCTACTCCTGCACCTATTTTCTATGTGTCTATGTTTCTATCCACAGGTGCTGCCTGACCAGCTGAGCTCATCACCAGTCTGTTTTTTTGATCAAATAGCAACAAGCGTTTGTTTCTTTGCTTTTGCCCATTACGGTGGAAGAAAAGATCCATCATTGGCCACTCCACCATTGAAGAGAAGCGGTGGGAAGCTGTGCCTCAAAAAAATAAACTCATCAAAGACCCACACCGCCATGGCCAGGCTCTCATTTTGCTGTTACCATCAGGAAGGAGGTGCAGGAGCATGAGAACTGTGACCTTCTGGTTCAAAAAACAACTTATTCCCATTAACCATCAAGCTCTTGAACCATACTACACAACCTTAACCACATCCTAGCTCAGCAACTATGATTGACTGGACTCTGTACAATATACCTCAATTTGCATGATTATCATATGGTTACCCAGTATTAACCATATAACAACCATATAACAATTACAGCACGGAAACAGGCCATCTCGGCCCTACAAGTCCGTGCCTAACAATTATTTTCCCCTAGTCCCATCTACCTGCACTCAGACCATAATCCTCCATTCCTTTCCCATCCATATACCTATCCAATTTATTTTTAAATGATAAAATCGAACCTGCCTCCACCACTTCCACTGGAAGCTCATTCCACACAGCTACCACTCTCTGCGTAAAGAAGTTCCCTCTCATGTTACCCCTAAACTTCTGTCCCTTAATTCTGAAGTCATGTCCTCTTGTTTGAATCTTCCCTACTCTCAATGGGAAAAGCTTGTCCACGTCAACTCTGTCTATCCCTCTCATCATTTTAAAGACCTCTATCAAGTCCCCCCTTAACCTTCTGCGCTCCAGAGAATAAAGACCTAACTTATTCAACCTTTCTCTGTAACTTATTTGCTGAAACCCAGGCAACATTCTAGTAAATCTCCTCTGTACTCTCTCTATTTTGTTGACATCCTTCCTATAATTGGGCGACCAAAATTGTACACCATACTCCAGAATTGGTCTCACCAATGCCTTGTACAATTTCAACATTACATCCCAACTTCTATACTCAATGCTCTGATTTATAAAGGCTAGCATACCAAAAGCTTTCTTTACCACCCTATCTATATGAGATTCCACCTTCAGGGAATTGTGCACAGATGCTAGATCCCTCTGTTCAACTGCATTCCTCAATTCGCTATCATTTACCATGTACGTCCTATTTTGATTTGTCCTGCCAAGATGTAGCACCTCACACTTATCAGCATTAAACTCCATCTGCCATCTTTCAGCCCATTCTTCCAAATGGCCTAAATCTCTCTGTAGACTTTGGAAATCTACTTCATTATCCACAACACCACCTATCTTAGTTTCATCTGCATACTTACTATTATTATTGATATACATTATATATTTATTTGTTGCATGCTGTGCTAATGTGCCTGTAAAGCTGCTGCAAGTAAGAATTTCATTGTTCCAATTCCGGTGCAGAAGACAATTAAACACTCTTGACTCTCTTGGCTTTATTGGAGTAATTAATATAATGTTGGTCTTCAAAAAGGAAACGGGTCAGCAACCAAGGCAAACCAAGGGAGTTCTGGAGTTCTGGAGATGGACTCAGCTGACCTTTACAAACCAGCACGCGTTCGGCTCCCTTTATTATTTGCCGCGATCATCACATCTGTCAGCACAACTGAAGCTTTCCTCTCGATTTTAAACTAAAAAAAATGAAGAAAAGAAGTAATAAAGAAAATAAATCGAATCTGAGCATTAATTGAAAAGGATTTTGCTTTTAAGAAAACACATACTTTATCGGCTTTTTTTTCAATAAAATACATCGACAGCCCAGTAAATTTCACTTAGTCTAAATGTCATGAATGAAAGGCACTCTGCAGGAACTGGCTCAATTCTACCATCAGCTCCCAACCCTGGATGCCAATTTAAATTTGTTTTTAAGTTGTTAAATTCTCCCTAAGTGAAATGAAGAATAACTAAATCCCACAAGTCAGAGTTGGAATATTTCCTTGTTCAGTGGTATTTATATGGGGTAAAAGAAAAGGGAAGATTAGAAGACTAACAGAAAACAGCGTGGAAATTGATACAGAAAGGAAGGTACTAGTTTGGTCCTTGTGCCTCATGTCCGAATTCCCTTTTCTTTCCAAAAAACCTTTGAAGATGTTTTCACATTGAAATATGGAACCATCTTTCCCACAGCAACATGTCTGAATGAGTTTCAGTCTTCATATCTAAGTAAATGTCATAGGAGCATAACGGCCCACCAAGTCTACTCCCATTCAATCACAGATGATCTGTCTTTCCCTCTCAACCCATTCTCTTACTTTCTCCCCATAACCTTTGACACTCTTTACCAATCAAGAATGTATCTATCTCCGCTTTAAAAATACCCATTAACTTGGCCTCCATAGCTGTCTGTGGCAATGAAATCCACAGATTCACCACTGCCTAAAGAAATCCCTCCTCTTCTCCTTTCTAAAGGTACATCTTTTTATTCTGAAGCTCTGCCCTCTGATCCTAGATTCTCACATTAGTGGAAACATCCTTTAGTTTAGAGATACAGTGCGGAAACAGGCCCTTCGGCCCACCGAGTCTGCGCCGACCATGGGCACCACATACACTAGCACTATCCTACACACTAGGAACAATTTATAATTTTACCAAAGCGAATTAACCTCCAAACCCGTACGTCTTTGGAGTGTGGGAGGAAACCGGAACATTAGATGAAAACCCAGGGAGAATGTACAAACTCCCTACAGACAGCACCCATAGTCTCAGATTGAACCCGAGACTCTGGTGCTGTAAGGCAGCAACTCTACCGCTGCACCACCTCTCCACATGTACTCTATTTAGGCCTTTCACTATTAAGTCAGTTTCAATAAAAAGCTCCCCCTCATCCTCATAACCTGCAGTGAGTAAAAGCCCAGAGCCACCAAATGCATTCAGGTAAAGCATTCCGAGTCCTCAATACAGGAGGCAATCTCATGAATTATTTTGTAATAACTTAGTGGGTCAGGCAGCATCTCTGGAGAGAAGGAATGGGTGACAATTTTTCAGGTCGAGACCCTTCCTCAGACTGAGAGTCAGGGGAGAGTGAGTCTAGAAGGGTAAAGTGTGAAACGACAGGTCAAAGTGGATGGTGATAATTATTTCCATGGCACTTAATAGACAATGGATGCTTCTCGTATTATTTGCCAGTATGAACCCTTTGGTTAACTCCCCAGAAATAGCGTTTTTTAATTTTTCCTATCATAACTATTCATGGTTTGAAACACTCCTATCAACTTGTCTTTCAGCTTTCTCTGCTCCAGTCTATTCACATAATATTCAACTCCCTTCACGGGAAACATCCGGCTTAATCCTTTTTGTGGCCCATCCAAAGCCTTACCAATGAATGCTGCCTGCTAATGGACATGTTACGCAGCTTGTATCTAGTATTCACCTCTTCTGCTACTTTTACTGCTTCACTTCACTCTAGCATCAATATATCAGGTCCACAGTTCTGGGAAGACTTGGTATGGTTTTAACTGATAAAATAATAGTAGGCAGGCTGTGCATAGAACAATTGAGATATGTTAGTGACATCAGGAATTGTCTCTGTGCAGTCTGTCTAATCACTGGGAGGAATGCCCTGTTTTATGAATAGCCGCAAACTTTTCTTAACCCAGCACAGCCAAGTAATTAGTTTTCCACCCCAGCTGTAAGGTGAACAAGTTTGGAAGTTTGGTCCATACAGTTATTCAGTGTGTGTTATTTTGTGTGTGAGAGAAAGTGTATGTGTGCATGTGTGTGTATGTGTGAGTGTATGTGTGTGTGTGTGCGTGTGTGTAACAAAATTAATTCTGACTCTCTGCTTTCTGGCCTGCAGCAACCAGTGTGGAATCACTCTCGTATGTATAATAGATCACAAGAGTTGTTCATGAATAATACAAATGCATTGAGAATATACACCAGTGTAAGAAGATGTTTATCATTGTGTGGAATCAAAGCGAACATGTAATATTCCAATCTTAAGTTTTGATGAATTCAGTGGGAACTTCTATTTGCCATTGTCTGCTAATTTCATGGGAAAGGCCAGCTCAATAATTGGATTTCCAATAATGTTATGATTATTCCTACATGATAATTTAATTGCAGCTGTTTTTTTTAATATTGCATAATTGTAAATTTGTTATTATAATACATCAACATGCAGATTTCTCCCCAGCCACATCTGACAGGTTGATAAGTTAATTTCCAACATTTCTTCTTGCATCTATTTGTTGCTCTGCAAGTTGACACATCCAAGGTGCTCGGTGTTAAGGATTAATTAGCCGTTTATTGCAAAGAGGAAGGCATGTCTTCATGCCTTGCAGTGAGCAAAATATAGATTTCCGTAGAATCCTAATAACTCTATCAGTAATCAGGGGCATGAAGATTTATGTCGTGGTATGTTTAGATGTGAAAGTTCTAACTAATCTAGATGTAGTTATCCAGTATTGATTTGCATCATCGTCTATAATCAACTTCCTCTAAACTTGTCACAATGTCAAAAGAAACAATAAAAAATGGCCTTAACAGTTGCCCATGTGTTTATTATTGAATAAAATGTTTATTTTCCAGAGGTAGACGACTCAAATGTTTGCAATTTTGTTTGGTAAAAGTGGAAAACAACAAGGGGGTGTAATGTGTAGGAAGTTCACCAGACTGATTCCTGGGATGTCAGGACTTTCATATGAAGAAAGACTGGATAGACTCGGCTTGTACTCGCTAGAATGTAGAAGATTGAGGGGGGATCTTATAGAAACTTACAAAATTCTTAAGGGGTTGGACAGGCTAGATGCAGGAAGATTGTTCCCGATGTTGGGGAAGTCCAGAACAAGGGGTCACAGTTTAAGGACAAGGGGGAAGTCTTTTAGGACCGAGATGAGAAAAACATTTTTCACACAGAGTGTGGTGAATCTCTGGAATTCTCTGCCACAGAAGGTAGTTGAGGCCAGTTCATTGGCTATATTTAAGAGGGAGTTAGATGGGGCCCTTGTGGCTAAATGTATCAGGGGGTATGGAGAGAAGGCAGGTACAGGATATTGAGTTGGATGATCAGCCATGATCATATTGAATGGCGGTGCAGGCTCGAAGGGCCGAATGGCCTACTCCTGCACCTAATTTCTATGTTTCTATGTATCTATGATTAGACCTCCTTACTACTTTTCAAGAATCATAACATTTCTCTACAATTCAAGTTCAATTCTGAGGCAAGATTAGAATATTACACAGCCTTGAGCACAAAGTACCACTGCACCACTAACCCATAAAACACCCAACCATCTACGCCCTTGGCATCTACTCGCCCCATCCGTGGAAGAGCCAGCGATTCCCATATTGGCTCATTGCTGTTTCAGAACCCCCCAAAATAGGAGCAGAAGTGTATCCGTCTTTATCCCTAATTAAAACTGGAGGACTATTGCACTGAGAGTGGTATGATGCTTTCAATGAAAGGATGGACTAGAACTTAGAGAGTCAAAGAGTCTAAAAGACGGTTACAGAGTAGAACAGGCCCTTTGAACTATCTAGCCCTTGCCACTCATTTTTACACTAACCCTACCCTAACCAAATTTATTCTCCCCACATTCCTGTCAAGTCCACTCAGATTCCACCACTCACCTATACCCCAGGGGCAAAATACAATGTCCAATAAACGTACCAACCCACATGAGTGTTGAGAGCAAACGCACGTGGTCACAGTGAGAATTCCTTGTATTCCTTGTATGTGAATACTTGGCCAATAAACGTATTTATTCGTTCATTCATTCATTCATTCATTCATTCACGTGGTCACAGTGAGAAAGGGTAAACACTATACAGACAGCACCGGAGGTCAGAATTGAACCTAGGCCACAGGAGCTTTGAGGGAACAGCTCTCTTACCTGCCCCTCTGTGCCGTCCTTCCTGGCAGTTTCATGGAAAAGTCCTGAACTTGCTGGCGAGAACTTCTAGTGGGAGAGTCTAGGACCAGAGGTCATAGCCTCAGAATAAAAGAACTTTTCTGTAGGAAGATGAGGAGGAATTTCTTTAGTCAGAGGGCGATGAACGTGTGGAATTCATTGCCACAGAAGACTGTGAAGGCCAAGTCAATGGATATTTTTAAGGCAGTGATAGATAGATTCTTGATTAGTACGGGTGTCAGGGGTTATGGAGAGAAGACAGAACAACGGGGTTGAGAGGGGAAGATAGATTAGCCATGATTGGATAGTGTAGTAGACTTGATGGGACAAAAGGCCGAATTCTGCTCCTATCACTTATGAATTTATGAACTTGCTTTCCGCTGTCAATTTCTAAACCACCTGCAGATGTTGGACTCCTCGTGGTATCCAATGCTGATGCATGGATGTACTGCCATCGTTCGGCACCTACTCTGGGGACCACTTCACTGTATTTGCATCATTAGAACTGGTTAAACCAGTTGCAAAAACAGCATGTTGTTTCAGTACAAACGACAAGGGTAAATGCTGAAGAAGGGTCCCAATCCAAAACATTATCCATGCTCTCCAGAGACGCTGCCTGGCCCGCTGAGTTACTCCAGCACTTTGTGTCTTTTTTTATGGCAGGTGATAGGTAATTTACATCTCGTTGAACCAATTGATTTACCTTCTTGTACATTTTTAAATATGGCTCCGTTTTATGAAGATCTATTGATTTTTTTAATTGTTCTTAACATTATTGAATTTGTTCACAGAATTTTGGATTTTTTTTATACATGTTTCTAAATTCCAGGAAAATTCTCGCCAAAATTATGATAGCATGCAATACCAAGAGGCACGGCTTAACGGCTGTCAGAGCATGTTCAAATATTTGATGGTCGAGCCTTATTTTGCACGTGTTCCCCATTTCATCCACTACCACTAATCATTAAATGCACAAGGCTTATGAGCCAGTGTAGGAAGGAACTGCAGATGCTGGTTTAAACCAAAGATAGACACAAAAAACTGGAGTAACACAGCGGGACAGGTGGCATCTCTGGAGAGAAGGAATGAGTGACATTTAGGATCGAGACCGTTCTTCAGACTGCAGTCTGAAGAAGGGTCTTGACCCGAAACGTCACCCATTCCTCCCCTCCAGAGATGCCGCCTGTCCTGCTTTTTGTGACTATCATAGGCTCATAAACCATGTGGGTATTCAGCATTGGGGACTGGGGCAGCATTTGGGCATGAATCAAGAGCAAGAGATCCATTAACAACAAGTGTGTGCCCATTATGTAAGTCAACAGTGTAACTCACCACTTGCAGCAAACTCTGAGTGATTAAGCTCTTTCTCTGATGGATATAAAGTTATCGCATGGAATAGTTTCATGGAAGTCTAGGTAAGTGAACGCAGTGCATTGACTTAATTTTATCCCTCAGTGAAGATTGCCGAAATTAGACTCTCTTGTCTTAACATGTTGCTGCATGTGGATCTTGCTGTGTACTGGTTTCCTAGTGCAAATGTCACCTTCATCAAATGTCTACACTTCAATGAAATACTTAATTGGTGGCAAACGACTTTTATAGACCCTGAAAGGGATGCAACAGGAACCGTTCAAATGCAAGACTTTAAAATGACCATTTAGTGCTTGTGATGTTTGTAGACTGGCTGTTGCATGTTAGTAAATTAGAGTGTTTGTTGGTAGTAGCCCCACCTAGTACATGTTTTATAATATTAGGAACCTACAACATATCCAATACTGTGGAGTTCAATAATCGGTGTCGGAGAAGTGATCCGGACCCATACCGCTGTTTACCGCGATTTATTTATTTTATCAGTTTTATTTTATCACTTTTCTCCCCGTTATGGCCAACTCCTGCCGCAAACCTTTGATCTTTGATTCAGACATCGCCGAGCGATGGCGCATCTTCCGGTAATTCAGTTCTTAATACATAACATAAAACACCTATGGGAAGTGAATCTTTAGTGTTACGGTACAGTATGCTTTTATTTAAATAACACCTTTCATAACTCTAGGCTAAAATGAGCAAGGCAGCCAACTTGATTGACCACATCCAGCATGAAGAAGGGTCTCGACCCGAAACGTCACCCACTCCTTCTAGCCAGAGATGCTGCTTGTTCCTCTCAGTTACTCCAGCATTTTATGTTTATCTTTGGTGTCAACCAGCATCTGCAGTTCCTTCCTACTGCATAAAGATTCACTCCCTCCACCACCAGGGCATCAGTGAGTGCATGGTGAATTGAAGTGCAGAATTTATTACCAGTTAATCGGAGTACAATTGCTAACAAAAAGCTTGACCAAGTATTTGAAATTAAAAAAGAGCATACTGAAAAAATGAAAAACAGAATATGAGAATATGAGAAGGTAGTTGAGGCCAGTTCATTAGCTATATTTAAAAGGAAGTTAGATGTGGCCCTTGTAGCTAAGGGGATCAGGGGATATAGAGAGAAGGCAGGTACGGGATACTGAGTTAGATGATCAGCCATGATCATATTGAATGGCGGTGCAGGCTCGAAGGTCCGAATGACCTACTCCTGCACCTATTTTCTATGTTTCTATGTTTCTACGATGACACAAAGCTCTGGAGTAACTTAGCGGGTCAGGTAGCATGACACAAAAAGCTGGGGTAACTCAGCGGGACAGGTAGCATTGCTGGAGCGCATGGAGAGGTGATGTTTCAGGTCAGGTTCCTTCAGAAAAACCCTTCCTACACTTTGTGTCTTTTTTATGTTAATGAGCAGCTGCAGTTCCTCATTTTTAAATGCTGAAAAGGATTGTCCCTAATGTATAGTTGGATTGTCACCAAGTCGTATGCAAAAAAAGAATGTCACTGTACTTGAGTACACATGGCAATAAAGTACCATTGAGCCATTGAGGCAGAATCTACTTATATTAAACATAAAATACTGGAGGAAGTCAACGGATCAGGAAGCATCTGGGAAGGGAATGGACAAGCAATGTCAGTCTGAAGAATTGTCCCAACCTGAAACTTTGTTTGTTCATTCCCTTCACAGATGATGCCTGACCCACTGAGTTCCTCCAGCACTTTGTGTTTTGCTCAAGATTCCAGCATTTGCAATTTATTGTGTTTCTGCCTACATATACTAAATAGTTTCTCTCTTTTCTATTTCTGATGAAGGGTCCCATACTTGAAGCATTGAATGTTTCTCGCCATAGATGCTGTCTAACCTGCTGAGTGTTTGTAGCATTTTTTGTTGTTATTGCAGATTTCTGGTATTTTCATTTGAAAACAAATAACTGAACATGTATTGGTCAAGGAGTTGACACAGAAAGTTATAGGTGCTTGAGATGACTTTGTAATTCAAACCCTTAAAGTTAAGACAATTTATTACAAATAAAATAGGGATTTTTTAAAGGCTGCTTGGAACAGAAATTGAAGAAATTACAACAACTTCTCCCAATAAAAGCAGGGAAAACTCCCCCGAGAAATGCAATGAGTGGTTACTGGATAGACCCGGCTTGTATTCGATAGAATTTAAAAGATTGAGGGGGGATCTTATAGAAACGTACAAAATTCTTAAGGGGTTGGACAGGCTAGATGCAGGAAGATTGTTTCCGATGTTGGGGAAGTCCAGAACAAGAGGTCACAGTTTAAGGATAAGGGGGAAATCTTTTAGGACCGAGATGAGAAAAACATTTTTTACACAGAGAGTGGTGAATCTCTGGAATTCTCCGCCACAGAAGGTAGTTGAGGCCAGTTCATTGGCTATCTTTAAGAGGGAGTTAGATGTGGCCCTTGTGGCTAAAGGGATCAGGGGGTATGGAGAGAAGGCAGGTACAGGATACTGAGTTGGATGATCAGCCATGATCGTATTGAATGGCGGTGCAGGCTCGAAGGGCCGAATGGCCTACTCCTGCACCTATTTTCTATGTTTTTATGTTTCTATGTTAGGAGCTCCTATGAAATACAATGCATTCATAATCTCAGAATATCCCAGAATATCTTGCTACCAATGAGGTGATAATTAAGTACAGCTAATGCTGTATTACAGGAAAGAGCAATAATTTTAGGGACAGTTCCAGTTTAGTTTATTGTCACGTGTCTGAGGTACAGTGAAATGACACAGTGACACCAAGGTCACAGAAGTAACAATGTGACAATGAGATTATGTCCTTTTATCATTTGGTTGGATGGTGGTCAGTACCCCATTAAACATCTCTGCTCTTCTTTGAAATCAGCAATTGAGAGTTTTTTATACCCAACCCAACAGAGCAGATAGCATACAGAGGCACAACTGGTCGAGCTGATGCCTCACAGCACCAGACACCCAGGTTTGATCCTGACTTTGGGTGCTGTATGGAGTTTGTACGCTCACCCTGTGACTGCCTGGGTTTCCTCTGGGTGCTCCAATTCCCTCCCACATCCCAAGGTTGCGGGTTTGTCGGTTAATTGGCACCCATAATTTGCCCCTAGTACATAAGGCGTGGATGAGAAAGTGGAATAACATAGAACAGTTGTGAACGGGTGATGAATGATCAGCATAGACTCGGAGGGCCGCAGGGCCGGATTCCATGCTATATCTCTCAAAACTTAAAAAAAAAAACGAAATTTCATCTGAATGACCTTTGATTTTATAGCACTCCGTCAGTATTGACAGGAATGATGATCTCGGTTGAAAGTCAAGCCTCGGGAATGGGACCCAGAAGAAAGGGTGCTACCAATATAGCAAGGGCTGACGTACAAAGTAGATTTTTCTCTCTGTGTCGATATGTAAATGGAGGGGACAATATTTTTTAAATAACTGATTCAAAACCTGTTGTATGACACACTAGTCGTTATTATTGTAAAGTTACAGATCAATTTGTCGAGTTCAGTCGTAGTTTTCATGATCTTTGTGCAGAATAAGAGAGGGAGAATGTTTATGAATTACCGCTCTTTGTTATTTTCTTTAGAATTTAGTTTAGAGCATAGGAAACAGTGCCCTTCGGCCCATCAAATCTATGCTGACCATTGATCAATATCTGCATTACCCGGGAATGCCATGTTTCCTATTTCAGCCTGTGCGATTGAATATGTCCAATTAATCCTGCAAAAACTGGACAATGAAATATTATTGGTTGAATTTACCAAGGTGTCATTCAGTAAAAGTTAATAAAATACCTTGTAAATAAAAAAAACAAAATTACCTCCATTACATTTAACCTATTTGAAGTGAGATATGTATTCAATTGAGCCTATTTAAAATCATTTCAACATAAACCAAATTATAATCCCAGTTGTAATTCACATCCAAACATAAATCTATGTAGTTAGACACAAAATGCTGGAGTAACTCAGTGGGACAGGCACCATTTCTGGAGAGAAGGAATGGGTGCCCTATTGGGTCGAGATCCTTCTTCAGATTCACCAGCAGGCCCTAAATCTATGTAGTAATACCCAATTAAATCTGCATTATAATTCCAACACCAATACTTTACAAATTATGTTGAAAATTATGATCAAGACTCAAATCAAAATATCAATCTGAATTATAAAACACATCAGAATCCAAATTACAATTCATACCTGAAATCAAATAACAATCTAAAATAGCCAAAGTATAATCCACAACAAAATCCAAAATTAGAATTAGAATTGCTTTGGAAT
The DNA here is from genome assembly GCF_010909765.2 of Amblyraja radiata. Classification (NCBI taxonomy): domain Eukaryota; kingdom Metazoa; phylum Chordata; class Chondrichthyes; order Rajiformes; family Rajidae; genus Amblyraja; species Amblyraja radiata. Next base: position 18,703,466 of record NC_045959.1, on the reverse strand, counting down.
CCAAATTGCAAACTGATTTATAATCCAGATTAGAATCCAAATTATATCCAAAATTAAAATGGTGATAAAATACAAATCAAATATTCACAAATCACGCTCACAAATTACAAATCTGAAACATGATCCACATACAAAACTAAATTGCAATTTGAATTGCAAGATTAAATTGCAAGATCTAAATGGATCTTGGCTTATATTCACTGGAATTTAGAAAGATGAGAGGGGATCTTATAGAAGCATGTACAATTCTTAAGGGATTGGACAGGCTAGATGCAGGAAAATGTTCCGTATGTTGGGGGAGTCCAGATCTAGAGGTCACAGTTTAAGAATAAAGGGTAGGCCATTTAGGACTGAGATGAGGAAAGACTTTTTCACCCACAGAGTTGTGAATCTGTGGAATTCTCTGCCACAGAAGGCAGTGGAGGCCATTTCACTGGATGTATTCAAGAGAGAGTTAGATATAGCTCTTTTAGGGCTAATGGAATCAAGGGAAAGGGGGAGAGAGCATGAACAGGGTACTGATTCTGCATGATCAGCCATGATCATATTGAATGGCGGTACAGGCTCGAAGGGCCAAATGGCCTACTCCTGCACCTATTTTCTATGTTTCTATGTTTATATATTTCTAAATTGTAATCAGACATTATAGATCACAGAATCTGATTTACAGTATAAATTAGAATGCAAATCTGACTTCATACTGGAATCTGATTTATTATACACATCTATATCCACATCAGAATATAAGTAATAATCAACAACATATTCTGAACTAATACGCAGATCAGTATCCAAATTACAGTTTTAATTGTACTCCATATCAGAGTACAAAAAATGAAGATTACAGCAATTCAAGAAGGGATTCCAATATGAAAATACATTCAAGGTGATTTATGATGCAGTGACTAGATTCTGTCATGAATTATATTTCAGATGATAAAAGGAATCTGCACTTGGACTTTTTTCTTAAACCTGACTACCTTTTTTTTCTTAAATAAATGAAAACATCCAGCAGAAGTATCAAATAAATCATTTCAAATTAAAAGCACGCCTTCCTTCCATTGTTTTTCTTGTTGTGGTAGGCATTAAGTTATTAATTTTAGAACGATGCATGAATTTAGGAATTCCTTATACTGTATATTACAAACTATTACATGTATTGTATATAAACATATAAATATGTGTACATAACAGCACTCTGAATGGAAAAGTCAAACTGATGGAAATTGCCTTATAATGAATAAAACCGTATTGTATTGTATTGTATTAATGCAATATTGCAAGTTGAAAAATTGTTTCTGAACCCCGGCTTTGGTTATACAGCAATGCAATAGAAGGGCGCAAATGAGCGAAGGAGCAAGCTAAGGAAATCCATTTGTACTATAAACCTGAGCAAAATGTCTATTACCATTTTCAAATCCTATTGTGTTTAAGGAATACTGGTGGCTAGAGCAGTTGAAAGGCCTCGAGATCTTTGTTCCTGGAAAGATAGGCTGCACTAAGAGAAATAATCTAAATATAATCTATATCCTGTTTATTATCAATAAAACAAAACCGCACAATGAAACAGATTTGAGAGAGGAACGAGGTAGGTTATCCCCCCCCCCACACACACTTTACTGGTGCAATCCATCTCTTCTCTATTGATTTACTGCGTGATCACTCCGTTTACATGCTAATTACATGTGGCTCCAGTGGATTTGTTAGTGGTGACAAGTTGGGGCACAGTGGGACTACAGCTCATTATATGGTGATGTCCAGATACATCAGATATTATTAACTGTCATTAATCTGCCATACCGGCACTGAATGCACAAATACGCGCGGGCAGGAAATATAGTGTGCAAATGATGACTAATAGCACCTTGACCCAGGAGGTTGAGGGTCACAACAGGCAGAGAGAGAAAAAAATATATTTTAAAAGACAAATCTGGTAGTTGGATCTCTATGGAAAGGATATAAGTAAATGGAGGCATCTAGTCAGAGGCTAGGAGCCTCATTAATACAAGGTTCAGGTGAAGTGATTGTTGTTTGATGAACTCTTGGGCACCCACTGGTTCAGTGTGGATATTGAATGAAATGGAGTAAATGGTATAATTACTATGATCTTTCTTTAAAATCAATGTGGAGCCTTTTGGGTATGGTGCTCAGTAAATTGAGTTCCTTTTGTACCAATTGAATGAGGTTTGTATAAACTCTGGGGGTGCCTTTCAGTTTCATCCTAAGCAGGAATGGTAAAAGGGGGGGTGGGGGGTGTCAACCTGGTTGGCTTTGTTGTCAGTAATGAATAGAGGGGGAGCAGCAGACTGCAAGGAACGATCAGTGGGACAGATTGAACCTTCTAATCCACAGCCTATTCTGCATGTTTTCTTTCTTTTTAAGAAAGAAAGGGCAATGCTGGCTATAAACGAACAACAGGCAGCTTGCCTGTGTATCCGGCTGCGTTGAACCTATCAAGAAATGAAATATACACTGTCCTTCCTTTCATATACCTCAGGATTTTCTTACAATTTCCTCCACAGTTTATATGCATTTAATCTTCAAAAGGTGATGGCACCATCAATTATTACTGAAATGTTGCCGGCCATCTTTTCCCTCTGGGACCTGAAAAATTACCTCAGAATCAAAAGGAGAGAAGGAAAACCACTTTTCCAATACATTTTCAGACAAGCACAAAAAAAAATAAGGGCTGGTAGATAGAGTATTTTATGCCTAATGTTCAGTTATAAAATAATGTCTTAGGAGGTCGAACTACATGAATAGTGAATGCAATTGAAGGCTCATTTGAATAATCCCCCAATATATTTTATTCTGCTATGATTCCCATTAATGGAGTCATTACATGGAACATCCAAAGCAAGTTTGTCTGTTTTTAATCATCCCACAATTTTCATGCAAGATGAATAAATACTGATTTATATTCCTCATTCATATTGCGAGAATTAATTAACTTGCCTAGATAATAATTAAGCTGCAAACTACAACTGCTTGCTGTGACCCTTGCTTATGTTATGAGTCAGCGACACAATGCAAAAATATTAAACAAATTTACAATACCACTCAACCATTTAGATATATTTAATTTAAAGAATAAAATGTTAGCGTTTACCTTTGAATGTAAATTCCTACATGTAATAAATAATTTATTTTTTACCTTCATAGAAAATAAAATTATTTTACCATTTATTACTATTTTCTTGGATTCTGTGCAGGTCTTCTTACTCCATATCAATATTTATTGTTTAATAATGGATATGATTGAAGGATGTTTTGTATTGCTATAGTGTTAATCAATATCGATGATTCCGGCAAAAATAAACTAAACTTCCCTGAGAAATAGGCAATTTCACATCAGGGATAATACAATTAACATGGTCTCTTGCAGATATAGTAACTATCATCATTTTGAAAGTCAAAAACAAATGCTGCAGATGCTATGTATCTGAACTACAAACTGGAGATTCTCAGCATGTCAGATAGCATCTATGAAGCATAGATCAATGCTGTTCCTTCAGAAAAAGAAAAAAGTTGTTTGGGCAGCAACGTGGCGCAGCGGTACCATTGCTACCTTGCAGCACCAGAGACCTGGGTTTGATTCTGACTACGGGATGCTGGCTGTATGGAATGTGTATGTTTTCCCTATGACCACGTGGGTTTTCTTTGGGTGCTCAGGTTTCCTACCACACTCCAAAGACATACAGGTTTGTAGGTTAATTGGTTTTGGTAAATATTGTAAATTACCCCAAGTGTGTAGGCTAGTGCTAGTGTATGAAGTGATCACTGATCGATGCTGACTCGGTGGGCTGAAGGGCCTGTTTTACTACTGTAACGGAAATCTAATCCCAAAGTTAGAAGCAATGATGCTCTAAGTAGCTTCTTTATCTTTATAACTTAAAACATCTGATTTCACAATTTTCCTAGAAAGTTCATTGACTTGTAATAGACTGTTTCACTCGCTCTACACCTGCTGAGTATTTATAGTATTTTCTTTTTTATGCCACTTTAAGTGTGCTGTCTCATATTAAAATCAACATGCTGTCTAGATCAGTGGCCATCCAAATGTGGATGTGTTGAAATCTCTTTCTGATTATCATCTGCCATTTATTTTCAGCTGATAAATCTGTATACCTCCCATGTTGAACACTGTTTAGAAGAGGCACTGAAAAGCAACAAGGCGTGAAATGTACTCAAAGTGAGATTGTCCATACACATCATGATGTGTAGTTTGGTAGGACCACCATGGAGAGCTGGCCCATTGCTGAACGATATAGCTGCCAGATTGTGTCTGTGACAGACATGGATAAATCTATGTCTATATCTATGGATCTATATCTATGGATAGGTCTCGACCCGAAACGTTGCCTATTTCCTTCGCTCCATAGATGCTGCCTCACCCGCTGAGTTTCTCCAGCATTTTTGTCTACCCTGGATAAATTAACTTGAGTTTTAGTTTAAGTTTTAGAGATACAGCGCAGAAACAGGCCCTTCAGCCCGCCGAGTCTGCACCGACCAGCGATCCCAGCACATTAACACTATCCTACACACTAGGGACAATTTACGCATACCTCAAGCCAATTAACCTACGTACCTGTACGACTTTGGAGTGTGGGAGGAAACCGAAGATCTCGGAGAAAACCCACGTGGTCATGGGTAGAATGTATAAACTCCGTACAGACAGCACCCATAGTCGTGATCAAACCGGGTCTCCAATGCTGCAAGCACTGTAAGGCAGCAACTATAATGCGGCCCCACGGTGGTCATGCCTACATGCCCATGCCTTCATCAACCTAGTTGCTGCAGATGGTTAACCATTAGCATATTGGTAGATGTAACCTCTGCACTGTCCTTAAGGAGATAGTGTCCTGTAAATATATTACAATGCACCCTCCATTGTCAGCTGAGAGGGGTTGGTAATGGAGTTCAGCATAGCAACAGGCCCCTTCAGCCCGACTATCATTGTGCTGTGTGGCATCACCACCATGCTAAATGGAATGAACACAGAACAAACTAAGCTGAATATCATGAAGTGCTATTGAACACCAGCAGTGGAATTATAGCCCATCAGCAACTACATCCTGATATCTCTCAGTGTAACATTAATAGCACTAAGTCAGGAATGATTGAATTATTCAATTATTGAAGAGTCCAGAAGAACAGGCATGCAGCAGTATAAGGCATATGTCTAAAGATGGCGATGTTGTAGCTAAAGGGTTACATCTATATAATTAAAGGTCTCATCTTGACCACTTCCTGTCTGCGCTGTATATTGATTTTAGGAAAAACTTTACCATATATCGCTATGATTTTTGGCCATCTTACTCACAGTCCTTGTCCACTGAGCAGGCCCTGAGGATTTTTCCCATCGATGAAAAATAAAAAAGTTATGAGTGTTTAAAAAACCTTGAGATCCTCTTCCCTGTCAATCACCGCAATGAAGGCAATGCCCCTTCCGGGGTGGGTGGGCAAGACTATAAAACCCCAGATGCCTGGACGTGACTCAGACAATCTGCAAGATCGTGAGGGAGTGGCCACAACTCTCATTCTAAGCTGTAAATCAACTGAACTGTGAGTCTGCAATGTACTTGCAGTAAATGATTTGTTAGCCCTTAATGACAATGCCATGAGTTGTTTGGCCTGCTGCCCTGTCTGTGCTTTAAACCGCAATGCTTTATTAGGTCCGACTGTGTTTGGAAGGAATAAATGCTTTATTACGTCTGACTGTGCTTGGTTCAAAAGTCCCGATCATTTCGTGACTGCAGCATAGTGGGTCGCGCTGATTTCGTAATTTCCAGTGAGTGCAGAGGTCGCACTGATTGCGTAATTTCCGGTAAGGGCAGAGGTCACGCTGATTGCGGAAGTGCCGCTGACTGCAGAAGCCCCAAAGTGGAGAGGCCGGGCTCAGCCGGGCTCAGTCGGGCTCAGCCGGTAAGTATTCAAGAAAGTTTACTGCCATATATATGGTGTGTGAGTCAGTGGGTGTGTGTGTTTGTGAGTGTATTTGTGTGTGAGTGTGTGTGTGTGAGTGTGTGTGTGTATGTGTTTGTGAGTGTATGTGTGTTTGTGAGTGCATATGTGTGTGAGTGTATGTGTGTGTGAGTGTGTGTGTGTGTGTGTGTGTATGAGTGTGTGTGTGTGTGAGTGTGTGAGTGTGTGAATGTGTGTGAGTGTGTGTGTGTGTGTGTGTGTTTGTGAGAGTGTGTGTGTGTGTTTGTGAGAGTGTGTGTGTGTGTGTGTGTGTGTGTGTGTGTGTGTGTGTGTGTGTGTGTGTGTGTGTGTGTGTGTGAGTGTGTCGTCTCAGTGACTGAGCTGCCAGCTCAAGAATCCATTCGGCCCACAATATCCATACTAGCCCTCTGGAAACCAGTCCCTTCGTCCCACAACACCCATGCTAGTGCTCGAGAAAGCCCCCCCCCCCCCCCACTGGCCAGCAATATCGGAATTGGTGGAGCGGTGGAATATTGCGTTGGGGGACCAGCCCTCCATGTGAAGCTGGGACCCAACGGGACCCACTTAGTCTAGTAACAATGTTTGTGGAAATTCAATAATTAATCTAGTTTAGTTTAGTTTTGTTTAGAGATACAGCGTGGATACAGGCCCGTCGGCCCACGGAGCTGGCACCGACCTGTGATCCCCGCACATTTGTAGTATCCTACACACACTAGGGACAATTTACATTTATACAAAGTCAATTAACCTATAAACCTGGATGTCTTTGGAGTGTGGGAGGAAACCGAAGATCTCAGAGAAAACCCACACAGTCAAGGGGGAAACATAGAAACTCTGTACAGACAGCACCCATGGTTGGGATCGAACCCAGGTCTACGGCGCTGCAAGCGCTGTAAGGCACCAACTCAACTGCTGTGCCACTGTGCCGCCCAGATTAAGCTATCTTGGTAAAAGTGAAGGTGGTGGGGATCAAAGGAAGGCTGTCCACTGGCTAAGAATGTACCTTCCATGTAAATAGATGATTATTGGTGAAATTAGAGAATGAAGTAACTTCCACTTCCCCTCCCCCTCCCCCTCCCCCTCCACATCCCACCCCGCCCCCTCATCCACCCTAGTTATTTTACCAGTTCCACAGTTCGGACTGAGGAAAAGTTTTGACCCGAAACATCACCCGTCCTGTTTCTTGAGAGATGCTGCCTGACCCATCGAGTTCCTCCAGCACTTTGTCAAAATTTGGTATGAATCGCAGCTGCAGTTCTCTGTTTCAACATGGTAAAACAATGCTGGCCCTTCAACTTTCCTGGCTAAAACATCTTGACCTAAATCCCCAACCGTTCTCTACCAGAAGGACTGCAACAGGCTGAGAAGATGACTCAATGTAACGTTTTCAGCAGCAAATAACAATGAACTATAAATGCTTGCCTTGCCTGTAACCCAATATCTAATTGAAGAATAAAACAAATAATGCTCCTATTTCCTCTTCATGTACCATGCTATTTATACCATTTATATCATTAGGTTTTGACAAATTTGTCAGGTAAAAATTTTCTTTCAATCCTTGAGGGCCCTGCATTGATTTTCTGGTCAGTCACACGCCACCTGTGTTCTCTATTGATCAACATACTAAATCCATATTTACTCACTCTCCACTCACAAACTGAGCTCACTGGACATCAAATTGCCAGCGACGAGGCCCTGAGCAACAAGGGGCCTGATGACATAACTGAGAATCATATGGTCCAAGGATATTGCACCAATCCTTGCCTATGAAACAGCTGAAAACCGCGTTGGTGTCTAGGTCATTCCCCAAGCTTAACCAGCTGTCAATCCTGTTAATATTTTGAAATGTTTCAGAAACAGTTTGATATGAGGTGAAAAATTGTTTAATGATAAAACGGCACTTTCTGAAAACCTGATTTTCTAAAGAAGCAAAATTTGACAATGAATGACAATAATAATTAAACAATACTTATCCAAACTCGATGAATTTAAAAACCTGTAATAATGAAGATGCTGTTTACAAGTAGGATCTAACCATGCATACGTTTAATGGGTAAATTCCCTTGTGTAATCACCAAAACCTACAATATTAACTTTTCACTGCACAAGAGTCCATTATCGAAAGGTCAGGAAATCACTGAGAAGGTTGCCTAGAACATTGGGAATATATGGAAATCCTGAACTTTGCTGCCATTCCTGCTTAAATATGAGCCAATGCAATTTTCCAAGTGACCTGTTGGTGTGACCTATTAATAGATATGAGAATTTCCTCATTACTAATGGCAGACTAACGGCCTCTGTTTTCACTTTCCAGCTTTCATCTCATCCATGAGGATCGCTCTGTGATCCAGGATGTTCTGGAAAATCCTAACCAACGAATCCAATGTTCATCCTTTGTCTGAAGAAAGGTCCCGACCGAAACGTCTCCCATCCTTTTTCTCTAGAGATGCTGCCTGACCCATTGAGTTACTCCAGCACTTTGTGTCTATCTTTGGTTTATACCAGCAACTGCAGTTCACATTTCACCCTCCATCTCTTTGAAAGCTCTCAACCATCTGACACAGGATTTATTAGCTTTTAATCTAGTTGTGTTACAAAACAACACACAACCCACAAAGACACAGGGCCAAGTAGCATCCAGCTAACATCATTCTTCAATAAGGTTAGTTTATATCAGTGGCTGTTTGAATAATTGGTGTTCACTCTTGCACTGCATCGAGTGATTTGCTTTCAGTGAAATATAAAATAGTTATGTCACCTCACACAGTAAAAACATTACATTCCTTCCCATTATTCCACTATGCCTGCATTGACGCAAAGTGAATATATATAAATCAACTGAGGAGAGATGGATTGCTTATGCAAGTTGATATTTTAACCACTTCTTCATGAACAGCACTGTGCATTTTGATCTTTTATTCCTTTAAAATCATGCCTTGGAGAAAGTAAGTGAGCTGAATTAGGATGGCTGAGACCGGGACTCCCACACATTATCTGCTGTAAGTCAGGGATGAGCTGAGTTACAGATATTGTTGCACCTATCATTCCACTCCGTGAGTGGAGTCCACTTGGAGACCCTTCATCGCTGTGATTCCCTGGCATCACGACGGCATGGTGGCGCAGTGGTAGAGTTGCTGTCTCCCAGCGACAGAGACCTGGGTTCAATCGTGACAATTGACAATGGGTGCTCTCAGTACCGAGCTTGTATGTTCTACCCATGACTGCGTGGGTTTTCTCCGGGTGCCCCAGTTTCCTCCCACATTCCAAAGATGTACAGGTTTGTAGGTTAATTGGCTTACGGTAAAAATTGTAAATTGTCCCTACTGTGTGGGATAGTGTTGTTGTACAGGGTTCCCTGGTTGGTGTGGAAGTGCCTGATTCCATGCTCTATCTCTAAATTAAACTAAACTATGTTGGAGAATCTATTGCTGCACAAAACTCACGCCAGTCAGCATTGGTGGAGGGTCTGAGACTACATTCATCTCAGTGTAGGTTCTTAATCTTGAGAATGGAAATAGACAATAGACAATAGACAATAGGTGCAGGAGTAGGCCATTCGGTCCTTCAAGCCAGCACCGGCATTCAATGTGATCATGGCTGATCATCCCCAATCAGTACCCCGTTCCTGCCTTCTCCTCATATCCCCTGACTCCGCTATCTTTACGAGCCCTATCTAGCTCTCTCTTGAAAGTATCCAGAGAACCGGCCTCCACACCCTCTGAGGCAGAGAATCCCACAGACTCACAACTCTGTGAGAAAAAGTGTTTCCTCGTCTCCGTTCTAATGTGCTTTTTCAAATTATTTTGCTTTCATACTTCATGGATTTATGAGTGTCTTTATTCTGTTCATATGTTTAACATTTTAAAATGTTATCCCCAAAGTTCTATCCCCAGCTTTAACTCCTGTCAATAGGAGTCAGTGACATAGTGGGGCAGAGGTAAAGTTGCTGTCTTACAACACGAGACCTGGGTACGATCCTGACTATGGGTGGTGTCTGTATGGTATTTGTACGTTCTCCCTGTGATTGTGTGGATTTTCTCCAGGTGCTCCATTTTCCTCCCAAGGAAACCCTTCAAAGACATACAGATATGCAGGTTAATTGCCTTCAGTAAATTGGAAATTGTCCCTAGTGTGCGGGATTGTGTTAGTGTAAGGGAGTAATCGCTGGTCGGCGAGGACTCGGTGGGCCGATTAGCCTGTTTCCGCACTGCATGTCTAAAGTCTAAAGTCTGAAGTGTGTTCTTGAGGTGGAACTCCACAAGTTCCTGGCTGAGACCCACTCACCACTATGGTCTCTTTACGCCTCACCGCCCAACCACCAGGTGTAGAGATACAGGGAGATCGTCCTCTGAATCCTATCAAGTTAAGTGTGAGTGATAGTCAGAAACAGACCTTGTGGCCTTCTGTGTCTGCATCAACCATCAAAGTTTAGGTTTAAGTTTATTATTGTAATGTAAACCGAGGTACAGTGAAAAGCTTTGTTTTGTATGCTATTCAATCAGATCAGATAATATCATACTAAATACATAAATGCAATCAAGACAAACTCAAGTGCAAGGTATAGAGTGCAGAATATAATTCTCAGGATTGTAACGCATTAGTTCCACAGACAAAGTCCAGTGTTTGAAATGGAATAGAGGTGAATTAGACAGCACCCTGGCTTATAGAAACACCTTTCTGATAACTGAGTGGAGGAAGCTGTTCCTGAATCTGGTGGTGCGTGCTTTCAAGCTTCTGTTCCTTCTGCCGGATGGGAGCAGAGAGAAGGAATGACCGAGGTTGGACATTGATTATGTTGGATGCTTTTTTGAGGCAGCATGAAATATAGGTGGAATCAACGGTGGGAAGTTTAGGGAAGCAGAAAATGGTCAACTTAAGCTTATAAAAGCATATGCTTTAGTTGTACAAGATGATGGTGATATTGTGTTCAATTTTGGGCACCCTGCTATAGGAAAGCTGTAAGCTGGAAAGAGTGCAGAGAAGATTTACAAGGATGTTGCCAGGACTTGTGGGGCTGAGCTATCGCAAGAGGGTGGGCAAGCTAGAACTATGTTCTTTAGACGTGTATAAGATCATGAGAGAAATGGGTAGGGTGAATGCACAGTCTTTTACCCAGAGAAAGGTAATCATCTTCTTGCGTATGGCGCGCACAGCCTAAAGTTGTAGGACAACTTGTTCTATTTGATCTTATTTCATTGTGCACGCTGGGTTGATTGCATTCGTCGAAACAGGGCGGACCACGTGAAGGTTGCATTCTTCCACCCCAGAGAAAGGTAATCAAGAACAGAAGGCATAGGTTTAAGATGAGAGGAGAAAAAATTAATAGTAACCTAAGTGGCAACTGTTCACGCAGAGGGTTGTGGGGATATGAAACGAGCTGCCAGAGGAGATAGTTGAGGCATATACATTAATGACATTTAAAATAAATCTGGGCAGGTACAGGTTTAGGGGGATATGGGCCAAACACTGGCAGATGGGACTAGTGTAGATGGGACAACTTGGTCGGCATGAGCAGGTTTGGCTGAAGGGCCTGTTTCCATGCCTTATGACTCTATGATGCTATAGCGGTATATTTTATATTGTTCAAGAGATTACTCCCTCTAGCTGCTAAATGGACTACATGGTTAAGGGGAATGTCTTTGAACGCATGCGAGCTCTCCTTCGGGGACCTTCAGAGCTTCTTCACAGATAAATCTTCAAAACACAGTCCTTTGATTAATTAATTCTTTATTGTGGATGAAAACCAATAAGGTACATCCAAACTTCTTCCGACTCATACACTATAATCTTCATCGAACTCCAGCTTATTGCTTTAAAGGTTAGAAAACTCCTCGTGTCTCCGTTACACTTTGCATGGTCAAAGAGTAAACCTTCCCCATGCTGGTCCAAAACTAAACTGAAAACTAAGCTTCTGCGCAAGAAACTTAGCTCCAAACACACCCTAAAATATGTCATAAATCCCATCCACATAATAACGGGCAGTCTAAAATTTAGTTGGGCTTATGTGTAATGACAATTGTTGCACAATTATGTGCAATGACAAATGACAATGACAATGACAATTATTGCTCTCGTTGCGCTTATGTGCAATGACAATAAAAGATATTATTATTATTATTATTATTATTAAAGACACATGCCATCATCAATGACACACAAAACAAGCCAAATGGCCACTACAGACGCTACATACATATGAATCCCCATAACATTAGGGACACTCACGTATCCAATAAAGCTGGCAAATCTAAACTAGTGCAGCTGCCCCAGACTTGTGCAACGTAAGGCCAATCTCTGAGCTGCTCAGACCTGGATTTGGCTGCTACACAAATCCTCATGAAGGGAAGTTGGCCAACCAGAAACGTCGCCCATTCTCTCTCTCCAGAAATGCTGCCTGTCCCACTGAGTTACTCCAGCATTTTGTGTCTATCTTCACTGGAAAGGATGAGTTGGTTTCAGTGATCTAAGGTGATGAAAACGGAATTAAAGGTGAGAAACATTTCCATTACCTTGAAATGTCATGCTCTAGAATATAGCATTCAAATGCACAATGGTGTAGATTCAATAGGGCCCTGAATAATAGACTTATCGAGTATAAAGCATGGAAACAGCCTCTTCATCCATGTTGACCAAGATGCCTGAGCAAATTTGATTTGCGCATATCCCTCTCAACATTTGATTGGCCCATATCCCTCTCAACATTTTCTATCTATCTACCTGTCCACATGTCTTTTAAACATGGTAATTGTACCTTCCTCTCCGGCTTCCTCTGGCAGCTCATTCCTTCCATCCAAAATTACCCCATAGTTTATTTTTAAATCTTTCCCTTCTCTGCTTAAATCTGTGCCCTTGAGTTTCAGTTTCCTCTGCTCTGGGGAAAAAAGACTGTGACCATCCACCTTCTCTTAGCCTCTCATACTTTTGTATACCTGCATAAGGCAGAGATCTACAGGGCTCTGGGGAAAGGGCAAACCTATTGGAAGTTTCTTTCAAAATGCTGGCACATGCACCATGCGTCCATGGACTCTTTCTGTGTGGTAACATCCCAATGCCAAAATTAAATGGTGTTAACTCACTGCAAAGTTTCAAGCGTTGCTCAGTCCACCATATGATTCCAGGAGATAAATGACTTCCCAGCCAAGAGTTTCTGAATCATATTGTTCTATTGATCTGTGACCCTAAAAATAAGAGCCAGCAAAACAGGAGCAACAGATTATTTACATGTAGGCTCTGCAGCTGGCTGTTGTCCAGCTCCCTACCGCAGCCTCTCTTAAGCTAGTTCATAATAAGTCATTAATTGGATGGACAAGCCACTAAGTGCGAGGGTCATAAACATTTCAAGAGTTATAAAACTTTCATTAAGTTCTCACGATAACACACCAGATGCTGACCTTTCCTATACTTGGAGCGCAGAAATAAAAGGGGCCCTATTTAAGAAATGAATAAATAGGCTCTTTGTGCCAGGAGATCATTACAAAATTATCACAGCCTCTTGACTTGGCCAAAGACTGAGATCTCCACTGTGTAAAGTGGTAATACAAAGACTCACTTTCACTTCTTTTATTCAAACATGTTCGAGGGTTTGAAGGAGATAGCATTATACTGAGGCCCAGTTAGCACTAAACGCTGGAATGGAGAGTGGAGGCTCTGTTTCATGGAGTGCCCCTTTGATTTTGCAGGGAAAATATTTCACATTGTCAATTTAACAACATTCACAGCCTTGTGCAGGATACAGATCCCAAGTACCTTCCTGCATAATCAATCACAAGAGTCTGCTGTGGAGTAGAGACAGTTCTAAACTTCAGCGACAAACGTTTATAAGAGAAACTTGTTCTCTTCAGCATCAGACAATACTAATAAATGAGGAAGTCCCCTTCACCAATGGCTCCTGTGCTTGGAGACCTACGTTGGATCCTAGTCTGACACTGCTTCTATTTTAAGTGTACTGCCCTTGTTTCAAATCCCTCCACAGCTTTGGCCTTAACAACTAACTAGCTTTCTCCATTTTTACCAGTCTTCGAGCTCTCTGCACTCCCCCACTTTGTACATAGAACATAGGAAAGTACAGGACATGAACAGACCCTATGGCCCACAACATATGTGCTGACCAGATGCCATGAAATTTAATTGCATCAGCTCACAGATGATCCATATCCCTCCAATCCTAGCAAGCCCATGTGCCTATCTGAAATCCTCTTAAACGCCACTATCATAGAAACATAGAAACATAGAAAATAGGTGCAGGAGGGGCCCATTCGGCCCTTCGAGCCAGCACCGCCATTCATTGTGATCATGGCTGATCGTCCCCTATCAATAACCCGTGCCTGCCTTCTCCCCATATCCCTTGACTCCACTAACCCCTAGAGCTCTATCTAACTCTCTTTTATATCCATCCAGTGACTTGGCCTCCACTGCCCTCTGTGGCAGGGAATACCATAAATTCACAACTCTCTGGGTGAAAAAGTTTTTTCTCACCTCAGTCTTAAATGACCTCCCCTTTATTCTAAGACTGTGGCCCCTGGTTCTGGACTTGCCCAAAATATCGAACATTTTTCCTGCATCTAGCTTGACCAGTCCTTTTATAATTTTATATGTTTCTATAAGATCACCCCTCATCCTTCTAATCTCCAGTGAATACAAGCCTAGTCTTTTCAATCTTTCCTCATATGACAGTCCCGCCATCCCCGGGATCAATCTCGTGAACTTACGCTGCACTGCCTCAATCACAAGGATGTCCTTCCTCAAATTCGGAGACCAAAACTGTACACATAGCTATCATATCAGCTCCACCACCATCCCTGACAGCGTATTTCAGGCACCTCCCACTTTCTGGAGAAAATCCCGCAGTGCACATCTCCTTTAAACTTTACAAGTTCAAGTTCAAGTTCATGTGAGTTTATTATCATGTGTCCCTGTATAGGACAATGAAATTCTTGCTTTGCTTAAGCACACAGAAAAATAGTAGGCATTTACTACAAAACAGATAAGTGTGTCCATATACCATGATATAAATATATACACACATGAATAAATAAACTGGTAAAGTGCAAATAACAGAAAGTGGTTATTAATAATCAGAGTTTTGTCCGAGCCAGGTTTAATAGCCTGATGGCTGTGGGGAAGTAACTATTCCTGAACCTGGTTGTTGCAGTCTTCAGGCTCCTGTACCTTCTACCTGAAGGTAGCAGGGAGATGAGTGTGTGGCCAGGATGGTGTGGGTCTTTGATGATACTGCCAGCCTTTTTGAGGCAGAGACTGCGATAAATCCCCTCGATGGAAGGAAGGTCAGAGCCGATGATGGACTGGGCAGTGTTTACTACTTTTTGTAGTCTCGCAAATTCAAGCTTCGTCCCTCTAGATTATGACATTTCCATCCTGGGAGAAAGATTCTGACTGTTTACCCCATCTATGCTCCTCATAATTATATATATTTCCATCAGCTCTCCCATCAACCTCTAGCATTCCAGAGAACACGATCCAAATGTCAAACATCCCTTTATAACCAATGCCCTCCTAACCCAGACAGCATTCTGGTAAATACAAAAACACAACATATATAATTCTATATGTTGCGAGCCTCCTGTACGACAGATGGCACAATGGGCTAAGTGTTCGGCTGGCAACCGGAAGGTAGCCGGTTCGACTCCCGCTTGGAGTGCATACTGTCGTTGTGTCCTTGGGCAAGACACTTCACCCACCTTTGCCTGTGTGTGAATGTGTGTGAGTGATTGGTGGTGGTCGGAGGGGCCGTAGGTGCAGATTGGCAGCCACGCTTCCGTCAGTCTGCCCCAGGGCAGCTGTGGCTACAGAAGTAGCTTACCACCACCGAGTGTGACTGAGGAGTGAATGAATAATGCGATGTAAAGCGCCTTGAGTATTAGAAAGGCGCTATATAAATCCCATCCATTATTATTATTATTATTATTCCCCAGGTCTGGAATTCCCTCCCTCTCTGACTTTCTCTCCTCTGTACAATATTGTGTCTGTCTAATCTGTTGGTCACCTGTCTTACACCCCACTTAAGTGTCACAGTGGTCATATATTTCCTAATAGCATTCACAAGGTCTGACTTCAATTGTGTTTCTTTGTCAAAGGTGCTGTTAAAAAAAAAAGCAGTTTGTTTTAATTGTAACATTCTTCAATTTCCAGTGGTCTAATTTTCAGATATTTATTTAACACTTAAAGAGCTTAACCAGGCTTGTAATACCTTCAGAATAGAGCGAACTAAAAGGAAAAAATTGGTATTTTTAAATGTTATTTGTGATTATTGAAGTCACTTGGAAGTACTGCGAAAGCACAGAATTATTATTCTACCCAATTCAGCAAATGATAATTGCCAATTTAGATTATGTTAAAATGTAAATAACATGTAATTGATGAAAAACGTTGCCTGCACAAAGTATCGCCAGTGCTGCCTGTGGCTACAACCAAGGTTCATTTGTTTTTAATCTGATGTTGGAAAAATAACACAGTTTTTGTAAAGTCATTAGAGTTATGTGAGTCTTAGTGAAGGCTGTATGCTAAAACTTCAAATTTTTTGCAGCATTAAAGGCACGGAGGCATGAAGACATTGGGCTTCCTCCGTACTGTGTGAGCTGAGCCCAGTATACTGTCATTCAGGGCTGCAGTGGAAATCAGGAAGACAGTGGAATCAAGGCCACGATCTGACTGAATCGCAAAGCTGTTCAGACCTTAGTTTAGTTTTAGTTTTGAGATACAGAGCCGAAACAGGCCCTTTGGCACATTGAGTCCGCAGCGATCCGTGATACCCACACACTAACACTATCCTATACACTAGGGACAATTTTACACATACACTAAGCCAATTAACCCACATACCCGTACATCTTTGGCGTGTGGGAGGAAACCGAAGATCTCGGAGAAAACCTATGCGGTCACGGGGAGAACGTACAAACTCCGTACAGACAGCACCCGTAGTCGGGATTGAACCCGGGTCTCCGGCACTGCAAGTGCTGTAAGGCAGCAACTCTACCATTGAGCCACCATGCTGCCGAACTGAAACAAATGATGACTAATGCGCCATGGTGGCACAGCAGTGGAGTTGCTGCTTTACAGTGTGAGAGACCTGTTTCGATCCTGACTACGGGTGCTCTCTGTACAGAGTTTGTAGGTTCTCCCCGTGACCTGTGTGGGTTTTCTCCGGGTGCTCTGGTTTCACCCCACACTCCAAACTTTGAGGACCTTGCCCATCTCCTGCGGCTCCATACATGGAACACCACTTTGACTTCTGAAGTGTCCTATTTTCTCTCTAGATACATAGAAACATAGAAACATAGAAATTAGGTGCAGGAGTAGGCCATTCGGCCCTTCGAGCCTGCACCGCCATTCAATATGATCATGGCTGATCATCCAACTCAGTATCCCGTACCTGCTTTCTCTCCATACCCTCTGATCCCCTTAGCCACAAGGGCCACATCTAACTCCCTCTTAAATATAGCCAATGAACTGGCCTCGACTACCCTCTGTGGCAGAGAGTTCCAGAGATTCACCACTCTGTGTGAAAAAAAGTTCTTCTCATCTCGGTTTTAAAGGGTTTCCCCCTTATCCTTAAGCTGTGACCCCTTTTCTCTTAAAGTATTTATAAAATGGCTTTGGATTATCCTTAATTTTATCTGCCAATGCTGTCTCCTGTCCCCCTTTTGTTCTCCTGATTTCCCTCTTAAGTATTCTCCTCAGTCACCTAAACTCCTCCAGGGATACACTTGATCTCAGCTGCATATACCTGGCCTATGCCTCATTTTTATTTCCTGATCTAAGCTTTAATTTCTATTGTCATCCAGGGTTCCTTTATTCCTTTTGCTTTCACTTTAACAGGAACATGCATGCCTTGAACTCTCACCATCACTCTTTCAAAAGCATCCCACTTTCTGGCCATCTCTTTGTTTGCAAACATCTGACTCCAATCAACTTTAGCCAGTTCCTGTTTAATACCATCAAAGTTGTCATCGAACCAATCCAAATATGTAATTTGTGGGCCTGGACGGTCCTTATCCATAACTAATTTAAAGAGTCCCAACCCAAAATGTCACCTATCCATAACCCTCCACAGCATCTGCAGGGTCTTGCATCTCACTGGTTTTCTGTATGGTTAATGTTCTATTATTGGATACTGGTTGTGCCTCTATTTAAGAAGGGCTGCAAGGAAAAGCCTGGGTACTATAGACCAGTGAACTTAGCATCTGTGGAGAATTCAATGTTCATACCATTGAGTCATAAGCACCCAAGCGGACTATGAGGTGTTATTCCTCCAGTTTGCATGTGCCCTTACTCTGGCAATCCCAGGAGACCCAGGACAGAAATGTCAATATGGGAAAGGGAAGAGGAGTTAAAATGGCTGATCCAGTAGGCCTTGGCGGACTGAGCGCAAGTGTTCAGCGAAACAGTCTCCAAGTCAACGCTTGGTCCCGCCGACGGGAAAGGAGACCACATCAGGGACACCAGATGCAGTAGATGAGGTTAGAGGAGGTGCACGTGAACTTCTGTCTAATCTTCAAGGGCTACTAGGGTCCCTGGATGGATGTGAGCGAGGAGATATAGGGACGGGTTGCAAGATGAGTGAACCATGGAACGGTCTGTGCAGAAGGTGGAAAGGCGTAGAGATGGAGAGTTGTAACTGCTGGTGGGACCATGTTGGAGGAGGTGGAAATATCAGAGAATGATGTGTTAGATACAGTGACTGGTGGGGTGAAAGGATAGCATCAGTGGAACTCTATCCTTGTTCGGTCAAAGGGGGAGAGGCAGCAAGAGCTAAACTATCTGATACAGTGGAGGCTCGGGTGAGGGATCCATTTATGACAGCATTCTAGAGAAAGAAGACATCTCCGATGTCCTAGAATGAAAAACCTTATCTTGGGAACAGATGCGGTGGAGACTGAGAAATTGCGAGTAGGGGAGAGCATGTTTGCAAGAGGCAGGGTGGGAGGATGTGTAGTCCCTGATGCAGTTGTCGGTGTAGCGGAGAAAGCGTTGGGAGATAATGCCAGATTGATTAGTAGGACTGGATGTTACAATCCCTCATATTCACTACAATTGACATTCTTGGTATGACCACTACGTGAATTTGCTAACAATCAGACACATCTTCAGGGTACACAAAAATGCTGGAGAAACTCAGCTGGTGCAGCAGCATCCATGGAGCGAAGGAGATAGGTAACGTTTCGGGCCGAAACCCTTCTTCAGACTTCAGTTGTGTACCTCTACATCACTGGGTGTTTCGGCCTTTTATCACAAGACACCCTCAGTTGAGGCAGGCTCACCGCAGGTTGATCAGACCTGGGTGTGTGTGTGTCTTATTGTTAGCCTCTAGATGGTCATGCGGCAGTCCAGACAGCATCTTTCCTCTTCATCCACAGCCAGTGGCTGCACCATTCGGCGGCATTGGCAAGTTTGTTTATTACCCTCCTTTGAGCCTGCCCTTTGACTCCTCAGTATATATTTGAAAGAAGAAATATTCAACTTGAATGTCTTTGTAAATGAATTGGACAAAAGTGCACTCTTCCTAATGATCTTCTGATCTTAGTTCCACCAACATGTCAGCCTCCATCATGCCACTGTTATTGGCTGTACCATCATGATGACCATCTGGTCCGATGCACTAGAATTCCCTAAACCAGCTCTCTTCATCTCTCCCATCCCCACTTGGTCAAAGACAGGGTACTGTCTCTAGGGTACTGACAGGTCACCATAGAGCAGGAAGAATGGGACAGCATCAGCAAAGATTTGTAAGGATTTTGCCGAAGCTGGAGAGTTATAATGAATGGATACAATTAGCCAGGCTGCGGTTATTTGGAGCAAGGGACATTTAATCAAGATGTATCAAATTACATGAGGCTTAAACAAGATGAACAAGAAAATGTTATTTCCATCACCAGGGGAAAGACCATCAAATTGGTGGAAGGGTTCCAGGGAAGCCGAGGAAAGTATTCTTTCACCGAAAGGGATCTGGAACCCACTTGCTGAGAATGATTGTACAGAATCCCTTAAAGAGTACTTGAATGGGCACTTGAAAGGCCATATCATGCATGGTTAGAGGCAGAGAGCTATGATGTGTGGACAGTCCAATCTTGGTTGTCATTGACACAAATGGCAGATTGACCCCAACTCCCTGCCACAACTTGCTGTTACTCTAAGACTTTTCTAAGACTCTGTTAAAGAACGAGGCAGACATGAAGTTTGTCTGAAAATACTGTCCTTTATTGCTACACTAATTCTCCTCACTCACCAACCCCATGCGTGGGTGATTAACCCTTTAAATACTCCCCAGGGGCACCCGTGACCACACCGTGACCCCTATCTCTCGTCACCGGGACACGTGACCCCCCCCCCAAGAGCTGAAGGTTCAGTATAGTGTGTGGCCCACCAGCTAGTGCTGCCACAACTTAACAATATAATGTCTTCACCATAATAATACATTAACGGTACAATTTGTTAGAAAGTATTAATTGTCTTGTTTCAGTGAAATCACCTGTCTGTGGATGTTTGCTGAGACTGCTGCTAAGGCATTTATTTACAGAAGAGATATCCTTCTCGTGCTATTCACTGCTTTAATGCAAGAGGGTTGGAACATTAATTGGGAAAGTAAGCCTTTTGCCTGGTTGACATACTTTGCTTTGATCTGACAATTGTTACGCTGCAGTCTTTGTTGTTGTTTTTGCCACTGGTGCAACCTCTGTATTGCAAACACCAGCGTTGGTGTAGCTTCTGACTTTCTTTCATGCGTTCAAGAGAATGTTTGTCTTCGCGCAATGACATTTAAGCTGGCCAACTGGCTTCACAACACTGTGAAAATGACAGCAAAATGGCTGCTCATTGTTTCCAGGTGCAGGAAGCATTTTGTCTGACAGGGATCTGCCAGATAACATGGCATGAAAGAGGATTTGACTCCCACTGCTCTCCTACAAGAAAACCTATTCAGTGTGTTGTGCAAAGTCTGTCATTTCTATTGCATCTACTCAGGAAGATGGCACAGTTTCAGATGTCAGACTGATCTGTCCCTGTTCTATTAAACCTAATGTGTATAAAGGAACTGTAAATGCCGGTTTATACCAAAGATAGACACAAAGTCCTGGAGTAATTCAGCGGGTCAGGCCGCATTTCTGGAGAAAAAGGATGGGTGACGTTTTGGGTCGGGGTCCGGAGAAGGGTCTCAACCCAAAATGTTACCCATTCTTTTTCTCCAGAGATGCTGCTGGACCCTTTGAGTTACTCTAGCACTTTGTGTCTATCTATTAAACCTATTGTTAGTTGTGGCTCAACTTATGTACTGTAAGTAGGGGTTGAAAATCCATAGGATTCAACACATATGTCTAAGTTGACTCTCCCAGCACAAGGTAAAGTTAATATCTTTCAGGTGGGGTGTTAAATCAAGGGGAAGATTTAAAAAAATCCCTTGGCTCTATTTTGCAAAGTAAGGGGAATTCCTCTTTACTATCTTAATCTATAATCCTTACTAATATTATTCCTCGATCAACATTGTGAAAATACAAACTGTCGGGTCACTGTTGCAATCCTATTTGATGTATTCTAATGTCATGCTTGCTTTAGTATGGTACAGTGGCACAGTGGGGCAAAGCTGCAGTCTAGCAGCTCCAGACACACGGGCTTGATCCTGATCTCAGGTGCTGTCTTTGAGGAGTTTGCAGGTTTTCCACTGTGACCGTGTAGGTTTGCTCTGGTTTCTACCCATATCCCAAAGTTGTGCTAGTAGATTAATTGGGTATTGTGAGTTATCCCCAAGTCTAAGTTGAAAGCAAAAGGACAAAAAAGAGGTTAATAGGTTCAGATTTACATTTATTATTGTTATATGTATTGAGGGTACAGTGGGGCCTAGTTTTACACGCTATCCAAACAGATCAGATGAACTTTGCATATGTTCAACCAAGTCAAACTCAAGTACAATTGATAGAGCATGCAATAAATAGAGCAAAGGGGCAGATACACAGTGCATAATATAGTTCTCAGCATTGCAGTTCATCAGTTCCATAGACAAACTCCAATAACAACAATGGGGTTGAGGTGAATCTGATAATACCCGAGCTTATGGAAGGACTGTTCAGAAGCCTGATAACAGAGGGGGAAGATAAGTATGTGAGAGTTTAAAAAATGAAGGACTACAGTAAAAGTTAGGGATGTGGAAAAGGGACTGACAGATGTAGGTATGAAGTTGATCTGCCTCTTTCTGAGTGATCATGCAGCATGTTGGGAACGTAAAATTATAAATACAACGCTACGCTGCTGAACAACCTCCTTGGAACTGCCAACATACTTTATATATTTTTTGATGTTCATTGCATGACAAGCAGGGGACAAACTGCTGATCTTCAGAAGATCAACAGCTGCTCTTCTAACATTGGCAATTGTGATGCTGTCTGAATTGAACTGGAACCTTACACAACAAACTTGCAGGTGGTTCTTTGAATCAGTACTGAAATAATTTCAGGTCTGAAGAAGGGCCTCGACCATTGATAAGGACCCACATGGGGGGTCAGTGGGCAAAATTAGGGCACCTGGTATTGGGGGTAGAGTGCTGACATGGATAGAAAATTGGTTGGCAGACAGGAAACAAAGAGTAGGGATTAACGGGTCTCTTTCAGAATGGCAGGCAGTGACTAGTGGGGTACCGCAAGGCTTGGTGCTGGAACTGCAGCTATTTACAATATACATCAATGATTTAGATGAAGGGATTCAAAGTAACATTAGCAAATTTGCAAAGCTGGGTGGCAGTGTGAACTGTGAGGAGGATGCGATGAGAATGCAGGGTGACTTGGACAGGTTGGCAGATGCATGGCAGATGCAGTTTAATGTGGATAAATGTGAGGTTATGAGGTATTCAGTCTATGAATGTAAGCATGCAGGTACAGCAGACAGTGAAGAAAGCAAATGGGATGTTGGCCTTCATAACAAGAGGAGTTGAGTATAGGAGCAAAGAGGTCCTTCTGCAGTTGTACGGGCCCTAGTGAGACCACACCTGGAGTATTGTGTGCAGTTTTGGTCCCCTAATTTGAGGAAGGACATTCTTGCTATTGAGGGAGTGCAGCATAGGTCTACACGGTTAATTCCCGGGATGGCGGGCCTGTCATATGCTGAGAGAATGGAGCGGCTGTGCTTGTATACTCTGGAATTTAAAAGGATGAGAGGGAATCTTATTGAAACATATAAGATTATTAAGATACACAAAAATGCTGGAGAAACTCAGCGGGTGCAGCAGCATCTATGGAGCGAAGGAGATAGGCAATGTTTCGGGCCGAAACCCTTCTTCAGATTATTAAGGGTTTTAATTAAGATTAAGATTATTAAGGGTTTGGACATGCTAGAGGCAGGAAACATGTTCCCGATGTTGGGGGAGTCCAGAACCAGGGTCCACAGTTAAAGAATAAGGTGTAAGACATTTAGAATGGAGACAAGGAAACACTTTTTCACACAGAGATTTGTGAGTCTGTGGAATTCTCTGCCTGTCGGTGGAGGCCGGTTCTCTGGATGCTTTCAAGAGAGAGCTAGATAGGGCTCTTAAAGATAGTGGAGTCAGGGGATGTGGGGAAAAGGCAGGAACAGGGTACCGATTGGGGATGATCAGCCATGATCACATTGAATGGCTGTGCTGGCTCGAAGGGCCAAATGGCCTGATCCTGCACCTATTGTCTATTTTCTATTGACCTGAAACATCACTCATCCATATTCTCCAGAGATGCTGGCTGACCTGCTGAGTTACTCCAGCACTTTGTGTCTTGCTGGAATAATTTCCCCTGAATTAAGGTTTGAATCTCAGTTGTTCCATCAGAAACAATGAATTAAGAAGTGAACCTTACTCACCCAATGTGTCATTGGTCCTCTCTCTACTCTATCTCCGGAAAACCCAACTTTACAATTAAACAAGGTTTCTGTCATGCTGGTCACTTCCTTATCCCTGAATTTAATCGGCTCATACTGACTAGAAGTGGGATCATTGTTCTAGCTGGCAAGCGGTCAGAATCCATGACATGAGGAAAAGCATCACCACGGTCACCTACAAGAAGAAGGAGAAGAGGGAAGAGATTAGAAATTGGTGACCCATCTCACTGTTAGATTTCGATCACACAATTTCTGTCCAAAGTCATTACGGGTTGAGTCAGGTTTGCTCTGGGGCAAGTAATCCGCCTCTGACAACCTATGATCACCAATGTGTGGAGCAGAGGAGTGGAGACTTGCATGCACAGCTTAGATCAGGATAACACCTTTGATAAACATTGCCCATGTACACAATGAACTGTTCTCCAAAACGAGTTTGAAGAAGTCACGTCCATTTCTAATTCGGTAACACTGCTCTGCACATACACTGTACATACACTGCACATACTCGGGACGACAGATGGCACAATGGGCTAAGTGTTTGGCTGGCAACCGGAAGGTAGCCGGTTCGAATCCCGCTTGGAGTGCATACTGTCGTTGTGTCCTTGGGCAAGACACTTCACCCACCTTTGCCTGTGTGTGAATATGTGTGAGTGATTGGTGGTGGTCGGAGGGGCCGTAGGCGCAGATTGGCAGCCACGCTTCCGTCAGTCTGCCCCAGGGCAGCTGTGGCTACAGAAGTAGCTCACCACCACCGAGTGTGACTGAGGAGTGAATGAATAATGCGATGTAAAGCGCCTTGAGTATTAGAAAGGCGCTATATAAATCCCATCCATTATTATTATTATTATACACTAATGACACAATCTGAATTAATTAATGGGAAACTGAAGGCATTCTCATCAAATCTGGTCAAGCAAGGCTTGTTTGTCAGTCTTTTGCCAAATCATCAAGAAGCACAGACTAAAGATGGGTGACAAATTCCAAACAGCTGGCACACTAATATCACCATCTCCCTTTACATCACCACCTTCTGCTTGAAACCATAGTTGTTCTGCAAGTTGCTTAGCATCTTTGATCGATTTTAACTGGCCCCTGGGGCCAGACACATTCACAGCTAAAGCAATGTCATGTTCTTTTGTGATCAGTCAAACTAATCCTCCGCTCTCTTCACCATCAGGAACAAGTATCTAGAAGGTGTTCGGATTCTAGTTTGGAGGAGCCAATATATGCAGCAGGGAGTGAGTGGAGTGGAATGCCGAGAAAAATCAGAAACTAGGAATATGGGACCCTTGCTCCTTCTCATTTGAGGGAAGTAATTTGATTAAATGTAATAAAAAGAAACTGCACTTGATAGTTTATACCAAAGATTGACACAAAATGCTAGAGTTTCTCAACAGGTCAGGCAGCATCTCTGAAGAAGATGGATAAGTGGTATTATGGGTCGGGACACTTGTTCAGAATTACATCAGCATTTTGTGTCTATCTGAGGTAATTTGTCTACCAATAACCTACTGCTGCAGACCAACATATTCCAATTTGCAGGAGAA
Organism: Amblyraja radiata; assembly: GCF_010909765.2. Classification (NCBI taxonomy): domain Eukaryota; kingdom Metazoa; phylum Chordata; class Chondrichthyes; order Rajiformes; family Rajidae; genus Amblyraja; species Amblyraja radiata. The sequence continues at coordinate 18,678,126 of NC_045959.1, read as the reverse complement.
CATGCTGAGGAGTACATACTGGACCTTGGTGTGGTCATTGCAAAGTCCTTCCAACCCCTGAAGCCTGAAGAGAAATACTCTCTATAATAACTTTCCAAATGTATCACAGATGGAATATTGATGCCCTATGGAGATTATCACGATGCAAGCTAATATAAACGTCGACTGCTGCTGGAAGATCATCAAGTGAGTATGCGATGTATAAATTAATATCCTGCATTGTATAACTGCAAATGTTATAAATACATTTTTTTTTGTCAAAGCAAGTTTAGTGGCATGAGATTTGAGCTTCCTTGATCGTAAGCTTTGGAATTTCCCCCTATGTTTTTCCATCTCTCTAAAAGGGCCTGTCCCACTTAGGCGACTTTTCGGCGGACTGTCTGCGACCTTCAATCTCGAGGCACTCGCCTGAAAAACTGCGAACTGGAACGTCGACCGCCAGAGCGGAACACACACACACACACACACATCGCACACATGCACACACGCACGCACGCACACGCACACACACACACATCGCAAAGGCGGGGGCCAGGGAAAGTGGGGGAGCGCTGTCTGAAATTCACGTGGTGCAAAGCCAGGGTGATACAGACACACACCGCGATGAACAGGAAGGTTAAAGACGGCTAGCACAGTGTACGGTAAGTCCTTTAAAAGAGCGGGAGTGGCGGGGAGAAGGGGGAAGAGAAGGAGTGGAGACACTTTTAGGAAGCCAGACAACTTTTAATAAGCCAGAGATCCACAGCTGTGAAGTTCGGCGGGCATTTAACATTACCGGTCAGTTTTCCTTGGCTCTGAAAACTCGTGCTTACGTTTTTTTTCCCCCAATGAGCCAATGAAAATTCCCAGTCAGCAAAGGAAATTAACTAAAACTACCTACACTACCACTACCACTGCACCTACGACCCCACTACCACTGCACCTCCGACTACAAAAGTATCGATTTTCTCCATGACGACCAATTTTTGCTCGCAGAAAAATTTTCAACATGCTGAGGCCGCGACTAGTTAGTAGAATGTGGGAACTCCTCTCGTCCATGAAGGAGACTCACCAGAGACCGCCAGCGAACACATGCCGACCATGCGGCGATCACGAGGCGAGCGCAGAGTCTCCTGCTCTCGCCTAAAACGTCGCCTGAGTGGGACAGGCCCTTAAGGCACTCCATGCCCCTCCAACTGCAATAAAGGTCTCAGTTTTTGACTTAAAGATGCTTTCATGGAACATTTCAATTTTTGGATCCAGGTGCTACACAAATGGAAGTCATAGTTATGATGTAAAAGCTCTTGCTTCCATGAAGAATTCCTGGGCTGGTTGGCACACATTAGAAGTATTTATTTTGTGGGTAATTACCTAGACAACAAACAAATCTTCGCTTTATGAGGTGCAAACAAGGATTGAGTGCTGTTGCATTTGAAGTAGGCTCTGCATCCCATCGGAGACAACAGGAATGAAAGAAATGTGCGCGGCAGGATGACTAGGACTCGTCAGTAGGAGGAGGGCAGTGGGAGTGAAATCCTCTTTCACGTTGCAAAATTTGGCAGGCGTGGGTGGATCCCATTCAGTCAAAATGCTCACTGCAGCTGGACACAATGATTACCCTTTTTGCCGTCAATTTCATTGCGTTACATAGCCAATTGGCTGGCTTAAATGGCTCTGCGCGATTACCAGCATTCGACTGCATTGTGTTGAGAATATCACAGTTTTGCACTGGTGGAGATTTAGGCAGCTCCTTTATTACCCAATGGTATCTCTGCAAGGCCACATCGCAGGATGCCTTATCACAGCTCCAGTGACCCAGGTTTGATCCTGACCTCGGGTGCTGTCAGTGCAGAGTTTGCATGCTCCTCATGTGACTATGTACATTTCCCCTGGGTGCTCTGATTTCATCTCACATTACCAAGACATGCTGGTACATTAATTGGTTCAAATTTTAAGATTCAAGAGAGTTTATTGTCATGTGTACCAGCTAGGACAATGAAATTCTTGCTTTGCTTCAGCACAACACAACAGTAGGCATAAATAAATAAATACAGAACAGATCAGTATGACCATATACCATTGAATATATATATATATACACATACACATACATAAATAATCAGATAAAGTGCAATAGGCTGTTATAGTTCAGAGTTTTGTTTGAGCTGAGTTTAATAGCCTGATGGCTGTGGGGGAGCAGCTATTCCTGAACCTGGATGTTGCAGATTTCAGGCTCCTGTACCTTCTACCTGAAGGCAGCGGGGAGATGAGTGAGTGGCCAGGATGGTGTGGGTCCTTGATGATGCTGGCAGCCTTTTTGAGGCAGCAACTGCGATAGATCCCCTCAATGGTAGGGAGGTCTGAGTCGATGATGGACTGGGCAGTGTTTACAACTTTTTGCAGTCTTTTCCGCTGCTGGACACTCAAGTTGTCGAACCAAGCCACGATGCAACCGGTCAGCATGCTCTCTACTGTGCACCTGTAGAAGTTCGAGAGAGTCCTCCTTGACATACCGACTCTCCGTAATCTTCTCAGGAAGTAGAGGCGCTGATGTGCTTTCTTTATAATTGCATCAGTGTTCTCGGACCAGGAGAGATCTTCAGAGATATGCACGCCCAGGAATTTGAAGCTCTTGACCCTCTCCACCATCAACCCGTTGATATAAACGGGATTATGGTTCCCCATCCTACCCCTTCCAAAGTCCACAATTGGTTGCTGTAAATTAACTCTGTGCAAATGGTTGGTGGGTGAATAGAGAGGTAGAAAATGGGTATGTACAGAGGAGTCAGAGGGGAGGATTGACTGAGCCAGCATTGACTAAAGTGGTTGAAAGGTCTACATTTTAAGAGAATTTGAACATGATGCACATGACTCTCAACCTATGCTGTCTACGGGAAGACAAGCATGATCAAACAACATTGGCAGTGTGGGTGATTACCCCATATTAGATGTGTTTAGAGCTCAGTAGGTTTCAGGCAAACTTATGTATGGCTATGATACTCTTGCCCAAGGATACACCCGAAATGTCACCCATTCCTTCTCTCTAAAGATGCTGCCTGTCCCGCTGAGTCAATCCAGTATTTTGTGTCTATCTCCAGTTTAAACTAGTTCCTTCCTACACATTTCATCCGCAATTCCTTGTTTCTTTGTAAAGCAGATAAGTTATCTTCCTTGCCTTCTTCAAAGCAGTGTCTTGGATCTTTTATGTCCAATTGAAAGAGCAGCAAATACCCATGGTTTAATATAGGATCCAAAGACATCACCCTATGACAAAACAGCACTCCCTCAGAGCTGCAGCCAGACCATCTCACTGGACAGTTCTGCTGACCCCCCTCCCCTCCTCCCCCTCCCCCTCCCCCTCATCCACCTCCCCCCCCCCCTTTGAATTTTGAGTGGGACTTGAACTCATATCTTTCCTACTCAGAAGCAAGTATTACCCACTGAGACACAGCTGACATTGCAAATTGTCGATTGCAACGCTGTGCTCTGCTTTTTCACTTTCCCTTCCCTCTCTCCCTCCCCAGTGACCCACAGCAGCTGCACAGCAACCTGCTCGCAACTGGCATAATCGGAACATATGCCCTCTCACAGTCTCTGGAGAGAGAGGCCTGTCCCAGCCTCCCAACACAATGGAAGGTAATATCTTATCAAAAGCAGCAAGCAAAGGCTTAAACACTTCTATTGTATTAAATATGAATGAGTATTTATTGTTGAGCGCAGTATGAGTGGATACATGATGATGTCGATTAGCCACATGATTAAGCAGATGACACGATATGGCTGCTAAGGTAAATAAAGCAAACCTTCTGTCACTTCCTCCCTGGGGCCTTGGGAACATTTTGTTTGGTAACTTTGCCTGCAGAAGCAAATTGACTGGAAAGGAAAAGTGACTGCAATATAAACTCAGGGGATCTTAAGCTAGGTCCTTGCAAATATCTTTCTCTTCTGACTTAAAACCCTCCATTTTCCCAGGCACTTCAGAGTCCAAACTAGTTGAGGAATCATAGTAATTGATTCATTGTAATCTGGGATGCTCCGAACCCTTGTTTTTAACGATGCATAAATTGGCCTGTTGGATCTTCTGTCCCGATTCTATTTTTCCCAAACACAAGATTTGTATTTCTAGCGCTGAAGCCAAAAAGTGCTGGAATCTGAAAGAAAAAAAAACAGGAAGCTGGAAGAACTCAGTGGATCAAGTAGGATTTGGTGGAGGCAAAAGGGGTAAGTTGATATTTCAGGTTGAGACCTTATTCTGTTGTGCTGAAGCAAAGCAAGAATTTCATTGTCCTATCTGGGACACATGACAATAAACTCTCTTGAATCTTGAATCTTGCATCAGCACTGAGAGGGACGAGGAAGGTATGTGACTATATAGCTGGACGGGGGTAGGGGCAGGATGTGTGGGATGGAGGCTGCTAGATGATAGGTGGAACTAGATGGGAAGGCGATGATGGGCAGATGAATGCAGTGGTGGGGGGGGGGGGGGAAGTAATGGAATGGGAAAGATGAATAACAGGAGAAGACGACTTGGGTGAATTTGTGTGGCAGGAGAAAATCAGGGGGTGGTGGGGAGGAATGTAGGTTACCAGGATTTCAAACAGAATTGTCGACTTAAATCTTTTGCCTCATAAATGGTTCCTGACCTGCTTAATTTTTCCAACATTATGCCTTTTGTTCCTCAGTCCATTCTTGGTTTGATTGAAGCCACCAGCAGCTTGTTCGGCCCTGTACGGAGGGGCGGGGGTGGTACAAACGGGAAGCATTAATTTCCAACTCCTGTACTAGAAAAGCTGCCCTCTGCTGAGATGAAACCAATGGGTTGCCCAGAAAATGGTGAGTAAACATTTGTCATAGAATGCAGTGGGTTTAAGCAAACACATTTACCTTTCTGCATGCGTGTTTTTAAATCCTTTCTTTTAAAAAAAATTTAAAATGTTAATTGTTTTAAATATTTGAAATACTTTCCAGGTGCTTTTGAAAGTTTTTCACCAACATTCTGTTTTGGTGATGGCCTTGCCACCTCCAGCTTCACCAGCCGTCAACACCTGCCCCGTAGAGCAACCAATCTCTTGTGTTGGGACAGGCCCTACAGCGCACAGTGCTAGAGTAGGCAGGTGTGTTGAGAGCTGGAGTCCCAGTGGGAGACTGGTGACGCACTGGACAAATGAGCTTGGCACAGGGGAAAGCAGCCTTTATCTCTGGGGTGAGTGAATGATCTGTCCTGTTTACGAAAGAACTGCAGATGCTGGAAAAATCGAAGGTAGACAAAAATGCTGGAGAAACTCGGCGGGTGAGGCAGCATCTATGGAGCGAAGGAATAGGTGGCATTTCAGGTCGAGACCATTGGTCAGACCTGATCAGTCTGAAGAAGGGTCTCGACCTGAAACGTCACCTATTCCTTCATTCCATAGATGCTGCCTCACCCGCTGAGTTTCTCCAGCATTTTGTCTACCTTCGAATGATCTGTCCTGTTCTGTTTGTCACCTTTGATCATTGGGTTTCATACGTAAAGTCTTAATGCCAAGTCTAATTCCATTTGCATACTGGTTTAACTTATCAATTATCTGTACTTCATCATTGATAAACTCGTGTTTGGTGATCACATATAACCATATAACATATAACAATTACAGCACGGAAACAGGCCATCTCGGCCCTTCTAGTCCGTGCCGAACACGTATTCTCCCCTAGTCCCATCTACCTGCACTCAGACCATAACCCTCCATTCCTTTCCCGTACATATAACTATCCAATATATTTTTAAATGATAAAATCAAACCTGCCTCCACCACCTTCACTGGAAGCTCATTCCACACAGCTACCACTCTCTGAGTAAAGAAGTTCCCCCTCATGTTACCCCTAAACTTCTGTCCCTTAATTCTCAAGTCATGTCCTCTTGTTTGAATCTTCACTACTCTCAGTGGGAAAAGCTTATCCACATCAACTCTGTCTATCCCTCTCATCATTTTAAAGACCTCTATCAAGTCCCCCCTTAACCTTCTGTGCTCCAAAGAATAAAGACCTAACTTGTTCAACCTTTCTCTGTAACTTAGTTGCTGAAACCCAGGCAACATTCTAGTAAATCTCCTCTATACTCTCTCTATTTTGTTGACATCCTTCCGATAATTAGGCGACCAAAATTGTACACCAGAATGTATCTGTGATCGATTTAATAGTGGCTTGAACAGTGGACTTCAAAGAGAAGGAAACACTATTTAAATGTTGTTCTCTGTGAAGTTGAAAAAATGGTTTAGTTTAGAGATACAGCATGGAAAAAGATCCTTTGTCCCACCAAGTCTGTGCCGACATGTGATCCCTGTACACTATCACTATCCTACACATAGTGGGACAATTCACAATTTTTATCGAAGCCGATTAACTTACAAACCTGTACGTCTTTGGCATGTGGGATGAGACCAGAGCACCCGGAGAAAACCCATGCAGTCACAGGGAGAACATATACACTCCGTCCAGACAGCACCCATTGTCAGGATCGAACCCAGGTCTCTTGTGCTGTAAGTCAGCTAGTCTATCGCTGCGTCACCGTGTCGCCCTTACATCCATTCAAAGCTGTTGTGGAGTTAGGGACATGCAGGAGGTGGGAGGAGGGAGCAGAGGTACAGATGCTTCTAACAATAATCTATAAAATGTTATCTTATTTGAGGTTATGGGGTTGAATGCGCATGTTTGCTTCATAATATCAAGGCCACGTGGATGATTTCCTCCAAAAGACAAGATATTTGAAGTTTTGATAACGCCTCTAATGTATAGTGACTGTTGTAATATTGGAACGAGTACAGAGTTGGATTCAGCAAACCAATTCATCTAGCCTTTCTCATGGATACAATGATTTCTTCTGCAATCCCAGTATGTAAATCCCATGCCTACTATATTCTGTTGAGCTGAAGCAAAGCAAGAATTCCATTGTCCTATCTGGGACACATGACAAGAAACTCTCTTGACTTGACTTTCCATCCAAAATCATTATATGGGGAGAAAAGCCAACTTAGTGCATTCGCCAAATTAGACAATCATAGCTTCTTCAGAAAGCAGGCTAAAAATGTCTTGTTTACAGTTCCATTTAAGTTTAAAGCAGACTAGAGTACCAAGCCTTGCTTACAGACATAGCTGCTATAGGACAGAGGAGAGTTTCCCCTTCACGAGGTGTACACACAGTGACACCAAGAAGGCACAAACTCAGGAGATTCTGCAAGGTCACCTGTTAATATCACATAGTTGGCACAAATATTGTGGGCAGAAGGGCCCGTTCCTGTGCTGTACAGTTCTATGTTCTATATATCAGTCAATGATGTTTGATCGGAAACCCTGGGATAAACAGACATTAAAAATCATTGACCTTAATTCAGTTTCCCTCTCCGTTGAGCATATCCAGCACTGTCTGTTTATATCTGTTATGTGCAGAGTTTGGAGGGCACTAAATGATATGTGGTGAGTTCAGCCAATACAAAAGCAGATGCAGACCCTGTGTTCTTGAGTGCCTTGCAATTGTTGCATAGATTGTTCAATAATGTAAAAGTTAATTAAGCGCAAACGGCCTTCGTATAAAGAGCAAAGTTAACAAGGATAAAGAAGAGTCAAAATGATAAGTGCTAAGCAATGCTCTGACTACTGCTCTCTGAGCACAATAAAATATCCGCCTAATCTAGTAACGTTAGCCAGGATGTACATGTAAATCCTTGATTTACGGAGTGTATCTGCTTATGGTTACTCCTTGTAATCTAGCCAGTCTCCATTAGCAAGGTCTCAGGACATTCAGGTAACCAATCTGCCTTTGATGTGTCTCCAAGGAAACTGTCCTAATTAGTATTTGAATTTACTGCCTTCAGTTTTATTGACTTGTCCCACTTCTTCGATAATTAACTAAGGAGTAAAGTAATGAGCTATGTCAGTCAGTCCTGCTGTTCAATTAAACCTGGGAATCAATTATTGAAAATAGTTGCAGATAGTTCCAATGTCGGGAGGTGTGTGTGCATGTTAAATATGGAAGCAATTATGTCCTAGTAAGGCAAATAATGGGAAGAGTAAAGAGGAGAGCAATATGCATGTGCTGGGATACTGCAGTTCTGCATTCAATACCACATATTAATGAGATGCAAAGCATTGTTATTAATCCCAAGAAGTACCATTTAACATTAATTGGAGAAAGGAGAATGCATGGCCTCTTAAATTATTTACTTTGTAACTACTAAATTGACCTTGTTTTCTTCCCTGTTTTATCTCCGCAGTTGATGTTTGGCAATACAATAAAAATCATCAGTAGTGCTTCTAACTCAGTCTAATACTCCAGAATGTTGGTGAACGCTATACTCTTATACTTGATAGCTGGTTGCAGTTAACTTTCTGATTAACTGTTTACAGCCCCTTTCACCTGTTGTAAGGTTATATTAGTACACAATCTACTGGAGCTCCTCGCCTTGTTAGTGGTTGGGACATCAGCCTTGTACTTTTAAAGAGGGATAAGGAATAGAGTAAAGAAACATTTTATAGATTACTTTAAATTTTTTCTGATTTAATATCAATTTGGCATCAAAGAAACATCTCGCTTATTACTGTTTTGCAGGTTTTTCTGAGTTAGTTTCTTTTTAGCATCAAAAAAATTAACTTTTCTCAAACAATACTGTGGGGAATAGCTTACCATATCTTTTCCCCCCAGAATGAAGACAATAAAAGATACTCAGACAAGCCTAATCATGCCAATAGCCCCACACACTGACGTCAAGCAGTCCGCTATCATTATTCTAATATCATTGCCGTCTTCTTACTGATAGTAGATTCGTATTAATCATAACTCATTGTTATCTGTTACTTGTCTCTAAATGACTGATATAAGATTAATGATAAACAGCACATTCCCCCCCTGGAAAGTCTAATGTTCTCACTGACTCAAATGCCCTTTAAAAAACAGATTACCAAACGGCATGCCACGTGTGGTTGTGTCATCTCTGCTTCTTAATGTGGCACGCACTTTATTGGCTCATAAGAAAATGTAAAAGACCTGAAGTCTAATGGCCATAAAACTGATAAATAATTACCACATTAAACATGCCTATATTTAACTTAATTATTAATTAATTTAAAGAGAGGGTGAGGTTATAAAACTACTAATTAAACTATTCTGTAAAACTGAAGTGGATGATTGAGAACGTCTGAGGATTTACTAAATGATAAATCCCCAAATGATTCTGTTGCTATCATTATTCTATTAATACACAGTATGCTAGTGGTCTTGGATACTATGTCTCACAGTTAAGAGGATGTGACAAGCATATAAAGTACCAAGAATGAAGGACATAAAATGCAAAATGACAACAGCTTTGGAGATGATGTAAGCGTAGTCCTCCCATATGACAGATATCTACTTTAGTTCCATGTTATTTCCACAAGCCCTTAATGCTCATGGATATTATTGCCTTATTCATACTGTCAGTTATTGCAGCTTACCTCTGTATTTTTTTTAATTATCACAGCCAATGAAGCAGGGAAGGAGCCCAAAATTGCATCATCTACATGCATTAGTACAATTTCTTGTACAAATAGAACTTTCCTAGCTACTTATCCCAGACTAGAGTAATCAAGATTAATCTCCATAGTTATGACACACACTGTTCTCCAAAGAACACACAGAACAATTGCTCAGGGCAAGCTTCATTAGTAAATCTGATAAAATTTGTAAAACTGATTATATTTCAAAACTTAGCAGCAGCATTAAATGTAATTTGGGAGCTTTCATTAAGGCAATTTGACTTGTAGCAAAAAATCAGCGCAGTAATCTTGTGAAAGATGAATACCCTAAACAGAGAGATTTTGGCAGTTCAATTATGAGGTAGGCTTTGCACAAAGATTATGTGTTTCTGCAAAAATCTGAAACGTAAATTTGTATTTCAGATACCTGAAGAGGAAGGAATGGTTGGAGATATGGAGAAATGTGTACACGTATGATGGGCTCCAATTCTTCCAACCAATGTCCTTAAGGACATTGCCTTCAGAGTCCTGATCAACTGACCACACATCAGTGGTGAATGTCATGCTGAAACTGACAATGTTAGTTTTAATATAGTACTGCACAAGTAAACGCAAAAGTCCAACCACTCTCGCATTTAAAGTTCTCTCTGTTTGAGCTGCTTTCACAAGATAACGTCTTTCTTGACCCACCTGTTGGTGTTTGGTTTTGTCCAAAAGGGAACAGTGGGTCTGAAATCTGACTCAATTTGCAAGGGAACATCAGAATTTTATTGAAAGATTCAAAATTGGGTTAACACAAACTAGAATAACAGAAAATGCTGGAGATACTCAACAGGTCAGGCCACGTCAATGGAAACCATATAACCATATAACCATATAACAATTACAGCACGGAAACAGGCCATCTCGGCTCTTCAAGTCCGTGCCGAACACTTATGCTCCCCTAGTCCCATATACCTGCACTCAGACCATAACTCTCCATTCCTTTCCCGTCCATATACCTATCCAATTTATTTTTAAATGATAAAATCGAACCTGCCTCCACCACTTCCACTGGAAGCTCATTCCACACAGCTACCACTCTCTGAGTAAAGAAGTTCCCCCTCATGTTACCCCTAAACTTCTGTCCCTTAATTCTCAAGTCATGTCCTCTCATATAGATAGGGTGGTAAAGAAAGCTTTTGGTATGCTAGCCTTTATAAATCAGAGCATTGAGTATAGAAGCTGGGATGTGATGTTAAAATTGTACAAGGCATTGGTGAGACCAAATCTGGAGTATGGTGTACAATTTTGGTCGCCCAATTATAGGAAGGATGTCAACAAAATAGAGAGAGTACAGAGGAGATTTACTAGAATGTTGCCTGGGTTTCAACAACTAAGTTACAGAGAAAGGTTGAATAAGTTAGGTCTTTATTCTCTGGAGCGCAGAAGGTTAACCATATAACCATATAACAATTACAGCACGGAAACAAGCCATCTCGGCCCTACAAGTCCGTGCCGAACAACTTTTTTCCCTTAGTCCCACCTGCCTGCACTCATACCATAACCCTCCATTCCCTTCTCATCCATATGCCTATCCAATTTATTTTTAAATTATACCAACGAACCTGCCTCCACCACTTCCACTGGAAGCTCATTCCACACCGCTACCACTCTCTGAGTAAAGAAGTTCCCCCTCATGTTACCCCTAAACTTCTGTCCCTTAATTCTCAAGTCATGTCCTCTTGTTTGAATCTTCCCTAAAGGGGGGACTTGATAGAGGTCTTTAAAATGATGAGAGGGATAGACAGAGTTGATGTGGATCAGCTTTTCCCTTTGAGAAAAGGGAAGATTCAAACAAGAGGACATGACTTCAGAATTAAGGGACAGAAGTTTAGGGGTAACATGAGGGGGAACTTCTTTACTCAGAGAGTGGTAGCGGTGTGGAATGAGCTTCTAGTGGAAGTGGTGGAGGCAGGTTCGTTGGTATCATTTAAAAATAAATTGGCTAGGCATATGGATGAGAAGGGAATGAAGGGTTATGGTATGAGTGCAGGCAGGTGGGACTAAGGGAAAAAAGTTGTTCGGCACGGACTTGTAGGGCCGAGATGGCCTGTTTCCGTGCTGTAATTGTTATATGGTTATATGGTTATATGGCTAAGTCCCCCCTTAACCTTCTGCGCTCCAGAGAATAAAGGAGCGCAGAAGGTTAAGGGGGGACTTGATATAGTCCCAGACTCTATCAATAGAGACTCAGAAAGTTAATCAGCTGCACAAGGAATGGAGAATGCTGGTTTACAAATGAAAAACATAATGTGCTGGGATAACATCGGGTCAGGCAGCATCTCTGAAAGACATGAAGAGGTGATATTATGGATCAGGACACTGCTGATCTGAACGCCACCTATCCATGTCTTCCAGAGATGTTGCCTGATCTGCTATATTACTACAATACATTGTGTTTTTTCCAACATAAACTAGGTAGCATGTTGAAATGCATGGGAGAATGTTCTTTACATCAGATTGTGCTTAACACTCTAAATTGGAATAGAAAAATGTTTTCCTTTGATAAAGGTAAAGTAATGGTTGAATGACTGAGTAGTCATCCAGAGACCCTGGATTATTGATGTGAAGGCATGATTTCAAATTCTGCCCCTGCACCTGATATCATTGAATTTGTGATCTGGATTTAAAAATTAGCTTCAGTGACAGTGGCCTTGAAACTATTTGCTACCAAAACCCATCCAGTATTTTGTAGGAAGGATCTGCAGATGCTGGTTTATATCAAAGAGACACAAATGCTGGATTAACTGAATAGATCAGGCAGCATCTCTGGAGAAAAGGGATAGGTGACTTTTCGGGTTGAGACCCTTCTTCAAAACCCTTCTTAGGTTTGTTCTGTGAAGGGGATCTGCCAATTATTTCCTGATATATTCTATAAGTGACCACAGGCACATAGCAATGTGGTTGATCCTAGAGTCCATATTTATAGCTCCTTGAAAGAAGCAACATAAGTAGACAGATAGAACAGTAACAAGGTGTATGGGATGCTTACCTTCACTGGTTGGGGAATTGAGAAGCTTTATACAACTTTGGTGATGCCTCATTTGGAGCATTGTGAGTAGTTCGGGTTGTTCTGTTACAGAGAAGATGTGGAGGCCTTGGACGTGGTGTAGAAGAGGTCTACATGGATCTATTGGAAGGTATCAGCTATTAGGAGAGGTTGAACAAACTTGGATTGTTTATTCTGGAGTGAAGGATGCTGAGGAGAGACCTAATGGAAGCCTATGAAATGATGACAGGCATAGATAGGAGACAATCAGAAACTTTTTTGTAGGTTGGAAATGAGAAATACAAATGGGTGTAACTTTAAGGTGAGAGGGGGAGAGTTTAAAGGGGATGTGACAGCCAGTTTTTTAAATGCAGAGAGTGGTAGGTGCTGGGACGCAAGCAGATACAATAGTGCAATTGGTGCAAGCAGATACAATAGTGGTGTTCAAGAGGCTTTTAGGTAGGCTTATGGATATGCAGGGAATATAGGAAATGTAGGGATATGAATCACATACAGGCCAAAATGATTAGTAGAATTTGGCCTCGCATTCAGCACAGATATTGTGAGCCGATGGGCCTGTTGCTGTCCTGTACTGTTCTGTGTTCTTAACAGCTCTCTGAACTCGACTCTTAGGCCTTTTCAGGCAAGGTTTGTGATGAACCTAGCTTTGTCAATGTTGCCCACATCCAGTGACTAAATCCTTTTTTAATGTACAGCATAATGAGGCTGCATATTGATCTGATGAGCACAATTAGTGATAGCAGAATAAATAGGGAGGCCAAGGGCCATAGAACCATACAAGATAATAGATTAATGTTCCAATTTAAACTCAGTAGGCTACCATATTACAAAATATTGGACTGAAAAACCTTGGCCCAGAAAAAAAGACTAGTAGCAAGAGCTTTAATTGTGAGTTTCACAAGAGTTGGTTGTATTTCCAGCTTCCTGGTAGCACCAAGTTGAAATATACATTGAAGATAGACACAAAATGCTGGAGTAACCCAGCAGGTCAGACATCATCTCTGGAGAAAAGGATTAGGTGATATTTTGGGTTGAGACCCTTCTGTAGACCGAGTCAGGGGCGAGGGTAACTAGAGACATGAAAAGGTACAAAGAACAAGATACCTATTCCTTTTCTCCAGAGATGCTGCCTGACCTGCTGAGTTACTCCAGCATTTTGTGTCTATCTTTGGTGTAAACCAGCAACTGCTGTTCCTACTTACACACTTGAAATTTCCATTGTCAGTTTCAGCACAGCCGTTGTAAGACCAGTACCTATAGTTGTTACAACATAGCAAAACAGGTGAGATCTTTACAGCCAGATTTTAAAAAGGCACATCACTTTACAAGCGGTATTTCTTCCAGCTAGAGGGTGATTGCTGCTGAACGGATGGGCGGTACAAGGATGCAAAGGTACTGGGAGAGTTTCTCAATGTGGCCAGAGTGTCATTGGCAGGCTCCCAGAGAGAAGGGTGAGGTGGGGATTGGGTGGGAGGGGTGTGGGGTGCAGAGAAACCATTCAGGATCTGGATGAAAACAGTCAGTGCTGAAAATCTTCTCCAGGTCAGGTATAGAACTTGGAGAAAGACTACAATGCAGGCAAATGCCCTTGCTGAATTCAGGTATGCCTGTAGGCAGATAAATCCCCAGGGCCTGATGGTCTGCATCCCAGAGTACTCAATGAGGTGGCCCTAGAAATTGTGGATGCATTGGTGATCATTTTTCAATGTTCTCTTGACTGGATCAGTTCCTGTGGATTGGAGGGTAGCCAATGTCACTCCACTTTTTAAGAAAGGAGGGAGAGAGAAAACGAGGAATTATAGACCAGTTAGCCTTACATCGGTAATGGGAAAGAAGCTTGTGACGATTGTTAAAGATTTTATAGCAGCGCATTTGGAAAGCAGTGACAGGATCAGCCAAAGTCAGCGTGGATTTATGAAGGGGAAATCATGCTTGACTAATCTTTTGCAATTTTCTGAGGATGTAACAAGTAGAATGGATAAGGGAGAGCCAGTGGATGTGGTGTATCTGGACTTTCAAAAAGCCTTTGACAAGGTCCCCTACAGCCCAGTGATATGAATATTAATTTCTCTCACTTCAGGTAGCCCCGGCATTCCTTCTCTCTATCGTTCATCCACCCAAGATGCCCTAGCTTCTCATTTTCACCCTACATACAGCTTACAATGGCCCGTTTCCTTTATCATTGGCACTTTTTTTGTATATCTTTCATTCATTGTCCTTTATCTCTCCACATCGTCTATATCTCTCTTTTCCCTTATCCCTAACCAGTCTGAAGAAGGACCTCGACCCGAAACATCACCCATTCCTTCACTCCAGAGATGCTGCCTGTCAGGGCCGGCTTTTAAACCAATTGGACCAATTGCTCCCAATTGGGCCCCGGGCCTAAGGGGGCCCCGCGCTAGAGTAATCGACTCTAGGCTTGGGTAGATCTACCCCGGGTGGAGGGGGGAGAGAGGGGTGGAGGGGGGAGAGAGGGGTGGAGGGAGAGTAGAGGGGCGGAGGAGGAAGAAAGGGGTAGATGGGGAGGGAGGTGTGAGGGGGAATGGAGAAGGGGGAGAGGGGGACGTGGGTCGTTCCCTCACGGCCACGGGGCAGCGCTCCCGCCCCTCCAGTCGCCGTGCTTCATGCACACAGCCCCGGCTCCACCCATTCTCTATTCCCAGGGAGACGCGGTGAGCAATACAGGGAGGGGAGGGCCGGGCCGGGGGTTGGAGCAACGTTTACAAACCTCGGCCTCAGCTCACACCCGTCCACCCCGGCATCCATTCCCACCGCCGGCCCCCTCCCTCCCTCCCTTCTTTCTCTCCTTCCATCCCTCCCTATACTTCCCTCCCTCCTCTCCTTCCTCCCACACGCACACATAATGCACAGACAACTAACACACACACACATCACGCACAGACAACTAACACACACAACTAAGTTAGGATGGGGTAGAAGCCCAAAGGGTAGGATGGGGCCGAAGCCAAAAATGTAATGCCTGGGCTGGTTTTTCACCAATGGTTATTAGTTTACCAGGATCTAGTTAATTAAATTACTTTTTTTTTCATTTCAGAGTCACTGAAACAAGTGGTATTGTAAAGGGCCTGTCTCACTTGGGCGTCATTTGCGTGTCACGCAGATGGCGTGCGAAGATTTTGTGCATTCCAAAATCCTGGGGCGCCGCGCGCAACCGCGCGTCACTGCCTACGGCACCATGCACCATGCGCGCATCATGTGCGTTGTGCATCGTGATATGGGGAGAAGGCAGGAACGGGGTACTGATTGGGGATGATCAGCCATGATCACATTGAATGACGGTGCTGGCTCGAAGGGCCAAATGGCCTACTCCTGCACCTATTGTCTTAGATCTGCTTGGTCCATTAACTCGCATGCGCACATTTTGATTACTTTCCATTCTACCATAGAGATATAAAGTCGATAATAGACTTTATTTCTATTTCTATGATTCTTCAGACCTTGTCTGGGAACCTGGGGCTCACCAAAATTGTTCCCAATTGGGCCCCGAGAATCAGAGAAGTCAATTCTGGGGTGCAAACTGCCCAAGCGAAATATGAGGTGCTGCTCCTCCAATTTACGGTGGTCCTCACTCATATTTCGCTTGGGCAGTTTGCACCCCAGCAGTATGAACATTGACTTCTCTAATTTCAGGTAGTCCTTACTTTCTCCTCCCCCTCTCAGCTCTCCCTCCGCCCACTGGCACCACCTCCTCCTTCCCGCACCCCCCAACCTCACATCAGTTTGAAGAAGGGTTTTGGCCCGAAACGTTGCCTATTTCCTTCGCTCCATAGATGCTGCCTCACCCGCTGATTTTCTCCAGCATTTTGGTCTACCTTCGATTTTCCAGCATCAGCAGTTCCTTCTTAAACATTAAACAATTTCTTGTCCATTTTTGAAGAACATTGGGATTGTTCAGGTGGTTACTTAACATTCAATTTTATAAGACAAGAAATGTTTTCAAAGTATACTTTCAAAGATTACCATGTAAATTTCTAAAGTTATTCTCTCCCAATATATTACAATACTGGAAACTAGGGGCTTGGCATTAAATGACATTGGCACATTACACCATATTCAGATAGTGGCACAAATTTACAGCCAGCAATGAGCACTCTTGCTCCTGACCAACAAACAAGAATCAGACTTAACTAAGATAAATCCCGTCAGGCAGAACTTACTTCCTGGACCTGGCTGGATCTCTTCTTGCCATAGGACTTTCTGCAATGTAATGGGCTAATTCTCACATATATACTCCTACTTCCTTATGACCATTCAGCCCATTCAGATTTTAGCAGATCTCAGAGCAATATCATCAATGCCATTATCTAACGTTATCTCTGCGAACTACTCTCTCTCAGCATCCTTCCATCCTTTGGCCCACATCTACAATGGGGGTAATTTACGGTAATAAATTAAACTATCAACCTGCAAGCTTTTGAGATATTGGTTGAAACCAAAGCACGAGAGGAAACGCATGCAGTTCGATGGAGAAGGTGCAAACTCTACAAAGGCAGCATCAAAGGGCCAGATTGAACCGTAGTGAATGAAATTCTAGTCCAAATGTAATCATTAAATTGTTCACTTCCAAATAAGTGGTTCAGGAGCAGCTTCTTTCCTGCAATCATCATGCTATTAAACACTACAGCTGCCAACAGTATAGATTTGGGGACATTATTTTTGATTTTGCACTACTATTGCTATTTATTGTTTATTTTTTATATATACTATAGTACTTTTTTTAAATTATTATTATGGGTTTTACAGAGTAATATGTTTACATATCTGTCCTGCTGTCTTTGTTCTGTTTTTGGGACATGTGACAATACAACACTCCTGACCCTTGACTGAACCAACATAGTCCCATTGGGTAGGAAATTCTGAAGACTCACTGCCATCTATATGAAGGAATATTTCTCATTTTAGTCCTGAATAAGTCTGGCCCATTTTGCATCTCTGATTCTAAGCATTCCAGCCATGTGGACAGATGTCACATGGACACATGTCAAGATCCACTGGAATTTCTAATGAAACCACTTCCCATTCTTCACATGAAGAGATCATAGATCACAGATGCTGTCTGACTGTGGAGATAATCCAGCACTTTGTCATTTTTTTGGAAACCAGCATCTGCAGTTCCTCATGTCAAGATCAAAGATCCTGTTTTGCTTAACTTTTCACCCAACCATCCCAAGAGTCAATTCAGTGACCCTTTGCTTTGATTCCCCTATCACAAATACAGTATATATTTTTATGTAAGGTAATCAGAAGTTTACATAATACGTGGATTCTGGATTCACATAATATTCTGAATCTCACTAAGATTGAATAACATTCATTTCTAAAATTCCCTGCAAATTCTAGGCCAAAGTCTTAAACATAGCAAAATAATGGTTATTGAATTCAACATGTAAGGCTAATATATTTTAGTTGCCCTGTTTCTGGTTGTTGTCTGTCATTCTTGCCCCAGTTCAAATAGTGCTGCATGGTTCATATTCTCCTTTACGAGCCAGTGAATGGTTTCAGTGGTAGTTGTGGACATTCTGTATCGGGGACTCAGAACTAAGCTTGATCTACTTTCATCTCAAGGATATGACTCCTGCATTTTATTTTTTAGTTTAGTTTAGTTTAGAGATACAGCACAGAAACAGGTCCATCCGTCCACCCAGTCTGCGCCGACCAGTGATCCCCCCACAGTAATGCCCCTGTCCCACTTAGGAATCCTGAACGGAAACCTCTGGAGACCTTGCGCCCCACCCGTGTGGTTCCCGGAGGTTCCGCTTACTCTCCCTATTGGTGGAAAGTGGTTTCCGCGTAGTCGCGGCTTCTTCTATATTCCTGCGATTATATAAAAAAAAACAAAACCAGCCTCGACTAAAAATAGGTTGCCGTTTTGTCGAAGCCAGTGGAGTGAGGTTGCTATTTACTTAGAGGCAGTCGAAGGCCATCTCCTTCGCTGACTGGCTATTTCGATTGGCTCATTGGAGTTTTCAGCAAAGATCCTGTCGGATCTTTGGTTTTCAGGACCTAGAAGAACCGCCGGAATGTAAAATGCCCGCTAACTTTATTAAACTTCTTAAAACTGTCTCCACTCCTTCTCCCCCCCGTTCTCTCCCCTTCTCTCTCCCTTTCTCTGTCCTTCTCTCCCCTTCTCTCTCCTTTTCTCTGTCCTTCTCTCCCCTTCTCTCTCCCTTTCTCAGTCCTTCTCTCCCCTTCTTTCCTATTCTCTCCCTCCCTCCCGCACCCTCTAAAGGACTTACCGTGCTCTGTGGCAGCCGTTTACCTTCCTCTTCATCGCGCAGAAAGCGCTCCACCGCTGTCCCTGGTCCCCACCTTCGTGATGAGTTTGTGTGAGTGTGAGTGTGCGTGCGTGTGCGTGTGCGTGTGCGTGTGCGTGTGCGTGTGTGTGTGTGTGTGTGTGTGTGTTCGGCAGCAAAGATTGGTCAGTGGATGCAGCTCACGCTTCAGTCGAGGCTTTCCAGGCAATTGACTAAAACCTCTGGTGACTCATGGAGAGTGACCGGAACCTCCAGGAACTTCACAGATACCTTGGGTGGGGCGCAAGGTCTCCAGAGGTTTCCGTTCAGGTTTCCTAAGTGGGACAGGGGAATTACACTACCCTACGCCCACTCCGGACAATATTTTACATTTATACCAAGCCACTTAACCTACAAACCTGTATGTCTTTGGTGTGTGGGAGGAAACCGACGATCTCGGAGAAAACCCATGCAGATCATGGGGAGAAAGTACAAACTCTATACAGAAAAGTAACGGTAGTCAGGATTGAACCCAGGTCTCTGGCACTATAAGGCAATACCTCTCCCACTACACCACTGTGCCACCCATATAAACCTATTAAATTCCAAGGAAAACTTTACTCTTTGCATTGGAGGACTGCACATGGTTTTAGTTAACAAAAAGAGTGGCTACTTTCTAACTAACAGAGAGGAGATATCATTTGCTAGAACATAATGTAGCAATGTTACAAAATTTTGAGATTTTAAAAATCAAGTCTGTAATTTATCCCATCAGATAAAGCATAAAAATAAGTTTAATTTGACACCTAATTCACTTTCATATCTCAAGTATTTAAAAAGTTATGGCCATTTCCATACTCGGAAATGAGCATCTTGTTCCCTATTGATTTTCTATGGACATAACAAAAAAGCTGTGATCGTGAACAGTCAAAAGCCCATAACTTTCTTAAAAATTAAGAGAACTGAATGAAATTTTCAGTTATCATAGATTGAAGCATTCTGAAACAAATATAAAATAATCTTACTTGGATGACCTGAAATTAAAGCATATAATTAGTTAGTTACCTAATTGTAGCTAATTTCAGACTTCAATTACTAGATCTAAACATCTATCCATTTCTTAATAAATGATTAACATTTTTAAATAGCCTAAATGTCCAAATAATATTCACAAATAATTCACAATAAAACATGATTTTTAAATCTCATTTACATTAATTTATAGACCAAATGGAAGGAATTTAGTGTTCAATTGCTGTAAATAAATGCCCATTTAAATCAGCTTTCCAGTGGGTCCCTGTGGAACGCGCTGGTTTAGAACGTTCACATTGCGGTAGATTTGTGCCCCAAATGCCGAGAAAAATACTGCGGGATATAATGGGCCCAAATTGAGCTACTCGCAATATTAAACTTTGTATAAAGGGATCTTTAGAAGCCCTTTTTAATGTAAAAATATACAGCCTAACTTCAGATATTTGCTTTATGAGACCCTGCGGTTGCTGGCGGTCGCGGGTTTAGAGATTGATTTTTAAACTACTATAACTATTATACGAGGCCTTTAAAACTAATAATAGCTTTTGCGACGGGGTCTTCCAGCGATTTTTCGTTAATAATTAACTAGGCTGAACATCTTCGATTTGAACAGCCTAGAGAAAATCGCGTTTTAAACCCGCCCCCCTCTAAACGGCGCCAAAATCGCGCACACCCGCAGCAGCAGATTTTCAACGAAGCTTCAGGTAGGCTTTGCAACATACCTACATAATGGGAGAGTGGGATTGTGGGAATCACTTGGCTGGTACCTTGAGGGACCAACAGCCAGTTCAAAATGGTTCTGGCCAAACTACTCTGGTTATCCAAGTGGGAAATTGGAATGCAAACGGTCAATGCAGTATTCCTTGCAGTTGTCCAGCGTACAATTTGATGCATTTAATACTCTCTTGCTAACTCAGAGTACACAAGATCCCTTGAAAAACTAGGTTAACTGCAAAGAAAATTAATTCTATGTTAGCCAGTTATAACTTCCAAACCCACTGACTCCCATGGCTATCTGGACTACACTTCTTCCCACCCTGCTTCCTCTAAGGACTCCATCTCCTACTCCCAATTCCACCGTCTATGCCGCAACTGCACCCAGGATGAGGTATTCCACACCAGGGCATTGGAGATGTCTTCATTCTTCAAGGAGCCTCATCTTCTACTATAGATGAGGCTCTCACCAGGGTCTCTTCTACACCCCGTAACGCTGCTCTTACTCCCCACCCCCCACTCGTAACAAGGGCCGAGTCCCCCTTGTCCTCACCTGCCACCCTACCAGTCATCACATACAACAAATAATCCTCCGACATTTTCGCCACCTCCAACGGGATCCCACCACTGACATCTTCCCATCTCTTCCCGTCTGCTTTCCGCAGTGACTGCGCCCTCCGTAACTCCCTTGTCAATTCTTCCCTTCCAACCCAAACCACCCCCTATCTTGGCACTTTCCCTTGCAACCGCAGGAAATGCTACACTTGTCGTTTTACCTCCCCCCTTGACTCCATTCAAGGACCCAAGCAGTCTTTCCAGGAGCGGCAGAGGTTCACCTGCATCTCCTCCAACCTCATCTATTGCATCCGCCACTCTATGTGTCAGCTGCTCTACATCGGTGATACCAAGCGTAGGCTTGGCAATCGCTTCTCCCAACACCTCCGCTCGGTTCGCAATAACCAACCTGATCTCCCGGTGGCTCAGCACTTCAACTCCCCCTCCCATTCCAAATCTGACCTTTCTGTCCTGGGCCTCCTCCATGGCCAGAGTGAGTCCCACCGCAAATTGGAGGAGCAGCTCCTCATATTTCGCTTGGGCAGTTTGCACCCCAGCGGTATGAACATTGACTTCTCCAATTTCAGGTAGTCCTTGCTTTCTCCTCCCCTTCCCAGCTCTCCCTCAGCCCCCTGTCTCCGCCGCCTCCTTTCTTCTTCCTGCACCCCTTCACTTTTACATCAGTTTGAAGAAGGGCGTCGACCTGAAACGTTGCCTATTTCCTTCGCTCCATAGATGCTGCTGCACCCGCTGAGTTTCTCCAGCATTTTTGTCTACCTTCGATTTTCCAGCATCTGCAGTTCCTTCTTAAACAGTTATAAGACTGTGTGAGTTGCAACACAGAATCCTTATTGCAATTGAGAATCATAAATATTCCTCAAAAAGAACCAGATTATAAAAATTGAAACTGCCCTATTTCCGATTCCATCATGAGGCTGCCCAGCTTCATGGTATTTCAATGTGGGTTATGGCTTCACCATCCAATACAAGCTTGGAATTGGAAATTCAAGATATTTAGTTAACCTGTGAGCTGAGATCCAGAAATAGTCCCTCTGTCCTGATGAAGACCTTAACTCCTCCAATATATAGTGTTACAGGTACTGAAAAATGCAGATAATAAAAGGGCAGGTGGGGCAATGGGATAGATTTGCAGATCGGGACTACATCCTTAGCATTTGGGTGGTCTACTCAAGACTCTGATAACAACAGGGAAAAAGCTATTGTTGAATCTTGTGTTACCTACTTTTAGGCTTTTGTAACCTGCTTGATGTGAGAGGGGGGAGGAGAGGATGATTGGGGTGTGAATGATCCTTATTTATTTAGCGAATGCAAAGTCCTTTAGCCAAGCAGTTGCCTCTTGATCTGCTGTATGAAGGGTGACCAGTCCTCCTTTGAGTCTTTGTTGAGGGCATGCTTCAATGATGTGTTGCATTGTTTGCTGCTCTCCACAAGCACACCGTGGGGTTGGGCTGCTGCCCCATTTGTGAAGGCTGGCCAAGCAGGGGCCATGTCCAGTCCTGAATCTATTCAGCGTCGTCCACTGCTTCCTTGGGAGATTGGTGCCAGGGACCGGTAGGGTGGGGTCTGACACCAGATGTTTGTTTGGGACGTCCTTGGACTCCCATTCCTTTTTCCAAGCTGATTGGATGGTGAAATCAGCTGGTGGTGGATTCTTCCAAATTGGTCGTCTAGATGGAAGTCGAGCAGTGGGTGGGTTGAAGATGTCCATGTGAATTGGCAGGTGAGTGGGAGTTTTTGGTCTTTTGGAGCATCCTTTGAGTGAGGACTACTCACCGGATGTGTGGAGGGGCTGTGTTGGATAGGACAGGGAGCCAGGGGAGTGGTGTTGAGCGGATTGTTCCTGTGATGATCCTCATTGTTGAGTTCAATTGGGTGTCCACATGGTGTGTGTGGGATGACCTGGACCAAACAGGGGCACAATATTCGGCTGAAGAAAATGCAAGGGCTAGTGCTGAAATGCGCAGTGTGGGGGCTGCTGCCCCCCACTTTGAGCCAGCAAGCTTACTGAGGAGATTGTTTCTGGACTTCACCTTAGCTGCTGTTCTTTTGAGATGTTCCTTGAAGGATAGGGTCCTGTCAAGGGTCACTCCGAGGTAGGTTGGAGTGGGGGCATACTTCAGTTTGGTCCTGCTCAGATAGATGTTTGGTTCTCTTGTGGCTTCTGCATTATGGAGGTGGAACACACTGGAGACCGTTTTTTCTGGGCTTGGTTTTAGGCGCCAGGTTTTGCAGTACTCGTCCAGTTTAGCAAGGTCTTCATTGAGCACCTGTTCCAGTGTACCAAAATCTGGTGCTTGGAAGGCCAAACAGATGTCATCTGCATAGATGAATTTGCGGGATTTGGTGGTGGGTAGGTCATTTGTGTAAAGGTTGAACAAGGTTGGGGCTAAAACTGACCCTTGCGGGAGCACATTCTTCTGCGTTCTCCATGCACTCTTGTTCTGTCCAAGGTGAACTCTGAACCTGCGGTTGGAGAGCAGAGATTTGATGGTTTCTGATGCCCAGGCAGGGAGTGCTTTGGTGAGTTTTAGGAGGAGGCCTTTGTGCCTTTGTGAATGATCCTTGAGTATGTTTCATGCCCTCACAAGACAGTATAAAGTGTAGGTAGTCAATGGGGGCTGGTGGAGGGTGGGGGTAAAGATGGTTTATGTAATGGACTGGGCTGGGTCCATTTCTCTCTGCAGATTCTCGTGGTCTTGGGTAAAGCAGTTAACATACCAAGCTGTGATGATTCCCAATTGAATGCTTTCTATCGGGAATAACCCAAAAGCAGTCAGTTATTTTTAGAACACAGCATTACAATATATTAGAAAACCATCTCATTTTCTTTAATTGGGTCAGGTTATGCCCGGTCAAGTCTTTAAGGATAATTTCTACATCTCTTAAAACGCAATTACCTCCAGATCACCATCACACTAACAGGATTCCCTATTTCTTCATTATTCCTAAAGCTGCTTATCTTCCATCAGGAATATACCTCATGTGGCTTACGCATATCCAAATCTGCGCTACCCATTCAATTGGATGAGCTTTACCAATTTACAGCTAGTGGCTAATTGCTTGTAAGAAGGCTCCATTTCAGGCAACATCCAATTTATGTCCACTTATCCTACTGTTATTGATGGGGTTTCAACTACCGAGTTAAATAAAATCTTATTATCTAGATCAGTCACCTTTATCAACAGTCTTTTTTCACTTCAAATCAAAACTCCTTTAAAAGAGCACACGAGTGGCATAATTGGATCCTTATGTCCAGATCTTATTGGCCAAAGTTATTGGTGCTTTAGACTTTAGAGATACAGCATGGAAACAAGCCCTATGGCCCACAAGCCCGTACCGACCAACGATCACCCCGTACACTAACACTATCCTACATATTAGGGACAATTTATAATTTTACCAAAGCCAATTAACCTGTAAACCTGTCCATCTTTGGAGTGGGGGAGGAAACCGGAGCACCCAGAGAAAACCCACACAGTCACAAGGAGAATGTACTAACTCCGTACCGACAGCACATGTAGTCAGGATCAAACCCAGGTCTCAGATGCTGTAGGACAGTAATGCCCCTGTCCCACTTAGGAAACCTGAATGGAAACCTCTGGAGACTTTGCGCCCCACCCAAGGTTTCCGTGCAGTTCCTGGAGGTTTTTGTCAGTCTCCCTACCTGCTTCCACTACCTGCAACCTCCGGCAACCACCTTTAACCTCCGGGAACCGCATGGAAACCTTGGGTGGGGCGCAAAGTCTCCAGAGGTTTCCGTTCAGGTTTCCTAAGTGGGACAGGGGCATAAGTGGGACAGGGGCATTAATCTACCGCTGCACCACTGTGCTTGTCCAATAGTTTCCAAGAACAGAGTCACAGAAGGGAAATTAACTAAGAATGCTGGATTTGTTTCATGAACAAAGGTTTTTACAATTTAGCATTCCTTGAATGTTGGATTAAGCTACATTTTTCTTCATTCTTGTATTCAAGTAAACATTATGAAGGATTAAATAAAAGTCTGGTTCAATGATTATTCAATTACATTTATTTTCCTTATCTTGTGATCATTCTGGCAGTGTCACATGCAGCCAAGTTTGTACAATTGTTAATAGTTACTGTTTCTCTGTTGTTCTTTGCAGGCTGTGGTTGATTGACACTGAGGTGCGCAGAAGTTCCTGGGCTATTTACGGTGAATGCCACAGATGTACTTAAATGGTAATTCCGAGTGTGGCAATGAATTTGCTGCATGCTGGTATCACTGGCACACATTCCATGAGTTTTATTCAAATTTAATCTTATCAACAGTCTTTTTAATTTGAACAGAGCTTAAGTTTTATGAGGTAATTATTACTGTTGTTTAATTACATGAATTATATCTGTGATATCCACTGGTGTAATGTCCCATTATTCACAGCCAGTGGTGGAAAAATTCAATCGAAAACGTTTCTTGGAACACCCACTGGAAAGCTGAGAGTTTGAAATCAGCATTGTAATCGTTTGATTTACAGGTATATGACATTCATTCGAATGTGGCTGAGCTGATAGTGCTCCTGTGGAGTTAACTCCAGAAACATGCTGACAATCCAAACACATGATAGTGGGAGTGCTGCACTGTCAGAATGCAGCCGCCTTCTGGATGAGATGTAAAACCAAAGTCCTCTCCACTTTCTCAGATGGCTTAAAAAAAACACATCACTTTATTCTGATGAGGAGCATGTAACATTAATTTTTTAACTGATCATTTGCACTTTATTGTGGGATCTTGATGTGTATAAATTGGCTTCTAAGTTTCTCACATGTGCAACAGTGACTAGAGAGGAGTAGAAGTCCTCCGTCAGTTTCACCACCTCCAACGTGACCCCACCACTCGCCACATCTTCCCATCTCCCCCAAGTCTGCCTCCCTTGTCAATTCTTCCCTTCCCTCCCGTACCACCCCTTCCCCGGGCACTATCCCTTGCAACCGCAGGAAATGCTACACTTGTCGCTTTACCTCCCCCCTCGACTCCATTCAAGGACCCAAGCAGTCGTTCCAGGTGCGACAGAGGTTCACCTGCATCTCCTCCAACCTCATCTATTGCATCCGCTGCTCTAGATGTCAGCTGATCTACATCGGTGAGACCAAGCGTAGGCTTGGCGATCGTTTCGCCGAACACCTCCGCTCGGTCCGCGTTAACCAACCTGACCTCCCGGTGGCTCAGCACTTCAACTCCCCCTCCCAATCCGTATCTGACCTCTCTGTCCTGGGCCTCCTCCACGGCCAGAGTGAGCAACACTGGAAATTGGAGGAACAGCACCTCGTATTCCGCTTGGGGAGTCTGCATCCTGGTGGCATGAACATTGAATTCTCACAATTTTGTTAGCCCTTGCTGTCTCCTCCCCTTCCTAGCTCTCCCTCAGCCCTCGGGCTCCTCCTCCTCCTTTTTCCTTTCTTCTCCCCACCTCCCCCCACCCACCATCAGTCTGAAGAAGGGTTTTGGCCCAAAAAGTTGCCTATTTCCTTCGCTCCATAGATTCTGCTGCACCCGCTGAGTTTCTCCAGCATTTTTGTGTATCTGCAACAGCGACTACATCACCGAGGAAGTTCATATTTGATTCAAAGCAGCCCTTGCAATTCCAGTGCACATTTCATGTTCTTTGTTTGCAGCTGATCCATATTTCTGCATTCTTAAGCATGACCTATATTATCCAGCATATTCCCCAATGTCAGAAATGGTTTTAATTAATGCTTGCTTGCATCTGCAAGGCACAATTATGACACACAGACTGCATCTGGGCTGTAAGTGGAATGATCTGTTTGCAAAGTCTTCTGTTCACATATCTGTTCAGATCCTGAAAGCATCCACACATGCACAGATTTCATAAACCTACCTTTTGTAAACACTGCTTATTGCAATAATTTATTCACAAATATCATTCTTAGCTAAGTTTCCTGGGCCAGATATTGAAGATACAGTGTATTCAGAAACTATTCAGACGCCTCCACTTTTTCATTTTGTTACGTTACAGCTTTTTTCTAAAATGGATTATATATATTTTTTTTTAAATCATCAATCTACACACAATACCCCTTAATAAGAGTGAAAACAGGTGTTTAGAAATTTTTGCAAAGTAATTCAAAAGAAAAAACTGAAATATCACATATACATAAGTATTCAGACCCTTTACTCAGTACTTTGTTGAGGCACCTTTGGCAGCAATTACAGCCTCAAGTCTTCTTGGGTATGACGCTACAAGCTTGGCACATTTGGGTAATTTCTCCCATTCTTCTTGGCAGATCCTCTCAAGCTCTGTCAAGTTGGATGGGGAGCGTCGATGCACAGCTATTTTCAGATCCCTCCAGAGATGTTCGATCGGGTTCAAGTCCGGGCTCTGGCTGGGCCACTCAAGGACATTCACAGACTTGTCAAAAAGCCACTCCTGCGTTGTCTTGGCTGTGCTTAGGGTCGTTGTCCTGTTGGGTGGTGAACCTCTGCCGTAGTCTGATGTCCAGAATGCTATGGAGCAGGTTTTCATCAAGGAACTCTCTGTACTTTGCTCTGTTCATCTTTCCCACGATCCTGACTGGTCTCCCAGTTCCTGCCGCTGAAAAACATATCCACAGCGTGATGCTGCCACCACCATGCTTCACCGTAGGTATGGTATTGGCCAGGTGATGAGCAGTGCCTGGTTTCCTCCAGACATGACACTTGGCATTCAGGCCAATCTTGGTTTCATCAGACCAAAGAATCTTGTTTCTCATTCCTTTTGGTAAACTCCAAGCGGGCTGTAATTTTCCTTTTACTGAGGAGTGGCTTCCGTCTGGCCACTCTACCATAAAGGCCTGATTGATGGAGTGCTGCAGATATAGTTGTCCTTCTGAAAGGAACTCTGGAGCTCTGTCAGAGTGACCATCGGGTTCTTGGTCACCTCCCTGACCAAGGTCCTTCTCCCCCGTTTGCTCAGTTTGACCGGGCAGCCAGCCAGAGTTCTGGTGGTTCCAAAGTTCTTCCATTAAGAATGATGGAGGTCACTGTGCTGTTCGGGACCTGCAATGCTGCAGAAATCGTTTTATACCCTCCCCAGATCTGTGTCTCGACAGGTGTGCGCCTTTCCAAATCATGTCCAACCTGACAGAACTGGTGGACTCCAATCAAGTTGTAGAAACATCTCAAGGATAATCAATGGAAACAGGATGAACTTAAGCTCAATTTTGAGTGTCATAGCAAAGGATCTGAATACCTATGTAAATGTGATATTTAAATTCTTTATTTTTAATCACTTTGCAAAAATTTCAAAACACCTGTTTTCACTTCTTCATTCTGGGGTATTACGTGTAGATTGATGATAAAACAAATGAATTTAATTCATTTTAAAATGAGGTTGAAACGTAACAAAATGTGAAAAAAGTGAAGGGATCAGAATACTTTCTGAATGCACTGTATCTGAACAGATAAAATGGCCTATATTAGGAAATGGTGCTTCTTAGTCACCGCATTTATTCATCAGAAAATGTAATCGCCCACACATGACAAGTGTGGAGTCATATTTTCTAGATTCATTCAAAGCCACAAAGATTTGAATTTATTATGTGCCAAATTAATCTTAACTCTCTTTTTGGCGACTTGGCCAATGTTGCCAAATAAGTGGAATGATTGGGAAATGGCTGGACATGATAAATGTGTGCCATGGTAGTGACTTCCATCCATCAGTGTCATTGATTTGAATGCAAATTAATTTCAGTATACAACATACAGCCACAACCACAATGCAGCAGCAAAGTGACTGGGAAATAATTCTACTCACAGTCGGTTACCCATGATTATAACAACTGCAGTTATGCCCCTGTCCCACTTAGGAAACCTGAACGGAAACCTCTGGAGACTTTGCGCCCCACCCAAGGTTTCCGTGCGGTTCCTGGAGGTTGCAGGTGGTTGCCGGAGGTCGCAGGTAGTGAAGCAGGTAGGGAGACTGACAAAAACCTCCGGGAACCTCGCGGAAACCTTGGGTGGGGCGCAAAGTCTCCAGAGGTTTCAGTTCAGGTTTCCTAAGTGGGACAGGGGCATTACTTTTTTTCTGATCACAAAACCTCAATCTTAACACTGAAAACCTTCAGCACTATTCAGAGATTCTTCCTCTTTAAACCGATAATTGTATTCTAGAAAACCAATAGCTCATATTGGACTCCATATACACTTCACTATGGGTGCATAGTAGGGAATATATGTCTTGGCATAATGGCATATTAGTGATTCCATCTTTTACGTGGCTTTCTGAGATTAACACAAGTAGCAGTCTCATGCAGTTCATATGCAATCTTGATGCCTTATAGGTTGGAGATCCATTTTTCACAATTTCCACCATACCCTGTGGTGGTGGGCTGTTGAAAATGAATGTGTTTTGGAGGACAAAGGACCAACAGGAGCACTTACCGCAGGTTGTGCCGATGCTCCTCAGTAAGGTTAATGCATACATGATGATTCCTTGATGTCTTGTTTCCCTCCCCCCTGACTCTCAGTCTGAAGAAGGGTCTCGACCCGAAACGTCACCCATTCCTTCTATCCAGAGACGTTGCCTGTCCCGCTGAGTACTCCAGCATTTTGTGTCTAATTCCAGTGCACAATGATTTGATAAACGTTCTACAATCCCCTTGTTATTTCTCATGTTAGCATGTAGTGTGGTGCGGACTTGATAGACCAGCTGGCCCTTTGCTCTTCATTCTTACTATGTGCTTGCAAAGACCCGATTACAGGCTGCCTCTGAAACAAGTGCCACATTAAAACATTCAAAGGGATTTTTGTTATGTGCAGGTATCAAGGAGAATGGGGCTCAGATCCACCATTTGGAGTCATTTACTCTCAAGGGGGGAAAGGAAGAAACCAGATTGATTAGAGAAAAAATGTGAAATTCCCCTTTGATCACTCCGTCATTAATATCAGTTAAAAAAATCATGCCATATTGAAGGGAACAACCTGTTGTAACTATCATTGTCTCTGTTCAGAACATGTCCAACTCATGCCTATAAGTAATGCCCCTGTCCCACTTAGGAGACCTGAACGGAAACCTCTGGAGACTTTGTGGCAAGGTTTCTGTGCGGTTCCTGGAGATTTTTGTCAGTCTCCCTACCTGCTTCCACTACCTGCAACCTCCGGCAACCACCTGCAACCTCCGGGAACCACACGGAAACCTTGGGTGGGGCGCAAAGTCTCCAGAGGTTTCCGTTCAGGTTTCCTAAGTGGGACAGGGGCAGAAGGAGCAAATCTGCATTCACTGCAATGATTACATATGTACTGTAGGTCCTCTGTGCAAAGCAGTCACTTGACAGCTAGCTTAGTGTGGTTCTCATTCTAGTAACAATATTTACATCAAAACCTTTTCACTAAGAGAGTACTGTAGTCCGTATCTAGAATGAGCTGCCAGAGGAAGCTATAGAAATTGATACGTTTACGACTTTTAAAAGAGATTTGTTCAGATATGGTCAAGAAAAGATTAAAGGACATTGGGCCAAATGCAGGCGAATGGGCTAGCCCAATATGCCAGCTTGGCCAGCATGTTTCTGTACTGTAGACTGTAGAGATAGAGCGTGGAAACAGGACCTTCAGCCCACCGAGCCTGTGCTGGCCAACGATCACCCCATACATTGGCGCTATCCTACACACTAGACAATTTACAATATTACTGAAGCTAATTAACCTACAAACATGTACAAACCGGCTCCACCGCTACGCCACTGTGCCGTACAGCTCTGGATTCTAAAAAATAATGCCTATCTATTTATGTCATATTCGATGGAGTAAACATGTCCCGAGGGGCTCCATAGGATCACAAACAAAATCAACTCTGAACCAGGTTCAGAGACGTCTTAGAGTAAGGGACCAAAAATAATTTTTTAACGAGTTCCTTGAAGAAGAGCGAGTAGAGGGACCACAGAGGCCTGGAGGAAATGAAGGGATGTCAACAAACTTGCAAGATCTGACTCGTATGCGCCCCGACTTACCCACTCAGGCAAGATCCTGGCCTCTCATTATGTCATGAACCAAGGGGATTGGTACAATTTGTGTCCTTATTTTGAATGGAGACAATAAACGGCAGGAGAGGTGATGGGGGTCTGTTACTCACTTCTATTCTGGCATTGAACAGTGCTTGTGCATTTACTATATGGGAAAGGGTGTGACCAATAATTTGGACCAAGTTGTTATTACAGCCCCATCATCATTTCCACCCAATCTAAGTATCACATTTTCAAAACAAGACACACTACTTACCTCTACCACCATTTGTTTTAATGTTCATTAAACTAAAGGAATCTCTGGCATCAATGGAATACTTTACCGCTTTGAGTGTCCAGGGTCAACTTTAAACGTTCCCAGGTCAGGTATATCACGGTTCAGAGAAAAAGTTAAACTGTTTCTTTGACTGCACAATGTGCCTTTATCCCAACCACAGAAGTCCACACTCTATGACCTTATTGTGAGTTTCCCACAGCAGCCAGCCTTATAGCCTTGCTAAGTGTGCTTGTCAATTGCAATTAGAGCAAATTGCAGGCAGTTTTCTGATTTGGGACTGCTCATGTTAAATGCTGCACCAAACTACCTGGGATCACTTCCTTTTCTACTCTTAAGGTGAAAATGTAAAAATTGACAATGAGCATTGGATTCATGCAAGGCCCTCAAGGTTAAAGGCCAATTAACATCATGATCCAATCCTTGCCATCACTTTCACTGCTCTCTCCACTCTTTCCTTCACAAGGCTTGTAGAAGCTTCACACATTAACATTTTCCATGTTTCCTTATGACATAGAAGAATGCCATTTTAGCCAATTAAGTCTACGACAGGCCACAGTGTAATTAGAATCCTCACTCTGTTAATATTGACCAAATTGAAGACACCATACAATGGAGGATCCCTGCATTTGTCATAATTGCTAAGCCCTTGTCAGTGGAAATTTACAGGCTGTGGATGGCGCCGACCAGTCTGGGTATCAGATTGATATGTAAGGATAAAGGATCCAGGTGTTCTCCTCATTTACCCTTAATTGATAAAATGTATAAGAAACTCTGCAAACAAACGTTAATGCATCAAAGTGATTGGATCAATGCAAACCAAGTGTACATATTGTAAATAATGTTGGTAGACAGTTACCTTGCCATTGTTGATTGGTTAAAGTGTTACGCCCCTAGCCGGTTAGTTAGGATTTCAGGGTAAATGTTGCATTATTCAAGTTCTGTTAGCTCCCTCTAGAAGCTTCTCCTGCAACAATGTAAATGAGATTTGTCATTGGTCTGTGTAACTGTCAATATGTATTATTGTAACTGTTATGTTGATTGATTGTAAACAGAACACCCTTCTGCAGTTCGGCCCCTCAAGGTTTGGGGACCTATAAAAGGCAGCCCCCACGAGGTCCTTTGTCGATCTTCTGGAAGAGTGCTTGGGACTGTGTGACCTTTTGGAGTGTCTCTGCTTGCACAAGGCTGAAGGGCTTGGCCAGGCAGATACAAGGATCGAACCCGCAGTTGGTTTAGGTATCGTATAGGGTAATTTGTTGTGCTATCCAAAAATAAAGTTTAATTGTTCCAGTGCTTGATCAGTGTTTTATTGACTGAACTAGATGGGGGGGATGGGGGGGGGGGGGGGGGGGGGGGAGAATCTTAGAAGAGCTAATTTACAATTCCTTTAATTTTCCATGTAAACTATTCTGCATTCCCCTCAATCAACACATCTCCCCTCAAGATTGTACTGCTTACCTCCATGAACCACAATCTGAATGAATGTCAGAATAGATTATAAGTATTTTACTCCTACTTCCATTTCTTTCGTTTAATTTAGTGTTTTGTTTAAATGCACAAACAAGAAACACAAATTGAAAATTATGTTTTTTTCACAGTTAAATTTGTAAATGCAAATAATTACTAAGTTTGGAAGTTGCTTTACTGTACAAATTGGAACCCGAATCAATCTAGCAGAAGCCATTATAATGTAACATCAGTGTTGGAATGTCTCCACAATCCTTTCTGTTTGAACCTCCTTCTTTAATAGTCAAGTCATGAGAATCATACAGTACAGAAACATAGCTCACCATGACCATTCAAACCATCAAGTATCTATCTTCATTAATACCATTTATCAGTACTGGATTCATAGCCTACTATGCTTTGGAGATTCAAGTTCTCAGCCAGCTGCTTATTGTGAGAATACCCACCAGCACAACCTTCTCAGACAGTATGTTTCAGATTCGAACCACCTCTGCTGCAAAAATTCTTCCCCCCTTAGCCTCTTATTCATCACTGTAAATGCATGTCCTCCAGTCTTAGACACCTCTGCCATGCAGATGTGTCTAATGCCCCTGTCCCACTTAGGAAACCTGAACGGAAACCTTTGCGCCCCACCCAAGGTTTCTGTGCGGTTCCCGGAGGTTTTTGTCAGTCTCCCTAATGCCAGTATTACCTTCCACTACTTGCAACCTCCGGAAACCACCTTCAACTAACATCGCAGCCGGCTTCGATTAAAAAATTACCGATTTTTAAAACGGCAACCTATTTTTAGTCGCGGCCGGTTTTTAATTTTTTGAAATAATCGCCGGAACATAGAAGAAGCGGAAACCACTTTCGACCATTAGGGAGACTGACAAAAACCTCCGGGAACCACACGGGAACCTTGGGTGGGGCGCAAAGTCTCCAGAGGTTTCTTTTCAGGTTTCCTAAGTGGGACAGGGGCATAAGACTCTTACTATCTACCCTATCCATGCCCCTCACTACAGCAAATATAATTGAAAAGTGTCATCAGTACTGGACCCTTACCCTACTGGTACCCTATTAGTGGACTACACATCTTCAGGTAACAGGAGATACCAGGCAGGCATTACAATGATGGTTCTTCTTTATTTCATGCTTGGCACATCTAGAGAATTGGATTCACAAGATCACGACTAAGGGTTACCGATCTTGAAATCAGCCATTACAATCACTTTGAGTGTGACAGAGACTATCAGCACATTTTGAAATCCAAGCACAATTAATTTTGTATGTTTAATTTATATGTGAGCCAGATTTATGAAATAGTGGTTACTTTCGCTGGGCACACTCCAGGCACATTCAAATCCAACATCTCCCTCTAACACCTACAATTGTCTCAACTAATAGCTGAATGTATACCTCCTCCACCGTCTCATCCAATGCACTTAGTGCTCTCGATGTGGCCCTCTCTACATTGGAGAGACAAACATACACCACGCGACTGCTCACCAAACATTCTGTTCACAAGGGCCAGCTGAAGCTTTCGGATGTTCGCCATTTTAATGTCCGTTTCCATTCCAATACCAACCATTTGGTTTCAGCCACCTCCACTGCCAGAATGAAAGAACAACACCACATAGTGCATTTGGGCAGCCTACTACTCATAGCTATGATCAATGAATCCAACTTCAGGAAATCCAAACACCCCCCCCCCCCCCCTCCCAACCCCCTTCCCCCACACTCCGTCCTTCACATTTATCTACCTTACTTTGGGTTGCATTTTTCCCCCACCCCACATTCCCATCTATCCACAATCCTTCCTGCTACTGCTTCTGTATTTGACTTTCCATCTACCTTTCTTATCAAATTCCGTTCCTTGCACCTTTTTAATTTCTCCACATCACCTCTAGCCTTTGTTATTATCTTTAACCTTCTATCCCTACCTAACTCATGTGTCCATCAACCCAAGATTCAAGATTCAAGAATCAAGATAGTTTATTGTCATGTGTCCCAGATAGGACAATGAAATTCTTGCTTTGTTTCAGCACAACAGAATATTGTAGGCATAAATACAGAACAGTGTGTCCATATACCATTGACCATATATATACACTCATAAATAAATTAACAGATAAAGTGCATTGGGCTATTAATGTTCAGAATTTTGTTTGAGTTGAGTTTAATAGCCTGATGGCTGTGGGGAAGCAGCTATTCCTGAACCTGGATGTTGCAGATTTCAGGCTCCTGTACCTTCTACCTGAAGGTAGTGGGGAGATGAGTGTGTGGCCAGGATGGTGTGGGTCCTTGATGATGCTACCAGCCTTTTTAGGCAGTGACTGCGATAGATCCCCTCGATGGTAGCGAAATCAGAGCCGATGATGGACTGGGCAGTGTTTACACCTTTTTGTAGTCTTTTCCGCTCCTGGGCGCTCAAGTTGCCGAACCAAGCCATGATGCAACCGGTCAGCATGCTCTCTACTGTGCACCTGTAGAAGTTCGAGAAAGTCCTCCTTGACATACCGACTCTCCGTAACCTTCTCAGGAAATAGAGGCCTGATGTGCTTTCTTTATAATTGCATCAGTGTTCTCTGACCAGGAGAGATCTTCAGAGATATACACACCCAGGAATTTGACCCATTCCACCATCGACCCGTTGATATAAACAGGACTGTGGGTCCCCATCCTACCCCTTCCAAAGTCCACAATCAGTTCCTTTGTTTTGCTGGTGTTGAGAGCCAGGTTATTGTGCTGGCACCATTTGGTCAGCCGGTCGATCTCTCTTCTATACTCTGACTCATCCCCATCAGTGATACGTCCCACATCAGTGGTGTCATCACCGATGTTGATGTTCGCACTATGACTGGCTACGCAGTCATGAGTATAGAGTGAGTACAGCAAGAGGCTGAGCACGCAGCCTTGTGGTGCTCCTGTACTGATTGTTATCGAGGCTGACACATTTCCACCAATACGAACCGACTGTGGTCTGTGAATGAGGAAGTCGAGTATCCAATTGCAGAGGGATGCGCAGAGACCCAGTTCTGCAAGTTTGGTAACCAGCTTGGAGGGGATGATAGTGTTAAATGCCGAGCGGTAATCAATGAATAACAGCCTGACATATGAGGTATTGTTGTCCAAGTGGTCCAGAGCGGAGTGGAGAGCCAGCGAGATCGCATGCACCGTTGATCTGTTGTGGCGGTAAGCGAACTGCAGTGGGTCCAGTTGACCCCTCCCCTGGATTCACCTGCCACTTACCAGCTCTTGCCTCACCTCTTGCCCTCACCTCCCTTTACAGCTCCATCAGTCCGAAGAAGGTCCCCAACCCAAAACGTCATCAGTCCATTTCCCTCCACAGATACTGACTGACTCACTGAGTTCCTCCAGCAGTTTTTTTGTATTTAGTTGAATATTTCTTTTGCTCAGAGTGAACGAAAAGTAAACCCTGAAGGGCCTTGCATAATGGAGCAAACTGAAGGCTTTCTGGTTGAGTTGTGCTGCAGTGCATGCCTTTGCATAGTCAGTGTGAGCAGGACCTCTGCCGTTACCTGGCAACTGGCCCATTCTCTTGTCTCCAACTAATGCTGGCCACCCAGCAAATTTCCTGTGCAACTGAACTGACAGAAGCTTTACATAATCTTGTTAGCATGATGAGGCAATATTCAAACATCAGGGCAGATCAAATCAATCTCAGGCTTTCAGTAGAAGTTGGGATAACAATCTGAGGTGGATTAAAGTCATCCACCTTTCATTAGCCACTGTCAGCGACCTTGTTCTTTTGTGTGCACTGCTGTTTTAAAATGAAGTAATTCCTTCTCACTCTCCCCAGTGTCTTCAGAGAGGAGCAATGATGAGTCTGGACAGCAGGAACAATCCTATCCGACGTGCTCATGTATCTGTGCGGAGAGAGACTGCTTTGATGGTTCCCCGGTGGATGTAATTGGGATCATTACTGCCCATTCAAATTTCATCACTCGATTATCACGAAAACCTCATTACTGTTGAAAAGATGACTCGCTAAACTGTTCGTTCCTGGGCTTCTCTCTCATCAGTTCATGCAAGCCAGTGCAGGGATTGGAGGGGAGGGGGGTGGGAGGGAGCGAGAAGGAGAGAAAGAGAGAGAGAAAGCTTCTCTTAGATTTGATTAAAGGCTGTGATTCGAATCGATATTTAATAAAGTGCTTACCGTTCTAATAAACGGCAACAATCTCCCTAGGTGGGTTGCATTGCTTTCTGCAAACGTAGACCAAAAAGACAAAACCAGTTTGGTCCCTGGCTTGGATCTCTTAGAAGCAGAATTATGAAGATATATAGTAATGCAGCACGGAAACAGGCCCTTTGGTCCAACTTGTCCATGCTGACAAAAATGGAATGAATTACACGAGTCCCACCTGCCCGCATCTGGCCCATATTCCACTTAACATTTCCTATCCACTTACCTGTCCAAATTCCTGTTAAATGTTGTTATGGTACCTGGCTCAACTACCTCATTTGACAGCTTTTTCCATATACCCACCACCCTCTGTGTGAAAAAGTTGCCACAGTTCCCTATTAAATATTTCTCCTCTCAAGCTGCCGAGTGCCACAAGGACATCACAATGGGATATTGCCAAAGGTAACCGCAACTTCTCACAGACAGCCTTTTTCCAGGAGCTTCCAGTGATGATAATCACAATGGGCTCTCAACCTGACGAGTGCCACAACCCCCCCGCCCCCTCCCCCATCCTCCCAGGTTATTTACACACCCTGTTCCTCCCCCCTGGTTATTCACACCACCATACCCCCTCCCCCCCAAGGGTTATTCATGATTAAAGTAAAAACCAAAAACACCAGATTCCAGTGACCTCACAATGCCACAGAATACTCCTCCACCTTCCAGTGACGTCAGGGGGAGGGCCTCATATCAAAAACAGCTTCATCAGCTCCCCAACGCACACTGTTACGGGAGCAGACCCAACGGGTCTGCACTTAGTCTAGTATCAAATAAGACTACAGTATACAAAAGCTGGAAGCTTTAATGAAATTCAATCTTCCAGAGATGGATTCATTTGAAATATTCAGCCATGATATCCTAATATAATCTGACATCAACTGATTCTATCTCAGGCTGTCATACCTTTAACAAGATTCTGAAAATTATTGGTTTTATTGGGGGGATACAATCTATCCTTGCTAACGAAGGAATTGAAACGTATTGATCAGATCGATCTATCTTTGCTACATGTTGTTAACATCCACACACAACTAGTTTGAAGATATCTTTAGGCAACAAACTATAAAATGTGCTCTTTAGTTATACAGTGCAATATAACAGGTCTAGTTATATCATAGGTAATGAAATATTCAGGTAATCTGTTACTATTTCCATGTGATGTTGGATGGACTTATTTTTTTATTGAAAAATAGTGCCCAAAATTTGTACTTCACTTTGTGTGAGTGCATTATATTATTCAGTCTCTAGCTTTATTTACGTCATTAGGTAGTACTAAATTTACAAAGTTAAATTAATGGATTAAATGATTGGCAGAGTCACAGCGTAAAGACTCTGATGTAGGCAAATGCAGAGTGATGAGAATCAGGGTGAATGTGACACACATCCAAGTTAGAGTTGATGTGTATGGGACCCATCCCCAGTCCGAGTCAACGTGTGTGCATCTGACCTCATGTACAGTTACATGGGATTTTATCGCTCCGGAGTTCTCAGCCTATACTTTATGCTCATATTCCTTCCATTTATTCCGAACACACAGCAATCCAGGAATATTTCCAGCAAAGTAGCTGATCTTTGTGAAGATGACAGCACCGAGGAGTAGCTGGAAAAAGCTTGGTATCGTTGGGCTCTGTTCTACACCTCGTAGCTGTGGGATGAGTGCACCTATGAAGATCATCTTTGAAGAGAGAAGACTTCCAAAATTAGATTAATGTTAGTTTCACTTATAAGAAGGGTAGTTTATCATGTGAATGTTCAAGTTGTCTCCAACACCTGAATTATATCAAGGGTTCACTGTATCTCCAAGAACTTTAAACGGGAGGGGGCTACCATCAACTCCACAGTCAAAAAGGCACAACAGAGGATGTACTTCCTGCGGCAGCTGAGGAAGCACAGTCTGCCACAGGCAATGATGGTCCAATTCTATATGGCCATCGTAGAGTCTGTCCTCACCTTCTCCATCATGGTCTGGTTTGGCTCAGCCACCGAGCACAACATCCGGAGGCTGCAGCGAATCGTCCGATCAGCTGAGAAGCATATTGGCTGCAACCTTCTGACAAACTGAACACTGCAAGGGCCAGGAAGCGAGCGGGTAAGATCATCTCTGACCCCTCTCACTCTGGCCACAAACTCTTTGAATCACTTCCCTCTGGAAGGCGACTCCGGACTGTCAAAGCTGCCACAGCCAGACATAAAAACAGCTTTTTTTCCACGAGTAGTAGCTCTACTCAATAACCAAAAATCTGTAGCCTCCTTTTGCTCTGGTATTTTACTTAATTCACATGTTTAATCAATAATGTTTTCTTATTAATGTTTTATGTGTCATTTGTAACTGTCACTGTATGTCATGTTGTCACTTGCGGGCAGAGCACCAAGGCAAATTCCTTGTATATGAATACTTGGCCAATAAACGTATTCATTCATTCATTTTTGAAGAAATACTGTATGTTACAACATGAATTAAACCTCACCAAATATCCCAATGCTATTAAGAAACTTTTAGCGAAGGGAAAGATATTCCAAAATCACCACAGTTGTGATTATAAACCACATTTTATTCCTAAATTCAAAATTATTCTGAATAGACAATTCCATTCTATTACTGCTTGGGTGACAATGTTAGAATCCAGCTAAATGTTTATTAGACTCTTGCTTAAATTTTCAGGGAAAAATGGTTCACCACTGGCCCCAAATTATTCAATTTAAAACAAAAATTGCCCTGATATTAAAATACTTATCCAATCCCTTTATGGCATCCTTCCCTTACTACATGCAGCTGCATAACCTCACCAAGATACTCCCTCTAATTATATTCCCTTGTTCATCCTGAAAGAAATTTCTCAAGCATTGACAGTCATCTCTTTAGTTGTTAGAACTCTGAAGTTTGGAGATTCCTCAATTCTCTCTGCGTCATTATCTCTCTTTGCTGCTGTGACCTACCTCTCAGCTCCGTCTTTGCCCAAGTATTTAGACATGTGCTCTAACATTTCCTTCCTTAGCTAAGGAGGCTTTTGTGCTTTAAAGGTGCTCAAGAAATATCCATTGTGATATATTTTTAAAAGGTGGATTTTACTGAACTGCCTTAATTCTGTCAAAGTGATTTTGAAAACACAACACCTTTGATATCTATAGGGAGAGAGAATGGAACGCTCAGTTATAATGCATTAGTAACAACAGGAGTAATAGCCATCTGTTATCTGGACCTGCAAGCCTTCAAAAATGGTTTCTTCTGATAATATGCACTCGATCACTACGGATTAAAGGTTCTGAGCTAAATGAACTAAAATGCCCAATGCTGCTTCATAATTAATGGCACACTAATGAAGATACGTAAGATGTGGTTAGGAATCAAGTCATTCCAAGGAAAGTGTTTTATTAATGATTATTTAATTGTTGGAGAAACCAGATGTTCTTAATTCTACTTAAAAGTTGACGTTTTATCTCCATGAAGGTGAAATTAAATGTTGAATGCAGGGAGATCTAAAAATAGAAACAGAAGCTAAAACTGTGGGTTAAATATCTGCTCAGATTGGTTGTGAGTCGAAGATTACACCCAATGATTCAGCCATTGGCCAGGTGATAATAGCACATGGCAATGGAGGTAAATTCACACATATGTACATGCAAGCCCTATAATCAGAAAACCTTCAATACACAAACCACATGTGTATACACATGCATACTCACACCCATATACATACATAAGCATGCACAAACACTTGCACCCTCACACAAAATTCTCAAATATACACACACAAATAACACACACATACACATGCCCACACACTCACACGCACACACACACACACACACACACACACAGTCAAAACGTCTAAGCTGAATAAGCCATCTGTCATGAATGGAGGGCCATCCCATTTGATTTTGTGCTGTCAATATATTTCTCTATTCCTTTCCCTTTCATATACTTGTGACACTTCCTCATTGATGTATCAACGTTATTCTCCTCAACCACTCCATATGACCACAAATGACACTCACCACAACTTCAGTAAGACAATTATTAGTTGTTATTTGTTGTTGTTGTTGGGAGCTAGTTGTAAGCAAATTTAAGAAAATGCTGTTTCTTACGTTAGAATAAAGTGTAACAAAGAAAACCGGCTGTAAAGTGCTTCCGGACATTTGAGAATTGTGAGGGTTGTTTATAAATACAGCAATTTTAAAATACAAAATATCTCTTCAAAGAATTCCTCAAATAATTCCTCAGTGCAGAGGCCATGAACCACTTGATTCCAAATGATCTTTGGAGGAGCTGACATTTGCAGTCTCTCTTTAATTTGGTTAGTTTTATAAGGATTCTGCACCATGAATGCTATAGATCTGGTGAAGGGTCCAGTTATGTTAATGTCTATTTTAGTTTAGTTTAGCGATACAGTGTTGGAAACAGGCCATTCAGCCCATCAAATCCATGCCAACCAATGATCACCTGTACACTAGTCCTATCCTACACACGAGGGACAATTTATTGGAGCCAATTGGCCTGCAAACCTGCACATCTTTGGATGTGGGAGGATACTGGTGCACTCAGAGAAAGCTCATTCAGTCACAGGGAGAATGTATAAGCTCTGTACAGACAGCACCCATAGTCAGGATCGAACTCGGGTCTCTGATGCTGTAAGGCAGCAAATTTAGTGCTGTACCACTGTGCTGCCCATTGTTTGGTGACCTCCAGTCCAATTTTAAAACTATCTATTTATTCTTCTATCAAAAGGGGAACAAAGGATTAAGAAACATACTGACATTACTTAAGATCCATCTTTTAATGCATCTAACGGTGTGAATCTCTCTTTAAATATATTTTTATCTGTGAATTTAGAATGCTGGAGCGTAAGGCTTCTTGGTAGCACTATTACCCTTTCAATCATTCTGGGAACCTGTTTCATCATGCATATAATAATAAGGATAATTTGCATTTCATACACATGGCACTGTAGATTAATTGGTCCTATTTTCATTGAAGCAAATGCTCATCTATTAATTGTTCTTCTAAATGGGTCAGTTTAACATCTCATAACTCATGATCAACACGTGGTCTTTTGCATCTTCACCTTATTTTAACCGTCATATTAAGCCAATATAAAGCAGTTTTTTTAAATCAGATTCATTTTAATAGTTATTAAATATATCTTACTTAGAAGTGTATACAACTTGTGGAAAAGCCATTACCATATAGAGAAAGACATAATATAGCCACACAAGAATACTGATGATATCTAAACTTGCTTCTCTGGGATAAAGTTGATCTCATATTTTGCTTGGGTAGCTTTCAACCCAGCAGTATGAGTGTTGATTTCTCTAATTTCAAGTTAAGGGCCTGTCCCACCAGCATGCGACTGCATGCGGCTAGCTCGACCTAACTTGGTCGCTTGAGCCGTACGGCCTCGCGGGGCCGGTCCCACTTCGATCGCTGGAGCCGTATGGAGTTGTGCGGGGCTGATCCCGACATCGCGCGGGGCTCTGAAAAACTGACACTGTCCACAAATTCCGCGCGGCAACGGTTGTCGGCCCGTAGCCGCATTGAGGCCGTACGCAGCGTCTCGACGCTGTACGCAGCATCTTGTGCCATACGCAGTGTCTTGACAGCGTATGCCTAGCGCGTGGCATTGCGCGATGACGTCACCACCCGGCATGCCATTGCATGCTGACGTAACCGCCCGACGCCATGCGACGTCCAAATTCAGTCGGCCCGTCTCCTGCCCAGCTGATTGGTGAGTATGATGTCGGGACCAGCCCCGCACAACTCCAGACGGCTCCGCAGTTGGAAGTGGGACCGGCCCCGCGAGGCCGTACGCCTCAAGCCACCACGTTTGGTCGCGCTAGACGCATGCAATCGCATGCTGGTGGGACAGGCACTTTTAACTCCTGGATTTCCTCTTTGCCCCTCCCCTCCCCTACTTTGGCCATCCTACCAGTTCCACTGCTTGTATCCCTGTATCTCTCTTGTTATCATCTCTTCCCCATCAACAATGGACCATCATGGGCTCCATGTTTATCTGTTGCCATCCCTGATTGGTTCTGGCCTTTCCTACCTCCAGCACCCACGCTCCCCCTCCCCCAGTCTACTTGCAATCTGAAGTAAGGTTCTGACCCGAAACGTCAGCCATCATTTTTCTCCAGAGATGCTGCCTGACCCACTGAGTAACCCCAGCACTTTGTATCTATCTTTGGTAGTCAGGGACAACTTGCTTTTATCCTTAATGACCACTTTCCTATGGGCTTTCTGCTTGGAAATTAAAGGAATGCCCTAGTGATTATTTATTTTTGATAATATTTGCATGGAATTTATAGTGCATGGCACTTTCCACTGATCTCTAAGTAAGTATTACATTAACAACCAACCATCTCCTTGAGTGCTCTCCCTGTTCTGATGCCTCCTGGGCACCAGTTCCAGGGCATTTCTATCATCCAACAGCTGTGATGCCAAACTGGGCTGGCAGCCCGTCGCAGTAGAGAAGCTGCATAGTCAGCTAATCGGGAAATGAAAAACATAGTTTTTCATTCATGTGGCCTGGATTTTTTTTTAGAACTGTTGGCAATCCTGTGACATACTCTATAAGGAGGATCTATAAGGCTCTACAAGGCACTGGTCAGGCCGCATTTGGAGTATTGTGAGTAATTTAAAGCATCATATCTGAGGAAGGTGGCGCTGGTCCAGAAGAGGTTTACAAGAATGATCGCAGGAATGAGTGGGTTAACTTATGATGAGCGTTTGATGCCACTGACACAGACATAGAAATAGAAAATTAGTGCAGGAGTAGGCCATTCGGCCCTTCAAGCCAGCACCGCCATTCAAAGTGATCATGGCTGTTCATCCACAATCAGTACCCAATTCCTGCCTTCTCCCCATATCCCTTGATTCCGCTAGCCCTAGGAGCTCTATCTAACTATCTTTTGATTGCATCCAGTGAAACGGCCTCCACTGCCTTCTGAGGCAGAGAATTCCACAAATTCAAACTCTCTGTGTGAAAAAGTTTTTCCTCATCTCAGTTCCAAATTGCTTATTCTTAAACTGTGGCCCCTGGTTCTGGACTCCCCCAACATCGGGAACATGTTTCCTCAATCCAGCTTGTCCAATCCCTTAATAATTTTATATGTTTCTATAAGATAACCTCTCATCCTTCTAAATTCCAGTGAATACAAGCCCAGTCGGTCCATTCTTTCATCATATGACAGTCCCACCATCCCGGGAATTAACCTCGTGAATCTACGCTGCACTCCCTCAATAGCAAGAATGTTCTCCGTCAAATTAGGGTACCAAAACTGCACACAATACTCCAGGTGTGGTCTCACCAGGGCCTTGTCCAACTTCAGAAGGACCACTTTGCTCCTATACTCAAATCCTCTCATTATGAAGGCCAATATGCCATTAGCTTTCTTCACTGCCTGTTGCACCTGCATGCCTACTTTCAGTTACTGATGTACAAGGATACCCATGTCTCATTGCACTTTCTATTTTCCTAATCTGGCACCATTCAGATAATAATCTGCCTTCTTGTTCTTGCCACCAGTGGATAACCTCACATTTATCCACATTATACTGCATCTGCCAAGCATCTGCCCACTCACCCAATCTATCCAAGCCACCCTGCATCCTCATAGCATCCTTTTCACAGTTCACACTGCCTCCCAGCTTTGTGTCATCAGCAAATTTGCTAATGTTACTTTTAATTCCTTCATCTAAATTAATATATATTGTAAATAGTTGCGGTCCCAGCACCGAGCCTTGCGGCACCCCACTAGTCACTGCCTGCCATTCTGAAAGGGACCCTTTAATTCCCACTCTTTGTTTCCTGTCTGCCAACCAATTTTCTAAGCATGTTAATATCTTACCCCCAATACCATGTGCTCTAATTTTGCCCACTAATCTCCTATGTGGGAGTGGGAGCGAGACTGGGCCT
The DNA here is from genome assembly GCF_010909765.2 of Amblyraja radiata. Taxonomy (NCBI): domain Eukaryota; kingdom Metazoa; phylum Chordata; class Chondrichthyes; order Rajiformes; family Rajidae; genus Amblyraja; species Amblyraja radiata. The sequence goes on along the minus strand of NC_045959.1, from coordinate 18,633,224 downwards.
TGGGACCGGAGTTTAAAAGAATGATGGGGGGGACCTAATTGAAAAGTACCGAATTGTGTAAGGCTTGGATAGTAGGGATGTGGAGAGGATGTTTCCGCTAGTGGGAGAGTCCAGGATTAGAGGTCATAGCCTCAGAATTAAAGGGCGTTCCTTTAGGAAGCAGAAGAGAAGGAATTTATTTTGTCAGAGGGTGGCGAAAGCATGGAATTCTTTGCCACATAAGGCTGTGGAGGCCAGGTCAATGGATATTTTTTTAGACAGAGATAAATAGATTCTTGATTAGTAAGAGTGTCAGGGGTTAAGGGGAGAAGGCCAGAGAATGGGGTTTGGAGGGTGAGATAGATTAGCCATGAATGATTGGCAGAGTAGACTTGATGGGCTGAATGGCCTAATTCTAGACCTATCACTTATGACCGTTTGACTAACGGTCAAACACTAACATTCAAAATCCCCTTGGAACCCAAAGTTTAGTTTAATTTAGTTTAGTTTAGAGATAAACAGGCACTTCGGCCCACCGAGTCTGCGCCGACCAGCGACCCCCACACACTAACACTATCCACCTACACGCTGGGGCAATTTGCAATGTTTACCAAAGTAATTAGCCTAGAAACCTATATGTCTTTGGAGTGTGGGCGGAAACCGGAGATCCCAGAGAAAACCCACGCAGGTCACAGGAAGAACGTACAAACTCCATACAGACAGCACCCATAAACAAGATCTAATCCGGGTCTCTGGTGCTGTAAGGCGGCAATATCGCTGTGCCACCGTGGCAACTTCTAGATTCCTCACCACACACTGGGAAATTAACGCATTGAACATGCACCAGGTTAGACCAGTGACTCCATTCATATCAGAGGGAGGGGAAAGTATCAATTAACTTTCTTTTTCATTTTTTAATGTCTTTCTTGAAATTCATTTTCAGGATCTGAACATCACTGGCAAAGCCAGAATATTCCAATATACTCTCCCCAGATTATTTATCTCTATTACCAGCTAACGTACAATGAAAGTTACAAAGATGTGTGCAAAGTAATGCCCCTGTCCCACTTAGGAAACCTGAACGGAAACCTCTGGAGACTTTGCCTTATAAGGAAGCCTGAGCTGAAACCTCTGGAGACTTTGTGCCCCACCCAAGGTTTCCGTGTGGTTCTTGGAGGTTGCAGGTAGTGGAAGCAGGTAGGGAGACTGACAAAAACCTCCGGGAATCTCCGGGAACCGCACGGAAACCTTGGGTGGGGCACAAACTCTCCAGAGGTTTCAGTTCAGGGTTCCTTATAAGTGGGACAGGGGCATTAATTTATATCTCATACAGCAATGCTAAAAACTTTCAAGATGAGATTAGTTCATAGTTTAAATTAATTTGAAGTGAAATAAGTTCCTATTTTAAATTCAAGTAGATTCAAGCAATTTTCCTTCATCACACTGATATGGAATCACAAGAGTCCTCTGGATCTGAATGAAACTATGGGCCTGCAAAAATTCCAAATTTGCCATCCATTTCATGGAATGATTTTACTGAGCATTTATAGCTTTGTCATCTATTTCAGGGATTAATTTGGGCAGTAATAGTATCTAAATATAAACGATTTTCTCAAATTTATGTTGTACCATGTGGTGAGGCCTTCCAAGAAAAGTAATTAAACTCAAATATTAAATTCATGAAATAAAAAACAGGTTTCAATAGCTGAATTCTGGGTGAACAACAGTGTGGTATGATGATTATTACAGGGCTGGAAAGCTTACCCAGAAGCTTCCAAAATACACTGTCTGTCTTGCCTGCCCTCTCCTGGTCATCGATGTACCGATCTGGTGTTGTCACTTACAAATTATTTACAGTACATTGTCATTAGTACTTATTGTGTTTCATGGAACAAAGCTACATTCACACACGCACAGAATTCTGGTCCTGTTGTGCATTCCCATTTTTCACTGGTGAACCATTACTTCATGTGCAAATGATTGAAGCTCTACAGGGTTCTCCATCCAATTTGTTGGGAACACTTCCATCCAAGACCGCAGGAAATTGCGGAGAATTGCGGACGCCGCCCAGGTCATCGCGCAAACCAACCTCCCTTCCGTTGACTCAATTTACACCTCATGCTGCCTCGGCAAGGCCACTGTCATTATCAAGGATGTCTCACCTTGGTCACTCCTTCTTCTCCCCTCTGCCATCAAGCAAGAGGTATAGAAGTGTGAAAACACACACCTCCAGATTCAGGGACAGTTTATTCCCAGCTGTTATCAGGCAACTGAACCATCCTACCAACAACTAGCGAGCAGTCCTGAACTACAATCTACATCATTGGAGACCCTTTGGACTATCTTTAATATAACTTTACTGGACTTTATTTTGCACAAAACATTATTCACTTTATTTTGTATCTGTACACTGTGGGTGGCTCATTTGTATTCATCTATTGTCTTTCCGCTGACTGGTTAGCATGTGACAAAAGCATTTAATTGTACCTCGGTTCACGTGACCATAAACTGAAATAAATTAAACAATTCCTTGTGTAAAACTTCCAGACTACGCTTTCTTCTGAGTTGATCCTTCATTCAATTGGCCTGGTGTCTCCCCTTGTGGCTTGGTGACACATATTGTCTGTGGTTTTCCTAAATTAAACACAGCAACAATGCAGGATATCCCAGACCATCCAAGTAAAGGCTTCTACAGCACATCCACTACATTCACTACAAATCAGGATACTCCATGAGTAAGAAATGATGGAAGTAAGATGTGCCTGACATGCAACAGGAATCTCTGATGGCATCAGCATCATGGCAGGCTGGGAGCAAAATACTTAAAAGGAACCTACCTTCCAGAAAATAAACACCTCAGGCTCATTGGCAACAGTGCCAGTGATATAGTTAACCATACCCAAAGGCACCTCCGGCTTCAATAAATGATTTATGCACAAGGTGTGTGAAGGGTGGTTTAAAGTCACTGTACCTGCTTGACATGGATTGGGAAGACAGCACAAAACTTGAGGGAGTTAATCACAAGGACGTTGTCCTGACTAAACAAACGTCAAATCCTCTATTTCACCCTGGCCATTGACGGCCATTAATCACATCAAAGGGCGAGGAATATATTGCTTACCACCTCTTCCTAACTTGGAAATGTTCCTTCAAACAGTCCCAATGCAGGGTTTTGACCCGGAATGCTGACAAGTCCTCTGTCTTCATGGATGCCACCTGACCTGCTGATTTCCTCCAACAATTTTTGTTTTTTCCCCTTCAGTTAATGTTTTGTCCCCCCACAGTTGACTCCTCTGTGCCAAAGTAGGGCTTGCAAAGTAGATTTAATAGCGGTGATGAAAATTATTGGCAAGGCAGGGCTGTTGGAACCCTGAGCATAGTTTCGAAGCCATTAAAAATGCTGTGAGATGAATGTATTCCTTATAATGACACAGAAGGACGCATTCAGCACTTTCAGTCTCTGCTAGCTTCAAACCCATTTGCCTTGATACCCTGAGTGTCTTGTACCCGACAACTCTCTCACACATCCCCTTTTGATTCTTAATGCTCTCACCCTGTACTGAGGGGTAATTAGCAGTCAATTGAGCTGCTAGCACATCTTTGGGTGGAAACCAGAGCTGGATGGGAAGGGTGGAGTGGTTGGTGGGGTGGCCTAATTGGATTGAATCATCACAGCTTGGTCCAGTAATTTGAATGCCCAGGTGTGAAGCAGATGCAAAAAGTGGTGAACACTTCCCAGTTCATCACAAGTACAGACCTCGCCACCATTGAAAGGGATTTACAGAGTCACTCCCTCAAAGAGGCAGCCAGCATCATCAGAGACCTACCTGCTGATTTCACTCCTGCCATCAGGAAGAAGATATAGGAGCCTGAAATTGTAACGTCCAGGTTTAGGAACAGCTTCTTTCCTACAGTCATCAGGCTATTAAACACTACAACCTCCAAATAAGTTATGAACTGCATAGACTTTGAGACTTTGGTTTTGTCTTTTTGCATTATTATTGTTTGTTTGTTTGTTTCTCTTATGTGTATGTTCTGTATGGACGTGTGTATATGTATATCAAGTACATATGTATAATATATACATACACACAAACACATATATATATATATATACACATATATATATACATATACATACACACACATCTCTCCAGTGATGCTGCCTGTCACCCGTTGAGTTACTCCAGCATTTTGTGTCTATCTTCAATTTAAACCAGAATCTGCAGTTCTTTCACACACACACACACACACACACACACATACACACACACACACACACACCCACACACGCACGCACACGCACACGCACACGCACACGCACTCGCACTCTGCTGTAAGCAAGATTTTCATTGTTCTGTTTGGGACATATAGCAATAAAATGCACTTGACCCTTGACCCTTGACCCTTGACACTTGACCACCAAGCACATGTACATTGGTCTGAATGGTCTCCTTCTCTGTTGAACCTTCTATGATTCCATAATGTTGAAAACTTTGTCTGTCTTGGTTCCGTTTCAATTTGATTGGATGGCACAAGAGAGGAAGCTTTCAATTGGACTGGTTGTGGGAGAAAACGTGTCCACTAAAAGTCCAGCTGTCGCCCCAGCAAAGGTCAACCGAGCACAACTGGAGACTGATGTTCCCCACCTATTTTAGCGGGGGCAACCTACAACCTAATTCTTTTGTGCATTCCTTGCTATTTCTCATGTACTGAAAAATATGAAAATAAAACGAGTTGTATGCGCAGATTGCTTAAAAATCTGACGCACAGGAATTTGACATAGTTGTGTGCAGCCCATATGGAAGAAATGAGTGTGGGCCAAAATCTACACCTGGTCAAACAGGGCACACACCCACATAGTTTGCTGTCTTCTTTTCTTCCGACTTTAATCTGGGTTGTGACAAATGTCTTGTGGCTACTGGGGACCAAATAGTGATTGATTTTGACACTGTTCTAGTTCCAAAAGTGTGGCATAATTGAGGTAATAACGTTGGCAATTGGTAAAGAAGCAAATGGAATTCAAAGTAGTTTGACCTAATGCGTTAAACATATAACAGGACAATATGGGGACATATAGAATTCTGGGTGACTGGAAATGAGTGATGCAGCTGTAATTTATTCCAGCGATTCAGATTACATCCATAAATCACTTGAACTTCGTTTTTATGGTTTATAGACGTCATTTGAACTCTTGAGATTGAATTGTGGCCCTATACTTACTCCTTACCATCTATTCATCTATTACAGTTATATATAGCGCAGCTGCAGGAAAATGAAAACAGTGCTAATGACAGTCAGAAGTAGATCTGAAACATTATTGTTGGGAGATCATTGCAGACTACAGCATTGACAGTAAGGTATAAAAAGAGAATAATTCATCGGACCGAAAGCAGAATTATAGGTGGATTAAAAGTCATTAATATGGTATATGTACAAAATATGTCTTGCAAGTAATTCATATTTATCACTCTCCAGACATTGCATTTCAAAGTGTCACACTTTATTACAGACACAAACCGATCTTGAAATAGTGAAAGGAAGAGAAGTTTGAACATAGAAATAAAGGCTCCTTTCTTTTTAAGTCAGCTGAATCTACTAATGCTCCTCACCCCAAACAGGGGTTGCAGACATTGTACAGATGTTAACCTGAAATGTCAACCCATCCCTCTGCCTCCACAGATGCTGCTTGAGCTGATGAGTCTTTTATGCAGTTTATGTTTTGCACAGATATTAGTGTAAGCATTCATCAAACAAAAGTTAAGCAGGGGTGTGATAGGATATGTCGCTTCTATTTACGTCTTGCTAAAGCATGCACAGGGTTATTGAATTGTCCAAGATTCTAGCAGCGGTAATCTGAGTTTCTGATTACCTGCCACTTTAATTTCCCCCTCCCACTCTCACTCTGACCTGCCTGTACCTTCCTGCACTGTTGTAACAAAGCTCAGTCAGTTTAAAGACTAACACCTCATCCTCTGTCTGGGCACGTCATGACCTTCTGCACTCGATATTACATTTTCATTTTTTTAGAACTGAGTGCTCTGTGATCTTTTAATCTAACCCTGCCTTCTGCCTTTTGCCTCTTTTGAACAAAGGAGACATAGTGGTTGTTTTTCAATCTTCTAGTACTATCTTGGAGCTTGGTGAGTTATGAAAAAATTTCAACCGATCTCTAAAGCTACTTTCCTTGTGCTGTCTATCAAATCCAAACGACTTCCATACCTTTAGTACTCTGAGCTTCATTTGTTTATCCCTTGCAAGTGGGATTTTTGTTAAGTTAGGGTCATAGAGTCAGTCATATAGAGGGGAAATTGCCCAAGTCGACCAACATGCCCCATCTACACTAGTCCCACCTGCCAGCGCTTGGACCATAACCCTGTATATCCTATCCATGTACCTGTGCAAATGTCTCATAAGGTCATGATAGTACCTGCCTCAACTACCTCCCCCAGCAGCTCCAGTATAACCACCACCCTTTGTGTAAAATCATTTTAAATTAGCCTATCTGGTAATTTGGGGATATTAGCAATGTCCTCTACAGTGAGGACAGATATAAATTTTTTTCCAACATATCATCTCTTTCTTTACTTACTGCTATTTATTCACAAGCCGAGGTACCGTGCATTCAGAAAGTATTCAGCCCCCTTTACTTTTTCCACATTTTGTTACGTTACAGCCTTATTCTAAAATGGATTAAATTCGTTTTTTTATCATCAATCTGCATACAAAACCCCATAATAAAAAAACAAAAACAGGTGTTTAGAAATTTTTGCAAAGTAATTAAAAAGAAATAACTGAAATATCACATTTACATAAATATTCAGACTCAGTACTTTGTTGAGACACCTCTGGCAGCAATTACAGCCTCAAGTCTTCTTGGGTATGGTGCTGCAAGCTTGGCACACCTGTATTTGGGTAATTTCTCCCATTCTTCGCTGCAGATCCTCTCAAGCTCTGTCAGGTTGGATGTGGAATGTCGATGCGTAGCTGGAGGTCCCTCCAGAGATGTTCGATCTGGTTCATGTCCGGGCCATTCAAGGACATTCACAGACTTGTCACAAAGCCATTCCTGTGTTGTCTTGGCTGTGTGCTTTGGCTCGTTGTCCTGTTGGAAGGTGAACCTCCACCCCAGTCTGTCCCCAGTCTGGAGCAGGTTTTCATCAAGGATCTCTCTGTACTTTGCTCCCTTCATCTTTCCCTCTATCCTGACTAGTCTCCCTGTTCCTGTCGCTAAAAACATCCCCACAGCATGATGCAGCCACCATCATGCTTCACAGTAGGTATGGTATTGGCCAGGTGATGAGTGGTGCCTGGTTTCCTCCAGACGTTACGCTTGGCATTCAGGCCAAAGAGTTTAATCTTGGTTTCATCAGACCAGAGAATATTGTTTCTCATGTGTAGATTAACCCTTATTAATCCCTGCCATTTATAATCTCCGCTACACATATATGCATGCCACCCTTTACATGGTATTACGGTACTACACAGTTTTACACTAGCAAGGTCAGTCCGCTCTCACACACAAGCCACGCCGAGCTGGATGAGAATGGCTGTCAATTTAAATGTTTCTGTTTGCTTATGGAATAAAGACTGATCTCTCACTATGTGTGTTGTTATGGATCAATCATAAACATGGTGTCAGGGGTGGTAACCAGTCTCCTCCTCCGCATTCACCTGATAAGGGACTTGCTCCCTCAGAGAAGGATGAGGCGCACGAGGGGTACTACCGTACACGTGCAGGTCGTGTCTACAAGCCAAGCCCGCTGATTGGAAAATTCACCGGCTATACTTGAACTGTGCATGACCCGTCTCATTTTATGTGCTCACATATGCACAAGCATGTATATGTAAAATATAATGCTTCCACCTTATACTAGTGGTTTTCAACATGCTCCACTAACCACTCTATATACGCTTTGCTTCTAGGAGGAAGGATGTAGATTACCCCTTATTAATTTATGCCATTTATAATCTCCACTACACATATATGCATGTTACCCTTTACATGGTATTACAGTACTACACAGCTTTATACTAACAAGGTCAGTCGGCTCTCACACACAAGTCACTCCGAGCTGGATGAGAATGGCTGGCAATTTTAATGTTTCTGTTTGCTTATGGAATAAAGACTGATCTCTCACTGTGTGTGTTGCTATGGATCAATCACAAACAGCACGCCTTTTGGCAAACTCCAAGCGGGCTGTCATGTGCCTTTTACTGAGGAGTGGCTTCCGTCTGGCCACTCTACCATAAAGGCCTGATTGATGGAGTGCTGCAGATATAGTTGTCCTTCTGGAAGTTTCTCTCATCTCCACAAAGGAACTGTGGAGCTCTGCTAGAGTAACCATCGGGTTCTTGGTCACCTCCCTGACCAAGGCCCTTCTCCCCCGATTGTTCAGTTTGGCTGGGCAGCCAGCTCTATGAAGAGTTCTGGTGGTTCCAAAGTTCTTCCATTTTAGAATGACGGAGGCCACTGTGTTCTTCAGGACCTGCAATGCTGCAGAAATTGTTTTATACCCTTCCCCAGAGCTGTGTCTCGGCACAATCTTGTCTCACAGACAATTCCTTCATCTTCATGGCTTGGTTTTTGCTCTGACATACACTGTCAACTGTGGGATCTTATATAGACAGGTATGTGCCTTTCCAAATCATGTCCAATCAATTTAATTTACCACTGTTGGACCCAAATCAAGTTGTAGAAACATCTCAAGGATAATCAATGGAAACAGGATGAACCTAAGCTCAATTTTGAATGTCATAGCAAAGGGTCTGAATACCCATGTAAATGAGATATTTTAGTTATTTATTTTTAATTACTTTGCAAACATTTCGAAACACATGTTTTTGCTTCTTCATTCTGGGTATTGTGTATAGATTGATGATAAAAAAAAGAATTTAATCCATTTTTAAATAAGGCTGTAACGTAACAAAATGTGGAAAAAGTGAAGGGGTCTGATACTTTCTGAATGCATTGTATGTAAAATGTTAAATTCACTGTACCATAGCTGCCTTCTTCCTATTTATATATCCACAGAAACTTTTACTGTTTGTTTTTATACTGCTTGCAAATTTTCTCCCAACATTTGTTTTTTCCTTATTAACTTTTTAGTCTACTGCTGCTGGATCCTGAAAAGTTCCAGTGCAATTGCTCTTGTCACTTGACATACCTTACCTTTCAATTTAATATTATGCGTTATCTCCCTTGTTAATCTTCAATTGTGCGTTTTTTTGTGGAATCAATATTTTTGATTGGGATAAGCTCTCATTGAACATCATATGCCAGCTGTTTGAATATGTCACTGTTCCTCCACGGACGTGTCTCTTATTCACCTCTTATTCTACTTTAGACAACTTCACCATCAAAACTGCCTTTATTTAATTGAAGACACTGGTTATTGACCTCTAGTGTTCATCCCCAAACTGTATTTTGAATTCTACAGTTGTGGTCACTGTCTCCTTGGAGAATTTCAACAACTATATCCCTTATTACTTGTTCTTTATTAAAAAAAATAGGATCATCTCTAAGATATCTCATCCCGGGGTAGAATTCACCAGGTATTGGTCTAGAAAGCAGTCCTTGGTGCATCCATAAATTATATTTCTATGATATCACTTCCAGTCTGGTTTGTTCAATCAATATCTAGGTCAGAATCTCCCATGATCATCGCAGTACCCTTCAACCATGCCCTTCATATTTCCCCGTTTATGCTCTAATCAATTAAGAGGTGGCATTTTGGGGGAGATGTGGACCTGTGCCTTCTCTTTCCTTTCCGCTGTTATACATGATTTTTGAACCCAAACTGACTCCACTGCCTTTATATCACAACTCATCACTGCCCTTGCACTTTCCATGATTAACAATGCGCTCCACCTCCTTTCCCCTTTGGCCTGTTATAACAGTGTACAACCCGGAATATTGAGCAGCCAGTCATAGTCACCTGCAACCATGTTTCTGTAACAGCTATTGCATCCAATTCATATGTCCCTAAGTGTGTTATCAACTAACCTATCTTGTTGCAAATACTATGGTGCATTCAAGTAAAAAAAATTTTACAGTCATTTACAACTCTGTTTCGCATCTTTTCATTAATATCTTCTGCCTCGGCCGATCGTACCATGACCGTCAATTTCATATTGGAATCAGGCATCTCACTACAGGAATGGGGATGGGGCTGTTCCACATTCTGACTGGAATAGTGTGTTTTATGCAGCACTCTCAGCTTGTTCCTTATCAGACAGCGAGCCGAGCCTTCCAATCATAAAACCTCGGAATTTCCTTAACAATCTTCTTTCCTACATCACCCACCGACGAGGTTATTGAGCTAAATTGCCAATGTAAAATGTTTGAAACAAAAAATAAAACGCTGCTTCTTGTGCCGAGGTTGAACTTAACTGAAACACTGTCGGTAATCATAGACATTGAGGTCTTATTTTTTATTAATTTGGAAGATGTGATCATCTTAGAAACATTGAAACATAGAAACATAGGTGGAGGAGTAGGCCATTCAGCCCTTCAAGCCAGCATTGCTATTCAATATGATCATGGCTGATCATCTAAAATCACTACCCCGTTCCTGCTTTCTCCTCCATATCCCTTGATTCCTTTTGGCCTAAGAGCTAATTCTATCTCTCTCTTTGTAAAGATCAATATTTCAGCACCAATCATTTTCATTGGGAAATTGGTGGGGAACAGCGTTGAATCTCTGCAGTCCTGACGTAATTATCCTCGCAGTGCTTTTGGTGGGAGGTTCCAGGTTCAATCTTAATATACCAACATGTTCCTTAATTAGACCCAGAAGAGTTATCCTGCTGTTCACTGGCTCATGACCACCCACAGAGTCAAGGCATTAACGCTGGTCAGAATTCAATTTATAGATAGTACCACCAAATGAATCAGATTTACCAACTATCCATATTGTTGTTGGTGTAACATCATTGCCCATATGATAGGGGTTAGTGCACTTCAGAAAGTAAATTATTGTGTGAAACACTTTGATGTGCTTTGTCAATTCTATATGATCCATGCAGCCAGGAGTTTTATTTTCCTTCCACAACTGTCCATTTGCTTCCTCCACCTTGGTTGTAAATGACCATCGAAGGACAGGCTTTCTCTGAACTGTGTCACATGGAAACTGCAGACACAAGAGGTTGCACTCATATTCTTGTAGTGTCAGTTACTGACAAGTAAGGACTGAACAAGGATGATGAAGATTAGCATGCACCCACATGAATATCTGCAATGGATCTGTTGACTTCTAGAACCCAGTTCGCAACCTGCCTTCCTGGAGCATGAAGCTGGAACATAATTCACAAATCCACGGAGAATTATATGTTTTGTTCGATGTAGAACAATTATTTTTTCTAGTAACCTTTTCAAAGGGAAAATATCAGGAGTGAAAGTACAGAATATTCAATATTAATCAATGCATAAATTGACAAAGGAACATTGCTGAAAGGGTTTTAACTCTTGTAAGATGCCCTCTTTATTTTAACAGGGAGATGGGTCCATGGATTCTGTGTGCAGTTGAAGTAATGCGTATAGTCCTGATCACACATGACAGGAGAGATGTGATTGCATTGGAAAGGATGGAGAGGAGATTTGTCAAGACATTGTATGGATTGGAAAATTGCAAATCTAAAAGAAGATTGAATAGGCTGAGGTGATTATTTTGGAACAAGTGAGACTGAGAAGAGGATTAATTAAGTGGTATAAAACTATAAGGGATCTAGATAGAATAAATAGGGGGGAAAAAACTATTCCTCCCACAGAAGTGGGGAGGGGCAAAAACAATTTGAAAATAGGTTGAAAACACATAGATGGATTGAAGAATTAGAGAGAAAATGAGGAAAGTTATCTCAGCGAAATGGCAGAGGGGATCAGGAACTCATTGCCTGGAATTGTAGTGAAAACAGTGACCCTCTCCATGTTTAAGAAATAACAAGAGCAGGTATGCTGGAAGAACGCCAGCATAGTTCCAGTCAAAGTGCATCTATGGAAAGAGAAACCAGTCAAAGTTTCAGACCAATGACCCTGCCTCAGAACAAATGATTATGATCAAACAAGGGGTCCTTATCATTCACCTGCAAGCACAGATATGACTACAAGATATATATCTTTTAAAAGGTTGAAAAAGGGTAAAAAAGTACAAAAAAAAGATGATTATTTAACTCTTAAATGCGGACAGTTGATCCTCTCGTACATGAATGGAAACTCATTTGTATTCATGTTTACAATAGTATTGCAAAGAACTTTTAATTAAAAACATTCCCCAATCATTCCTCTCTCCTCCAACCTGAAACTTTTGCCACACATGTGGTTTAAAAATTCCCATTAGGTGTTGCTAGAACAGTATTAACAGCTCCATGTGTCAATGTCAAGAGTGATAATTGACAGCAGGAGACAAAAGAGCATATGATGTTGACTGTGATGTTGTCTTCCCCAACTTTCTGATTTACATTCCATGTATACTGTGCAAGCCCTCTGTAGCCAGGTCCAGGTGCATTTGCTCTATGGCATCTAAAAAGATCAGGAATGTTGACCAAAACCACTGCCATCTTACTGCACCAGTGAACAAGTTCAATTCTGACCTCAGGCTTGTCTATGAGGAGTTTGTACATTCACCCTAAACTGTGTTTAGTTTAGTTTATTATTGTCATGTCTACCAAGATACTGTGAAAAGCATTTTGGCCTGTGTGCTATCCAGTCAAAGAATAGACTGTACGTGAATACAATCAAGCCGTCCATTTTGACCTATAATGAATGAATGAATAGGTTTCTTGGCCAGTATTCACATACAAGGAATTTGCCTTGGTGCTCCACCCGCAAGTGACAATATGACATACAGTGACAGTTAGGAATGACACATAAAACATTAAATATTAACAATAAAATATTATTGATAAAACATGTGAATTAAATAAAATACCAGAGCAAACGGAGGCTACAGATTTTTGGTTATTGAGTAGAGCTACTACTCATGGAAAAAAGCATTTTTTTTGTCTGGCTGTGGCAGCTTTGACAATCCGGAGTCGCCTTCCAGAGGGAAGTGATTCAAAGAGTTTGTGGCCAGGGTGAGAGGGGTCAGAGATTATCTTACCCGCTCGCTTCCTGGCCCTTGCAGTGTTCAGATCATCAATGGAGGGAAGGTTGCAGGAAATAACCTTCTCAGCTGATCGGACGATTCTCTGCAGCCTCCAGACATCATGCTTGGTGGCTGAGCCAAACAAGACCATGATGCAGAAGGTGACAGACTCTAGGATGGCCGTATAGAATTGGACCATCGTTGCCTATGGCAGATTGTGCTTCCTCAGCTGCTGTAGGAAGTACATCCTCTGTTGTGCCAATTTGACTGTGGAGTCGATTGTAGCCCCCCATTTAAGGTCCTTGGAGATGATGGTTCCCAGGAACTTAAAATACTCCACAGATGTGACTGTGGTGTTATTGATGGTGAGTGGGGTGAGGGGAGGGGGAGCTCTCCTAAAGTCTACTATCAATTCCACTGTCTTAAGAGCATTGAGCTCCAGATTGTTGCAATGGCACCAGGACGCCAGCTGTATCACTTCCTGTCGGCAGATTCCTCCCCATCCTGGATCAGTCCAATCAGCGTTGTGTTGTCCACAAACTTGAGAAGCTTGACAGAGGTGTCTGTGGAGGTGCAGTCGTTGGTGTAGAGAGAGTAGAGGAGATAGTACGCAACCTTGCGGTGCTCCTATGCTGAGGGCCTGCGGGTCCGAGGTGTGCTTTTCCAGCCTCACATGCTGCTTCCTGTCTGTCAGGAAGCTGGTGATCCACTGACAGAGGGGTTCAGGCACAGTCAACTCGGAAAGTTTGGAGTTTAGTAGCTCTGACAGAATGGTGTTGAATGCAGAGCTATAATCAACAAACAGGATCCTCGCATAGGTCCCCTGGTGGTCTAGGTGCTGGAGGATGAAGTGCAGGCCCAGGTTGATTGCGTCCTCCACAGATCTATTGGCCCGATATGCAAGCTGCAGAGGGTCCAGCAGGGGATTCGTGATATTTTTCAGCTTGGACAGCACAAGCCTTTCAGGGTCTTAATGACTACAGAGGTCAGTGAGACAGACTGTCATTAAGATGCAGAGGCCCGAGAGCCGTTGGAGAGGTCGCAGAGGGAGGAGCTACACCCGAGCGGTAGGATTTAAAGAGGAGCGCGGGGCTTGCTTCTACAGAGGCCCGAGAGCCATTGGAGAGGTCGCAGAGGGAGGAGCTACACCCGAGCGGTAGGATTTAAAGAGGAGCGCGGGGCTTGCTTCTACAGAGGCCCGAGAGCCATTGGAGAGGTCGCAGAGGGAGGAGCTACACCCGAGCGGTAGGATTTAAAGAGGAGCGCGGGGCTTGCTTCTACAGAGGCCCGAGAGCCGTTGGAGAGGTCGCAGAGACTGAAATCTGCAACGTTCCAAGTTCCACTTCAAAAACAAGTGGGTTTGAGGAAGCCGCTGATTGGTGGAAGCAGACAAGAGGGAGCAGCTGATTGGGAGTCAGATCCCTGCTGATTGTACTGTATTGTAGCAGTTTGATTTGTATTGTATCCTAGGTAAGGGGAGTATGAGGGCCAGGGCAGTTTACTGTTCTGGATGTCAGATGTGGGAAGTCATGGAGTCTGATAGCCCTCCCGACGTCCACATCTGTGCCAGGTGTATCGAGATGGGGCTCCTAAGGGACCGTATTAGGAACCTGGAGCAGCAGCTCGATGACCTCCGTCTGGTCAGGGAGAGCGAGGAAGTCATTGATAGGAGTTACAGGGAGGTGGTCACTCCAAGACCACAGGAGGCAAGCAAGTGGATCACGGTTGGGAGAGGCAAGGGGCACAGGCAGGGACTAGAGAGTACCCCGGTGGCTGTACACCTTGACAATAAGTACTCCTGTTTGAGCACTGTTGGGGGGGACAGCCTACCTGGGGGTAGCGACAGCGGCCGGGCCTCCGGTACAGAGACCGGTCCTGTTGCTCAGAAGTGTAAGGAAAAGAAGAGGAGAGCAATACTAATAGGGGACTCTATAGTTAGGGGGTCAGACAGGCGATTCTGTGGACGCAGTCGGGAGACCCGGATGGTAGTTTGCCTCCCTGGTGCCAGGGTCTGTGATGTGTCTCAACGTGTCCAAGATATCCTGAAAGGGGAGGGAGAGGAGCCCGAGGTCGTGGTACATATAGGTACCAATGACATAGGTAAAAAAAGAGAAGAGGTCCTGAAAGGAGAATTTAGGGAGTTAGGAGGGGAGTTAAAGAGTAGGACAGCAAAGGTAACAATCTCGGGATTACTGCCTGTGCCACGCGACAGTGAGAGTAGGAATGGAGCGAGGTGGAGGATAAATGCGTGGCTGAAGGACTGGTGCAGCCGGCAGGGATTCAAATTTCTGGATCATTGGGACCTTTTTGTGGAAGGTGCGACCTGTACAAAAAGGATGGGTTGCACTTGAACCTGAGGGGGACCGATATCCTGGCGGGGAGATCTGCAAAGGCTACTGGGGAGACTTTAAACTAGAATGGTTGGGGGGAGGGACTCAAATAGAGAAAGCTATTAGACAGTGTGTGAGGCAGGAGGCAGAGAAGGAAAGCATTCAGACCCAAAATGTAGGGGGGAAAGAAGAAAACAATAATAAACAGAGAATAAGAGGTGGTGGGGTTCTTAAATGGGTGAGCAGAGAAACAGAGGGGTGTAAAATGCGGGCGGAAGCAATAGGTAGCAAGGTGAAAAGTAAAAGTGGCAGGCAGACAAATCCAGGGCAAAAATCAAAAGGGCCACTTTTCAACATAATTGTATAAGGGGTAAGAGCGTTGTAAAAACAAGCCTGAAGGCTTTGTGTCTCAATGCAAGGAGCATTCGTAATAAGGTGGATGAGTTGAACGTGCAGATAGCTATTAATGATTATGATATAGTCGGGATCACGGAGACATGGCTCCAGGGTGACCAAGGCTGGGAGCTGAACATCCAGGGATATTCAATATTCAGGAGGGATAGAGAGAAAGGAAAAGGTGGTGGAGTAGCGTTGCTGGTTAGAGAGGAGATTAACGCAGTGGAAAGGATGGACATTAGCTTGGAGGATGTTGAATCGGTATGGGTAGAGCTGCGAAACACTAAGGGGCAGAAAACGCTGGTGGGTATTGTGTACAGGCCACCTAGCAGTAGTAGTGAAGTTGGGGATGGCATCAAACAGGAAATTAGAAATGCGTGCAACAAAGGCAAAACAGTTATAATGGATGACTTCAATCTACATATAGATTGGGTGAATCAAATTGGCAGGGGTACTGAGGAAGAGGATTTCTTGGAATGTATGCGGGATAGTTATCTAAACCAACATGTAGAGGAACCAACGAGAGAGCAGGCTATTCTAGACTGGGTATTGAGTAATGAGGAAGGGTTAGTTAGCAGTCTTGTTGTGCGTGCCCCCTTGGGCAAGAGTGACCATAATATGGTTGAGTTCTTCATTAGGATGGAGAGTGACATTGTTAATTCAGAAACAACGGTTCTGAACTTAAAGAAAGGTAACTTTGAGGGTATGAGACGTGAATTGGCCAAGATTGACTGGCAATTAGTTCTAAAAGGGTTGACGGTGGATATGCAATGGAAGGTATTTAAAGA
Source organism: Amblyraja radiata (assembly GCF_010909765.2). Classification (NCBI taxonomy): domain Eukaryota; kingdom Metazoa; phylum Chordata; class Chondrichthyes; order Rajiformes; family Rajidae; genus Amblyraja; species Amblyraja radiata. The sequence continues at coordinate 18,616,649 of NC_045959.1, read as the reverse complement.
CTGCATGGATCAACTACAAAAATTGTTCATCCCAGTTTGGCAAAAGAATAAATCAGGGAAGGTAGTGCATCCGTGGATAACAAGGGAAATCAGGGATGGTATCAAAGCAAAAGATGATGCGTACAAATTAGCCAGAAAAAGCAGCATACCAGAGGACTGGGAGAAATTCAGAGACCAGCAGAGGAGGACAAAGGGCTTAATTAGGAAAGGGAAAATAGATTATGAAAGAAAACTGGCAGGCAACATAAAAACTGACTGCAAAAGTTTTTATAGATATGTGAAGAGAAAGAGATTAGTTAAAACAAATGTAGGTCCCTTGCAGTCAGAAACAGGTGAGTTGATCATGGGGAACAAGGATATGGTGGACCAATTGAATAACTACTTTGGTTCCGTCTTCACTAAGGAAGACATAAATAATCTGCCGGAAATAGCAGGGGACCGCGGGTCAAAGGAGATAGAGGAACTGAGTGAAATCCAGGTTAGTCGGGAAGTGGTGTTGGGTAAATTGAATGGATTAAAGGCCGATAAATCACCAGGGCCAGATAGGCTGCATCCCAGAGTACTTAAGGAAGTAGCTCCAGAAATAGTGGATGCATTAGTGATAATTTTTCAAAACTCTTTAGATTCTGGAGTAGTTCCTGAGGATTGGAGGGTAGCAAACGTAACCCCACTTTTTAAGAAGGGAGGGAGAGAGAAGAGGGGAATTACAGACCAGTTAGTCTAACATCGGTAGTGGGGAAACTGCTAGAGTCAGTTATTAAAGATGGGATAGCAGCACATTTGGAAAGTGGTGAAATCATTGGACAAAGTCAGCATGGATTTACGAAAGGTAAATCATGTCTGACGAATCTTATAGAATTTTTCGAGGATGTAACTAGTAGAGTGGATAGGGGAGAACCAGTGGATGTGTTGTATCTGGACTTTCAGAAGGCTTTCGACAAGGTCCCACATAAGAGATTAGTATACAAACTTAAAGCACACGGTATTGGGGGTTCAGTATTGATGTGGATAGAGAACTGGCTGGCAAACAGGAAGCAAAGAGTAGGAGTAAACGGGTCCTTTTCACAATGGCAGGCAGTGACTAGTGGGGTACCGCAAGGCTCAGTGCTGGGACCCCAGCTATTTACAATTTATATTAATGATCTGGATGAGGGAATTGAAGGCAACATCTCCAAGTTTGCGGATGACACTAAGCTGGGGGGCAGTGTTAGCTGTGAGGAGGATGCTAGGAGACTGCAAGGTGACTTGGATAGGCTGGGTGAGTGGGCAAATGTTTGGCAGATGCAGTATAATGTGGATAAATGTGAGGTTATCCACTTTGGTGGCAAAAACAGGAAAGCAGACTATTATCTAAATGGTGGCCGATTAGGAAAAGGGGAGATGCAGCGAGACCTGGGTGTCATGGTACACCAGTCATTGAAAGTAGGCATGCAGGTGCAGCAGGCAGTGAAGAAAGCGAATGGTATGTTAGCTTTCATAGCAAAAGGATTTGAGTATAGGAGCAGGGAGGTTCTACTGCAGTTGTACAGGGTCTTGGTGAGACCACACCTGGAGTATTGCGTACAGTTTTGGTCTCCAAATCTGAGGAAGGACATTATAGCCATAGAGGGAGTGCAGAGAAGGTTCACCAGACTGATTCCTGGGATGTCAGGACTTTCATATGAAGAAAGACTGGATAGACTTGGCTTATACTCGCTAGAATTTAGGAGATTGAGAGGGGATCTTATAGAAACATACAAAATTCTTATGGGGTTGGACAGGCTAGATGCAGGAAGATTGTTCCCGATGTTGGGGAAGTCCAGGACAAGGGGTCACAGCTTAAGGATAAGGGGGAAATCCTATAGGACCGAGATGAGAAGAAACTTTTTCACACAGAGAGTGGTGAATCTCTGGAACTCTCTGCCACAGAAGGTAGTTGAGGCCAGTTCATTGGCTATATTTAAGAGGGAGTTAGATGTGGTCCTTGTGGCTAAAGGGATCAGGGTGTATGGAGAGAAGGCAGGTACGGGATACTGAGTTGGATGATCAGCCATGATCATATTGAATGGCGGTGCAGGCTCGAAGGGCCGAATGGCCTACTCCTGCACCTATTTTCTATGTATCTATGTATCTATGTAAGATCAGTAATCCTTGCATTTTTGGGTACAGGGACAATAGTGGAGGCTTTGAAGCAAGCAGGGACAGTACAGGTTTGCAGGGACTGGTTGAAAATGTCTGTGTAGACCAGTGCCAGTTGTTCGGCACAGAGCTTGAGAGTGGAGGGGGAAACATTGTCCGGTCCTGGAGATTACCAGCTTTTCTGTCTTCTGAACCTCCTCTATTTTCATTGTTGATTATGGAGAAGTGATGTTGTGCAGCACGGAGGGTGTGAGTAATTGGGTGTGAAGTGGTGATTGGATAGGGGTGGGTGGGAAAGGCTCCAATATTTTCAGACTGGAGTCTTTCTTTAAGTAGGTGTGAAGTGGTGATTGGGGAGGAGGAACCTGCAGATGTATGGTAGCAGGTGCAAACTCCACCCGAGGCACCGTCTGAAGAAGGGTCTCATCCCTAGACGTCCCCCATCGGGGCGCTGTGTCCTGGTGAATGTGGAGAGAGGGACTAGGAGTTGGCGGTTGGCATAAACTGGTTTGTGACTGGATCAAATGGCAACTCAGGTAGGATTAGAGGATGACGAAGATCAAGATGATAGGGTTTTTGGTGACTGGACGTCAGTGTCTAGTCAGAGATCAGGGAGGAATCAAGGATAAGGAGGTCAGGCAAAACGACCTCAGCCAAAGCAGCAAAAGGAGTTTTGAAGGGAACAGTTCAGAAGAGGATAGGAGAACGGTTCGGAAAAAGGCTGAAAGGAAGGAGGTTAAAATAATACTGAAATTCAAAAAGGAAGATGAGCATGTCAATTTGAGTCCGATAGCTTTATCTAGGGAGCTAAAGAAGAAGGTAGGAGAGGTGGAAACAGCTAAGATTTTGAGAGACGGGAACTTGTTAATAATATGTAAAACGGAGGAGCAGAAAAAGAAGGCTCTGAAGATTGAAAGTGTTTGCAAGAAGATGGTCAGTGAAAGAAAGACTCTGGGTGAGAGTAGAGTGACAAGGGGAGTAATAACAGGTATTCCTGTAGATGAAGACCTGGAGAAACTCAAACGGAGTATTTTTGGTGGCCAGGTGAGTGTAGCTAAGAGATTGTTAAGGACAGTGGAGGGTAAGAGGGTAGAGAGCTTGTCTGTGCTTCTGGAGTTTCAGCAGTCTGAACTACCAGAAAAAGTGAGAATCGGATGCATGAGCTTTCCAGTGAGGCCTTATATCCCTCCACCGCTCCGATGTTATAAATGCCAGAGGTATGGACATATAGCAGCGGTGTGTAAGGGGAAGCAGAGGTGTCCCAAGTGTGGAGGAGAGCACAGATTTGAAGAGTACAGAGAAAATATGCAGGATAAATGCTGCAATTGCGGAGGACCGCACAGGGTAACGTATGGGGGATGTGAAGTCAGGAAGAGGGCTGTGGAGATTCAGCAAGTGAAAACAGTAAGTAACATAAGCTACTCAGAGGCAGTGAAGGAGGTGCAAGGACAAAGGGGAAGAGTGTATATTAATGGGAGAGAGAATCATCTGTTTTTGAGATCAGAGGAAAGTCAAGCAGTCAAAACTCACACAGAACTGACAGCTGATAAGCTTATTGTTTTCATTGCATATGTAATCAACTGTACTGATCAGGTTAAACACAAAACAGAAAAAATAAAAATCATTGTTAAGGGAGCAGATAATTTTTTGGGTTTAAAAGAAGTATCATGGGAGAGTATCAATAAAAAGCTTGAAGCAGATGGAAGGCAGGAAGGTTCTGGTGATAGGTCAACGATTATATTACAATGGAACGCAAGGAGCATAATAGCAAATGGACAAGAGTTTAAAGGATTCATTAAAGAGTTAAAGAAGAAACCAGAAGTCATAGTGGGGTGCCACAGGGATCTGTGTTGGGTCCACTGTTGTTTGTCATGTACATCAATGATCTGGATGATGGTGTGGTAAATTGGATTAGTAAGTATGCAGATGATACTAAGATAGGTGGGGTTGTGGATAATGAAGTAGATTTTCAAAGTCTACAGAGAGATTTATGCCAGTTGGAAGAGTGGACTGAAAGATGGCAGTATTCAAGAAACCTGGCTTAAGCCTTCATTAGACTTTGTCATCAAAGGTTATGATACTATCCGTAGAGATAGGGGAGAGGGGAGTGGAGGGGGGTGTGTAATATTTATAAAGCAAGGAATACAGTATAGATTGTTGGTGAAAGGAACAGAATTAGAATATTTAGTGGTTGAAATTTGGACAAGAGAAGGTAAGGTTAAAATTGTTAATTTTTATAATCCGTGTAAAAGGCTTTCAATGGAGTTGATGGATGAACTGTTCAAGAAGGAACTGCAGATGCTGGAAGATCGAAGGTACACAAAAATGCTGGAGAAACTCAGCGGGTGCAGCAGCATCTATGGAGCGAAGGAAATAGGCGACGTTTCGGGCCCGAAACCCTTCTTCAGACGGATGAACTTGCTGGGTATTTAGGAGGGAAGGTTTTATGTTGTGGAGATTTTAATGCTCATAGCATGTTGTGGGATGATTCTAATAATGAAAATGGGATGGTGATTGAGGATTTAATGGAGAATAAAAACCTTGTGTGTCTTAATGATGGAAGTGGGACACGAATCAACATCAGAACAGGGTCAGAATCAGCCATAGACCTCACACTAGTGTCAGACTCATTGGCGGGTGTTTGTTCATGGGAAGTAATTCGAAGAACAACGGTAGGAAGTGACCACTACCCGATATAAATAGTAGTAGGAGTGAGTTTAGAGGAGTATAATACAGAGAAAATACAGAAGTGGTCTTTTAGTGGTGCTGATTGGGAGAAGTTTAAGATTATTAGTGATCAAGAAATGGAGAAAATTGATATTTATGAATTATATACAAGCAGTGGATGTTGTATATATGGACTTCAGTAAGGCCTTTGACAAGGTTCCTCATGGAAGGTTGGTTAAGAAGGTTCAATGGTTGGGTATTAATGGTGGAGTAGCAAGATGGATTCAACAGTGGCTGAATGGGAGATGCCAGAGAGTAATGGTGGATGGTTGTTTGTCAGGTTGGAGGCCAGTGACTAGTGGGGTGCCACAGGGATCTGTGTTGGGTCCACTGTTGTTTGTCATGTACATCAATGATCTGGATGATGGTGTGGTAAATTGGATTAGTAAGTATGCAGATGATACTAAGATAGGTGGGGTTGTGGATAATGAAGTAGATTTTCAAAGTCTACAGAGAGATTTATGCCAGTTGGAAGAGTGGACTGAAAGATGGCAGATGGAGTTTAATGCTGATAAGTGTGAGGTGCTACATCTTGGCAGGACAAATCAAAATAGGACGTACATGGTAAATGGTAGGGAATTGAAGAATGCAGGTGAACAGAGGGATCTGGGAATAACTGTGCACAGTTCCCTGAAAGTGGAATCTCATGTAGATAGGGTGGTAAAGAAAGCTTTTGGTGTGCTGGCCTTTATAAATCAGAGCATTGAGTATAGAAGTTGGGATGTAATGTTAAAATTGTACAAGGCATTGGTGAGGCCAATTCTGGAGTATGGGGTACAATTTTGGTCGCCTAATTATAGGAAGGATGTCAACAAAATAGAGAGAGTACAGAGGAGATTTACTAGAATGTTGCCTGGGTTTCAGCAACTAAGTTACAGAGAGAGGTTGAACAAGTTAGGGCTTTATTCTTTGGAGCGCAGAAGGTTAAGGGGGGACTTAGAGGTCTTTAAAATGATGAGAGGGATAGACAGAGTTGACGTGGATAAGCTTTTCCCACTGAGAATAGGGAAGATTCAAACAAGGGGACATGACTTGAGAATTAAGGGACAGAAGTTTAGGGGTAACATGAGGGGGAACTTCTTTACTCAGAGAGTGGTGGCTGTGTGGAATGAGCTTCCAGTGAAGGTGGTGGAGGCAGGTTCGTTTTTATCATTTAAAAATAAATTGGATAGTTATATGGATGGGAAAGGAATGGAGGGTTATGGTCTGAGCGCAGGTATATGGGACTAGGGGAGAATATGTGTTCGGCACGGACTAGAAGGGTCGAGATGGCCTGTTTCCGTGCTGTAATTGTTATATGGTTATATGGTTATATGTGGATAATTTAAATATTTCTGTTTGTGAAGCCATTTTAGAGGCAGCAACGAAGTCCATTAAGAAGAAAGGAGGTAAGCACAACAAGAAGAGTGTACCATGGTGGACTAAGGAGTGTGACAAAGCAATTAAGTGTCGAAATAAAGCTTTTAAAATTTTGAAAAGAAATCACAATTTTCAGAATCTTATTGAATACAAAAGGTTGCAAGCAAGTGTAAGAAGAGTAATAAAAAATGCAAAGAGGGAATTTTGGAGGACATTTTGTAACTCAGTGGGAAGGGAGACAAAAGTAGGTCAAGTTTGGGGAATGATAAGGAGAATGAAAGGAATTAAAAGAGAATACAAATATCCAATCCTAACTGACGGTGAAATTACAGCAGTGAAAGATGAAGAGAAAGCAGAGATGTTGGCAAAATCTTTTGCTAAAATTCACAGTTCAGACAATGTTAGTGAAGAAGGAAGAAAAGGAAAAGAAAATACCATAGAGAATATACAGTTAATACGACATGAGGAAAACACTAACGATGTACTCAACAAACCATTCACAAAGACAGAATTCAACCGAGCTCTTAGAAAAACCAAGATGTCAGCACCAGGTAAAGATCAGATTTGTTACACCATGTTAAACCATCTCAGTGAAACATCCAAGGATTTTTTGTTAGAATTTTATAATAAAGCGTGGGAGGGTGGGAAATTACCGCAAAGCTGGAAGGAGGCAGTAGTAATCCCAATAGGAAAGCCAGGTAAAGATCTGACAAACCCAGGGAATTATAGGCCTATTGCGTTAACATCCAACATATGTAAAGTAATGGAAAAAATGGTAAATGAAAGGTTAACATATTAAGTAGAAAATAAAGGATATTTATCCAATTACCAGAGTGGTTTTAGGAAGGGGAGAAACACCATGGATCCAGCTATATGTTTAGAACATGAAATTAGGAGAGCACAAATTAACAGAGAAAGTGTAGTAGCTGTATTTTTTGATATTGAGAAAGCATATGATATGATGTGGGGAGAAGTGTTATTAGTGAAACTAGGTAAGTTGGGGATTAAAGGTCGTATATTTAAATGGGTTAAGGATTTTTTATTTGGGAGGTCAATACAAGTACGAGTTGGAAATCAATACTCAGGAACATTAGATATTGAAAATGGAACACCTCAAGGGAGCATAATAAGTCCTTTACTATTTTTAGTAATGATAAATGATGTATATGAAGAAATTGTAAATGAAATGGGAGTTTCACTGTTTGCGGATGATGGGGCAATCTGGAAAAGGGGGAGAAATGTGAAGTTTATTGTGCAGAAACTACAGAGGGCTATAATAAAGGTACAAGAGTGGTCATATAAATGGGGATTCAAATTTTCTGTGGAAAAAACAAAGATAATGTTTTTTACTAGGAAGAAAATTGGTAGTGAGGTAAAACTAAAATTATATAACCAGGAATTGGAGAGAATAAAATACTATACATTTTTAGGTTTGTGGTTTGATGAGAGGATTACATGGATGGTTCATATTCAGAAAGTAGTGGACAAATGTAAGAAGATACTTAATGTAATGAGATGTTTAGTTGGATGTGATTGCGGGGCAGATAGAACAGCTTTGAAGGCTATATACACTGGGTTAATTAGATCTGTGTTAGATTATGGTTGTGTGGTGTATGGGTCCGCATCAAGTATTTCTCTTAAGAAAATAGACAACATTCAATATCGGGCATTGAGAATATGTACAGGTGCAATAAAAACAACTCCAACAGCAGCATTACAGGTTGAAATGGGGGAGATGCCTCTAGAGATGAGAAGGATACAGCTTTCATTAAATTACTGGATTAACCTACAGGGCCACAGTCAAGAACACCCAGCACAAGTTACTGTCAAACCATGCTGGGAAAAGGAGAGAAGGGAAACAAAAAGTTTTGGATGGACAGTGACCCAGGGAGCATTACAAATCAGCATAGCACAATTAAATGTGGTTCCAACGGTTCCATTACCTTCAATTCCACCTTGGATACTTCCAGATGCAACAGTAGACTTTACAATATTAGAACAGAAAAACAAGGATAAACAACGTATGTATAATTCATTCATCATACAGGAATACATTGACAGATACTACAGCTTTGTCCAAATTTATACAGATGCATCAAAAGATTCAGTAGCTAAAGTAGGAGTAGCATTTATTGTACCAGAATTTCACATCAAAGTAGGGAAGAGGATCAATAATGAGGTCTCAGTATACACAGGTGAAATGATTGCAATATTGTTAGCGGTACAGTGGGTCGAGGATACCAGGCCTTTAAGGACAGTTATTTGTTCAGATTCAAGTTTAGCAATAAAGAGTTTACAGCACAGCCATTCAGACAGTAGACCAGACATTTTGATTGAAATACAACAAACACTATTCAGAATTCAAATGATGGGGCTTACAGTCATATTTCTATGGGTACCAGCACACATTGGCATTAGAGGAAACGAAATGGCAGATAAGGTGGCAAAAGAGGTAACAAAAAGAAGTAAGATTGATTTAAGTATTAACATAGGTAAAACTGAAATCCAAGACATTATTAAGCAAAGACTGAAGGAAAGATGGCAAAAGCAATGGGAGGAAGAGCGGAAAGGACGGTGGTTCTACAGAGTCCAGAGGAAAGTGGGAGAAATGAGATGTGCAGGAAAAAACAGAAAAGAGGAGACAGTAATTTCAAGAATCAGATTTGGACACACTGGTCTGAACAGTACACTTTTTATAACAGGCAAGCATAATACAGGCAGATGTGAATACTGTGGGCATGAAGAGACAATAGAGCATGTCATTATACATTGTGAGAGGTATGAGAAAGAAAGAAGACAAATGAGTGAACGATTCAGAAAAGAAAAAGTACAATTTGATTTAATAGATATTTTACAAAAGAATTCATATAAGTGCTATCAAATCCTATTGCTTTTTCTCAGGATAACCAATTTGTTCGGAAAGATATAGGTTATTAGTATATAAGTTATAATGTTATTTGATCCACACTCCATACCAGTTGGTGGCGGTAATGCACTAAAAAGTTGTTTGCCAACCGCCAAAAAAAACTACATAGACGAAGAAGAAGTAGATTGGGGAGGAGTGGGTGCAGAAGGGTCCAGTCTTTGCAGACTGGGATCAGGCTGTGAGTGGGTGTGAAATGTTTGTTTAGGGTGGGAAAGGGTCCCGTCTTTTCTGACTGGAGTCAGAAAAGATAATGGGTACAAAATATCTCGCAAGCTATAACATTGAACTCTGATTAAAGACAGTCCAAAGGTCTCCAATGAATTGGATGAGGTTCTTCTGGGTGTGCTAGATTCCTTGTAAACTAAAGAAGAAGGGTCTTGACCTGAAACATCACCCATTCCTTCGCTCCAGAAATGCTGCCAGTCCCGCTGAGTTATTCCAAATGTTTTTGTCTATCTTTGGTGTAAACCAGCATCTGCAGTTCCCCCCCGACGCAAACTCTAACAACGTGCTGGCTGATAGATTAATTGGCCACAGTAAATTACCCCCAGTTTAGGTGGTAATTTAGAATCTGTGATGGAGATGAGGGGGGGGATTGGAAAATGAAATAGGTTACAGAGAAATAACAGGGGGAATGGGACAAATAGGAGTGCTCAGAGAGCCAACCATCTCAATGGACTGAATGCCCTCTATCCTCTATGGCATAAGGAAGTATGAAGAAATATGATGGAGGCCACTTGATCACTTCCACCCTGCATGTTCGCAACAGGTACAAGACAATGCACAAGACAAGGTCTTAGCTTTTCAACAGCTGGATTTGGCAAGGATTGTACAAAATATGAGTGGTGTTGATTTCACTTAATGAAATCCACCTGCTGCAGATTAACGGGGACAAATTGAAATCTACCTACTGCAAATTAGTCAAATTAGAAATTGGTTGATCATCCCTGCAAATCATTTTTGTCTTTGTAATAAGTTTTAACAAAATTTAAAAAATATCATTGTAGCTTCAAAGTGAAATCAAAACTTAAAGATGTGATTTGAGAAATAGGATGGAAGGGTAGGATTAAATTGAACATTACAGTTAATGTAAACACTTACCCCAGACACATATTAAAATAGTCTTTTAGGATAATATGACACAATGACTCGAGGCATTTACACATCTTTCTTTGTTTAAGAAATTTAAAACAAAAAAATTTGTTTTCAATTCTTTGTTATGACTGGATTTCCTCGCTATTTACAAGTTCACAAGTTATAGGAGTAGAATTAGGCCATTTGGCCCATCGAGTCTACTCTGCTATTCAATCATGACTGATCTCTGCCTCCTAATCTTAATTTCTTGACTTCTCCCCATAACCCTTGACAACCGTTCTAATCAAGAATTTGTCTATCTCTGCCTTAAAAATATCCGCTGACTTAGACTCCACAGCCCTCAATGGCAAAGAGTTCCACAGATTAACTACCCTCTGACTAAAGAAGTTCCTCCTCACCTCCTTTCTAAAAGAGCGCCCTTTAATTATGAGGCTATGACCTCTGGTCCTTGACTCTCCCACTAGTGGAAACATCCTTTCCACATCCACTCTATCTATGCCTTTCATTATTCTGTAACTTTCAATGAACTCCCCCCTCATTCTTCTAAACTCCAGCCAGTACAGGCCCAGTGCCGACAATCGATCAGCTGAACACAAAGAAAATCCTGAGGCAACACAACGCCACGGTCAACATGGTCACAGTCAACATAAAAAAAACATGAGGATGAGAATCGAGACTTCAACAGGTCAGGCATGAGTTAAAGGAGGAATTTCGCAAAATCAGCTAATATGATAGGGTCAATTGTAACTGAACCACCTCTTTAGCTCTCTATATCTCGCTGCTTTAAAAACAACATCTTCCCAGTGTTGAGCTGCCTTCTTTTATCTAGTTTCAAAGGTGAAGCTGAATGCTGATGTTTAAATAATTCAGGAGAGCACAAGCTCTGGAGCATACCGTCAAGACTTTCTGAAACCGAGGCAGGCAGAATCAAGGAGTAAAATCTGCTGAAACTGTGGAAAATCTTTAAAAGTGCCAATGTTCCAAAGGAGTTCAGTCAAGCTTCAGTCAAATTGTTTCTGAAGCGCATCTGAAGGAAATATGAAGGATTTTCTCAAAATGAATTGAAACAGATTTGAAGTCTTCAGCCTTTCACTGGTGAGGGAATAGGAAGTCCCCACTGTTAAACATTGCGAGTGTACCAACTATTTATTTCCCCACAGAATTCTACTTGACCGGCTGAGTATTCCCATCTCTTTGAAATCTGAACCTTTCCCCTGACATCATCCTGATGTGGTCAGCAGAGACAGGATGACGAAGCTGGGTGTGAAGTGGGTGCTGGAGCCCTTCTATGTATAGAAACATGGAAACATAGAAAATAGGTGCAGGAGTAGGCCATTCGGCCCTTCGAGCCTGCACCACCATTCAATATGATCATAGCTGATCATCCAACTCAGTATCCTGTACCTGCCTTCTCTCCATACCCCCTGATCCCTTTAGCCACAAGGGCCACATCTAACTCTTAAATATAGCCAATGAACTGGCCTCAACTACCTTCTGTGGCAGAGAATTCCACAGATTCACCGCTCTGTGTGAAAAACCAGATAAGGATGTTGCCACCAGTGTGAGACGTTTGGTAAATTGTCCCTACATTGAGCAGTGTTTACATTAAAATGTATACAGGCTTGTACATTCAGAGCTGTAGGCCACTCTGTCCCCTGAAGTTGCTCCATAATTCAATATGTTCATGGTTGATTTGATTGTAGCATCATCTCCACCTTCCCCTCAACTCCTGATAACCATTGACCTCTTTTCTGCTCAATAATCTATCTACTACTGCTGTAAAACTATTCAGAGTTTCTGCTTCCACGGCCTTTTGTGAGAGTTTTAATTTTAGTTCTTGAGATACAGCATGAAAACAGGCCCTTCGACCCATCGATTCCGCACTGACCAGCGATCCCCTCACATTAACACTAACCTACACACACTAGGGACAATTTACATTTCTTCCAAGCCAAGCTACAAATCTGTACATCATTGGAGTGTGGGAGGGGGAAACTGAAGAAAGCTCATGCAGGTCATGGGGTGAACGTACAAACTCCATACAGACTGCAGCTGTGGTCAGTTTCAAACCCAGGTCTGGTGCTGTACCCCCCCCCCCCCCCCCCCCCCCCCATCCCTCCACCTCAAGAAAAAGGAACCTCTTCAATTTAACATGAGTCAATCTGTCAGAGCTATTCATTATGTAGAAACAAAGAACTGTAGATGCTGGTTTATACAGATGGACACAAAGTGCTGAAGTAACTTAGCGGGTCGCGCAGCATCTCTGAAGGAAAAGGATGGGTGCCGTTTCGGGTCGGGACCCTTCTCCAGACTCTCTGGAGAAAAGTTACACTTCCCGTTGTGATTCTCATTATTAGTCCACTCGATCAAAAACAATGGTTCTTCAAGGGACTCCTGCAAGTCAAAAGTAACCACTGACCTTGCATCAGGAAGGTACAGTACTCTTCCTCTGAAAGATGCATTGAGACCAAAGTGGCCCTGCATTGATCATGAGTCCTGATCGGCCACCTCTGAATATCATCAAGATCTTTGTTTCTTGGTCACCTAGATATCACAGCGCCACACATGAGCTGAGCCATGGCTGGTGAGTCATAGCCTCTGCAGCCCACTGGCTGAAATTAAATTCTGCCTTTGGCATGATTAAGGGGACACATCGCACCTTGAGCTCTAGCAATCACCTGCAGCTCACACTTCATATCAACAAAACAAGAGCAAGTATTTCACAACTTCATATGACCAAAGCCAAAGCTATTAAACTATTCCAGACTGTGATACCATTTGACCAGATGTTCTGGCTGCAGCTGGATACAAAGAATAGTCCCATCATCTCCCATCCAACTGATATACAGTCATAGAGTCATCCAGCATCAAGACAGGCCCTTCAGCCCAACTTGCCCATGCCAGTCTTCATGTATTTACCACAGTAACAACAGAGGAGAAATACTCATTGACAACTTTACCAATCTCCTACGGCTCCAGACAAAGATCGACCACTTTGGTTTCTATGGATCCCTATTCTCTCTCTAGGTATCCTCTTTCCCTTAAAATAAAATCTCTGGATTTTTCTTAATATATTCTGCCAGAGCTATCTCCTGCCCCCTTTTTGCCCTCCTTAATTCCTTCTTATGCTCCTCAGTTCCCATCTGGGGATGTATTTGATCCCAGCTGCCGATACCTGTCCCATGTCCCTTTCTTTCTCTTGATGCGAGCCTCTATTTAAGCTTCATTACTCCTACCTACCTTGCCCTTCACTCTAACAAGAACATGCATGCCCTGAACTCTTGTCACCACCTTCCTGATATTTGCCCCAAGGCAACCTACTCAAAGGTTCAAAGGTTCAAAGGTTGATTTATTGTCACATACACCTAGATGTAGTGAAATTCCTTTTGCCAATGCAGCACATAAAAAAGAATACAAACATAACAATAATAAATAGCTTTAACATAAAAACATCCCCCCACAATGGTTCCCATTATGGGGGAAGGCACAAAGTCCAGTCCCATCCCCAATGTCCACCCATAGTCGGGCCTATTGAGGCCTCCACAGTTGCCTCCACGGAGGCCAGATGTTCCAGGCCGTCCTCGCCGGGTGATGATGTTCCGGCGTCGGGAGAGTCCTCTCGGCGGCATGGGAACCCTGGAACGGCCGCCTCCCTACTCGAGACCGTGGCTTCCAGAGCCGACAAGGCCGCGCCGAATGGAGCTCAACTGGCGATCTCGTCGAGAGATCCCAGACTCCCGGTGTAAAGTTCGGCGCCGCCGCCCGCAGTCGCTCCACAGAGCCGCAGCTCAGCAACGGTCCCAGCTCACCGGAGTTCCAGCTCAGCGACCCAGGCAAGGCACCGCCCGCCCCGCAATGGCGCTCCAGCACTGCACCGCCGTCCTCAGACCCGCAGCTCCGCCGCCGCCGATGCCAGTGCCGCCGCCGCCGATGCCGGTGCCGCCGCCGCCTCCGCCGATGCCGGTGCCGTCGATGCCGAGCCTCCGGGCGGTCCCCTCGCTCCTCGGACCCGCAGCTCCGCAGCCGCCGCCGATGCCGCCGCCGCCGATGCCGATGCCGAGGCTCCGGGCGGTCCTCTCAGGAAATGCCGCTCCAGGCCCGCTGGTAGGCCGCGAGGACGGGTCGAAAGTGCAGCCCGGAGAAAAGCTGCATCTCCGACCAGGTAGGGACCCTGAAAATTAGTTTCCCCCTTCCCCCCCCCCCCTCCCCACACATAAAAAAGCTAGAACTCCTTAAAAACAAAACACTAAACTAACTAAAAATAAGAAAAAAGAAATGAAAAACAGACAGCTGCAGGCTAGGCAGCCATACCCCCTACAGGTCGGCGCCAATCAACTCCACTCAACTTTAGCAAGTTCTTGTCTAATACCATCAAAGTTGGCCTTGTCCCAATTCAGAATTGTAAATTGTAGCCTGTCTTTACCCATAACTATTTTAAAACTAATAGACTAGCAGTTGCTGGTCCCAAAACACTCGCCCATGAACACTTCTGTAACTTGCCCTTCCCAATTTCCTAAGAGTAGATCAAACTTTGCACTCTCCCTTGTAGTTTCCTCATATACTGCCTGAGAAAACTGTCCTGACATATTTGACACATCAGTCAGAGTATTGAGTATAGATGTGGGAATGTTATGTCACAGTTGCACAAGATGATGGTGAGGCCGCATTTGAAGTATTGTTTTCAGTTTTTGTCATCTATTATTATAGTAAAAGTCTCATCTTGACCACTTCCTGTCTACGTTGTTAATTGATTTTAGAAAAACGGTGCCCTATATAGCTATGATTTTTTGCCACTAACTCACAATCCTCCTCCGCTGCAGCAGCCCCGAGGATTTTTCCGATCGCAGAAAAATAAAAATATTCTGAATGTTTAAAAAATCGTGAGATCAGCTGATTGGTCCTCACGCCTGTCAATCACCATGATGCCACTTCCAGGAGGGCCAGGAGTATAAAGCACCGGATGCCAGTCAGTCACTCTGGAAGATTGTGAGGGAGAGACCATAACTGTGATTCTAAGCTGTGAGTCAACTGAACTATAATTCTGCAATGTACTTGGAATAAATGATTTGTTAGTCCTTAATGAAAATGCAATGTTGTTTGACCTGCCCTGTGCTTGAAACTGCAATGGAAATGAAATGAAAATGCAATTAGTTATTTGGCCTGCCCTGTGCTTAACTGGAATGGAAATGGAAATCAAATGAAAATGCAATGAGTTGTTTGGCCTGCCCAGTGCTTGAAACTACAATGGAAATTGAAATGAAATGAAAATGCAATAAGTTGTTTGGCCTGTCCTGTGCTTGAAATTGGAATGGAAATTGAAATGAAATGAAAATGCAATGAGTTGTTTGGCCTGCCCTGTGCTTGAAACTGCAATGGAAATGGAAATGAAGTGAAAATGCAATTAGTTGTTTGGTCTGCCCTGTGCTTAACTGGAATGGAAATGGTAATGAAATGAAAATGCAATGAGTTGTTTGGCCTGCCCTGTGCTTAAAACTGCAATGGAAATGGAAATGAAATAAAAGTGCAATGAGTTGTTTGGCCTGCCCTGTGCTTAACTGGAATGGAAATGGAAATGAAATGAAAATGCAATGAGTTGTTTGGCCTGCCCTGTGCTTGAAACTGCAATGGAAATGGAAATGAAATGAAAATGCAATGAATTGTTTCGCCTGCCCTGTGTTTAACTGGAATGGAAATGGAAATAAAATGAAAATGCAATGAGTTGTTTGGCCTGCCCTGTGCTTGAAACTGTAATGGAAATGCAAATGAAATGAAAATTCAACGAGTTGTTTGGCCTGCCCTGTGGTTGAAACTGAAATGGAAATGGAAATGAAATGAAATGAAAATGAAATTAGTTGTTTGACCTGCCCTGTGCTTGAAACTGAAATGGAAATGAAATGAAATGAAAATGAATGAAATGAAAATGAAATGAGTTGTTTGGCCTGCCTTGTGCTTGAAACTGAAATGGAAATGAAATGAAATTAGTTGTTTGGCCTGCCTGAAACCATGCATTTTGGCCCACAATGTGCTTATTTGCTGAGAAACCAGTCCCTTTTGCCCAAAATACCTGTATTAGCCCAGGAGGAGCAATTTGGCCCATAAGGCCTGTGCCAGGCCAGGAAAAATCCAGAAAAAGTGCCTTTCACTGAAATATCACTCAGATTTCTTTAGTCCCTTCGGCCCATTGGGCCTGTATTAGCCCAGGAGAAGTCCCTTCTGCCCATCAGTAAATATTCCCACTGCAAGCATTACGCCTCACCCCAGTATTTTTCTCCCTCCCTTCATTGGCTCCCTGAGAGATCCAGGCCAGGATATACTTTCCTCCTTCATTGCTGTGATCTGCAGAAAAAGATGAAAGATGTCTAAAATTGATTCTCCACCCTCTCCCCTTTCTCTCTCTCACAGTCTCTCACCTGTTTTGGGCAGAATTTCTGCCAGTGACTGAGCTGCCAGCCCACCAGGCCTGGGTGACTGAGCTGCCAGCCCACCAGGCCTGAGTGGCTGAGCTGCCAGCCCACCAGGCCTGGGTGACTGAGCTGCCAGCCCACCAGGCCTGAGTGGCTGAGCTGCCAGCCCACCAGGCCTGAGTAGCTGAGCTGCCAGCCCACCAGGCCTAAGTGGCTGAGCTGCCAGCCCACCAGGCCTGAGTGACTGAGCTGCCAGCCCACCAGGCCTGAGTGACTGGGCTGTCAGCTCACCCATCCATTCGGCCCACAATGTCTATACTAGCCCTCTGGAAACCAGTCCCTTCGGTCCACAACACCCATACTAGCTCTCCAGAAAGCCCCCCACCCCACTGGCCACCATTATTGGAATTGGTGGAGAGGTGGGACCAGCCCTCCTGTGTGAACATGGGAACGGGTTCCACCCACTTAGCCTAGTCTTCCTATAGGAAGGATGTTGTTAAGATGGAAAGAGTACAGAGCAGATTTATGAGGTTGTTGCCAGGACTTAAGGGGCTATAAACTGTAGGGAGAGGTTGGGCAGGCTAAGACTTTATTCCTTGGAGTGCAAGAGGGAGTTAGATGTGGCCCTTGTGGCTAAGGGGATCAGAGGGTATGGAGAGAAGGCAGGTACGGGATACTGAGTTGGATGATCAGCCATGATCATATTGAATGGCGGTGCAGGCTCGAAGGGCCGAATGGCCTACTCCTGCACCTAATTTCTATGTTTCTATGTTTCTATGAGGAGTGATCTTATGGAGGTGTATAAGATCATGAGGGGAATGGATCTGGTGAATGTACATGGTCATTCCCAAAGCTGTAGTCACTAGTAATCTCCCACCACTCCTCAGACACTGAAATAGACTGATTCAAATAATCCAACAGCAGTCTTTTGAACCCACATGAACCAGACGGGTTTTTATGACAATCTAATAAATTCATGGTTAACATTGCTATGACTGGCTCTTTTATCTCTATTTCCACATTCTTTAATTACTTCAGTGTAAATTATGCAGCTGCTGTGCTGGGATTTGGACTGACTCTGGTTCAATGGTCTAGACCTCCAGTAATTTAACCATTACACTAATATGCCCCATAATGTGCTAAGAAGCATGCACTAAAGGGAAATAAACCATTTTGGTTTAGGTTGTGTAGATCTGCATTACTTAAATGCTAACAATTACACTTTGGTTCATATCAAAGCCAGTCTGAAGCTGGAGTGTAAAACCCTGGGAGTGGAACAAGGGAGAGAGTGAGGGAGAGGGAGAGAAAGAGAGAGGGAGAGAGAGAGTGCGAAAGAGAGAGAGAGAGTGCGAGAGAGAGAGTGTGTGCAAGAGTGTGAAAGAGAGAGTGTGAGAGAGAGAGAGAGAGAGAGAGAGAGAGAGAGACAGAGAGAGACAGAGAGAGATATTTGTTGCATCTGAGAAAGTGTACAAAATATGAGCAGAAAATGCTAGGTAATACTCAGCAGATCATGCAGTACCTGTGGGGTAGAAGCAGAGTTCACATTGTCAGAGATTTAATCATAACATTTACCTGAGAGAGTTATGGAGTTTGAGCAGATTTCAGGGAAAGGGAGGAGGGAGATTGTGATTTGCATAGAACAAGATTGTTTGACTAGACTTTAGCGTGGAAACAGGCCCTTTGGCCCATCGAGTCTTTGGCGACCAGCGATTACACTATCCTACACACTAGGGACTATTTGCGATTTTTTCCGGAGTGTGGGAAGAAACCGGAGCACCCGGGGAAAACCCATGTGGTCACAGGGAGAACGTGCAGACTCTGTACAGGGCAGCACCAGTAGACAGGAACAAACCCAGCCCTCTGGCACTGTCAGGCAGCAACTACCGCTGTGCCACAACACCGCCCTTTAAAATCAAGTTTTAAAAAAACTAGGAATCTATGTAGATTGGAGGGCAGCAATGTTAAAGCAGGTTTATGTTCTGGGTAAAAGGGTTAATATGGTTTGGGGGAGGTGCCGGGGAGTGTGGTGAATGGTGATAGAAGAAACTAAATTGAATTGAGTGAGAGTTACCAAAGCAGTAGCAGCCAATGCCACAGTTATTCACTGCAGGGTCAGGTTAAAAATGTTCATGTCTGTTTTTCTGTCCGTGCAGGCTCTGCCTTTCCTGCTATTTCCCTGCATTTTTGTATTTTATTCTTGGCGTTGTGTATTTCTGAGACTTCGCTATCATGCACTTTGTCCTAAAGCTTGCAGTGCATTCAAGGTGAAGTGAATCTTTTAGAAAATGCTGGAAACACTCTGAACGCCAGGCAGCGATGACAGAAAGAGAAACAGAGATAACATTTTGGCTGCATGGTTGGCATGGGCAAGTTGGGCCAATGGGCCTGTTTCAGTGCTCTATGACTAATAGATTACTTAGTGCTATAGGCAGCCATCTTTAGGTAAACAGGAATCCTTAAACATGATAATGATACATGGTACACTTTTGTTCAAGATCTTCGATGCATAGAGTAAACAATATTGGAGTTACAACAATAACTTGCATTTATACAGCATTATTAATGTAACAATATATCTCAGAAAGCATCACAAAAGCGTCACACTTATAGAAACATGGGATTCTAAGGAGCCTTGACAGAATTTTCCTCTGCAGAGTTACCCAGAACAAGAGGGAATGGTTACAGTATAAGGGTTGTCCATTTAAGCTGGTGATGAGAAATGTTTTTCCTCAGAATTGTAAAAGTTTGAAGTTCTCTACTGTAGAGAGCCGAGGACACTGGTACAATATATTCAAGCCTGGATCTTGGTCTATTAGAGAGTTGAAGGTAATGGGGTGGGTAACGGCAGTGAGGTTGAGCTAAGATCAGCCATGATAGTAGAGAATGGAAGAGCAAGCTCGAAGGGCTGAGTGGCCTCAAGCTGACCCTATTTTTTCTGTTCATATCAGTTGAAAAATAATGTCAGTCCATGTCGGGGGACATCAGGGAGGATCTGAACAAGGACAATAAATATAGAATACATATTCAGGACTATTTTAAATGAGCAAAGGGATATTTTGAGGTTTCAGGAGGGTATTCATGAACTGGGAACTTGCTGGGTGATGGTACGTGTAATGAGTCGAGTCACCAATATAATTCCATTGAATTATATTCAGCAATATTGTTTTACAAAGAATGTAATAAAATGGTCCTTCTACCACTGATTCGGCATGACTCCAGTGTACAATGTTTAGTTTAGTTTAGTTTAGTTCAGATAAGTTTCGATTAGAGACATAGCATTGGAAACTGACCCTTGGGACCACAGAGCCCATATTGACTACCAATCACACTAGTTCGATGTTATACCACTTTATGATCCACTCCCTGCACATTAGGGGCAACCTATTAACTCACACATTTTTGGGATGTGGGGGGGAAACAGGATCACCCACAGGGAATCCACACAATCACTGGAAGAAGGTGCAAACTCCACACAAACAGTACCTGAGGTCACGATCAAACCCTAGTCACTGGTGCTGTGAGGCAGTAGCTCTACCAGCTACACCGCTGCACCATTAGAGCCTGATCAGCCTACTCTTCACAAACTTTCTCTTCCCCCAACCCACTTCTTTCTAATACCACCTGATCACCGAGCTCTTTTAAGATGCAGACCATCTCCCTCCAAAGCTTTTACACGCTTTTCCTCACAAGTCAGCTTTTGTCCTTCAGAGGAGAAAGCTAAGAGTACTAGCTGGGCGATATTACTACTGAAGAATCAATCCCTTCCTAGCCTGCACTGCTGAAGGCAAAATGATGAACCTCAAATTTGAAGAGCAGCCTATCGGTACCTGCCCATGAAATAACGTCTTGCCCAGAGCTACTGAAAGGTGTTGGGTGCCAGCAGCTCCCTGAGTTACAGATAAATTTGTCAGCTCTGAGCATGAGAGTCAAATGATCAGCAAATCCCTCACAATTAATCACGCTGCACTCAGCCACTTCCGTTGACTGATTACTGAGGAAATCATTAGAGAGAGAAAGAGGCCTGATCTTTCATCATGGCCAGATTAACTACAAGGAGGTCAGATGGGGGTGTGTTTGATAGCCCATTACTTTTCCTATTCCTGTTATTTCGGAATGTCCTCTATTTTGCTGCTGTCTGTGACTAAATCACTTCCATCCCAGCCTGCCTGATTCTCTGTAAACCTCCCGCAGGTTTATGACTGCCCGGTGCAGGCTTGTGGCCTCCACAGTCACTGATCTCAGCAAGCCCTGGACGGCAAACCTACAAAACAAGTCTCCTCCAGTTCCTGTGGGCCTGGCCACATGCTCTGCCTTTACAAATGGCATCAGAACGGTGGGGGGAATATGCCATGGCTGATAACGCATTCCCAGCCAAACTACATTCAAAGAGCCAAGCAACAAACTTCCAGTGAAGAATAAAAAGCAAACTATATATACACTCTGTAGGAAGGAGCCTCCCCTCCCTCTCCTCAGCCCTCACCACCTGCTTTAATCGATTATATTTTCACTGTCTGTAGCGTGAGGCTTTAGACGGCCAGTGAATTTGCATATGATCCTGACACCCTGCTCCCTGAGGATGTGACACTGACTGAGGCCATTGAGGTAAATGCCTGACTTCATCGTGTTGTTCCGTGGATGCAGTCACACAACAGGCAGGAGGTTTAAAGAGCGAAGGCAAGTTATTAGACGGTACTTATCTAAACAAGGCACTCTCCCTGTACTGGCCTTGTGGGTTAACGGCTGCAAACTGAGTCAATCATACTGCTGTAGGTTGGGGGGTCGTGGGGGAGAGGCAAGGATGTGTGGTCCGGAGTCACATATATACAAGACTTAAAATTGGCTGACAGGATTCCCTTCCCTAAATTGCACTAGTCAATACCTTTTTTATAACATCTGGGAGTTTCATGGTCACCATTACTGCCACTAGAAATTTTTATTCCTGATTCATTTAATTAACTGAATTTATATTCCCTAGCTGCCACGGTGGGGACTTGTGGCTTTGGGTCACCAGTCCTGGTCTCTGGATAACTAACATAACCTGCACGCTACTGTAGAAACCTCGACCCGCCCCCTCTCCATCCCTGCCCTTGATTAATACCTCCATTAAAGAGCGAGCCTGCTCAGAAATGACAGCTAACCAACTTGACCCTTTTTTGATATTCTCAGTAACCTTTGCCATGTTACAACACCCTCTGGATTTCACTGCCTCTCATCTGTTGATCAGAATTAACAGGATGTGAAAATATTGAGCCAGTAATTACCAACAGCTAAAAGGTCCATCTGGCGATGCAGTTTCTTTCTCCTCATGTGGAAGTAATTGCTGCGGTGCTAAGTTTCGGCTGAAGCAGACTTTTCCAATTATGATGATGTACAAATAGTACCCAGGGTGGAAACTCCGACTCGCTCGCTGCCCGGGATGTGGATAACGGCTGCGTTGTTGCCTCTCACTTACCCGGCAGGATTCACCTCAGCAGAAGGGGGATCACCGCTGATCAATCACCAATGCACCCTCCTCGTAGTGTACAAGCCAAACGTCAAGCTTGCTGATCTTGAAGAGGACAGACCGAACACCTCTTTGGCTTTCCAAGGGAAATTTCCAAGGGCAATGATTTCCATTTCTACAATTTACTGCCATTTAAGTCAACATAATCAAATGTCAGAAGTAGAGGGCAGCTGGGGACAAACTTCTTGCCCAATTTGGTTTAGATGTAGCAGCCATCAGTACACAACAAGCTTGTTCAGGAAACGAATGGCAGCACCAAGGCAATCCGATCTGGCTGATACTAAAATATAGACTCACTTCTTTCTCTTTTATGGTTCTGATGAAGCACCTAGATCTGTAACATTAAAGGGCCGGTCCCACGAGCATGCGACTGCATGCGGCGAGCGCGACCAAACCGGAAGCGGGGGCTGCGCGGAGATCGAGTGATCCCGTACGAGTTGACGTGAAGTTCGAGCGAAGTCCACGGGAAGTTCGCGCTAGGCGAATGCCGTCAAGACGCTGCGTACGGCGTCGTGATGCTGCGTACACCCGTCGAGGCGCCGCGTACGGCCTCAATGCGGCTGCGGGCCAGCAGACCGTTGCCGCGCGGAATTTTTGGACAGTGTCAGTTTTTCGGAACTCCGCGCGATGCCGGGACCAGCTCCGCACAACTCCGTACGGCTCCGACGATCGAAGTGGGACCTGCCCCGCGAGGCCATATGGCTCAAGCGACCACATTAGGTCGCGCTTGCCGCATGTAGTCGCATGCTCGTGGGACAGGCCCTTAACTATTTCCATTTCCACAGATGCTGCCTGACCTGCTGAGTTCTTTCAGCATTTTCGCTTTTTATTTTTGTTTTCTTTGTTTAGTTTAGTTTAGAGATACATCGCGGAAACAGGCCCTTCGGCCCGAGCAGTCTACGCTGACCCACTGATCCCCGTACGCTAACAATATTTTACACACTAGGGACAATTTACAATAGTTACTGAAGCCAATTAACATACCAACCTATAGTCTTTAGAGTGTGCGAGGAATCCGGATCACCCTCGGTCACAGGGAGACGCACAAACTCTGTACAGACAGCACCCGTGGTCAGGATCAAACCCGGGTCTCTAGCTCTGTAATGCAGCAACTTTACCACTGCACCACTGCACCACTGACGACAGATGGCACAATGGGCTAAGTGTTCGGCTGGCAACCAGAAGGTAGCCGGTTCGAATCCCGCTTGGAGTGCATACTGTCGTTGTGTCCTTGGGCAAGACACTTCACCCACCTTTGCCTGTGTGTGAATGTGTGTGAGTGACTGGTGGTGGTCGGAGGGGCCGTAGGCGCAGATTGGCAGCCACGCTTCCGTCAGTCTGCCCCAGGGCAGCTGTGGCTACAGAAGCAGCTTACCACCACCGAGTGTGACTGAGGAGTGAATGAATAATGCGATGTAAAGCGCCTTGAGTATTAGAAAGGCGCTATATAAATCCCATCCATTATTATTATTATTACCCATCTGTAGATTTTGTGGATTTTATTTACTGCTTTTCCTGGTACAAGATGAGGAAGAGCAATTGGTCAAAACGCTGGGAGAACTCTGGTCTGTTCAAAATAGTGTCACAGGACCTTTCAAATCCAGTGAAGCAAACAGAGTTTGGTTTCATGTTATCTCCTGTCAAACATTTCCTTCAAGAGTGCAACTTCCCTAGTCCCAACTGAAATGATCTGACACTGAAATGAGATTTGCTTGCAAACCCTA
Source organism: Amblyraja radiata (assembly GCF_010909765.2). NCBI lineage: Eukaryota > Metazoa > Chordata > Chondrichthyes > Rajiformes > Rajidae > Amblyraja > Amblyraja radiata. The sequence continues at coordinate 18,592,793 of NC_045959.1, read as the reverse complement.
CTGACTCAAAGTTGCAAGAATGTTACTGACCAAGCTCAACTCATGCTCCAAATTGCAATTTAAGGAAAACATGTATGAAAATAACCTTATTCATACCCTTAGGAGATGCCAATGCACTCTACACTCAAATAATACCATTTGAAGTTTAGTCACTGTTACTCTGTGGACAAGGACTGCATCCTCTTCAGCAGCAATTGTTTATACTATTATTGTTTGAAGTTTCACATCAGCCGTAACGGTAAAAAATCAGTGTCTTCTTCTCCGATAAAGACTCACGGAAAATATTATGCATGAGAAATGCACAAAAGGACCAGGCCGTGTCTGCAGAGAAAGAGAAAGAAAGACAGCTGTCACAACATCCCCCACGGATGCTGCCTGAACTGCCGAATTCTTCAGGATCCTACTCCAGATTTCCAGCATCTGCTTTAATTGGGATGTTCCCTCAGAGAGCAAAGAAATTCATTGTTCACACGAAGCTCACAGAGTAAACAGTATACACACAGTGATGATAATTGCAACCATCTATATATACTTATAAAACTCTGATCTTGGATGTTTGTCTATTTATTTGTGTGTGTGTGTCTTGTTCGTCTGCGTTTCACATCTCCTCGAAAACACGACGCACTAACGGTGAAAATTTTACATATTCCGATAGAGCCATTGTAATGAGTCGAGTCAGACACACATCAAGATACAACACATGTTTATTAAAGTCCACTTACAGCATCGATCTGCAGGACATTACAGAAACTAGCAGCTACTCAGACTGACTTACAAGCCCTTGGTAATACGAATCGCATATTAGGCGGAGCAACTACTAACAAACACTACAATTGGTTAGTGGGAAATAACCAATCTACATCTTTCCTTGTAGAAACAAAAGAAAGCATAGATACGTGGAAACATGGTGGCTAAACAATATAATAGCCGGAACTTTAATAACGCATATGGGGTAGTATAGATAGTTGCACAAAATCACCATATCTAATGGGTGGCCTACTGACCGATCCGGCACGTGCGTGATACGAGTCTGCATCTCCTCCTTTTACCAGAGAAATTACCAGGGCGGGAACCTGGGATGTGACCGGGGACTTGCCGGTGGGGGGGGGAAGTGGTGAAGTAGGCAAGCTAGGCGCCAAATGTCGCGGGGAGGCCACGGTGGATACAGTCTCTGATAGTGGAACAGCCAGTCCGGCAGTGGGAGTGTATACAAAACACGAAACCTCTGGATGTGGAGTCGCTGGACGCAGTTCCTTCACTTGGAGGAGATGTTGATGGTTGCATCTGTAAATGGCTCCTTCCGCGTTAACCAGGCAGGAGCACAGTTCTTTGGCAGGGCTGTGGATGTGACCCAGACAGCCATACCCTTGTTGGTCTGGAGGCGAACAACCTGTCCACTGGAGAGAGGTTTAAGTGGCTTACTGGATATGTCGAAAATACGTTTTTGTGTATCGCGCTTGAATCGTAGTTGTTGCTGGACCGCAGACGGAGAACGGACTTGTGGCTGCAAGAGCTGCTGGGAAACACGCAGGGCAGCATCGGTTTGGCGAGACATCAGTCGTTGGGCTGGGGAACCCAGTATGGGATCCCTGGCAATGTTCTTTCAATTGAACCGGTCTAGGTAGACGTTCGATTTAGCAAGGTATGAACGCTCCATTAGTTGTTTTGCGCTTTGGAGGGCTCGTTCGGCGAGTCCGTTGGACTGTGGAAACTCAGGGCTGCTGGTGATATGTCAAAAGTCCCATCGTTGTGCAAAGTTTTTGAAAAGCTCTGGCTGGTGAACTCACTGCCGTTGTCGGATAGAAGACGTTGAGAGGAGCAGGTGTTACAGTAACTAGCAGCTACTCAGACTGACGTACGTAAGCAAGCTCTTGGTAATATGAATCGCATATTAGGCAGAGTAACTACTAACAAGCACTACAATTGGTTAGTAGAAAATAACCAATCTACAGCCATAATGCCTAAAATCACCTCAACTGAAAATTTGATGCATTATTTTCTGAGTTAATTATGAAAATGTTCACAAATGTGCAGAAACTTGGAAAAAATAACACCTTATTTCTTGTGTTTAAGAAGGAACTGCAGATGTTGGAAAATCGAAGGTACACAAAAAAGCTGGAGAAACTCAGCGGTGCAGCAGCATCTATGGAGCGAAGGAAAAAGGCAACGTTTCGGGCGTCTGAAGAAGGGTTTCGGCCCGAAACGTTGCCTTTTTCCTTCGCTCCATAGATGCTGCTGCACCCGCTGTGTTTCTCCAGCTTTTTTGTGTACCTTATTTCCTTTGTTTATCCCTGTGCTTATCCTTGTTTAGCCCTGTTTGCAACATTGTTGCTATCCAAGTACAGTTCTGCTCGCCCTAGCAAGTGCAAATTCATTTTTTTTAAAGTTTAAAAATGAGGGAGGCTGATTAAGGTGAAATGAGCAGCCCATGCGCAGTTGTCGGCTATGGGTGAGTGCTGGAATAAGGAGAACAGCTTGGGTTGGGGTAACAGGCCTCCTGTGTGACAGGGACCCAACTGGTCCCAGTTGGTCTAGTAAATCATAATCATAATAGCCAAGAAAAGTATAAAAGTAAGCTAGCCAAGAATATAAAGCTTCTTTAGGTATGTGAAGAGGAAAAAATTAGTTAAGACCAAAGATGGACCCTTGAAGACAGAAAAAGGTGAATTTATTGTGGAACAAGGAAATGACAGATGGGTTGAACAGGTACTATGGACCAATCTTCACTAAGGAAGACACAAACAATCTCCGATATGTACTTGTGGCCAGAGGAACTAAGGTGACGGAGGAACTGAAGGAAATTCACATTAGGCAGGAAATGGTGTTGGGTAGACTGATGGGACTGAAGGCTGATAAATCCCCAGGCCCCGATGATCTGCTTCCCAGGGTACTTAAGGAAGTGGCTCTAGAAATTGTGGATGCATTTGTGACCATTTTCCAATGTTCTATATATTCAGGGTCAGTTCTTGTGGATTGGAGGGTAACTAATGTTATCTCACTTTTTAAGAAAGGTGGGAGAGAGAGAAACAGGGAATTATAGACCAGTTAGCCTGACATCGGTGGTGGGGAAGATGCTGGAGTCAATTATAAAAGATGAAATAGCGACACATTTGGATAGCAATAACAGGATTGGTCCAAGTCAGCATGGATTTACAAAAAAAAAGACCAATAAAAAGATTTTAAAAGAAAGCATGGATTTACAAATGGGAAATCATGCTTGACTAATCATCTGGAATTGTTTGAGGATGTAACAAGGAAAATGGACAAGGGAGAGCCAGTGGATGTGCTGTCGTGTACCCGGACTTTCAGAAAGCATTTAATAACGACCCACTTAGGAGATTAGTGGGCAAAATTAGAGCACATGGTATTGGAGGTAGGGTATTGACATGGATAGAAAATTGGTTGGCAGACAGGAAACAAAGAGTAGGGATTGACAAGTTACTTTTAGATTGGCAGGCAGTGGCTAGTGGGGTACGCAAGGCTCGGTGCTGGGACTGCAGCTATTTACAATATACATAAATGATTTAGATGAATGGATTAAAAGTAACATTAGCAAATTTGCAGATGACACAAAGTTGGGTGGCAGTGTGGACTGTGAGGAGGATGCTAGGAGAATGCAGGGTGGCTTGGATAGGTTGGGTGAGTGGGCACATATATGGCAGAAGCAGTTTAATGTGGATAAGTGTGAGGTTATCCACTTTGGTGGCAGATTATTATCTGAATGGTGTCAATTTGGAAAAAGGGGAAGTACAATGAGATTTGGGGGTCCTCGTTCATCAGTCACTGAAAGTAAGCATGCAGGTAGTGAAGAAAGCTAATGGCATGTTGGCCTTCATAACAAGAGGAGTTGAGTATAGGAGCAAAGAGGTCCTTCTGCAGTTGTACAGGGCACCAGTGAGACCACACCTTGAGTATTGTGTGTAGTTTTGGTCTCCAAATTTGAGGAAGGACATCCTTGCTATTGAGGGAGTGCAGCGTAGGTTCACAAGGTAATTCTCAGGATTGCGGGACTGTCATATGTTGATAGAATGGAGTGACTGGGCTTGTATACTCTGGAATTTAGAAGGATGTGAGGGGATCTTATAGAAACATCTAAGATTATTAAGGGATTGGAAAGGCTAGAGGCAGGAAACATGTTCCCGATGGTGGTTGATTCCAGAACCAGGGGCCCCAGTTTAAGAAGAAGGTGTAGGCCATTTACAACAGAGATGATGAAAAAAATGCTCACCCAGAAAATTGTGAATCTGTGGAATTTTCTGCCTCAGAAGGCAGTGCAGGCCAATTCTCTGGATGCTTTCAAGAGAGAGTTAGATAGAGCTTTGAAAGATAGCGGAGTGTATAGTATAGTATATCTTTATTGTCATTTTCCTGAGTACTCACATACCCAGAGGAAACAAAAAAACGTTGCTCAACCAGTGTCCATTCAGTGTGCAGTAAAAAATAAATAGAAATAAAAATACATATATCATGAACAAATTAAACACTCTACTCTCTACTAAACATCAACAGGCGTTCCGATCGGCAGCGGCACGACAGTGGCTCTGCTGCAGTGTGTCCAGGTTGGTGGTTGGTGCGCGATACTTTTGCAGGGGGCAAAGTCCGTTTATCAGTCTTATAGCCTGCGGGAAGAAGCTGAGGAGCATCCTGCTGGTTTTGCAGCTAATGCTCCTGTACCTCTTCCCAGATGGCAGGATGGAGAATATGTGATGCGATGGGTGGTAGGGGTCTTTGATGATGGAGATGGCTCTGCTGATACATCTCTTCCTGTATATGTCCAGCAAGAAAGGGAGTGGAGCACCAATAATCCTGCTGGCAGTCTTCACAATCCTGTCTAGTTGGTGCCGTTCGTACGCCTTGCAGCTCCCGAACCAGGAAGTGATGCCGTAGGTTAATGTGCTCTCGATTGTCCCCCTATAAAAAGTTCGTAGGTGTGTAGTGGGGAGACCTGCTTTCCGTAGTCTTCGGAGAGGGTGTAGTCGCTGTTGGGCTCTCTTGACCAGTGCTGTGCTATGGTGAAGGGATATAGTTAGAAGGCAGGAACGGGGTACTGATTGTGGATAATCAGCCATGATCACATTGAATGGTGGTGCTGGCTTGAAGGGCCGAATGGCCTACTCCTACACCTATTGTCTATTGTCTATAATCATATCATACTTCATTAGCCAAGTATGTTTTGCAGCATACAAGGAATTTGATTTTGCCTTACAGTCATATCAATAAAAAGCAACAGAACACTCAAAATACATTTTAACATAAACATCCATCACAGTGACTCCTCCACAGTCCTTAGTGTGATGCGAGGCAAATAAAATGGTCAATCACTCCCTTCATTGTCCTTCAGCTGTCTGGGGCCTCTAACCTACCGTTGATGGAACGATCTTACTCCCTTAGCCGGCAGCGGGCCTCCTTGTCGGGACGATGAAGTTCCTGCATCGTAGGGGAATGTCAGCTCCCCGGCGCCGGGCGATCTACCACAGGTCAGGGCTAGTCGAACGACATGCGGCTTTTGGAGCTTCCCAATGTTGGTCTCAATCTGAGACTGCGGGCTCCTTGATGTTAAAGTCCGCAGGCTGTGGTTGGAGTGTCCATCCTATGCAAGGAATCGGCAGCAATGATAAGTCCACGCCCCGCGGTGATGTTGTGGTTCGTTTCACTAAACAGACAAAAACGCAAATAATATCAGTAATCAAGCAGTAAAATCTTTATTTCGCCAGGCGGGTGTGGTAGTGACTCTTACAGTATGGAATATACAGACTATAGGTTCACTCTATCCCCACGCAAAGCAGTGTTTAAGTAGATACATTTATACCTCAATAATCAGCAATTCAGCAATATTTTATCTTACAGAGCATAATACCGCCTCTTGCTTCTTAAGATTGACAGTTTCTTAAGATTGACAGATTCTTCCGAGAGAGGACGGGTTAGCCCATATATGGTTATGATGAGAAGGCTATTTTACTGCAGATCAAGCATCTTGTTTTTTTACTTAAATGACGCACATTATAATCTTATAGAGCAAGGGTAGGAGCAAAGTGTCTGAACATCTTCTTAATGATTATATTATAGAGGAGACATTCATGAAGTTGTGCTTATTATCCCACTTGTGTTATGGGAAAAATAACATAAACATTTTTGTTAGCCTTGTTAGTGTGATAGGAGCAAGGGTAAGCATTTTCTGCTGGCTTTGCAATTAATAAGAGAAAGGCAACAGCCTGTATTACTTCTAGTTTCGGCTGAATCAATTTTTGTAACTTTTAAATCTTTTAAACTTCCTCAGTGGGGCCCAAGGTCCGTCCCGAGCAAGGCCTCCAGCTCCACGATGTTAGGCCGCAGAGCGACCGGAGATACAATCCGGAAAATAATCGCATCTCCGTCAAGGTAAGAGGTTGGAAAACCCCCCTGACCCCCCCCCCCCCCATATAAAACAAACCAGAGAACATTAACACATACTTTTTAAACATACTAAAAATAAGAAAAAAAGACGAAAAGGACAGACAGCTTGTAGGCGAGACTGCCTTTGAACCGACCCAGTAAATATAACAAATGGTCCAAAAAAAGCAGTAGAATGGTGTTAGGATAATAGTGCAAATTCTGAGTAGTTATTAAGAATATTAAGGTACAATAACAGAATAACTGAATGAGGTGGAGATAAGTGTACATGGCAGAACCCCTGCGAATGGGGTGTGAAACTTTCAGGAATCTGGTGGCAGTGGAGAAGAAGCTGCTCTTAAGTCTGGACATCCAAACTTTCATGCTCTTGCATCTTCTCCCAGAAGGTAGAAGAGAGAAAAGGGAGAGGCCAGGATGTTAGGCATCTTTGACGATAGTACCAGCACAAACCTTCCTGTTGCAATGCCCTGTGAAGATGGACTGGATGGAAGGAAGTAACAAGCCTATGATGTACTGGACCATGTCCACCACTCTCTGCAGGTTCAGGCGGTCAATAGCGGACCAGTTGCCATACCAGGCTGAGATGCAACTCATCAGAATACTTTCTACAACATGTTTATAGAAGTTCAGGAAAAATCCTCGTGGACATCTCAAATCTTCTCAGATGCGTAAGAAAGTAAATACGCTGAAATTCTTTTGTACTCACCGCATCAATGTTAAAGGGACCCTGTTAAGCTATATGGTTGCCTCAGAACTTGAGGGAGTAAGGTGTAGAGACCTTACCCGAGGTCTGAACAAGGGTCCCAAACCGAAACGTCACCTATTCATTTTCTCCAGGGATGCTGCCTAATCCGCTGATGTACTTTGGAATTTTGTGGCTATCTTTGGTATAAACCAGCATCTGCAGTTCATCTTTATTACATTTAGTTTAATTTAGTTTAGAGAAACAGCATGGAAACACATATTTCGGTCCACTAAGTCCACGCTAACCTTTGATCAGCCATTCAAACGACGCTAGTTTATGGTATCTCACTTCCTCACCCACTCCCTACCCAGTAGGAACAATTTGCAGATGTCAATTAACCTAAAAACTCACATATCTTTGTGATGTGACAGGAAACCCGAGCAGCTGAAGGCATCCCACGCGGCCACAGGGAGAACTTGTAAACTCCACAAAGAATGCCCCTGGGGTTAGAAACAAACCCTGATCTCTGGCGATGTGAGATAACAGCTCCACCATTGTGTCACTCTGCCTCCACTTTTTAATTTTACTTGCCAGGTACACTTCAGGCCTCTTTAAGCTCTCCAAAACAGGGTCAATGAAAACAGGTTGATGTTTTCATTAGAACCGGGAAAAGCTAGAAGAGAAATGAACTTTAAATTGAATACTAAGATAGGAGGGGGTGGGGGGGTGGAAGAAAATGATGATTTGTGATAGAGACACAGGAGACTGCAGCTGCTGGAATAATGAGCAAAAAAGAAACTACTGGAAAAAGGAGGGGTACTGATCCATCTTCTTCTTCATCGTCTTCTTCTTTCATATGGAGTCCACAGCCTAAAGTTGTAGATCAAGGGTAGACATCGAGGCCAGGACAGCATCAGTTACTGGGTGGATGGCTTTGATGCCACCAGGGAAAAGCCTCAGTGGGCAGTCATTCACGATGTCTGGTCTGGATGTCCTCAGTCGCAAGCAGGGCTGTCTTTCTTCCCCCACTTATGCAGATGATGGGCTGTTCTTCTGTGGAGGGTGCGGATTCTGTTCAGGGTTAGCCATTGCTTGTGATGGAGGTCAAAACCCAGTGGTTTCACTGTGGGGTCTGTGATGATCTCTCCGTTGTTGGTGTTGGCATCTTTCCAGGCTCTGCGCCACTCGGTCTTGGAGTCAAAGTCTTACAGGGATTTAACTGAAGACCAGAACTGAGCTGGACAGGGATTTAACTGAAGACCAACGGAGCTGGAGCTGTCGACTTTGAGGGAACCCCCGTTCGTTACGGAGCTGGAGCTGCCGTCTGTGAGGGAATCCCCGTTCCAGCGCAGGTCCGCAGAAACAGCAGGTACAGCAAGCACAGTACCTGGAAACAAAGGGGAAGCCTCCATTGTGTCCGGAAACGTGGCCGTCGGGCAGGACTTCAGGTCCGAATGAAGCGCAGGGGACTTCGGCCCCCTCTCCCAACTATCCTACTGGCTAATGTACAGTCCCTTGAAAACAAAGTGGAGGACTTAAGGGCAAGACTGCTTTATCAAAGGGAGCTGAGGGAATGCTCTGTGTTCTGTTTCACAGAGACATGGCTCACCCCCAGCTCCCCAGACTCAGCGGTGCAGCCTGAAGGGTTCTCCATCCACCGCATGGACCGTACCCTGGCATCTGGGAAAGGGAGAGGAGGGGGCGTCTGCCTCATGGTCAACTCTGCGTGATGTTCTGACGTGGCTGTCCTGTCCAACTCCTGCTCTCCACACCTCGAACATCTGGCGGTGAAGTGCCGTCCCTTCTACCTCCCGAGAGAATTCACCTCCGTCTGGCACTGGAGGAGCTGCAGGCCGTGGTCAACAAACACCAGACGTCTTACCCCGAGGCATTTACCACCATTGCTGGGGACTTCAATAAGGCGAACCTCAAGAAATCACTCCCCAACTTCCACCAACATGTCTCCTGCTGCACCAGAGGACCTAACACCCTCGACCACTGCTACACCACCATCAAGAATGCCTATCGTTCTATCCCTCGCCTTCACTTCGGTAAATCCGACCATACCGCGGTGCTGCTTCTTCCTGCCTACAGGCAGCAATTAAAGAGCGCACCCCCAGAAGTGAGGACAGCACAGAGCTGGTCGGGGGGGGGGGGGGGGCAGAAGAACAACTCCAGGACTGTTTGGAGTCTGTAGACTGGGCAATGTTCAAGGACTCGGCAACGGACTTGAACGAATATGCCACAGTCGTTACAGACTTCATAAAGAAATGTGTGGAGGACTGCATCCCTACAAAAACCTTCCGAGTGTTTCCCAATCAGAAACCTTGGATGAACTTTGAGATCCGCACTCTTCTGAAGTCCAGACACGGGCATTCACTTCCAAATGATACAGTGGCCTACATGAAGACCAGATACAACCTTGGTAAGGCCATCAAAAAGGCCAAAAGGGACTTCTGCTCCAAACTGGAGGACGAGACAGATGTTCGGCAGCTGTGGCAGGGTCTGAATGCAATCACCTCCTACAAGGCAAAACCAGGAGGCAGCTCGAATGCCGGTGCAACATCACTCCCTGACGAGCTCAATGCGTTTTACGCACGCTTTGACAGGGAGAATACTGATGTGCCTTCCCGATCCCCCATTCGCTGTGATGGCATTTCAGTCTCAGTCACAGAGGCCGATGTCAGGAAATCCTTCAGAGGGGTGAACCCCCGAAAAGCACCTGGTCCTGATGGTATACCCGGTCGTGTTCTAAAAACCTGTGCGGACCAACTGGCGGGAGTTTTTACGGACATTTTCAACCTCTCACTTCTGAGGTCTGAGGTCCCCACCTGCTTTAAAAGGGCATCAATTATACCGGTGCCCAAGAAGAGTAAGGTGACGTGCCTCAATGACTATCGACCAGTGGCACTAACGCCGGTGGTGATGAAGTGCTTTGAGAGGTTGATCATGGAGCAAATCAACTCCTACATCGACAAAAACCTGGACCCACTGCAGTTCGCGTACCGCCACAACAGATCAACGGTGGATGCGATCTCGCTGGCCCTCCACTCCGCACTGGACCATTTGGACAACAAAAACTCATATGTCAGGCTGTTATTCATTGATTACAGCTCGGCATTTAACACAATCATCCCCTCCAAACTGGTTACCAAACTCGCAGAACTGGGTCTCTGCGCATCCCTCTGCAACTGGATCCTCGACTTCCTCGTCCACAGACCACAGTCTGTTCGTATTGGTGGAAATGTGTCAGCCTCAATAACAATCAGCACGGGAGCACCTCAAGGCTGCGTTCTCAGCCCCCTGCTGTACTCACTCTATACCCATGACTGCGTAGCGAACCACAGTGCGAACTCCATCATCAAGTCCGCTGACGACACCACTATTGTGGGGCGTATCACTGATGGGGATGAGTCAGAGTACAGAAGAGAGATCGAGCAACTGTCCATATGGTGCCAGCGCAATAACCTGGCCCTGAACACCAGCAAAACCAAGGAACTGATTGTGGACTTTGGAAGGAGTAGGAGGGGGACCCACAGCCCCATTTATATCAACGGGTCGATGGTTGAAAGGGTCAAGAACTTCAAATTCCTGGGGGTGCTCATCTCTGAAGATCTTTCCTGGTCCGAGAACACTAACGCAATTATCAAAAAAGCTCATCAGCGCCTCTACTTCCTGAGAAGATTACGGAGAGTCGGTTTGTCAAGGAAGACTCTCTCTAACTTCTACAGGTGCACAGTCGAGAGCATGCTGACTGGTTGCATCGTGGCTTGGTTCGGCAATTTGAGCGCCCTGGAGAGGAAAAGACTACAAAAAGTAATAAACACTGCCCAGTCCATCATCGGTTCTGACCTTCCTTCCATCGAGGGGATTTATCGCAGTCGCTGCCTCAAAAAGGCTGGCAGTATCATCAAAGACCCACACCATCCTGGCCACACACTCATCTCCCTGCTACCTTCAGGTAGAAGGTACAGGAGCCTGAAGACTGCAACAACCAGATTCAGGAATAGTTACTTCCCCTCAGCCATCAGGCTATTAAACCTGGCTCGGACAAAACTCTGATTATTAGCAACCACTTTCTGTTATTTGCACTACCAGTTTATTTATTCATGTGTGTATATATTTATATCATGGTATATGGACACATTTATCTGTTTTGTAGTAAATGCCTACTATTTTCTGTGTGCTTAAGCAAAGCAAGAATTTCATTGTCCTATACAGGGACACATGACAATAAACTCACTTGAACTTGAACTTGAACTTGAAGGACTTCAGGCACATGTTGGGTAGATTGTTCAAGTCAGCATGGATGGGAAGGTCAGGGTTAGCCTGGATGGTGCACCAATCTTTCAACATCCTCTCCCTTCTGCGTATGCTGGGAAGGGCGATATGAGAGAGGACAGGGAGCCACTGCAAAGGTGTTGACTGTGATGATCCGCATTGCAGAGTTAAGGACAGTGTCAACTCGTTCGGTGTGGCAGCTATTAGCCCAAGCTAATGATGTTTACCCCTTGCTTTCAGTTATCAGCCACCCTCTTCAGGTGTTCACGATAGGTGAGGGTGCGATCCAGGGTGACTCTGAGGTACTTGGGGAATTCTTCATTCTTCACCGGCTTACCACAAAAGGACACTCGGAGCTTTGCATTGGCGAGCCGATTGTTGAGGTGAAAGGCAGTGACAGTTGTCTTGGATGGGTTGAGGTGAAGTCGCCTCCATCCCCTTCGTCTTGGGTTAGCAATCTGCTGCTATCCTCAAGGGCAGCTCCCTGGTAGGCAAGGGCAAAATCATCTGCGTATGCAAACTTCCTGGACGAGGTAGTTGGCATGTCACTCACATAAATGTTGATGAGTAGGGGAGCTAGGACAGAGCCCTGGGGGAGACCATCATTCAGGGTCCTGGCAGGGCTGGTCTGGTTCCCAAACAACACCCTAAATCTACAGTTGCTGAGGATGGATGAGAGGGCATGCACGGTGGTTTGGCACTTCAAGATTCTGGAAGCTTTCAGCAACAGGCCATGTCTCCACACGGTGTCATAAGCTGATGACAGGTCAATGAGAGCAACACAAGTTTTCAGGGCACGTTGGAAACCAGCCTCTATATTGGTAGTGAGGGCAAGGACTTGATCTGCGCAGCTTCTACCAGGTCTAAAGCCAGCTTGCTCTGTGGCCAGAACAGGTTATACCAACGGAGAAATCCTGGCAAGCAGGAGGCTCTCAAACAGCTTGTACACAAGAAGGAGATGGGTCAGTAACTGGCTGGATCATCAGCAGAACTCCCAGGCTTGAGGATGACGATGACTTTAGACTCTCTCCAGGCCTTAGGGATAATTCCACTACAATGGACATGGGTGAAAAAAGTAGCCAGCCAGTTGCGTCCATGGGGTCCAGGGTTCTTCAGATATCCCAGGTATATCTGGGATATGCTTTCCCATCTTTAGTAGAGGACAGGCCTTTGTCCACATGAACTGGACAAGTATGGATTAGAAAGGGGGCTTGAGGATGGTGAAGAGGAGATGGACTTTGTCAGGCTCCGTCTCACTTCTTGTCGGGCTTCTTTTGGAAGTGGCGACCTTCGAGTTTGCCAGCAGGCGAGAGGCATTTGCTGACACCTTGGGGGGATTGTACCGGCAGGAGCAGCTGAACCAAGATGACGAAGGAAAGTCCAAGCCTTCCTGCTGGAGTGCGTAAAGTTCAAGTCATCTACAGTCTCTTGCCATTGCTGACGTCTTGCTGCATCCAGGGAATCTAGCCGTTCCGTGGCAGTATCTGGGTCACCTGTGGCCTCATACTGCTTCAAGAGGTCTTCTGATTCAGGGCGATAGCAAGGAGTGAAGTTTTTGCGGAAGCCTCTAGGGACGTACTTCGTTGCTGCAGCCTTCAGCATCGTGCAAAAGGACTTGTAGTTCTAGTCCATGACAAGGGATGTGTGATTGTAATTATCTGAAACAGTTGAAATCAGTGTTCATTTTAAGATCATTAAACATACGAGTAGATTTAGGCCATTCGGCCCATCGAGTATACTCCGCCATTCGATCATGGCTGATCTATTTTTCCCTCCCAACCCCACTCTCCTGTTTTACCCCTGTAACATTTGATGCTCTTACTAATCAAGAACCCATTAACTTCTGCCTTAAAAATATTCAATGTCTTGGCCTCCATAGCTGTCTATGACAATGAATGCCACAGATTTGCCACCCTCTGTCTATAGAAATTCCTTCTAATAATAATATAATAATAACAATATATCTTTTATTGTCATTGCACGTCAGTGCAACGAGATTTAGTGTGCAGCTCCACTGATGTACAAGAAAGGTAAATAAATACAATACATAAATAAACAAGCTGAATTGATTGACGTGACCATCTGAGGGAGACTGTCCAAAGGCGGTGGGTGGGGGGCACTCATTAGGGCCGGTTCAGAGCCGCTATAGCTCTTGGGATAAAACTGTTCCTGAGTCTGGAGGTTCGGGCGTAGAAGGCCTTGTAACGTCTGCCGGAGGGGAGTAGTTGAAACAGACCGTGGCAGGGGTGTGATGAGTCCTTATGGATGCTGAGGGCCTTCCTCATCCACACTCTAAAGATACCTCATTTTATTCTGAGGTTGTGCCCTTTGGTTCTTTCAGTCTGAGGAAAGGGTCCCTACCCGAAACGTCGCCCATCCTTTTTCTTCAGAGATGCCGCCTGCCTGCTGAGTTACTCCAGCACCTTGTGTCTATCTTTGTGTCTCCCTTTGATGCTAAACTCTCCCATTACTAGAAATATTCTTTCCACATCCACTCTATCTGGAAGAACATAATATACCAAGCCAGATGATAAGATTGCTTTTGTCTTCACTGCGGCAGCCTAAGAAGTCACTCTGTTGCGCTGTTGCAAGTAAGAATTTCACTGTTCTATCTCGGACATATGACAATAAAACACTCTTGACTCAGAATAAGGGGAGGAATGAAGTATTAAAATGACTGCAAAACAGAGGCATACATGGTTACATAGAGAGGCTTTTGAAAGTTTGCAGGTTCCTACAGGTCCCACGGATTTATCTAAACCGGATAAATGTTTAGCTTTAAGGTACATTGCCATTCAATAACAGGAGTGTTCCTGAAGGACAATGAGTTCCTTACGTAGCACTCAGGTGCCACTCCATCATTCAATGCTCAATCACCAAGGCCCATTTAGAGAGTTCCCCTGCTGGTTTAGCAGCACTTTCACACCTATATAATACACAGTTTCTTTAAAAGCTTCCTTGTGAATGAGAACCACATGCTCCCTGCGGAGAATTAATGATCTGCACACAGTATTGGAAACAAGCGAAAGAAAAACAACCATCAGTTTTTTATTGTGCAGTGAAACATAAAGGGTACAAGAATTCCGAAACATTCATCCTTTCTCAGCGGATAATAGATGAGCAGTGTCCAGTGCAGGGTGGACTTGAGTGCAAGATGCCTGTCACATGTTGGTAATGCGAGGTGGTCAATGCACATGGCCTAGACAGGGTGAGGTCTGAGACCTCATTGCATGGTGGTCCAAGATGATTGGAAACCAACATTGCCGCAATGTCCACATTCACTCAAACACAAATGCAAATGTACTTTATTCTTACAGATACACAAAGCATTCACACTCTCATCTACAGCCGGTACCTTGGCTCTCACCATTTCCTCTCACCTCCCCTCAGCCTCTTTCCTCCTTGCCTCTATCCTGCTGCAGCATCCTCTCTGTTCCTTACATTTCCTCCCATCAGTCCCTTCCCACTCTCTGTGCGACCCACCATGTCTTTTTTCACACTCCAACAGAATGTGCCCTGAATTAGAAAGTATTAGTTACAAGGACTTGGGTTGTTTCTCATGGAATGTCGGACGTTGAGGGGACACCTGGTAGAAGAAGATAAAATTATCAGAGCCAATGATGGGGTAGACAGTCAGAAATATTTTCCCCAGGGCGAAAATGTCAAGGAAATTCAGGGGACATCTTTAATGTCAGGGGGAGAAAGCTTAACGGAGATGTGCCAAGCAAGATCTCAAGAGTAGTGGGTGCCTGGAATGTGCTGTCTGGGATGGTGGTGGAAGCAGGTGCGATTAGTGCCATTTATGAGGCTTGTAGATAGGCACAAGAAGATGAAGGGAATAGAGGGATATGAATTATATGTAGGCAGAGGAGATTAGTTTAACTCGGCTTCATGTTTGGCATAGTCTTTATGGGTGGAAGGGCCTATTCCTGTGCAGTGCTATGTTCTATGTTCACTCCACTTGTTTCATAGAAACATAGAAAATAGGTGCAGGAGTAGGCCATTCGGCCCTTCGAGCCTGCACCGCCTTTCAATATGATCATGGCTGATCATCCAACTCAGTATCCTGTACCTGCCTTCTCTCCATACCCCCTGATCCCTTTAGCCACAAGGGCCACATCTAACTCCCTCTTAAATATAGCCAATGAACTGGCCTGAACTACCTTCTGTGGCAGAGAATTCCAGAGATTCACCACTCTCTGTGTGAAAAATGTTTTCCTCATCTCGGTCCTAAAAGATTTCCCCCTTATCCTTAAACTGTGACCCCTTGTTCTGGACTTCCCCAACATCGGGAACAATCTTCCTGCATCTAGCCTGTCCAACCTCTTAAGAATTTTGTAAGTTTCTATAAGATCCCCTTTGTAAAGGGCTCTTCTTTACCCTGTACTACAGCAATGTTGGCCACTACATAAGCTACATCTGGTCAATTACCTCCATGGAACAACCATGCACTGATGTTGGCGGTGAGGTTGCCAACTGTCCCGTATTAGCCGGGACATCCCGTATATTGGGCTAAATTGGTTTGTACCATATGGGACCACCCTTGTCCTGTATTTGACTGCTACTACTCGGGTCGAGGGGAGTGTCGGGTCAGAGCGCCGCATCCGGCCCCGTCTCACCCGTCCCGATGTAGTGCAGCCCATGGAGTGCAGCAGCAGCACCTCGCCCGTGGCCCCATCGGTCGGCAGCCCGGCCAACTGTCCGACCTTCGGACCTTCGCTTACCGCCGACACCGCCTTCTCATGGCCGATCATCGGTTCATGAATTCGATGGGGTGCCGGACTTTGCGCGCGACGTTGTGCGCAAAGTCCGGTGCCTGGGCCAAAACTCCCTGACAGCACCCATGGTCAGGATTGTACTCGGGTCTCTAACACTGTAAGGCAGTAACTCTACCGGTTTGCCACTGTGCCACCCTATCCACTTGCTGTGATCAGGTTAGGTTAGGACTTGCTGTGGTCAGGTTTGATTCAGATTAATCACTGCTGGGTCAGATTTGGATTGGCCGCATTCGGGCCAGGTTCAGGTTGTCTGCTGGTAGGTTGTGATTAGAGTTTGATCAGGTTTGGAATATCCATGGGCAGGTAGGATCTGAATTGGAGATTGGGTAAGGACTGAATTGGCTGAGGCTGTGCCGGATTTGAATGGGATGTGGTTTGATCAGCTGTTGGCTTGAGTTTGGATTGGTTGTGGTCAAGCCAAATCTGGATTGGGATTTAGTTTTGAACTGAACCCAACCTCTACTGAGCATAAAGTTTGCTGATATGAAGATAATGATTTATACTTTGAGAAATAGTCATCCATCAAGGTTTTGACTGCATGCAGTGTCACAGTGCAAATCTTTGTTCTCATCTTTCATTGGGATCATTATAAAAGAGGTGGCTATCGATTTAGTAGCTGAATAGAGAGCTAGTCCACTTCAGAAATTAATATCCCTGACTTGCATTCTGACAGTGCCATTGAATACTCTTTTTTCTGTCCACAGCATGATAAGATCTGCATTACGCAGTCACATAGCTACATCACATGAACAATTAAAAGGAAACACGGCTGGAATCCCAAACTGTTTGGAACTTACTCAGGTCAGAAATTAGGACAGAAAACGATAAATAAATCTGCTGCCATGTCAACCCACTGGATATTTCTCGATCTTGCAGGATAAGAAAAGGGTGTAGAATGTTACTGGGGCAGTCAGAAATGCTCAGTTGAAGTTATAACAAGAGATGCTGTGATTTTATTTAAAGGCAAATTAGGCCTGAGGGGTCAAGGACATTTCGGAACAGACCCAGAGAGTTGTGAATCTGTGGAATTATCTGCCACAGAAGACAGTGGGGGCCAACTCACTGGATGTTTTTAAGAGAGTTAGATATAGCTCTTAAGGCTAAAGGAATCAAGGGATATGGGGGAAAAGCAGGAACGGGATACTGATTTTAAATGATCAGCTATTATCACATTGAATGGTGGTGCTGGCTCAAAGGGCCGAATGGCCTACTCCTGCACCTATTTTTCTATGTTTCTATGTTCTAGTTGTACAGATGCCATGGCCCTGGAAACTGCAAGGTATTGCTGAGGGTTATTTCCAGGCATTTTAGCAAATGGCCCCCTCCAAGATTGTCAGCAGACCTGAGCTGAAAGGAATTCCTGACATGGCAAGTGACACCAAAATAATTATGTCCCCAGGCTCAGGTTGGATTTAGGAGGTAGAAACAAGCAACTGTTGTTGCAGGTTTACACTAAATGACACAGAGTGCGGGAGGAGCTCAATGTGCCAGGCAACATCTCTGGAGAATGTGTCGGAAGAAACTGCAGATGTTGGTTTATACAAAAGATAGACACAAAATGCTGGAGTAACTCAGCAAGTCAGGCAACAACTCTGGAGAAAAGGAATAGGCCTGAAGAAGGCTGATCTGAAACATCACCTATTCCTTTCATCCAGAAAGTCTGCCTGACCCGCTGAGTTACTCTAGCGTTTAGCATCTCTGGAGAATTTGAATACGTGGTGTTTTGGGTCGGGACCCTTCTTCTGACTGAAAAGTTAAAAGTTGGAACAAGTATGAAAATGCAGAGGAGGCAAGAATGAAGGGAGAGATATACCTCAGTGCTTTGGGAGAAAGTTGAAGAGAGCAAATGTTGTGAGCAAGGTACTTGATTCCACATACAATGCACTAGGGCTCTAGTGGGTATGAAAGGCACTATAGAAAAAACTATTCTTTCAAAGATTTATTTTATTGCATTTCTACTGTTGTCCCTACCTTCTTCCCACTTCTGAGCTGTCTTCCTCCCCATATATTCCTCCATCTCTTTACAAAACATCAGTATGTCAAAAGTCAGCAAACCTTAAAGACTCTTCTTACTTCAGAAGGAAACAACCAACTTTACTTTTGATAGTAAGTTGGTACAGCAAGTAAACAGCAGGTACAGTAAACACAGTACCTGGAAACAAAGGGGAGGCCTCCATTGTGTCCGGAAACGTGTCCGACGGGCAGGACTTCAGGTCAGACTGAAGCGCTGGGGACTTCGACTCCCTCTCCCTACTATCCTACTGGCCAAAGTACAGTCCCTTGAAAATAAAGTGGAGGACTTAAGGGCAAGGCTGCTTTATCAAAGGGAGCTGAGGGAATGCTCTGTGTTCTGTTTCACAGAGACATTGCTCACCCCCAGCTCCCCAGACTCAGCGGTCCAGCCTGAAGGATTCTCCATCCACCGTATGGACCGTACACTGGCATCTGGGAAAGGGAGAGGAGAGGGCGTCTGCCTCATGGTCAACTCTGCGTGGTGCTCAGACGTGTCCAACTCCTGCTCTCCACACCTCGAACATCTGGCGGTGAAGTGCCGTCCCTTCTACCTTCCGAGGGGGGGGGGGGGCAGAGGAACAATTACAGGACTGTTTGGAGTCTGTAGACTGGGCAATGTTCAAGGACTCGGCAATGGATTTGAACGAATACGCCACAGTCGTTACAGACTTCATGAAGAAATATGTGGAGGACTGATTCCCTACAATAACCTTCCGAGTGTTTCCCAATCAGACAGCTTGGATAAACTTTGAGATCCACACTCTTCTGAAGACCAGACACCAGGCATTCATGTCTGATGATACAGTGGTCAACAAGAAGTCCAGATACGACCTTGGTAAGGCCATCAAAAAGGCCAAAAGGGACTTCTGCTCCAAGCTGGAGGATGCAAACTTCATCATCAAGTTCGCTGACGACACCACTGTTGTGAGACGTATCACTGATGGGGATGAGTCAGAGTATAGAAGAGAGATCGAGCAACTGTGGCGGGGCCTGAATGCAGTCACCTCCTACAAGGCGAAAACAGGAGGCAGCTCGAATGTCGGCGAAACATTACTCCCTGATGAGTTCAATGCGTTTTACACATGCTTTGATTGGGAGAACACCGATGTGCCTTCCCGAGCCCCCATTTGCTGTGATGCTATTTCAGTCTCAGTCACAGAGGCCGACGTCAGGAAATCCTTCAGAGGAGTGAACCCTCGAAAAGCACCTGGACCTGATGGCATACCCGGTCGTGTTCTAAAAACCTGTGCGGACCATCTGGCTGGAGTTTTACGGACATTTTCAACCTCTCACTTCTGAGGTCTGAGGTTCCCACCTGCTTCAAAAGGGCATCAATTATACTAGTGCCCAAGAGTAAGGTGACGTGCCTCAATGACTATTGACCTGTGGCACTAACGCATGTGGTGATGAAGTGCTTTGAGAAGTTGATCATGGCCCAAATCAACTCCTACCTCAACAATAACCTGGACCCACTGCAGTTCGCTTACCGCCACAACAGATCAATGGTGGATGGGATCTCATGGCCCTCCACTCCGCTCTGGACCACTTGGACAACAAAAACTCATATGTCAGGCTGTTATTCATTGATTACAGCTCGGCATTTAAAACAATCATCCCCACCAAGCTGGTTACCAAACTCTCAGAACTTGGTCTCTGCGCATCCCTCTGCAATTGGATCCTCGACTTCCTCATTCTCAGACCACAGTCTGTTCGTATTGGTGGAAATGTGTCAGACTCGATAACAATCAGCACGGGAGCACCTCAAGGCTGCGTGCTCAGCCCCTGCTGTACTCACTCTATACTCATGACTGTGTAGCCGGTCATAATGCGAACTCCATCATCAAGTTCGCTGATGACACCACTGTTGTGAGACGTATCACTGATGGGGATGAGTCAGAGTATAGTAGAGAGATCGAGCAACTGTCCATATGGTGCCAGCGCAATAACCTGGCCCTCAACACCAGCAAAACCAAGGAACTGATTGTGGACTTTGGAAGGAGTAGGATGGGGACCCACAGTCCCGTTTATATCAACAGGTCGATGGTTGAAAAGGTCAAGAGCTTCAAATTCCTGGGCGTGCATATCTCTGAAGATCTTTCCTGGTCCGAAAACACTGATGCAATTATTAAGAAAGCACATCAGCGCCTCTACTTCCTGAGATGATTACAGAGAGTCGGTTTGTCAAGGAGGACTCTCTCTAACTTCTACAGGTGCACAGTAGAGAGCATGCTGACCAGTTGCATCATGGCTTGGTTCGGCAACTTGAGTGCCCATGAGAGGAAAAGACTACAAAAAGTAGTAAACACGACACAAGGAATAAAATCTCCTTATATGCAGATGATATACTAATATATATTACAAAATTAGAAACTAGTATTCCAAACCTATTAAATCTAATAACTCAATTTGGTCAGTTTTCGGGATATAGAATCAATTGGAATAAAAGCGAAATCATGCCAATAACAAAATTCAATTTACATACAATACAACAATCCCCTTTTAAAATAGTTAAAGATAAATTTAAATACTTAGGAATCTATGTAACTAAGACATATACCTCTTTATTTAAACTAAATTTCCCACCCTTACTGAATAAACTACATAAGAATATTCAATACTGGAAAACACTCCCCATTTCAATGCTTGGGAGAATTAATGCTATAAAAATGATTTTTTTACCGCAACTGCTGTACCTACTTCAATTAATTCCGATATATATCCCAAAAACTTTTTTCAAATAAGTCGATTCCATTGTTACAAGTTTTGTCTGGGATTATAAGAATCATAGAATAAGTAAAAAACATTTATGTAAATCAAAGATAAATGGAGGTCTGGTTTTGCCAAATTTCTTATTTTATTTTTGGGCAGTCCATATTAAAAACATGAATTTTTGGCTGGAAGAAATGGATCAACAACCAGATTGGCTAATGATGGAAAAGGAAGACTGTCTACCTTTTGAAATTGGACCGATCATATTTGCCCCCACAAAACTGCACAAAAAAACCTATAAAGAAAACCCCATAATACATAGTGGAATACGAATTTGGAAACAAATAAAAAAAGATTTAAAATTGAATAATATACCACTCTGCCTTCCCATTGTAAATAATCCTTTATTCAAATCATCCTTTATGGACAAAGGTTTCACACAATGGAAAAATCATGGAATCAAAAATATAGGACATCTTTATGGGAAAGGTACTTTTCTTTCATTTCAAGAGTTACAACAGAATTATGGACTGCACTCAAATAATTTCTTCAGATATCTACAAATTAGAGATTATGTTAAATCTAATACACAAGTTTACAGGAATAGGGAATCAGAAATTCTTGATGAATGTCTGAACAAGCATCCTAATACTGAAAAACTAATAGCTTATATTTATAACACCCTACTAAATAACGAGGTACCACCGACCGAACCATATAGATACAAATGGGAAAATGAAATAGGTCATCCTATCACAAAAGATATGTGGGACGAAAGTTTACAACAAATACATCAATGTTCATTAAATGCCAGACATACTTTAATACAATTCAAGGTCTTACATAGACTACACTTCTCTAAAATAAAACTAAATAGAAACTTCCCACAAATCTCTCCTATTTGTGATAAATGTCTACATTTAGAGGCTAATTTAACACATACGTTTGCAAACTGTATAAAACTTAAACATTTCTGGACAGATATTTTTGAAATAACTTCAGAAGTTATTAATACAAAACTGGACCCAGACACAAAATTAATAATACTTGGAATATCAGAACAAAGCTTAACACTCACAACAAACCAAAGAAACTTCCTCAATTACAGTATAATAACCGGAAAAAAATTAATATTAAAATTTTGGAAAGGCCCTACAACCCCCACAATTAAAATGTGGATTACGGAAATGTCGGAGACCCTATACTTAGATAGAATTAGACTTGTCTTAATGGACAAACAAGATCTTTTCCATAACATTTGGGCTCCATTTATTAACTATCTGAAGGGATAGATTGGCACAGCACGAGGACCCAGCTGAAACTTGAACTCAGGAACAGATGAAAAGCTATACTTTATAACCTACAAACCTATCTCCATTGATGTATTACAGGTAACCCATTCCACCTCCCTTGTTTTTCTGTTGTGTTTTTTTTTTTTTTTGCTTTCTTTTTTATTTGTAACTTTCTACCCTCTCTTTTTCTCGCTTTCTATAAAAAATAAAAATACTAGAAGCAGAAGTAATTGATAATGGAAAATTTTAATAATGTATGACTGATGTATATGAAAAGTTTTTTTTTTACTATAATATGTAACTACATTTTATAATATGTCTACTTCTAATAAATAAATTAAAAAAAAAAAAAAATTTAAAAAAAAGTAGTAAACACTGCCCAGTCCATCATCGGCTCTGACCTCTGACCTGAAGAAGGGTTTCGGCCCGAAACGTTGCCTATTTCCTTCGCTCCATAGATGCTGCTGTACCCGCTGAGTTTCTCCAGCTTTTTTGTGTACCATCAGCTCTGACCTCCGTTCCATTGAGGGGATCTATCGCAGTCGCTGCCTCAAAAAGGCTGGCAGTATCATCAAGGACCCACACCATCCTGGCCACACACTCATCTCCCTGCTACCTTCAGGTAGAAGGTACAGGAGCCTGAAGACTGCAACGACCAGGAATAGCTACTTCCCCACAGCCATCAGGCTATTAAACTTGGCTCGGACAAAACTCTGAACATTAATAGCCCATTATCTGTTATTTTCACTTTTTCAGCTCATTTATTCATGTGTGTATATATTTATATAATGGTATATGGACACACTGATCTGTTTTGTAGTCAATGTTCTGTTGTGCTGAAGCAAAGCAAGAATTTCATTGTCCTATCAGGGACACATAACAATAAACTCACTTGAACTTGAACTTGAATGTATCTGCTAAAACATTACCAAATAACCTAACTTGAGCCTGCCTTGTCAATGAATTCTATTTTATTCATTTCCTCACTTTATTGAAGCAGGAAGGTGCATGCTGAAGCTGTATCCCTGTTAAATCACAAGGAGGATTAAATGTTAAATGGGAAAGGGCGTTGGTTCAAATTTCTCCACAATACTGATCTGATTAATGATTCTTCATCACTCACGGTTTCCGAGTAGCATTCCTGCAAAGCTTACTTCATTGCCACCTGCAGTAATGTGATCTGTACACACCTTGTGACTAATAGTACATCTGTATATGCTGCTGAGTTGGGGGAGGGATAGGATCATACTTTACATTCATCTCATTGCAACCTACCTAAGATTAAAGCACACTATTAACTTCGATGCTTCGATGCATACTGAACTTTTTTGGGGGGTTACAATTTAAGAGGAATATTTAACTTTAAGAAACAAAAAGTCCGTACGACTAGAAAAACCTTTTGTATTTCGGTTTGTGGAGTAGGAGTGTGGAATAAATTGAACGGGGAATTGAAGCAATGCACAAACATGAATCATTTTAAAATGATATATAAAAAAATAATTCTCAAGGTGTACAGGGATGGAGGGGATGGTTGACAAGTGGGGGTTAATGTTTATCTATTGCTTTACTATTGTTTACTTATGTTTGGGTACTTCAGTTATGAAGTTTGTATGTACATAATAGTTGTATGTATATATATGTCTGTAGGTATTATGGGAAATTGCCTAGGGTAGTATTATTATTAGTAATGAATTGATTTTTAAATATGGTAGAAGTGTTGGGGAAAAGGGGTGAGATTTAATAAGTTATACTTCTTCTCACTCCTTTTCGAGCTTGTACAGACACAGAGTTGGACATTGGAACTTTGATTTTGTTCTTCTCATTGCTTTGTAAATATTGATTGTAATGTCCAATTGTTTGATAATTTTGATTTTGTTAATATTAATGTCGTTAATGTCTTTACTTGTTCGGAATAAATAAATAAATAAATAAATAAATAAAAACTTATTTAATTGCACTTTTGCATTAATGTTTTGCTCACAAAATATTCCATGGTTTTTCCTTCCATGAACTATTCTATTATTAATCTAATTATAACAGTGCAGACATCCATCCTTGATCACTGGTGCAAATGAACGATATGGTTTTGAGTGCACATTGTATTCCTTGTTAACAATTGAAGTCAACGGCTTGCCAATATTTTGCACAAATTCAAGTCAGTATTCTAACAATATTAATCTTTCTAAGTTGAGCCCTTAATTTCCATCATTTTTTAAACTATGATTAATCGTATGTTCTTTTTCCCTGCTGCACCATTAAAAATTCCCAGACTATAAATAAATGCCTTGTTACCGAGTGTGTGCATGGATATCAGTTGCTAATTTTCTACGCATTCAGCTCAATTGAGTAAAATGGCGCCATTTATTTGGAGTTGAGTATAAATTATTGTTTAATTATTGGACAATTAACCCAGCTACTCACACATCTTTGGGAAGTGGGAAGAAACCAGAACACCCGATGGGAACCAACATGACCACAAGGAGACCATTACTGTATCATATATCTGACTACAGAGTGTCTGTTTCCAACCAGTGATTAAATCTACAGGTATGATGAGCTGTGTTAAAGTCATGGACATGGGTGTGAGCATCCTGTAATTCTGTATACTTTCCTGGGAAGAATAATTTACTGTCAAAACTCCACAACTGTCCTGAAGGCAACAAGAATATCTCTGATCTAAGATTTTTTCGTTGGGTTTAAGTAACAAATCACTTTCCTTTGCTAAGCAGAAGGTACAGACTTAAAGTGATCGGCAAAGAGATTTTCCATGACTTTAAAATAAAATCATTTTAACACAATGAGTGGTCAGAATTTGGAATGAATTCCTTTTAAGGATGAAAGAATCCAAAGACATTTCCTCAATTACGGCCTAATAACGGCAAAAAAATTAATACTTAAATTCTGGAAACAGACAACAGTCCCTACACTGAAGATGTAGATTACTGATATGTCCCATACACGACATTTGGAAAATATTAGGCTTGTCTTGCCGGAAAAAGCAGATCAATTTCTTAAGACATGGTTCCCTTTTACTGAATTTCTGCAACAACAGAATGGTTAAACACAAATTTAAACCCGATGCCAGGGATGGGTGAGGGCGGGGGGGAAGGTATATCTCCGTCTCTTTTCTTATTTCTTTTCTTTTCTCTTGCCCTTCTTTGGTAGCTTAGGGGGTCGTTTTCTCGCTTTTTCTTCATTCTTTTTTCTTTCTTTTTTTTCTCTTTTTCTTTTGATTTAGGTTCTAACGTTAAAAATGCTGTACAATATTTTTATAACAGTTATGTCGATCGCCTTATCCCTGTACAGTCGCTTCCAATAAAATAAAGTAAAAAATAGGATGAAAGAAGAGATTCAGCACTGAAGTGTATTTGATTGGTAATGTAACATAGTCATAGATTCATACAGAAACAGGCCGTTTGGCCCAAATCATCCATACTGACCAAGATGCCTCATCTAAGCTATTCCCATTTGCATTTTTTTGGCTAATATTCTTCTGAATTTTTCTTACCCAAGTACCCATCAGATGTCTTTTAAACCCTGTTATTGTATCTGCCTCAACTCATTGCCCCTGACACCTCATTCCATATACCCACTATCCTCTGTGGGGAAAAATTGCCCCTCAGGTTCATATTATATTTTCCTCTCTCATTGTAAACCTTTGTCCTCTGGTTTGTCATTCGGGTGTTTGGATATGCAAGGAATGGAGGGATATGGAACATGTGCAGGCAGATGAGATTAATTTACCTTGCTGTCATATTCTGCACAGACATTGTGGGCTGAAGGACCTGTTCCTGTGCTGCCCTGTTCTATGTTTTATGTTCTATGTTCATTTCCCCTACCCTAGCAAAAAGACTGCATGCATTGACCCTATGTATTCTCCTTATGATTCTTTACACCTCTATAAGGGTATCCCTATGCTGCAAGGTATAAACCCCAAGCCAGCTGGTAGCTCACGTCCACAAGTCTTGGTAACATCCTCATAAAGCTTCTCTGCACTCTTTACAGCATATTTCCTGTAATTTGCTGACCAAAGCTGAGCACAATTCATTGGTATCACCAACAGCTTGTACAACTGCAACACAATGTCCCAGCTTTTATACTCACTACCCTGACTGATAAAGGCCAGCATGCCAAAAGCTTTCCTCACCATCCTAATTACCTGTGACATCACTTTAAGGGAACAATGTACTTGTACTCCTAGATCTCTACAACACACTCCATGTCCCTACCATTCACCGTGCAGGTCCTGCCCTGAATTGACTTTGAAAAATGCAACACCTCACACTACATAAATAAAACTCAGTTTGCCATTGCTCAGCCCACTTGCCCAGCTGAGCCAGGTCCTGCTGTAATTAATGATAACCAACTTCACTGTCAACCACACCACCTATTTTAGGGTCAACTGAAAACTTATAAATCTTGTCCTGTACATTCTCTTCTAAACCATTGATATAGATGACAAGCAGCAATGGTCCTAGCACCAATCGGCGAAGTACACCACTAGTCACAGGTCTCCAGTCTGAAATGCAACCTTCCATCCCCACCCTCTTTTCCTTCCATTAAGTCAATTCTGTATCCAGGCAGCTAGCACACCCTGGATCCCATGTGATCCAACCTTCCAGAACAGCCTACCATGATGAGCCTTATTAAAGACTTTACTGAGACTCCATCTCCATTCTTGTCTTCATCAACCTTTTTGGTTATTTCTTCAAAGGACTCAATCAAATTCATAAGACTTGATCTACCATGCAAAAAAATGATGCTGACTATCCAAATCAACCCCTGCCTTTCCAAATGTATGGGTAACATATCAAAAATAAATGTAAACATTTCCTTACAGCTCTTCAAGATGTCTCAGGCAAATTTACATCCAATAAATCAATCTTGAAGTACAGTTATAATTATGAAGCAACTATTTTCATCTGACCAAGGCCAGCAAAATGAAGAATACTTGATGTTAGTCTATTTTTGGTGGTGTTGGATGAGGGATGTTGGACTGGACCAGGATGGCCTATTTTTCTTTGAATAGTGCCTTTTACCCCATTGCTTTTGGATGCCTCTGAACAGTCAGATGTTGCTTCAATCTAGCATCTCATTCAAAATGCAATGGGGTAGAAATTGGTATGATGTACATGGGTTTTTCAGGTGCATAATTGGATGAAGTATACCAAAATATCTACATACAGGATGGTTTGTTCTTCATCTGCTCCAGCAGATCTGCTAAAGTTGATAACCCCATGCTCTGGGCATCTTACTCAGGAAATATTAATGTGAGAACCAATTCCCGACGGTCTTCTTTTACAAGATAGTTTCCTGGTAGCACTGGTGGCAAAGGCCTGTCCCTTATGGGACTTTTTAGTGGCATTTTTTTTTCAAGGCTGATTTAACAGTAAAAAAAAAAAACTAGAATATCTTGAAATTGCCTCCATTCAACTTCAAACCATTTTAACTTGTGGGGAGGGGAGGGGGAGGGGGAGGTGGAGGGGGAGGATAAAACAATTTTAACCCCAGTGTTTCTCGGTGTATATTATCAAACTGCACATTACTGCTCATGCCCACATGTAAAGAAACCAGAGTTAGTGGCTTGAGGGACAAATCAGAAAACTTTCCATGAGCATTCTAATGTGATGCTGACACATTAGAATCTGACAAAATGGAGCTGACATGTAGTCATGGAAACAGAACATGTTTTGCTTAAGGGGTTTTCGAGTTGAGGCATCTCTAAGCCTATTAGCAACGTCTCCTGACATTGTCAAATGATCTTTCTGATTTATTGTGAATGGATTAAGGGTAGACGAAAACTAAACATTATGAAGTAGGATTAGATAATGGCACTGTAAAATATCTCCTAATTCATAGCTTTTCCCAGATCAAATAAATGAACTACAGCATGAAAGGCCAATCAATTGGGCTTTTCTTTTTGGAAACAAGTAAAGTTTCAGGCTCACTTTTTCTTTCAACTAGCTTAGTTTGGCATGATGGCCCCTATGAGTCAGTTTGTTGGACTATCAGTGAAAAGTGTAACGAGTGGCTCCATCTTTACAAGGGAAGGAAAAGATGATTCCAACTACCTTGCTGATTCTGTATATTCCACAGACTGGCCTATCTAGAAGCTCTGTAGACAATTTGGCAACATCACAAGCATGCACTGTTCTTGCCCAAGTCCAGTGATGTTGCTCGTAGAGTGTTGTCTCACAACTCCAGAGGCCTGAGTGGAATCCTGATCTCTGGCGCTGTCTGTGTGAAGTATGCACATTCTCCCTGTGACAGCATGGATTTCCTCCAGAGTTCTGGTTTCTCCACTCATCCCAAAGATGGTCTGATAGAGTAATTGGTCAGGGAATAAAATGATTTCAGCGAGGATAATTTAGAAGTGGGTGGGTGATGTTTGACGCAGTCTTCAAGGTGCCACAGGCGGAGGCCTTCCCGAGGTGCCACAGATGTGGCACCTGCTGGAAGACCCGAAGGCTCGGAGGTTGGCGAGAACCCACCCGAAGACTCGGCCCAAAGGCTCGTCAGTCGGTGGAACCGGGAGAGAGCTGGAGACATCGGAAGCAAAGAGCAAGGGCTGGTAGGAGAGTAAACCAGCACAATGTCTCCAGCGCCTTCAAGGTTGGCTGCAGCAGGCACCCCCGGAACATGAAGATGGCTTGATGAGGAGAGGGGCTTTGGTTCACGGGAACTGCTTCAGTACATCAAGCGCGCGGGCTGACCAGACTTCAGACTTCGGACTTTGGAAATGGCGCCAAAGCATGGTGGTGCATCCATGTGTAATATATGCAAAAATGATTTCACTGTGCGGTTGATTTTGTGAGAAATAAAGCATCATTGGACCATTGGTGGGCCTGCTTCCATGCTTTATCTCTCTACAACATCATAAGCGAGAATGTGTGTTTCAGAATGTGACCTTCACAGGCAATTGGGGCAGGGGGGTTGGTTGGGTCCAGAAAGAGATTTTTTGTTCAATTGCAAAGCTTTGGTGAATTTTGCTTGGGATGATTTGAAAGGGCTGTACCTCTTTGATAAGATGGCCCATTATGTTGCCCTTTCTGATGGGTTAGTCATGCTGGTGCTATTACTGTAGCCCCTTAGATTGAAACTGAAACGGAATGTTTATTTTCCAAAGAAAAGAACATATCTAAGACATCCAAGAGGAAGAATGTAATCCTAAACTACTGCACTGCCAACTGGTGCATCATCATGAAGCATTTATTAGGTTTTGCTGCATTAGTCATGTTTCAACTAGAAAATAAGCAAGAAGTTATTATCAAAGAGTCGGTTCTACAAACAAAGTAACAGATAAATTCACAAAATAAGTATCAGACAGAAAAGATGAATATTTGCTTTATTCTGAAACATTTTAATTTAAATAGTAGTTCATATGCAGAAATGTAATTCTTTCCAGAGGACACCTGTCAAATCATGTTTGACTAGTAATTATTTGATTCGTTCAAAGAAAGGCATATCCAATGTTAGAGTTACGTCCGCCTACAAAGAAAGTGTGTAAGGCAATCCACTGTGGTTTACTTTGACTGGGAGCCATTCAGTAGCATGCTTTTGCCTAAAGTCCAGTGTAAGGAAGGTTGCTCTTTACCTTCGAGAATCAGGTCTCAATGTATATGAAAGCAGAATCTGAAATCCTGCCCCAAGTGTATGAAAGGACAACAATTAAAGGTACACAAAAATGCTGGAGAAACTCAGCGGGTGCAGCAGCATCTATGGAGCGAAGGAGATAGGCAACGTTTCGTCCCGAAATGTTGCCTATCTCCTTCGCTCCATAGATGCTGCTGCACCCGCTGAGTTTCTCCAGCATTTTTGTGTACTTTCGATTTTCCAGCATCTGCAGTTCCTTCTTTAACAAAGGACAACAATTAGATGAGCTCAACAGGTTGGGCAGCATCTGTGGAGGACAGTTGTGGTCATGCAGCAGTTCTCCATTTATTTTTGGCTCCATCTTTTTGCATCTGCAGTCTCTTGCAGCCCCAGGTCTTAGATATCCTTGGGCTTTGTTTTAGTTTTAGTTTAGAGATACAGCACGGAAACAGACAATTTCCAATTTTGCCAAGCCAATTAACCTACAAACCTGTAGGTCTCGGGAGTGTGGGAGGAAACCGGGGAAAACCCACGCAAGTCACGGGGAGAACGTACAAATTCCATACCGACAGCACCCGAGGTCAGGATCGAACCCGGGTCACTGGCGCTGTAAGGCAGCAACTCTACTGCTGCGCCATCATGTCACCCTAAGAGGATGTGTCCATTTTTGAGCTGTAGAATGGATTACAAGAAACAGGTTTACCCTTTTTTGGCCTGTAGATGTGGAAGTCTGTTGAGAAGGTGCTGAGTGTCAATTATACCCACTTTCAAACCTCCAACACAGGAGTTCAACCCATGCCATTGAGGAAGGGTGAAACAAAGTCAGATCACTATTAACATACACTTCAGACTCATTGTGTAGGAAGGAACTGCAGATGTGGGTTTAAACCGAAAATAGACACAAAAAGCTGGAGTAACAGCGTCTCTGGAGAAAAGGAATGGGTGACGTTTCGGGTCGAGACGTAGGGTCTTGTCGCCCATTCCTTCTCTCCAGAGATTCTGCCTAGCCCGCTGAGTTATTCCAGCTTTTTGTGTCTAACTTCAGACTCATTGATCATTTCCATTTCCATTGAAAGAAAAAATCCAGGAAAATCTCAGCAGGTCAATCAGCACCTGTGAAAAGAGAAACGGAGTTAATGTTTCAGGCGAGGAACACTATCCCAACTGGAAATACATTCAACATTTTCGACTGCGTCTGGTTCAAACAAGCAAGTGACAACTTCAAAAAAGTAACCTCACTAATGTGTTTTATTTTCCTATTGTTCTGAACGTTTTGTGATTCATTCAGGGGAAATTCAGAGAAGGGACCACTGATGTGAAGCTCTGTCTTTTAGCAAGAATGGTTGTTCCTGCCACATCGTCCAGTGACATTGCAAATGCATTCACAAAGGACAAGTTTACCACGCTTGTGCATATAGGAACTACAGAATGTTAACAGTGAAGGAAATAATATTAATGGCATGTAAGTACTCTAAACATGGCAGGGGATCCAGTCTCCAAATGGAGTATCTTAAACAGCAAATCTACTTAAAACATTGTGGCTCAGGGAATCATTTTGCTCAATATTAGATTGTAAAAGCACATAAAACAGTTTGTGGGGCTTATATTAGACATTTCTGGTGCATATATTAGGTACTGTTTATAGATACAACAACCCCATCCCTCCTCACCAACTTCATATTCACTTTAGGATTATTACTTACTTATCTGCCCCCATGCTGATCTGTTCACAGGCCACATAGAGTTTTTATTTCCTTCCGAATCGTTCACAGCTGTCAGTCTCCATTATTTTATCGGTGTCATAACTAATAGCTCAGGAACCGGGCAATCTGAATCTTGGTGTTTGTGCTCCGCACAAGCTTCCTTCTACATTTTCTCACCTTGCCTCCTATCCCTTCCCAGGCTACTCCATAAAATTCTTCACCTGTGGAAGTGAACATAGATTTGGGACTGAGCATTGTAAATTACCCCATTGGGTGAATTAATGGCAATATGAGTCAAAAGTAATGCCATGTATGGGGAGGGGGGGGGGGGGGGGGGGGGGGGGGGGGGGGGGGGGGTGACAAATGGAATGGCTCCTTTGGGTTGCCAACATTGGTCTGTTGGGCAAAATGGATTCTGCCTGTGTTTCTGTAAGATAAGAGTAAGTTGGTCATCAAACAAATTGCAGGGTAAAGGGCCTGGCCCACGAGCATGCGACCTGCATGTGGTAAGCGCGACCAAACCGGAAGCGGGGGCCGCACGGAGGTCCCGTACAGGGCCGGTCCCACCAGCATGCGCCTGCATGCGGCCAGCGCAACCAAACCCGAAGCGTGGGCCGCACGGAGGTCGAGTGAGTGATGTGAAGTTCGAGCGAAGTCCGTGGGAAGTTCGCGTGTGATGTACGGCGTCAAGACATTGCGTCCGGCGTCAAGACGCTGCGTACTGCATCGAGGCGGTGCGTATGGTGTCGAGGCAGCTGCGGGCAGGCAGGCCGGTGCCGCGCGGAATTTTTGAACGCGGTCAGTTTTTCGGAGCCCCGCGCGATGTCGGGACCAGCCCCGCACAACTCCATATGGCTCCGGCAATCGAAGTGGGACCGGCTACCACGTTAGGTCGTGCTTGCCGCATGGAGTCGCATGCTCGTGGGACAGGCCCTTAAGAAGTTATTTCCGCGTGGAAGAATCCAAAATTATAAAGAATAAGATAACAATTCGACACTAAAATGAAGATTGTAGAAGAAGTGTAAACCAGCATCTGCAGTTCCTTCTTACATCCTCCACAGACGCTGCCTGGCCTGCTGTATTTTGTATTTTGTTTGAAATCAATCTCAGCCATTTTCAGCTCTGTTTACAAGAAGCTTGAAGGACAGGGGAATTATCCAATAATCTCCTCTCTGACTGGCCAGCTTTGTCACCAAAAAAAGCATTCTTGTTTTCTTCACTTACAGAATGTGGACATCACAAGCAACACCAGCATTTATTGCCCATCCATAATTGACGTGGAGGAGGTGATGGTGAGCTGTCTCCTTGAACAAACTGCAGTCCTATATTGAGAAGAGTGTTCAAAATGTTAGTGTCAGTCCCATAAGTGTACCTTGTATCTCCTGTGATTTAAACTGCACAGTAAAACCCTTGAGTGTACTTGATTGAACCGTGTCGAAAACAAAACCAAGGATGTTTTCCTGGCCCTTTTCGAAGACGGACTGTAAAGTAAAATAAAGTCAACTGTAAACTATTTTCAATGTCTATTACTCCCTGTGCTACAACAGAACAAAACCCATAGCTCAGTTCTTTTGTGGGCTAAACCCATGTTTGTAATCCCAGATATAACTGATACATCCGAGATACATACTTGTGTGCTCAATCAGTCTAGAATGTGCCTTACTAAACAAGAGAGCAAAAGCCTTGTGTAAACAAAGAACTGCAGATGCTGATTAATACACAAAAGAACACAAACTGCTGGAGTAACTTAACAGGCCCGGAAGCATCCCTGGAGAACATGGATAGGTGATGTTTCAGGACGAGACTGAACTCTTAAGAAGGGCCTCGACTTGAAAGGGCAGCTATCCATGCTCTCCAAGAATGCTGCCTGACCTTCTGAGTTACTCCAGCACTTAATGGCCTTTTGACAGTTCCAATGTCTATTTCTCAGAGAGGGAGAGAGCATAAGAAACTTTCCAGCATGAATCTCTGATTCTCAGTCAAGTGGTTAATATTAGCATTGTCCTGTGGACGTACGAGTAAATGTCACCATGTTGAATTACAAAAACTGTAAATTCCTCTGTCAGACATATCTAATAAAAATCCATCGCAGGACCAAGATATAAACTTCTCCAGAATGTGTTCCATTAATTCCCATTGTTTGAAATCTGAACCAAATAAAAGAGTTGACAGATTTGATAGCTGTGCCATCTGTTATTCCACTGTCACAATATAAGCAAATTACAAAATAATTCAATCATAATACAAACCAAATTGTCTCACAAGTAGTTGTCCTGAATGAACCCTAAACTGTTTCAAAACAAGCAGCTATAAGCCTTTTACTAGTTAGGAAGTTCTAGTAGATAGACGAGAGTATGCATATCTGAATTGCAAATGGCTTAATAAAGAACAAATGAAACATAGAAACACAGAAAATAGGTGCAGGAGTAGGCCATTCGGCCCTTCGAGCCTGCACCGCCATTCAATATGATCATGGCTGATCATCCAACTCAATATCCTGTACCTGCCTTCTCTCCATACCCCCTGATCCCTTTAGCCACAAGGGCCACATCTAACTCCCTCTTAAATATAGCCAATGGCCTCAACTACCTTCTGTGGCAGAGAATTCCAGAGATTCACCACTCTCTGTGTGAAAAATGTTTTTCTCATCTCGGTCCTAAAAGACTTCCCCCTTATCCTTAAACTGTGACCCCTTGTTCTGGACTTCCCCAACATCGGGAACAATCTTCCTGCAACTAGCCTGTCCAACCCCTTAAGGATTTTGTAAGTTTCTATAAGATCCCCCCTCAATCTTCTAAATTCTAGCGAGTACAAGCCGAGTCTATCCAGTCTTTCTTCATATGAAAGTTCTGCCATCCCAGGAATCAGTCTAGTGAACCTTCTCTGTACTCCCTCTATGGCAAGAATGTCTTTCCTCAGATTAGGAGACCAAAACGGTACGCAATACTCCAGGCGTGGTCTCACCAAGACCCTGTACAACT